>NC_059111.1:16207500-16835000 GCF_020740685.1 Jaculus jaculus
GGTCAGAGATGATGGGAATGTAAGACAGCTGTTGCTTTAGGGACAGGAACTGCTGAGAGCAAGGGGACATGAATCCGGGGGCCAGGGACAGCTTTAGTGCAAGCCCTAGAGAGTTCCAGGCCACAGCCACGGGGCCCTTGGTACCACCACCAATGCAGCTGGCCTTAGCAGGCATTCTCTGTGCTGGCTGATATGTCACTGGTAGTGATCAAAGACCAGAGCTCTGAGATCCTACAGATGGTGAGTCACCCATCAGGAGCCTTCAAAATTACTCAAGAGGAAATCTGAGGTGTCATAGAGTGAATAAAAGCAGCCAAAAGATTGCATCTTAAAAAATTTTATTCATGAGGGAAAAGAGAAAGAATGGATGTGCCAGGGCCTCTAGCCACTGCAAGTGAACTCCAGATGCATGTGCCACTTTATGCATCTGGCTTTACGTGGGTCCTGGAGAATTGAACTCAGGTCCTTTTGCTATGCAGGCAAGCACTTTAACAGCTAAGCCATCTCTCCAACCCTGAGAATGGCTTTCAAAAGACATGGGCTAAGGAAATGGCTCAGAGGATAAAGTGTTTGCCAGATAAGGATGAGGATCAGAGTTCAGATCCCCAGCACCCATGTAAATGCAGGGTGGGTATGATGGCCTGCCTGTAATCCCAGTACTCAGGATGAAGAGACAGGGACCCCTATAGAGCAAGCTGGCCAGCTATAGCAGTGGAATAGGTGAGCTCTGGGTTCAAGTGAGAGACATTCTTTAGTAAATAAGGTAGAGCCAGGCGTGGTGGCGCATGCCTTTAATCCCAGCACAGAGGCAGAGGTAGGAGGATTGCCATGAGTTGGAGGCCACCCTGAGACTACATAGTGAATTCCAGGTCAGCCTGAGCAAGAGTGAAACCCTACCTCAAAAAACAAAAACAAAATAAAATAAAATTAATATTAATATTAAAAGGAATGAACTAAGGAGAGGATGGATGGATAGGTAGCGTGGTGGTTGATGTTGTCAGCTTGGTTGGATAAAGAATCAAGTAAAGAGGGCTGGAGAGATGGTTTAGCAGTTAAGACGCTTGCCTGCAAAGCCAAGGACCTCAGTTCAATTCCCCAGGACCCAGGTAAGCCAGATGCACAAGATGGTGCATGAGTCTGGAGTTCATTTGCAGTGGGTGTGCCCATTCTCTCCCTCTCTCTCTCTCTCTCTCTCTCTCTCTATCTCTCTCTCTCTCTCTCCTTCTTTCCCTCTCTCACTCTCTCAAATAAATAAAAATATAAAATTTTAAAAAATTAAAAAAGAAAAAAAGAATCAAGTAAAGAGACATTCCTCTAGGGTAGGCCTGGGCATTTCTGGGAAAGGAAGAAGACTTTCCCCCACAGTGGCAGCCTATATATAAAGTGGTTCCAGCCAGTGCCTCTTGCCTGGATGCCCAGCTGCCCTGGCTCCTTGCTGAGGGATGCATCTGCCTGACTGCTGCCATTCTTTGTGGACATCAGAGCTCAGCTTCTTTAGCCTTCCAACATGGAATCCTCCAGGTCTCCAGTCCCAAGTTGGGTCTGCTGAGACATCCCGATTCATGGAGTGAACAGCTACTGGGCTCTCAGACTCTCCAGCCTCCAGACAGCCACAGTGGGATTGCTCAGTCCAGCCTGTGTCCTGTAAACCAATCTAATAATCCTGTTTATAAAATATGTTCATTCTATCAGTCCCTTTCCTCTGGAGAACACTGATTCAGGAGGTTGCGTGGGGTGTGGGTGGATGGGTGATGGGTGGAGGGGTGGATGGGTAGATGGGTGATGGGTGGATGGGTGGATGGGTAGAGGGGTGGATGGGTGGGTGGATAGGTGGATGGGTAGAAGGGTGGATGGGTGGGTGGATGGGTGGGTGGATGGGTGGATGGGTGGAGGGGTGGGTGGATGGGTAGATGGGTGGATGGACAGATGGATAGATGGGCGGATGGGTAGATGGGTGGATGGGTAGATGGGTGGATGGATAGATGGGTGGATGGGTAGATGGGTGGATGGGTGGATGGGTGGGTGGATGGGTGGGTGGGTGGATGGGTGGATGGACAGATGGATAGATGGGCGGATGGGTGGATGGTTAGATGGGTGGATGGACAGATGGATGGATGGGTGGATGGGTGGGTGGGTGGATGGATAGATGGATAGATGGGTGGATGAATAGATGGGTGGATGGGTGGATGGGTGGATGGATAGATGGGTAGATGGGTGGATGGGTGGATGGATAGATGGGTAGATGGGTAGATGGGTGGATGGGTAGATGGGTAGATGGGTGGATGAATAGATGGGTGGATGGGTGGGTGGGTGGATGGGTGGATGGATAGATGGGTAGATGGGTGGATGGATAGATGGGTAGATGGGTAGATGGGTGGATGGGTAGATGGGTAGATGGGTGGATGGGTGGGTGGGTGGGCGGATGGGCGGATGGGTGGATAGAGCATCATTCCTGGAAAGCAGTATTGATCTCCCTTACTGATAAGAACTTGCATTGCGTTCCTCCCTACCTTTCTCTCTTTTTCTTCCTTCAACAGCGCTCTTGCTTTCCTTTGTTCATATGACCCCTATCTTTTCTCCATGTCAGCTTCCTTTCTTATCGTTTCACTCGTTGAGTTCCGAATGAAAGGCCAGGTCATTTTTCCATTAATTCATTCATTAATTAATGGAGTCAATAACTGTTTATTGAGCTTCAGCTGTTCCTTTGCCCATCCACGTAGTCACTTGAAAAGATGTTTATTGAGTTCCAGTGGTGTGTCTGATGTCGTGCCAGGAGTTTGCTGACGGGAAAGCAGAAGAACCTCAGCAAGCTCTCTGCTCTCGGGGACCCAGCAATCTACCACACCAAGTGGACAGGAGTGGCCACCACTGAGCTCTGCTGACCCATGGCTCCCCACTCACCATTGGCCCATACTCTGGCTGTCAAGGTCAATGCACTCTTAGCCTCTGTGTTGTTTGGCCTCTTGCCCCTTGTTAATTGGTCTAGCACCCTGCTACAGTGGCCACATAATTAATATGGTATTAATAGAGATGGCCAGGCTTGTCTCTTTTATTTTATTTATTTGAGACAGAAAGAGGCAGAGAAAGAGAAAGAATCTGTAAGCAAGCCCCAGACGCATGTGCCACCTTGTGCATCTGACTCACGTGGGTCCTGGGGAATCGAACCTGGTTCCTTTGGCTTCACAGGCAAACACCTTAGCCTCTAAGCCATCTTTCCAGCCCCCCCCCCCCAGGCCCTCTCTCTTCACTGCCCTCCCTGAGTCCTGCTCCTCTCATTTCTTCAGTGGCTCATGTGTCTTCCCAGCTTCAGCTCTCTGAATTGAAATAGATCCTGGAGCGTTTCTTATTATTATCATCATCATTATTAAATTATTATATTTATTTAGGGAAGTACAGAACCAAGGAAAGGAGAATGAATACATCCACATGGCTTGAGAGCCCATGTGGTAGGCCTGGAAAAACCATGGGGAGGACAGAAAAGAGAGTCAGTTCAAAGAGCTCTCACCATGTGGAGAAAGAGCGAGCCCATTATTAGAAAGCAGGGGTTACGGAGCTATCCCCTCGGCTCAGCCTGGCTGAACAGAGCGGAGGAGGAACCCACCAGCAGCTGGCTTTCCACTAGTGGTCAGGCAGCTCTCTGGGGTGTTTATTTAGCCTTATTCACAACCTCCCCCAAAGCAGGGTCCTCAGCTGGGATCAGCACCTCACTGTTTCAAGAACCTGTTCTGGCTTTGCGGAAGTAGAGTCACACGCCGAGCTTAAGTTGACCTACTTTGTCTGCGGTGCAGAAGGCAGAGCTCAGGCTAACCCTGAGCCATCTTTTGAGCTGCAGCTTTTGGGATATTTAGAATTATAGCTATTAGGTTCATTCTTGGGATTTTTTTTTTTCTTCATGATAAATAGTTACAATTTCTAACCCTTTTCAAATTTGAACACAGACTCTCGCAGTGCTAAAGAGCTCTCTCTGGACAGACTCTGCTTTTCTTATAGATCCTTAAAAATGTGCTCTGTCCCATAACAAATGACTACAAAGACAGCTATGTGGCAATTGAAGCCAGTTGGGCTGTTGTATGGTATTTTTTTAATTCAATTTTTAAAACTAATTAATTAATTTGAGAGGGAGGCAGGTAGAGAAAGAACGGGTGTGCCAGGGCCTCTAGCCACTACAAACAAACTCCAGATGCAAGCACCACCTTGTGCATCTGGCTTATGGGAGTACTGGAGAATCGAACCTGGGTTCTTAAACATCACAGGCAAGCACCTTAACTGCTAAGCCATTTCTCCATTCCTCAATTTTTTTTTTTCTATGTGAGGAGAGAGAGAAAGAGAGAGAGAGGGAGAGAATGAGTACACCATGAACTCTTGCCCCTGCAAACAAACTCTAGATACATGCACCACTCTGTGAATCTGGCTTTATGTGAGTACTGGGGAATCAAACCTGGCCAACAAGCTTTGCAAGCAAGTGTCCTGAACTGCTGAGTCATCTCCCTAGCTTCACCATCCGGTTTTAAGTGACCACTAGTCTCCTAGTCATGAGCATTTGGTTTGCATTAATTACTTTTTGCATCCTCTTAGATCTTACTGAACTGAGAGCCAGCTAATGCTTCCAAGTCCAGGCAGGAGTATAGCTCAGTGGTAGAGCATTTGCTAGTATGTGTGGGACCTGGGCAAAAGAAAACCAAACTTTAAACATCAAGTTTTTCTGACATGAATAAACTCTGAGAGTTCTGTATCAAGATTGAAATAAACCATGAAGATTATCTAGTAGTCTAGTCCACAGATTAAAAAAAAAAAACAACTTATTTATTTACAAAGAAAGAGAGAGAGAATGGGCACACCAGGACCTCTAGCCACTGCAAATGAACTCCAGACACATGCACCACCATGTGCATCTGGCTCACATGGGTACTGGGTGATCGAACGTGGGTCCTTAGGCTTCCCAGGCAAGAGCTTTAACCACTAAGCCATCTCTCCAACCTGCTGTTGGGTTTTTGAACTCAATTCATGACTCCCAAGTTTAGCCCCTTTGGATTTCACTTCCTCATTCACTCTGCTGGTCAAGATCATGGCTAGCCTTGATTTTGCCGGTCGTGACGGTGGCCGATTCTCCCTGACTGTGTCAGGCTCATTTGTGAAAGGACGTTCAGCTCTGGAGGCCCTCGGTTCTGTATCCTGCACCAGCCTGTGCCGCTGCACGCCTGGCAGGCTTGACAAGCTGCCTGAAGCTAGCCTGACTGCCGTTTCCTTCTTTCCTCGCCCTCACAGAGTTCCCACTTGCCTCCTCCTACCCTTGCTTATTTGCCCAACAAGTCTGCTTCAAGCTCCACCACTAGAACGGAACTTTGGACAAACAGAATGTTTGGTAATTCTGGAAAAATATACCCTCTGCTGAGTATCTGTATATTGCAGTGAGGAAACTTCTTCGGCCCTGTCACTCTCTGACTCAACCTTATTTCTCTTGTCTTACTTTCTTCATTTCTACGCTGAGAGGAGATGGAATCCTGTGCTCTGGGAAGACTGCTCCCCCAGGGGCTTCATTTACATGATTTTTTTTATTTACTTGTCCCCCAAGTCCTGAAGCAGACAATGCTCCTATTTCGAAGAAGAGAAAACTGATGTCAGAGAAGTTAATTTTCCAAGGATCACTGAGCTAGTGAGTGGTAGAGTTTCTTTAACCCCTGTCCTTCATGTTGAGTTATTGTAAAAATCAAATGCTTCAGTAATGAATATGAACCTGCTTTGAAAGGTATAAAGCGCTCTGCAAATATAAGGGAGCGTTATTAAAAGACTCGGGTTCCTTGCTTGCCCTCCCTCCGTCTCCTTGCCTGTCACCTCCCTAACGTACCAGCAGCTGCCTTTGGGCCAGGCCTATCAAAAAAGTGTCATAAAACCATTTTTCAAAATGTCAAATGCCTATGTACTTTAGCCCAAAGTAATTAAGCTTTTTTTTTTTTTTTTCCTCCAAGCCACAGTGCAGAACCCTGGGAGCTTGCAGAATGTGCCCTTTCTCCCCCATCCTGAACTAATGAAAATCAAGGCTGAAGGCTGAGTTTGCCTGGGAGTCCGCGAGAGTCCTTCAGTACCACAGAGGCCTGGCCTGACGTTGGCGGGGCTCCAGCAGTGACCGCAGAGCGCTGAATAATATCCGGGGGTGACTTATTTATCCAGGGGCCAATATGGCTCATGATGGCCTGGCCCACTTCTAGCAGTGCCAGGGTTCAAGGTGAGTGGTTCCCTGAGGGAGGACTGCAGGCCTGGCCTCTCCACCGCCAGCTTCCAACCTTCCCCGTGGCCCCCAATATCATTCTGCATGTGAGCACACAGCTCACTGAGCAAAAGCATCATGCCTAGAGGGCAGCTGACATTTCTGTGACATTATTGGATGTTTACACTGAGCTAGAGATATGTGCATACATTTTCCAATTTCATCTCCATAGCACCCTCTACCCCCCCCACCACACACACACACACACACACACACACACACACACACTGTTCCTGATAAAAACAATTGGGGCTTATACTCTGGATGACACCATGGGAAAGAGCGGAGCTGGACTGAGAGCCCAGGCCTGATATTTCTAGGATCCCATATGAGTATTCTCTTAAGATTCCTCTTCCCTGGCAACTATTATTATCATAGTTTTGCCTGTGCAGTATGTGTGGTGTGTACGCATAGTACACGCACACGCATGTGCACGCCTATGTGGGCCCAGGGGCCAGAGGAGGACATCGGGAGCCTTCCTCTATTTCTTACCTGCATATCTTCTTCAGGTGGAGTCTCTCCTCTAAACGTGAAGCTGTGGCTTTTGTGTGCCCAAGTGATCCGCTGGTCTCAGCTTCCCCTGTGACTGGGACCATGTCTAGCTTTTCCTTGGCTCCTGGGGAATTAGACTCAGGCAGTCTCAGGCCCTCCCTCATATTTGTGGCAAGCGCTCTAACCCACTGAGCCATTCCCTTAACCCCTGCCCCCTGGAGGTTATTTTATTTTTATTTATTTATTTGAGAGAGACAGACAAAGAGAGAAAGAGGCAGAGATAGAGAGAGAGAGAGAATAGGCGCGCCACGGCCTCCAGCCACTGCAAATGAACTCCAGATGTGTGCTCCCCCTTGTGCATCTGGTTTACGTGGTTACTGAGGAATCCAGCCTCAAACCAGTGTCCTTAGGCTTCACAGGCAACTGCTTAACTGCTAAGCTGTCTCTCCAACCCCTGACAATTATTTTTTTTTAATTTTTAAAAATTTTATTTATTTGATAGCAACAGACAGAGCGAAAGAGGCAGATAGAGAGAGAAAATGGGTGCACCAGGGCCTCTAGCCACTGCAAGTGAACTCTAGACATGTGTGCCCCCTTGTGCATCTGGCTAATGTGGGTCCTGGAGAATTGAGCCTCGAACCAGGGTCCTTAGGCTTCATAGACAAGCACTTAACTGCTAAGCCATCTCTCCCGTCCTATTTTTAAAAGCATAATTCAGGAAGCTTAGATGATACTGAGCATAGTCTTGAGAACCAGTGAATTCTTTTTTAAAAAAAATTTTTTTTTATTCATTGTTTATTTATTTATTTGAGAGCGACAGACACAGAGAGAAAGACAGATAGAGGGAGAGAGAGAGAATGGGCGCACCAGGGCTTCCAGCCACTGCAAACGAACTCCAGACACGTGCGCCCCCTTGTGCATCTGGCTAACGTGGGACCTGGGGAACCGAGCCTCGAACTGGGATCCTTAGGCTTCACAGGCAAGCACTTAACCGCTAAGCCATCTCTCCAGCCTGAGAACCAGTGAATTCTTAACAATGTTTTTATGGTCTTCTATGAACTGGTTTCAATTCTAGCTTTTTAAAATTTACTTATTTATTTGAGAGAGAGAAAGAGAGAGGGAAAGAATGCGCCTGTCAAGGCCTCCAGCCACTGCAAGCGAACTCCAGACGTATGCGCCCCCTGGTGCATCTCGCTTACATGAGTCTTGGAGAATGCGCCCGGAGTTTGTTTGCAGTGGCTAGAGTCCCTGGCACAATCATTCTCTCTCTCTATCTGCCTCTCTCTCCCTCTCAAATAAAATACATAAAAAAACATAAAAAAGAAACAAATGCCTTAACCGCTAAGCCATCTCTCCAGCCCTCAATCCTAGATTCTGATCAGATGTGATGTATTTCATTATCAGAATCATCTGGAAGCTTTAAGATAGAGTCCTGGATCCAACCATGGTTCATGATCATTCTAAATACAGAGCTCGTGAGTATTTTTAGCTTCCTCCTTGCTTATGATGAATGGTCAGGTTGAAAACCATCATCTTAAGCTAAATGTGTCTTTAGTCTCTTTCCAAATCTCCGTCAATATTCATGTCTCCACAACCCTGCTTAACTCCATGGATTGCATTTAGGTTAGCTTTTCTTCCCATTCATTAGACTTTTGTTGGTCAAGACAGGGGTCTCACCATGTAGCCTAGGATGGTCGTAAACTTGAAATCTTCCTGCCCCAGCCCCCCCCCCCCACCACCAGCACTTACCAAGTGCTGATATTAAAAAAAACAGGTACGCTCCACAAAGCCTAGCTCACTCTCTTCTATTTTGATGCAATCATTCTACCCAGAATATTATGCTAGAAGACAGGAAGGGTAGATATTGGGGAGCAACCCAGTACGCTCAACATCTACTTGACTTTGTCGTTTTCCAGTTGTGTCTGTTTCCAGCTAGACCGGAGGAGGGTCCCTGAAGACTTGCTTGTGAGCTAGGTGTCTTTCACAGGAGGAACTAGATGAGGATGTTGGTAGGAAAGAGTATTGACAAAGCTGTGGGATGTAAGGCAAATTTTTACTTTTTTATTTTAATTTTTATTTATTTAATTTTATTAATTTTTGGTTTTTTGAGGTAGAGTTTCACTCTCGTCCAGGCTGACCTAGAATTCACTATGTAGTCTCAGGGTGGCCTCAAACTTATGGTGATTCTGCAACGTCTGCCTCCCAAGTGCTAGGATTAAAAGCATGCGCCACCATGCCGGGCTCAGATTTTTATTTCCCTCCTTGCTGCCCACAATTCAGGGGATGTTTCTTTTTTGTTGTTGTTATTGTTTTACGAGGTAGGGTCTCACTCTAGCTCAGGCAGACCTGGAATTCACTATGTCGTCTCAGGGTGGCCTTGAACTCTCGTCAATCTTTCTACCTCTGCCTCCCCAAGTGCTGGGATTAAAGGCGTGTGCCAGAATGCTTGGCTAAAAGTTTCTTTTTTATGTATTTTTATTTATTTTATTTGAGAGAGAGAGAGAGAGGCAGATAGAGAGAATGATTGTGCCAGGGACTCTAGCCACTGCAAACAAACTCCAGGCGCATACGCCACCTTGTACATCTAGTTTATGTGGATCCTGGGGAATCAAACCTGGGTCCTTTGGCTTCGTAGGCAAGCACCTTCACCACTGAGCTATCTCTCGGGTCCGGAACCACACGATTTAATCAAATCAAAGGGCACTTTAGGAACTAGCCAAACCCTCTCATTTTATAGAGAAGAGAGCTGAGAACCAGAAAGGCTGATGGCTTGTCCAGGATAGGAAGCTTCCTAAATAGGATGGCCAGATCCCAGCACCCCTCCCCCCAGTGACCAGCCCAAGTGGGCACAGCACAGAGCCATCTCGCCGTGCCTGCAAAACGGGGCTCCGGGGACAAGGGGATCTTGAAACTTTCTTGCAACGGAGAAACCGTGGTGCACGGGCCGGGGGAGAAGGGGTAGCTTTCACACCTATCAATCAGATGAAACACATCCCTGGGAGAATTTCCCGAGTGCAGAACCACCCCATCCTTCCAGATGCGGCTCCACCCTCAGCACCTTAGACCATCAAGCAAAGGGCACCAAAGCTGGGAGCCAGCCTCAGGTTCCCTGCTAAGACACTGCCAAGTGCCACCAAGCAGCTTGGGGGAGGGGGAGACGGGTGGGGGGAGTGTTGAAAATCCAGGACACAGGCAGCTAAGCGGCGGTGGAGGAGGGTGTCTGAGGCGTTAAACAGAGGGACCGTCACTAGGCAAACTGGCCATCTTAATAATAACAGCCTCCGTTTATTGCTCAATGGCAATGCGCGTCCCACACTGTGAGAGGTATTTATTTTATAGGCTTGATCTCATTAAATCCTCACGACAAGCTTCTGGGATGACTGAAGGTCATACGGCTGGTAAGTGGTGATTAATTGTCGGAGGAGTGGTGTGAAGAACATAAATTATGGAGCAGTTCGGGAGGAGAGGAACAGTGTGGATGGAGACGTCTGGGCAGGCTCTGTAGGTGAGGAGTGTTACACTGGGTCCCCAGAGTGGGTGAGACTTGTAGCAGTGGCCAGAGGGGGGTATAGACAGCAAAGCTAGCCCAGACTCGGGGACACTGGAGGCCATGGGTTCTCTGGGAGAACAGTTAGAGGAGAAAGCCAAGAGGAAGCCAGGCGCGGTGGCACGCTTTTAATCCCAGCACTCGGGAGGCAGAGGTAGGAGGATTGCCGAGAGTTCGAGGCCACCCTGAGACTCCATAGTGAATTCCAGGTCAGCCTGAGCTACAGTGAGACCCTACCTCAAAACAAACAAACAAACAAAAAAGACAAGAGCAAACACCAAATGTGTGTGTCAGATCATGGTGCCAGGGAATGGTGAAGGGACACGACACACCCCAGAATCATTCTCAGAGAAGGAATAAAAAGTCAATGCGGGGACTGGGGAAATGGCTTAGCAGGGCTTAGCAGTTACAGCATTGGCCTGCAAAGCCTAAGGACCCTGGTTCGATTCCCCAGCACCAAGGTAAGCCAGATGCACAAGGAGGCACATGTGTCTGGAGTTTATATTACTGGCTAGAGGCCCTGGCATGCCCATTCTCTCTCTGTGTGTCTTTCATAAATAATCTTTTTTTAAAAAGTTAAGGGGGCTGGGGAGATGGCTTAGCAGTAAAGCCTAAGGACCCCGGTTCGAGGCTCAATTCCCCAGGACCCACATTAGCCAGATGCACAAGAGGGCACACGTGTCTGGAGTTCATTTGCAGTGGCTGGAGGCCCTGGTGCACCCATTCTCTCTCTCTCTCTATCTGCCTCTTTCTCTCTCTGTTGGTCTCAAATAAATAAATAAAAATGAACAAAAATAATAATAATAACTAAATAAATAAAGTTAAGGGATGGTCCACAGCTCATCCATGGCCTGCTGCCAAAGAAATATCAGAGGAACTGAGCATGGTGGCACATGCCTTTAATCCTAGCACTTGGGAGGCAGAGGTAGGAGGATCGCCATGAGTTCGAGGCCACCCTAAGACTATATAGTGAATTCCAGATCAGCCTGAGCTAGAGTGAAATCCTAACTCAGAAAACCAAAAAAAGAAAAAAGAAAAAGAAACGTGAGAGGAAAATGACTGGAAAGCTCTACAAGCAATTTGGGTCAAGTGCCTTCCAGAGAAGTGTATATGTCCTTTCATCCAGGAAGCTCCTTCTAGGATTTAACCCAAAGAGATTTTTGAAGACAAAATGCAAGCTGAAACAATAAAATGCCTATAATAGGAAAATCATGAATGATTATGGTGCCTTTGCGTGACAAAATCTGGGTAGCTTTTACAGACCGTGCTTCTGAAGAATATGTAATGAGATCCGGGCGTGGAGGCGCACGCCTTTAATCCCAGCACTGAGGAAGCACAGGTAGGAGGATCGTTGTGGGTTCGAGGCCACCCTGAGACTACATAGTGATTTCCAGGTCAGCCTGAACTACAGTGAGACCCTACCTTGAAAAAAAAGAATGTGTAATGCGAGTATAATATAACATCAAGTAAAGAAGCAGAATGCAGGGATGGAGAGATGGCTCAGCAGTTAAGGCACTTACAATCCAGGTTCAATTCCCCAGTGCCCATGTAAAGCCACATGCACGAAGTGGTGCATGCATCTGGTGTTTGTTTGTTTGTTTGTTTTAAAAAAGAGGTCTGGAGAGATGGCTTAGCAATTAAGATGTTTGCCTGCAAAGCCAAAGGACCCAGGTTCAGTTCCCCAGGACCCACGTTAGCCAGATGCATGAGGTGGTACATGCATCTGGAGTTCTTTTGCAGTGGCTGGAGGCCCTGGCACACCATTTTCTCTCTGTCTCTCTATCTCTTTCTCTCAAATGAATAAATAAAACTAAAATCTTTGAAAGAGAGAGAGAGAATCTGGGTAGAAGTACCCGTGGATAATGCTGTGTCCAGAAGTCACAGATGATTACAAGATAATTTCAGCACCAGGGGTGGTATACCTTCCAGGGAATTGTTAGTCAGGGCTCTCCTGATGTCCCCAAAACATTAAAACCATTGCCAAGGCTCTTGAATACCCACCAGAACCAGACGGTAAGACCTATTGCTGGCGACTTCATAGGCTTCGGCTGCAGGTCACTGAGAAAGCAAGCCAGAGCTGAGCTGGAAGCCTGCTCCCTGATGACAAGCTGTCAGGATGCTGGGGAAAGGCTATGCAGGCTATTGATGGAGAAAAGTCACCAATGGTCTTAACCAGCAGTAGACCCTACAAGCTTTTATGGCTGGCCAGCCAAGCCAAATGTACTAACTGGTGCAATGGTGGCATGCTTGTTATGGGGGAAAGCACCTGCTCTCTGGCTGGATTTGACACCCACTCAATGGTTGGGAATTCATGTCTAGTTTTCAAAACCTAATCAATAACCTATTGCCGAAGAGGTCTAAAGCCCTGGAGGGGAGACCACTGCTGTTGTCTGTGCCCACCAAACTCTCCTCTAAATACGTGTATTTATGCCCATGTCTTAATGTTACTCTCACTTTGTGTTAGAGAAGTTTCTCTTTTCAGATGATGATGAACAGTGGGGTGACTTAAAACTCATCAAAGTACCTAGAAGTGACAGTGGAGTGTTCAGCACTGTTACACCTCTCTATCACACCCTCCACAGCTCAGAGATTATCGCAGAAGTGGTTTTAGAAAGAGTCTAAGAGCCAAAAGAAGGGGAGGAGTGCCTTGCCATGCTATCTTACAGACACAACGTAGCCATGCTATCTACACAAGTCCTGCATAAGAAGAAGAGAAACTGATGACATCAAAATAGAAAAATGGGGCTGGAGAGGTGGCTTAGTGGTTAAGCGCTTGCCTGTGAAGCTTAAGGACCCCGGTTCGAGGCTTGATTCCCTAGTACTCACGTAAGCCAGATGCACAATGAGGTGCATGCATCTGGAATTTGTTTGCAGTGGCTGGAGGCCTTGCTGCACCCATTCTCTCTCTCTCCCTCTTAATCTGTCTGTCGCTCTCAAATAAATAAATAAAAATAAAACAAGTTAAAAAATAGAAAAATGATGGCATCAAAATAGAAGAGAGATTAGTTGAAAACAAGAATGGATTCAATGGAGGGAGGATAGGAGAGGGAAGAAAAGAGAGGGTGGTGAGAGGGGATTATGACCATGATATATTAACTATATATATGGAGGTTGTCAGTAAAAAGTTAAAAAAAAAACTTGCTCTTTTTTGCATGTGTTTGTATGCTATGTGTGAGTGTGCATGGGTGTGCTCATGCGTGTGAGTGCAGGTGCATTGCATGCAGAAGATAAAGGATAATGTTGACTGTTGTTCTCAAAATCACTCTCCACCTTATTTTTTAAATATTTATTCATTTATTTTATTTTATTTTTTGTTTATTTTTATTTATTTATTTGATAGTGACAGAGAGAGAAAGAGGCAGATAGGGAGAGAAGAGAGAGAATGGGCAGGCCAGGGCCTCCAGCCACTGCAAACGAACTCCAGATGCTTGCGCCCCCTTGTGCATCTGACTAACGTGGGTCCTGGGGAATTGAGCCTCGGACCGGGATCCTTAGGCTTCACAGGCAAACGCTTAACCGCTAAGCCATCTCTCCAGCCCCTTACTTATTTATTTTAAAGACAGAGAAGCAGAGAGTGAGTATGGACACACCAAAGACTCCTGCCACTGTAAATGAACTCCAGATGCTTGCACCACTTTGGGCATCTGGCTTTTCATGGGTACTGGGGACTCAAACCCAAGCCATCAAGCAAGTGAGCACCTTTAACCACTGAACTATCTCTCCAGCCCTCCACCTTATTTTTCTTTTTTAATTCATGGAAGAGAGAGAGAGTGAGTGAGAGAAAGCAGGAGAGAAAGAAGGAGAGAATTAGCACGCCAAGGCCTCCAGCCACTGCAATCGAACTCCAGACAATTGCGCCACCTAGTGCACATCTGCAACCTTGTGCTTGTTATGTGGGATCTGGAGAGTCGAACATGGGTCCTTAGACCTCACACAGGCAAGCGCCTTAACTGCTAAGCCATCACTCCAGCCCCACCTTATTTTTTGAGACAGGGTTTCTCACTGAATCCAGAGCTCATCTATGTTGCCAGACTTGCTGGCCAGCAAGCCCCAGGCATTCTCCCATCTCTAACTCCTCAGTTCTGAGATTACAGCTTTTACATAGCAGCTGGGGATCTGAACTCAGACCCTCGTGTTTGCATGCCAAGCACTTTCTCCACTGGGCCATCTCTCCTGCCCACTGTGCTTTTGTTTGTTTGTTTGCTTGTTTTAAGACAAATCATAATCGCCTCCTTCAGTATGCAGACCTGCATAGCCTGGCCAGAATATCAGTCTTGCCTCCACAGAGTTTTGGGAAGTTTATTTAAACCTGGTTTGGCTGGGCTCCCTCCTATATAAAGCTCTCAGCTCCATGGTCCTCACTGGGTGTGGAACACTAAAGCCTCCCGTTAATGGGCTCCATGGCCATTTAGATAAATTGTCTTCCCTAGAGCCATAAATCCTAAGCGAATGACACTCTTATTCCATGGGACAGGCACTGAAGCCTTTTTCAAATTCAGTGATGTGTGGGGTCTGTAGCTTTCAGAATGTCGGGGGTCCTTTGTCAATATCTGCAGGGTCTTCCCAGGTACCGGACCATACCACGTCTGTTGGGAAGATGTTATTGCATTAAGTCAAGACTTTTTACCTTTACCCTTCTGCTAGGTTTGGTTTAGGGGGTTGGTTTTTCTTCCTTCCGCTGAAGTAGTTGGGATATTAGCTGAGTGACAGAGGCAGTGCAGTAAAATATAAGTCGATCTGAATCCTACCCTGTCTTAACCTTCACCACTGGATTAATAACTGAGAGAGAGCCCCTCCTCCCACTTAACCCCAGGGCAGCACCCCATCAGCAGATGACAATTAAGAACCCTGTGTGAATGCCAATGACGGACGCAGAGCTTCGCCCAAACCAGGCAGGACCTTGCGTGAGCTCTGCATCACAGAGAGCCGACAGCGGGCAGAGCCGGGCTGAGCCTACGATGCAGCTCAGTCGTTCCGTGTCACCCAGTGAAATGATCGATGTTGCCAGGGCTGAGGGGGAGAGGAGCGGGGGAGGGAAGGAGGGAAATGAGGGAAATGAAATGGGCTTGTCTTCTGTGTGCCTGGGCAACGGCTCAACGTGTCTCTCTCTGAGATTTGAAGAGATATATTGCACAGCGATCTTGCTCATCCTGCTGGCTCTTAGACAAGGATGGCTCCACTTTAAACAGCTCTGTGTGGAAGAGGTATGATAAATGGAGGCAAGCGTATACTTTGTGATGTTGGACAAGTTACTCAAGGCTTATCTTTTCCCATCCACCAATGGCCTAGTTTTGAGAATTTTTTTTTTTTTAATTATGAGGGCTGAAGAGATGGTTCAGTGGTTAAGGCACTTAACCAAAGATTATGACCTGGGTTCAATTCCCCAGTACGCACATAAAGCCAGATGCACAAAGTGGTGCGTGCATCTGGAGTTCATTTGCAGCAGTTGGTGGCCCTAGTGTGCCCATTCTCTCTCTCTGTCCTTGCCAATAAATAAATTAAAAATATTTTTAAATTATGAATTCTTGAGTTTATTTAGGGAGAAATCATAATTTGTGAGGTTTATTTAGGGGAAATTGACATCTAGGGAATGGCTGGGGCAGTTTCACTCATACTGGAAAATTGGACACAGAAGTTCCTTCAAATGACAGACCAGAGAGGATTAAGAAATAGTGGGGGGGGACGTCCCACTAGAGAGATGGCTTAATGGTTAAGGTACTTGCCTGTGAAGCCCAAGGACTGGAATCCGTTTCCCCAGTATCCAACCAAGTAAGCCAGGTGCACAAAGTGGTACACGCATCTGAAGTTTGTTTGCAGTGGCTGAAGACCCTGATGTACCCATTCTCTGTCTCTCTCTGTCTCATGCTTCTGTCTTTCTCTCTCAAATAAATAAATAAAATATTATAAAAGGAAAAAAAAAAAGAAACAGCAAAAGGGCTCAGAGATCAAAGCTAAATCATACATGTAATCAAAGTGAGGAAGTGTCCCCAAAATGACACAGATAGAAGGCAAGGAGAGGAGTGGGGCTGGAGAGATGGCTTCGCGATTAAGGCACTTGCCTGTGAAGCCTAAGGACCCATGTTCAACTCTCCAGATCCCACCTTAGCCAGATGCACAGAGATGAGGCAAGTGTAAGGTCACACATGCCCACTAGGTGGCGCAAGCATCTGGAGTTCAATTGCAGCAGCTGAGGCCCTGGCCACCAATTCTCTCTAACATAACTAAAAAAAAAAAAAAAAAAAAAAAAAAAAGGAATCCTGAGGCTAAGAAAGTACTGGCTCCTTCCCAGCCAGACTGGGAAAAACTCACATGGATGCTCAGGCTAGGTTCCTGGGCAAAAGAAGGAGAAAATGGTTTTTTGTTGTTGTTGTTGTTGTTTGGTTTTTATTTATTTGGTTTTTCAAGGTAGGGCCTCTAGCCCAGGCTGATCTGGAATTCACTGTGTAGTCTCAGGGTGGCCTTGAACCCTTGGTGATCCTCCTACCTCTGCCTCCCGAGTGCTGGGATTAAAGGCGTGCTCTACCACGCCCAGTTTATTTTCTTTTAATCAGATATTATAATTCAATTTATAAGACATACGTCCATGTCTCTCCTATCTGAAAAAAAGTGTGGAGCTGGGCATGAGTAGAGTGAGACCCTACCTTGAAAAACCAATACATATATATATATATATATATATATATATATATATATATATGGTGGAGATTCTCTCTGTAGCTGTCTAATCCCAGCCTAGAGTGAGAGTCTTATGAGAAATAAATAAATCTCTGCACCAGAATCTTGGACTTAGTGGGGGTAGCTCAAGTGCGCAGAGCACCTGCTTAGCATTCACGAAGCCCTGTGGTCATGTCCAGCACCGTGGAAACCCGTGTGGTGGCACAGACATGTTATCCCAACACTGGGGAGGTGGAGGCGGGAGGATCAGAAGTTCAAGATCACCCTCAGCTGGGCTGGAGGGGTGGCTTAGCGGGACGCTGGGTAGGAGGATGGCTGTGAGTCTGAGGCCAGCCTGGAACTACAGAGTGAGTTCCTGGTCAGCCTGGCCTAGAGCGAGACCCTACCTCGAGAAACCAAAATAGATAAATAAATAAATAAATAAATACCCCCCTCCCCAAATAACAACAAGTAACCCAAACAAGCCAAAAGTGTCTTGGGCTCAGCCCGGCGCGGTGGCGCGCGCCTTTAATCCCAGCACTCGGGAGGCAGAGGTAGGAGGATCGCCGTGAGTTTGAGGCCACCCTGAGACTACACAGTGAATTCCAGGTCAGCCTGGGCTAGAGTGAGAGCCTACCTCAAAAAAAAAAAAAAAAAAAAAAAAAAAAAAAATTAAAAAAAATCTTGGGCTTGACCAACCAGTTGCCCATCTCATTGTGCTTGCTACCATCCATGGTCACTTTGAATTTCTTGGTCTCTGGATGAGAGCCCAATTGCCCCCAGAGCTGCTAACCACCTCTCCTAATAAAACGCAGCACATCCCATTATGATCAACATGCCACACTCTTATCCTTTAATATCCAGCCAGCCAAACTCCTAGGAATGAGGCAGAATATGTAGATGTGAGCAACCTGATGGCCTGTTGCTGTGAACATTCTTTTTAAAAACAAAAATTTTTTTTTCATTTATGTTTATTTATTAGAAGGCGACAGACAGAGAGAGAGAAAGAGGCAGATAGAGAGAGAGACAGAACGGGTGCGCCAGGGCCTCTGGCCACTGCAAATGAACTCCAGACGTGTGCGCCCCCTTGTGCATCTGGCTAATGTGGGTCCTGGAGGATCGAGCCTCAAACCGGGGTCTTTAGGCTTCATAGGCAAGCGCTTAACCACTAAGCCATCTCTCCAGCCCTGTGAACACTCTTTTATGAGTGTCTAAAGAGCTGGTGACGGCAGCAGCTCCCACTTGCTGAGCAGGACGAGTGTTGATTGCCACATAAGATGCAAACCTGGGCTGGAGAGATGGCTTAGTGGTTAAGGCGTTTGCCTGCAAAGCCAAAGGACCCAGGTTCGACTTCCCAGGACCCACGTAAACCAGATGCATGAAGTGGCACATATGTATGGAGTCCGTTTGCAATGGATAAGGCCCCTGGACTGCCTGTTCTTTCTCTACCTGCCTTTTTCTCTGTCTGTCTCTCTCAAATAAATAAGGAAGAGAAAAAGAAAAGCGAAACGATGCAAATCCCAGTGATGTTCAGAGGAAGCCAGACGTTACTGACATGTGCCTGCCCTCCGTGGGTCGCAGTGGCGGAAGGGAGGGGAGGGCTCCTTTTCCCTGGGGGATAGGTTTTCTTGCCTGTTGGTTGGTGTCACACACTGCCTGACCCCTCCGCGCCTCTCTCCTTCCTGCCACCTCTCCCCGCTTGACCCCGGTGACTTCCTGACTCCTGTGTCACTTCCCGAGCGCTGGTTTCCTGATCTTCCCTGTCTGCCTGACTTTGCTCCAGGCCTCGCTGCCCTCTTCCTGTGGTCATCAAAGCCACTTTGGACCTGATTATCTGTGCACAGCTACCCAGCCCCTCCTTGAGTATTGCCGCTGTCCCCCCACCCCCCCACCCCCACCCCCCCGAGGACTGATGTATTCTATGTCCTCTACTCGGTTCTCTGCACACAGCCCCTGGGCAAGAAAGGTTCCTATCTGATTCCCCTCTGTCCGAGCCTTTTCCTGTACCGCGGTCCAAGTCACTAGGTCCATGGTGGCATGTCCTTTTGCTTGAACCCCTGCCTTATCAGACTTCTGTCTAAACGTTGTTTACTTTACTGTGTAAAATGTGTTCCCATGGGCTGGAGGCCAGGGGGCGTTCCGGTCTCTGGATTCTGACTTCCTATGATCACGCTTAGCTAACATGGGGCTGCGGCTGCCAACGTCACCCTTGCAACCCCGAATTCCAATCTGGCCTCTACTCCTGACCTATTTATTCATCTCATCTCTGGCCGCTGTGACTTTGTTTCCCTGCATGGACTTCCTGGTGCCACTTGTTGCTGGGCAAAACCCAACACACATCTCACTGACCGATGCCAGGGTAGACCACCTATTGTGACGGTCCTAAATTCCAGCAGCCAGCAGATTAACATGATAGCACATTTCTTTCTCCTTTGCCTTTTCTTTCTTTCTTTCCTTTTTGGTTGTTTTTTGTTTTTCGAGGTAGGGTCTCTCTCTAGCCCAGGCTAACCTGGAATTTACTCTGTATTCTCAGGGTAGCCTCGAATTCATGGTGATCCTCCTACCTCTGCCTCCCGAGTGCTGGGATTAAAGGCGTGTGCCACCACACCCGGCTACTTATTTTTTTTAATTTTATTTATTTATTTGTGTATGTCTGTAAATGGATGTGGAGGTCAGAGGATAACTTTGAGATGTCTGCGCTCCACCTTCTTTGAGACAGGGTCTCTTGCCTCTGCAAACAATCTGTCGGACTGCAGAGGAGCAGCAGACTGGCTGGCCTGCCAGAGAGCTCCGCATCGTCCTGGCTCTGCCTCCCGTTGTCAGAAGCAGCGCTGGGATCACAGATGAAAGTACCAGTTTGCATTTGGCTTTGTGTGGGTGCCGGGGGAATAGAACCCGGACTGACAGGCTTTGCAAACAGACGGTTTTAACTGCTGAGCCATCTCCCAGCCTTCTTTCTCCTTTATATCACTTCAAGCACTCAACAGCTTTCTACCTGGTGACTCGGGGTCTCATTCCATCCAGTGACCTCTCCATCTTCTAGAACCCTGGTACCCTTACGTGGGTCTCTCCATACAGCCAGCCAGCAGGTCAAGGAGGCAGTGAGTGTATGCGATGATAGATGTTTTCAGGAGATTTTAGGGTTGGCCAAGAAATGGCATTCATTGCTTCTGCCTTCTTCCCTGAGCCTCACTTAGACAATGCAGGAGGAAAAAAAATGGTCTGAGGCAAAAGTTGCTTTGCCCATGAAACATAGTGGAAGTGTCTGCTTATTATTATTATTATTATTGTATTTTATTTATTTGTGTGTGCATGTCCTTGTGTGTTCACATGTGAGCGTAGGTGCATAATGCACGTGTGGAGGTCAGAGGACAACTGGTAGGTAGGTCCTCGCTTGGTCATTTCATCTGAGGCAGGGTTCCTCCCCCTAGAGTCTCACTCTGCTCTTTTCATTTTCCTCATGCGCGTGTGAGCGTTATGCTCTGGGAACTTCTCCTGTCTCTGCCTTGCATCTCGCTGTTGGCATCAAGCATGCTGGGATTCCAGAAGCCCACCATGGCTTCCAGCTTTTCATGTGGGGTCTGGGAATTGAACTCAGGAACACCACCTCGAGAGGCGAGTGATTAATCCATGGAGACATTTCCCCAGCCAAGGTGCCCATTCTCTATTATTATTATTATCATCATTATTATATTTATTTGCTAGAAGAAAGAGAGAGAGATGGAGAGACAGAAAGAATGGGTACACCAGAGCCTCCATCCATCACAAACTCCAGACGCATACGCCACCCTGTGCATCTGGCTTTACGTGGGTACTGGGGAATTGAACCCAGGTCATTAGGCTTTGCAGGCAAGTGCCTTCACCACTGAGCCATTTGCTTTCTCGGGGCGTTTTCCTCCTCAGTCCAGCCCACCTTCCTACCCCAGCCCCAGTCTGTCCATTCTACAAAGGTCCAGCCTCCTGGGAAGACATCTTAGACATGGCAGGAGATATGGACCTTGGCTTATGTCTTCCCACTTCCTAAGTAGAAGGTGGGTCCCAGGGGATAAGGCCCTCCAGGGAGAACCCCAAGCCCTCTAAAATCTTGCAAATTGAGCTCTTTTTGACAAGTGACAGCCTTTCATTTCTTCCAAGAAATATTCTCTTTTTTTCCCCCCTTGTGGGGACTTGTTCAGAGATATCCAAATGATATGTGTTTTGTGAACATCTAGATGGAAGAGGGGAAAAAAAAACAGTATGAGAAAAAATTTAGACAAAACAATGTAGATCACCATGGCAACAATCTTCAGGACACACCAGGGGAAAGGAATCATTGTTAACACAGGCCATATTTAGCACAGATACCCAATCACCAGATTCAATTTTACACCCTTCCATCAGGCTACCTCCAAAATGGCAGGGTTGCTCTGACCACAACGCACTTATACCCATCTAATAATCTTTAATGAGCATAATGCTTTAATTAAGGCAACTGACTGTTTCGCTGTGGGTTAATTTGAAATCAGTGAAAGGTCAAGTTACCATTAACTCAGCAAATTTACTAAGTTATTCCAGGGTATTTTGATTCTCACAGCAGAGGCTTATATGAATATGGCAAAGATACAGTTCGGGTTGAAATGTGCACAAGGAAAACAAGAGGTTTGTTTGGCTTTTGTATCGCCTGGAAAGGAAAAGATAAACTGTTCTTTACAACAAAAGCAGCTTTTTCTTACTTTTCTGCCCTCACGTTTACGCACAGGTGTGGAAGATTGCCGGTCAATAACAACGATTCTGTCTGGTCATTTCGGTTAAACCCTCTGGGGGTGGCTAATGAAACAGTTTGTTCCTGGGGCTTTGGAACAAATGTTGGAAGGGCAGGTGACGCATTGGAGAGGGAGGTCACCACAGTCTGTGTGCTGGGCCTATTGAGTCACAGAAATGCAGTGTCCCACCTGAGCACCCCACAAGGCAGCCTGCCGGGACTCCCGTTCCCAGGTTCCTGGAAAAAGCTGAGTACCTTCCCCCTTGGGAGGCAAAACTGTAGTCTGATCTTGTATGTGTGTGTGTGTGTGTGTTATACATATGTATGTACATGTGTGTGCCAATGTGCACGCCCCATGTGCATGAGTGGGGAGGATGTAGGAGAACATCCTGTATCCTTCCTCTACTGCCTCTCTTTTTTGAAAATATTTTTTGTTCATTTTTATTTATTTATTTGAAAGTGGCAGAAAGAGAGGAAGAGAAAGAGACAGAGAATGGGCGCGCCAGGACCTCCAGCCACTGCAAATGAACTCCAGACGCCTTCGCCCCCTTGTGCATCTGGCTAACGTGGGTCCTGGGGAACCGAGCCTCCAAACGGGGTCCTCAGGCTTCAAAAACGGAAGTGCTTAACCGTTAAGCCATCTCTCCAGCCCCCTTTTTTTCCTCTTAAGATGGAATTTCTCAATGATTCTAGAGTTGCTATTTTTTCTTTCTTTCTTTCTTTCTTTCTTTCTTTCTTTCTTTCTTTCTTTCTTTCTTTCTTTCTTTCTTTCTTTTTTTGATCAGGAGCCCCAGCGATTCTGCTGTCTCTGCCTCCCCTACGGCTGGGGTTACAGGCGTGCATGGTCATGCTCAGCGTTTTACATGTATGCTTGGGGATGGAACTCAAGTCCCCATGCTCCTATAGCAAGAGCCATCTCTCCCCAGTCCTGTAGTCTGATCTTGTCATCCCAGGATCAATAGATACCAAGTGTGAGCCCTGAAGACTTCTGTAAGGAACCTCTGAGCTCTGCTTGCTGCTTTAGTTGGCGCTACTCATCCTAATATGGCCCTCCCTCAGTGTCCATGGGGGATTGGCTCCAGGATCCTTTCAGATAGCAAAATCCATAGATGCTTAAGTTCTTTTTTAAAAAAATTTTTTTGTTTATTTTATTTTTATTTATTCATTTGAGAGATATAGGCAGAGAGAGAAAGAGAGAGAGAGAATGGGCGTGCCAGGGCTTCCAGCCACAGCAAACGAACTCCAGACACGTGCGCCCCCTTGTGCATCTGGCTAACGTGGGTCCTGGGGAATCGAGCCTCCAACCGGGTTCCTTAGGCTTCACAGGCAAGCGCTTAACCGCTAAGCCATCTTTCCAGCCCGCTTAAGTTCTTTATATAAAATGGTATATATGAAGCTGGGCGTGGTGGCGCACGCCTTTAATCCCAGCACTCGGGAGGCAGAGGTAGGAGGATCACTGTGAGTTCGAGGCCACCCTGAGACTACATAGTGAATTCCAGGCCAGCCTGAGCTAGAGTGAAACCCTACCTCGAAAAACCAAATAAATAAATAATAAAATGGTATATAGTATCTGCTTATAACCCATGAGCATCCTTCCAAGTCCTGTATGTCTAGATTAGTCTCTGCATATTCAGTATGGATGAAAACATATATATATATATTTTTTTTTTTCCAGAGAGAGACAGAGCCTTTTTTTAAATTTTATGTACTTATTTATTTGAAAGTGACACAGAGAAAGAGGCAGATAGAGAGAGAGAATGGGCGTGCCTCCTTGTGCATCAGGCTAACGTGGTCCTGCAGAATCAAGCCTTGGGCTTCACAGGCAAGCGCTTAACCACTAAGCCATCTCTCCAGCCCAGTTTTTCTTTCTTTCTTTCTTTCTTTTTTTTTTTTTTTTTTGAAGTAGGGTCTCACTCTACCACAGGCCAATCTGGAATTCACAATGTAGTCTCAGGTTGGCCTTGAACTCAGGGCGATCCTCCTACCTCTGCCTCCTGAGTGGTGGGATTAAAGGCGTGCGCCACCATGCCTTGCACCCATCTGGCTTTATGTGGGTACTGGGGACTTGAACCCAGGCCATCAGACTTTGCAAACAAGTGCTTTTAACCACTGAGCCATCCCTCCAGCCCCTCCACCACATTTTTATATATATATATATATTTTTTTTTTTTTTTTTTCCCTTTGGCAGGTTCCCACTGTAGCTCAGGCTGACCTGAAATTCACAAGGTAGTCTCAGGGTGGCCTTGAACTCACGTTGATCCTCCTACGTCTGCCGCCGAGTGCTGGGATTAAAGGCATGAGCCACCACGCCCGGCTCCCCCCTCCCCCGCCCCATATATTTTTGATCAAGGATGGTTGAATCCATGGGTGGAAACTGAGGGCCAACTGTTCGTGATATATGTGGGCTCAGGGAGAAGAAAGCCAATTTATTTACCTGAAATAAAAGCCAAACTTTCTTTCCTCCTTTCTTTCAATTCTTCCTACAAATATCTGTCAAGCATGTGGCACGTGGGCTTTCCCTCTGGGGCCACTAGTGTTTCTACTGTGTGCCTCCCACTCCTCTCTGTGGCTTTTCGAGAGACAGCTTAGCAGTTAAGTGCTTGCTTGTGAAGCCTAAGGACCCCGGTTCGAGGCTCGGCTCCCCAGGTCCCATGTTAGCCAGATGCACAAGGGGGCACATGCGTCTGGAGTTCGTTTGCAGAGGCTGGAGGCCCTGGCGCGCCCATTCTCTCTCTCTCCCTCTATCTGTCTTTCTCTCTGTGTCTGTCACTCTCAAATAAATAAATAAAAAATGAACAAAAAATATTTTTTAAAAAAATTTATTTATTTATTTGTGAGAGAGACAGAGAGAAAGAGGCAGACAGAGAATGAAGGGGCATGCCAGGGCCTCTAGCCACTGCAAATGAACTCCAGTTGCATGTGCCACTTTGTGCATCTGGCTTTACATGGGTACCGGGGAATCGAACCCAGGGTGTCAGGCTTTGTAAAGCAAGCACCTTTTACCCACTGAGCCATCTCTCCAGCTGGGCCTTCCTTTTTCCTCCACTAGACACCAGATTTCTCCCTGCTCACCATCTCTCTGTGACCTGTGCTCATCCCAGAGTTGTTGGTACCTTAGGGAAAAGGGGAGTTGCTGTGTTCCATTCCCTAGGAGAATCAATTAGCATATGACATTTGGTTTTCATTGTTCTGCAAAAGTGCTTCCTTGTTCGAGAACTTTCAGGCATCAATTTGCAGCAGGCAGGGGAGGTACTTTCAAAGCAGAAGACCTTCTCCAGAACCTTAGAGTCCCACCATCTGCTGGCCACCCACTTAGAATATGCATGAGGTTGGCTCCTTTTTATCATCAAAACAGAGAATGGAACTGATCAACCTGGGGGGGGGGGCACGTTAGCATTGCTCTCTGCCTACAAAATCCTACCTCCTACCTAACTCTTCTGCATTACTGGAGGAGAGCCACACTGGAATTTTATCACACCTCTGATCAAACACTGTCTAATCTTAGCTCATGCTAGTGCTCTAAGTGTTCAACCCCCTTCACCACACCAACTCCTTCTCCTGCCTCAGATCCATCTGCTTGGAAGCCTTCCCCGGTTCTAACGGGAATGGGATAGGACCCCGATGCATGATCTCACAGCACCCAGCAATTTGGCCGGGTTTCACTTGTGGTTTTGTAACAGGGTACTAAGGTGTCCAGGAAAGTCCTTGAACCCCAAGCCCTAGGTTCATTTCTAATTTTAATCAAAGAATTAAATCAAAAAGAAGACCGAGAAGGATAATTATTAAATTATTATATTTATTGAGGGAAGTACAGAGCCAAGGAAAGGCACCCACGTGGCTAGAGATCCCATGTGAAGGGCCTGGAAAAAAAAAACATGGAAAGAAAAAATAAAAAGCCGGGTGTGGTGGTGCACGCCTTTAATCCCAGAGGTAGAAAGACCACCGTGAGTTTGAGGCCTCCTTGAGACTACATAGTAAATTCCAGGTCAGCCTGGGCTAGAGTGAGACCCTACCTTGAAAAACCAAAAAAAAAAAAAAGAAAGAAAAAGAAAATTCAAGGAGCTTCTGCCATGTGGGGAGCTGGAGGGGGATAAAGGAGCCCATGTGGACAGTAAGGGCTGGAGGGCCCTCCCAGTTGGGCCTGTGCTGGCGGAAAAACTCACCCACAGCTGGAAGTTCCCCAGTGATCAGAGAGCCTGCCCTCCTCTTGCAAAGGTAATTATAACCTCGTGGTGGTGGTTTCTCTTCTGGCTCAGGTGATCCAGAGGGACAGCTGGTTGGTCAGGGCTAGGGGCTGTCTCAGGAAGAGGCTAGTTCCAGGGGCTAAACTTGACCAATCACAATGTTTAAATCCCATGAAAGCCCTTCCTCCCTTGAGGGGGTCCTGGTGGTTTGTGGAAAAACAGGTCTGGGGAACTAGGCAAGAGATAAGAAGTCAGATCATCCTGGATTTCTAGTAAGTGCAGACTTTCCTGTCCTTTTTACCTTCAGGGGTCCGGTCATCTTAACTCTACCCCCCACACTCCCCCTCCCCTCAGTCTCATGGAAGTAAGCCCCAGGGACATCAGTCTGCATGGCCATGTTAGTCACCACCACATATCAAACACCTAATCAGAGTGTCAATATCTGTGGGCTATGTAGGTGACTGACCTTAAGGGTAATGTTTCCAAAATATCCAATCACCAAATTCAATTTTCAACCCTTCAGTTATGTTTCTAAGACGAACTGTCAAGCATTCCCTTTCTATTAGGTGATAAAACACTGGTTAGGAGGCTTGGGAGATGGCCAAGACGGTTAAAAGTGCTTGCTTGGCAAACCTGTCAGCATGGGTTCAATTCCCCAGCCACCCACGTAGCATTAGTCAGGCATTTGTTTGCAGTAGCAAGAGACTCTGGCAAACAGACGCGCACGCGCGCACACACACAAGTGCTCATGCAAATAAATAAAATAAGTTTAAAAGCATTGATTGGCTCTACCTTAGGAAGTGATTCCCTGTTCGAGAACTTTCTACGGTTGAGGTCGCTCATTGCAGGCAAGATCCATCCTTGGGTTCTACCCTCAGTGTCTCATGCCTGGGATATTTCCCCTTCAGGCCAACTTGTGAGCTCATAGTGGATGAATTGTTCCCAGACACTAGTTTGTGCAGACTACCCTTTGGCTTAAAAGCCTCCGATGGCTTGGAACTGGCTACAAAATCAAGTTCAGGCTCTGACCTCTGATCTTGACCTTTCTTACTGTATTAACTTACCATCTGTGAGGAGCTGCTTGTTCCACCAGATGTTTTTACTCATGGACTTGGAGCTTTTGTTTATATTATTTTCTCCACCCAAAAACATCCCCTGACCTTCTGTTCATCCAGCTTCTACCCATCCCAAGAACTTCTGTTCGTTCTCTCTGTCAGATGCTGATGTCAGTTTGGTCTCAGATGAACACTAAAGACTTGCCAGAGTGCTTGCCTAGCATACACGAAGCCCTGGGTTCGATTCCACAGCACTAAATAAACTAGATGTGCTGGTGCAGCATGTAGGAGGTAGAAACAGGAGGATCAGAAGGTCAAGGTTATCCTTGGCTGCATGGTGAGTTCAAGGCCATCCTGGGATGCATGAGATCCTGTCTTAACAAAAAAGAGAGAGAGAGAGAGAAAGAAAGGTCAGGCATGGTGGCACATGCCTTTAATCTTAGCACTCAGGAGGCAGAGGTAAGAAGATAGCTGTGAGTTCGAGGCCACCCTGAGACTACATAGTGAATTTCAGGTCAGTCTGGGCTAGAGCGAGACCCTACCTCAAACAAAACAAAACAAAAACAGATAAAGAGACTGAGAAGATGGCTCAGATGTTAAAGGTGCTTGTTTGCAAAGTCTGCCCACCTGGGGTTCAAGTCCCAAGTTACCCATGTAAGCCAGATGCAAAAAGTTGTCTGCACTGGCAAGAGGCTCTGGAGCACCCCTACACACACACACACACACACACACACACGTAAATAAATAAAAAAAATTTAAGAACAAGCCGGGCATGGTGGCACATGCTTTTAATCCCAGCACTTGGGAGGCAGAGGAAGGAGGATCGCCATGAGTTCGAGGCCACCCTGAGACTACCCATTACATAGTGAATTCCATGTCAGCCTGAGCTAGAGTGAAACCCTCAAAAAAAAAATTTTTTTTTTAAAGAACAAAAATCTTACTACAAGGTACTATACACCTGACTCTCATATTATCCATGAGCACTCTTCCTCCAAGAAAATTGGCATACTATTTCTCTTCTCCCATTAATGGTGTCTTAATTCCCCCTCAAACGTCACTCGTGCAGGTCTGTGAGGCTGGCCCTCCACGGGTGGAAGCTTTTCCTTCTCGTGAGAAAGTCTTTTCCTAATATTCGCTCTGCTTTCTTCTGCTGCTAGCAGAAACTTGGGGTTTCTTTTCATTTCCTTTTCTTTTATTTCATTCTTCACAGTGTCTTATACTTAGCTACCATCCCATCCCATAAGTATTTGCTGATTGTATTTGACAATCAAGGGATGAAGGGTGAAAAACCAAGATTTCTTTTTCTCTGGGATCATATTGTTCAAAGACTTTGGCCTGGTTGCTGAAGGCGTGTCTACCAGCACGTCTATGTGATGGCCATTTGAGTCATAGAGGTGTGAATGCATTTAAACATATTTCCTTAGCTATAAGTTAATTTTTGGCCAACTTGTAAATTATTTGTATGTGTAGCCTATCTCTATGCCTCTTACATGTGCAAAATGAAGTGAAACATGCAATGTATGTAACCTGGTTTTCTTTTTATTTTGTTTTGTACGTTTCTTCTTTTTTAATTATGTAAAGAAACTGCATCTTACTGAATCTTAATTCACAGTGTTCAGACTTCAGAAATGTTGTATTATATTCAGAAAAAATTTCAGTCTTCTTGCTGTCAAACAAACCTTGCTCTCATGTGGACATTTCATCTTGTCAGGATGTCAATTTTATTTTGACAAGGGGCCCTATTGATAGCATTTTCACCTTTTTATTCTGTGCTAATATGGATGGTAAGAGGATGGCTTCCCCTCCTCCCTCCCCTCATTTTCATGGAAACATATACTTTCCCACAAGATTGGCTGAAAGCGTAGGCTTGGGAAGCACTCAAGTGTGTGGGAGGAAAAGGTTTCCTTACTGCTCAAGACCTACTATTAACTGCCTCCAAATGGCTCCACAATTGTTGTTGTCTCCAATTGTTGTAAAGCTCTTAAGGGCTTGAATCTTAAAGCGCTGGAATCTTTTTTTATTTCTATCCAGATCTGGCTTCTGGGGCATGACGGGGATTGGGGGGGCGCTGGTGATGATGGTGGTGCTGGGGAGATGGCTCAGTCAGTAAAGTGTTGACCCTGTAGGCATGAGAACCAGAGTTCAGACCCCCAGCACTGACACACAAGTTAGGCATGGTGGTGTCCCCTGTAGCCCAGCAATGGGGAGGTGGAGACAGGCAGGTCCTCACATGTACATGGACACACGTGCACATGCGTGCACACACACACACGCACATGCACAGAGAGAGAGAGAGAGAGAGAGAGAGAGAGAGAGAGAGAGAGAGAGAGAGAGAGAAATGGCTTCTTTCCCTTTGTCTTGTAAAGCCACTTGAATTTTTTTAAAAATATATTTTATAGCCAGGTGTGGTGGCGTACACCTTTAATCCCAGCACTTTGGAGGCAGATGTAGGAGGATTGCAGTGAGTTCAAGGCCACCCTAAGACTACATAGTGAATTCCAGGTTAGCCTGGGCTAGAGCAAAACCCCACCTTGAAAATCTAAAAATATATATATACATATATATATATATGTATATATATATATACATACATATATATAATTCATTTGCAAGGAGAGAGAGAATGGGCACACACCAGGGCCTCCTGCCACTGCAAACAGAACTCCAGACAAACGTGCCACTTTGAAAATCTGGCTCTACATGGGTCTTGGGAAATCGAATCTAGGCCATCGGGTTTTGCAAAGAAATACAAAAATATAGCCGGGGCGTGGTGGCACATGCCTTTAATCCCAGCATTCGGGAGGCAGAGGTAGGAGGATCGCTGTGAGTTCAAGGCCACCCTGAGACTCATAGTGAATTCCAGGTCAGCCTGGACTAGAGTGAAACCCTACCTCGGGGATGGAGGGGGGAAGGTGCTTGCAAAAAATTTGCTTGCAAAGCTGGATGGTCTGGGTTCAATTCCCCAGATGGGTAGTTGATTACAGTGGCACACTCTCCCCCTTCACACCCCACCCTCAGACAGACAGACAGACACACACACACACACACACACACACACACGAGCAAGGAAATAAATAAATTTTGTTTGGTTTTTCAAGGTAGGGTCTCACTCTAGCCCAGGCTGACCTGGAATTCACTATGTAGTCTCAGGGTGGCCTTGAACTCACAGCAATCCTCCTGCCTCTGCCTCCCGAGTGATGGGATTAAACGCATGCGCCACCATGCCCGGCTCCCTTCCACTTCTTGAGAGGTATATTAAATCATTTTGGGGGACATTTTAAAGCCATTACAAGTCTATTGATCCCCCGCCCCAACATATGCGCTTTGTGGCTTGCTCTGTACAAAACAAACAAACCAAAATCAAGGATTTAGTCAGGGATCAGTAAATATACAAATGAGTACAGTTCTGTTATTAATCTTGAGGCAATTCACAAAGAAATCAAGCCTTTTAACTTAACCAAACAAATATTCTCCCAAAATTCTGCAAGGATGGAAGTGATATTTCTACCTTTGGCTTTTAAAATATTTTATTTATTTATCTGAGAGAGAGAAAAAGAGGCGTTGGTAAGGCGGGCAGCGAGGGGGGAGCACCAGGGCCTCAGCCATTGCAAACGAACTCCAGACACATGTGCCCCCTATGCATCTGGCTTACGTGGGTCCTGGAGAATCAAACTGGGATCCTTTAGCTTTGCAGGCACATGCCTTAACCGCTAAGCCATCTCTCCAGTCCCACCTTTCAGCTTTTAAAGCAGTATTGTCTTTGTGGCCCTTGTGAAGATGAGGTGGCCTAGAGTAGCTATTCATAGGGTATGCTCAGAGAATGGGCTGTGAATAATGCTTCCTTATCATCAGGGATAGAGATGGTTGTAATCACCCAGACCAGTAGGTCAGAATGAAGGCAGAGGATGGTAAGATCTGATCAAGAAGCAGATTGGTTCTGTTCTGCCAGTGGTTGGCAGAGGCTGGTCACAGATGGTGGTGGTGAGGCTCTGTGCAGACCCCAGTGCTGGCATCAAGCACACGCCAAAGCTTCATGTGCCAGTCACCCTCAGCACCATGGGGAAGCTGGGCGGGGATCCAAGAGTGAGATTCTATGCTTTGATCTGCAAAACCCAGACCAAGGTGGCTCTGGCCCTTGGGTGGCTCTAAGAGCAAAATATAAGACAGGCAGCCCTTGGTACCAGATGGAGAGGTTGTGGGAACAGAGCATGACTGTCAGGCCACAGCCTGGTGCATCATGCCATAAAGACAGATGGTGAGAGAGGTGCCCCCATCTGTGGTGGCTTCCTGCCTTCTCGGCACTCATCTCGTTCATGTGCCCTTCACAGGGCCCTTCAGGAACATCCACTTCGAAGGCATTTTGTCTCAGAAGTCCAATGTAAGAGCTTTCTTCCAGGCCAACAGCACTTCATCACTTCTCTGTTTTTCTTTTTTTTTTTTTGTTTTTAATTTTTTTAATCCATTATTTATTTATTTATTTGAGAGCGACAGACACAGAGAGAAAGACAGATAGAGGGAGAGAGAGGGAATGGGCGCTCCAGGGCTTCCAGCCTCTGTAAACGAACTCCAGACGCGTGCGCCCCCTTGTGCATCTGGCTAACGTGGGACCTGGGGAACCGAGCCTCGAACCGGGGTCCTTAGGCTTCACAGGCAAGCGCTTAACGGCTAAGCCATCTCTCCAGCCCACTTCTCTGTTTTTCTCACCAGATTTCTGATACACCAGTTATTGAAGGGACCATGAAATGATATAACTTATGAAATTGAGCACATATCACATGTGGACGCAGAGTCAAGAATAGAGTCTCCTTTCCAGTACATTCCTCCCTCTGAGATTACAGAGCAAGGGCCAAGGGGATGGGGACATAGGAAACATCCAGATTGATATGGCAAGGTATAGCTTGAAGGCTGGGGACATGCTCACTGGATAAAGGCCTTGTGTATAAGTGTAAGGATCTGAGTTCGGATTCCCAAGACCCACATAAAGCCAGACATGTAGTGCTGACTCCTACGGCTAGATGGGAGGTGAAGACAGGAGAATCCCAGGACGCTCTGGTGAATACAGGAATGAACACATTGGCAGGATGTAAGAACTGACACCCGAGGTTCACCTCTGATATCCACACAAGTACCATGGCATGTGCATGCCTGCCTTCACACATACTAGTGCATGTGTGTGCATGTGCATGCATACACATACACATACACACACTCACAAAGTGAAAAGAAATGGTACAGGGGCTGGAGAGATGGCTTAGTGGTTTAGGCGCTTGCCTGAGGAGTCTAAGGATCCAAGTTCAATTTTCCAGGTCCCATGTAAGCCAGATGCACAAGGTGGTTCATGCATTTGGAGTTCATTTGCAGTGCCTCGAGGCCCTGGCACAGCCATTCTCTCTCCCTCTCTGTCTCTAATAAATAAATAAATAAATAAATAAAAATCTTTTAAAATAAATGATACAGGAGCTCAGCATGGTAGCTCACACCTTAAATCCAAGCACTTGGGAGGCAGAGGTAGATGGATCACTGAATTTCAGGTCAGCTTTGGCTAGAGAGCGAGAGCCTACCTTGAAAAACCAAAAGAAAACAAAGAATACAGACTGGATATGGTAGCGCACGCCTTTGATCCCAGCACTTGGGAGGCAGAAGTAGGAGGATCTCTGTGAGTTCGAGGCCACCCTGAGACTACATAGTGAATTCCAGGTCAGCCTGGGTTAGATCAAAACCCTTACCTCAAAAAACCAGTATATATATAGACTGTACTTGTCATTACTAAGAGATTTATTGGTCCTGCTAATCTCATATTTAAAGGGCCCTGACTTTAAAAGGCCCTGCTCTGGGCCTGGACAGATGGCATAAGTGGTTAAGGCGCTTGCCTGTGAAGCCTAAGGACCCATGTTCGACTCTCCAGATCCCATGTAAGCCAGATGCACAAGGTGATGCATGCATAAGTTTGCACATGTACACAAGGAGTCACAAACATCGGGAGTTTGATTGCAGTGGCTGGAGGCCAGCCCTGGCACACCAATCCTCTCTCTCATTATAGAAACAAAAACAAAAACAGAGGTCCTGCTCTGGCCCTTCTCCAGCTGCTTGCCTACATACTGAACAGTAACTCTTTGAGCCAAGAAATGTCCCCCCATAGAGCTGACTTCAGTTTATTGTACCACTGTAGATCTCACCTCAGAAACCCAGGAGGTAGAATTCCCTACCCCAATACTCCCCAAGCTTATTTTCAGGGCCCCTGTGGGGTTTCTCCCTAGATCTTGAGATATGTACCCCTGAACTTTTGAAGTGCTATGAAATGACTATTTCAGAGGGGTTGTGGAGTATCAACAAATGAACTCCCTCATTCATGTGGTGGAGATTACCTTGCAGTGTGGGGGGCTGAGCTGGCTATAGGAAGCAATGGGAGGAAGAGGCCTTTGTGGACACCAGCTCTTCCTGACCTGCCTTGCACCAGTGGGGAACTCTGAGAAGTCCCATCCTAGAATTCTAAATCCTAATCTGGTCAGCCAAGTTGTTATCAAAGTATATTTGTCAAGGTATTTAAACAATTTCAGTTTGTTAGCTTGTTTTATATATACATATATATTTTTGTTGTTTGTTGTTTGTTTTTGTTTTTTTTTTAAATTTTTTAATTTAATTTTATTTATTTATTTGAGAGCGACAGACACAGAGAGAAAGACAGATAGAGGGAGAGAGCGAGAATGGGCACGCCAGGGCTTCCAGCCTCTGCAAACGAACTCCAGACACGTGCGCCCTCTTGTGCATCTGGCTAAAGTGGGACCTGGGGAACCGAGCCTCGAACCGGGGTCCTTAGGCCTCATAGGCAAGCGCTTAACCGCTAAGCCATCTCTCCAGCCCTGTTTTTGTTTTTTGAGGTAGGGTTTCACTCTAGTCCAGGCTGACCTGGAATTCACTATGTAGTCTCAGGGTGGCCTCGAACTCACAGAGATCCGCCTACTTCTGCCTCCCAAATGCTGGAACTAAAGACGTGTGCCACCACACCCAGCTCCTATTTTTGACTTTTTTTCTGGCTACTATGTTTAAAAAATATTTTACCTTTATTTATTTGAGAGAGAAAGAGAGAGAGAGAGGCAGGTACACACACACACAGAGAATGGGCATGCCAAGGCATCCAGCCACTGCAAACAAACTCCAGATGTGTGTGCTACCTTGCGCGTCTGGCTTACGTGGGTCCTAGGGAATTGAACCTGGGTCCTTTGGCTTTGCAGGCAAACACTTTAACTGCTAAGCCATCTCTCCAGTCTTATTTTATTTTATTATTTATTTCAACTACATACATTTATTAGGACGGTTTCCATGCTTAGTTTCCTCACGGGTCCTACAAATGTTATGATTGGTATTTAAGGTCATTTACTATTTGGCTCACATTTTCATCATGCCTCCCACAAGTCTTTTGTGGGAATCTGTCAACCAAACTGGCCAATTTTCAGTCAGGCTCAGCTCATATGCTTTTCTCTGTGCTCAGGTTCACGTGCACATTATTTTTCTCTGAAAGCCTTCCATTTCTGCCCTGCATTTATATGGGCCAACTTAGTGTTTTCACCATCCAGCTCAGCCTCGGCGTCACATCTCTTCCCTTTGGACTCTTCCAACAGCTTTTGTCTGAGCCAATTTGCGGCACTCAAAAGTGTGCAATGGTGTGTGGACATTTTTCTTATTACGCACAAGGTGTGGCTATAAGATAAGGAGACATCAGTATGCAACCATTTTCAAAGTAGGAAAGGAGTCTTTAAAAATGTGGAGTACTTAGAGAATCTGAACAGAGTATATGGCAGGTGCTAAAGGAAGGCGCACTCTCTCTGCATAGTCAATAGGCTGTGGAGAGGTCATTGGGAAAAGCATCCTGGGATAGACGATCTGTCCATTAGGAAAGAGGTCTTTTGAAACCAGCGAGAGAGTAGCAGATTGTGTGAGCAGAAAGCAACACTACAGTGTGTGTGTGGGGGGGGGGGGAATCAGAGATGAGAAAATGGAGAGGGCAAATAGATTTTAATGTTTCTCAAGAAGTTGGATTCTCAGAAGGAAATGGCAGCTTGAGTGGGTGGAAGAAGAGGCAAGGTGGGTGTTTTCTCCTCAAAGGGTAACAGAGACTGTGTTTGTGGGAACGAGGAGTCAGAAATCGATAATGGGGGGGGGGAAAGCTGATTGAACAAATTCTGGGTCTGGCTGAGATCCAGTGCACAGGTGCCAGGGTTAACCTTGATGAGGAGAAAGGGCACTTTTTGCTGTGGGCGAGGGAGGAAAAGGGGAAGATGAATGAAGGTTACAGGACAGGCATGATAATGAGAGAACGGCCTGACTGTGAAGGGATTGGCTGTCAGTAAGAGGACAGGCTAGGCAAACCCAATTTTCTGGGCCGGGTCCAGCTTTCATACATGTAAGTTTCACGGTCTTCGTTCATTCGTTTCGCAAGGGCCAGACACTCCTGGGCCCTAGGGTCTACAAAGACACGACTTTTCATGTTTGGATTTTGGAATCTGTTGTTAGTGACTCAAGTGAGATTTCGTCTTTACTCTTCTGGAAGACTTTTTAAAAGTAGAAATAAATGCACGAATGAATCAGAGGGGTCCTTTGTCACAGCAGATGTCCTGGGCTGGAGCTTGGAAAACATGAGCATCTTTGACAATGTCTCCCTGTGTTTAGTGTTAAGGGAGGGGAGGCCGAGATGGGGAAAAGTGCATTAAAAGAGAGGGTCGGCGGCAGTAAACCGGAGCGGTATAAGGTCCGCCTTGGGACATGGGAACTTCTCGTTCACTCACTTCAGATCACGCTGCAAACAAAGGTAAGAGCACCTCAGTTTACACCACAGTAAATTCAGCTCCTTCCCTAGACTACGGCAGCCGAGTAGGACAAAAAAAAACCCAAAAAAATCTACCCCACCCAGATCATCCACACAGTTACCACACAGCAGAAGTCCATGGCCCCTGACTTACTTCAGGTCAGTACTACCTTTGCCCGCGGCTCATTGATGAAGGGCGGGGCGAGTCACCTTTCCTCTTTTATAATTGGTCACAGGAGGGAGTCCCGCACCGCCGCCGATAGGCTTTCAGGGCTGTCACTCAAGAAGCCTCCGCCCCCCTCCCGCCTTGATCCCGCCCCTCGCCGTGGCCCCGCCCACGATAGGCTTCAAGGACTGTCACTCGAGGAGTCTCCGCCTCCCACGGTGGTCTCCGCCCCCGTCGCCTCCGCCGATAGGTTTTAGAGGCCGTCAGTCAAGGAGTCTCCTCCCCCTCCTCCTCCGTGGCCCCGTCCCTCCGCCGTGTCTAGGATCTCGCGGGAAGAGCGGCGGGCACGGCGGTGGCGGCTGTGGTGCTCCGGCAGCGCGCGGAGCTGAGCGGAGCCGAGCGGAGCGGACAGGAGGGCTCTCCTGGCACAAGCGCTTCCTTCACCGCGAGGCTTGGAGCCGCAGCCCGTCAGGCCTGCGCCGCCGCTTCCTTCTTTTCCTCAGGGCTCCCGGGGCTCCGCTTGCCCTTCGACGCTGCTCAGGTGAGGAAGCGCGGCTCGAGGAGTGGTGGGCGCACCCGGAGCCGCCGAGGCAGGCGGGCGGGCGGGCTGCGGACCGGGGGGGGGCGGCTCCCCGTGCTGGCCCCGTGGGCGCGGGGCTCCGGGAGTGCTTGACGGGGCGAAGGAGACGCGGCTGCCGGGGAGGAGGACCCGGGGGCGGGCGGCCGTAGCGGTGCCGTGCGGAGGGGAGGGCACGATCCGGGGACGGGGCGGGGTCCCCAGGGTCCTGGGGGCGCTCTTGGCTTTGGGAGGGGGCGGCAAAGAGGGTCCGGGGCTTTGAAGGGGGTGTCGGGTGAGATCTGCCAAGAGTCCTGATGTTCCATATGGAGGTAGGTAGCGGGCGCCGGACCAACCCCTGGTCCTGAGCTCTTGGGGCGGGGGTCGATGGCGCAGGATGCAGTTTAGCAAGATCCTAGGGCAGGGGTCCCGGGAGCGCATCGTTGGGGGTCTCGGGAGTCCTGGGCGCGGGGCGGGGTCCGTTTGGCATTCCTGGGACAAAGCTTGAGAGTCGGGGAGAGGGGTCTGTTTTAGGGGGTGCCTCGGGGTTGAAAGGGAAAATGTTCTCTTTCTTGATGGGGGGGGTCGGGAATCCTTTTTGGGTGGGTGTTGGTGGGAGCTGGAGGGTGCCCAGCCCAGGCCAGCGGTCTGTCTTCTATTGGGGTTTTCTGCTTTGCCCAGAGGGGGGCGGTAACTGGGCATGTGGGCTCCCCTGTCTTTTGCGGGGCGACCGAGTGAGTTAGCGATCCCCTTGGGGTGATGTGGCCGAGTGGGCGCGGCTCCGCGGGGGCTGGGTCTCCTGGGGGTGGGGGCAGGAGGGAACTCGTGGGCTTTCAAGGCACCACCCTCAGTCAACTGCTCAGGATCCTTGGCGTGGTCTTCCCTTCCTCCCTAGATGCTCAGTTTGGAGGGTGGATCGGTGCCGGGGGCTAGTTGGAGGAATAGTGGGGTTTGTTCCGCAGTTGTCTCTCTCTGCCCCGGGATCCCTGTGGGGGCGCGCTCGTGTCGCCGGAGGAGCTCTGGGAACTCCCGAGTAGCGAAGCGCTGCACCCGAGGTGGGCCAGGTATGTGTTTGGTGCGTGTTCATTAGGTAGGGAGTTGCCCCCGGGTTGAGAGAGGAGGACTCAGCGCCCCCCAGCCGCTGCCAGGTCGGGAAGCCTCTTGTACGTGGTTTGCTTTGCTGATCCCGCATTGTTGGGAAACCTGTCCTGAATTCTCGCCTGAATATTGGGCAATCAGGGTGGTGCCGGGGAGTGTGTATTCTGGCTTCTCTGTCCTTTGGACAGCATTTGTGGAGAGGGATAATTAAAAAAAAAAAAAAAAAAAGAGAGAGCCTCGGAAGTCTCAAAGCTGCCTGTAAAAGTAGCATGTTCAACCTTCTCGGTTTTATGGTAAAGCTGTCATTAGTTTTGGATCTTAGGCAGTTCTCGGCGGCTCACCTAGGCTTAGGTGGCAGTTTAAATGAAATGACTTCTATGTATGTGCGTGTGAGTGGTTTCAAAAATGTGTGTAAGTCAGATTGTCTGCGTTTGCCTGCCAGTTCCTCAGGTGGGCTGCTAATGTGGACTGACTGACTGCCTACCCAGTCTAAGGAGAGAACTGAGAAGACGGTGGGGCCTGTACTCGGAATAGTTCACTAAACCTGAAATCTGCCACAAGCAAACATATTTGGGTATGCCAAACCAAAGAATTTTGCCTGTCCTGGCTTATTGACTTTTTTTTTGTATAGTAGTTGATTTTTTTTTTAAAGTTGACATTATTAAAGAAAATAACATTTTTTGTTGAGTTTTAGGATCAAGGTACTCATGTTTGGATTTTTACAGTTACTTTAAAAAGCAAGGGGATGCTGTGTAGGTATATTTAATTCTTTGGGGGGCATGGCTAAGATAGATTATTATTGTTGTTCAAATCAAAATCCCTAACTGCCTTTGATCGTCATCAAGACTGATCAGCTCACTGTCTATTTTGCTAAAATTACAGTCCCCTCAAATTCCTTTTCCCTGTTTTTGAGAAAAAGACAAATGACAAAGAAAGCAGATTTCATAAACACTTTTTTTTTTGGCTTTTCGATGTAGGGTCTCATTCTGCTCCAGGCTGACTTGGAATTCACTATGGAGTCTCAGGGTGGCCTTGAACTCACAGCAATCCTCCTACTTCTCCCTCCCAACTGCTGGTATTAAAGGCATGCGCCACCACACCCAGAAGATTTCATAAACTTTTAAAATAAAAGAGCTTTTATATTTTCTAAGTAAGCATAGACTGACCTGTCGGGAAGTAAGACATTAGAGGTACAGTGATTAAGTAGTCATGTAACTTACATCAAGAGGACAACAGGTAGATAAACTGATTAAACAAATTGTCCTAAGGAAGAAAGATACTGGGTACCTGGGAAATTAGCTCTTTAAAACGAACCCCTGAATACTGATATGATTGACATCTGTTGTAGTAACAAGGAACTGAGTAAGATTGCCCTCTGCCTTCTGAATCATGAGTAAATGGTGATCAGTAGAGTTAGGATGATAAGTATGTGTGGGCTCTTTGAGAACGCTTCTTTGTTGTTGTAGTTGTTTTTATTTTTATTTATTTATTTATTTGAGAGTGACAGAGAAAGAGGCAGATAGAGAGAGGGAGAGAGAGTGGGCACGCCAGGGCCTCCAGCCACTGCAAACGAACTCCAGACACGTGCGCCCCCTTGTGCATCTGGCTAATGTGGGACCTGGGGAACCGAGCCTCAAAACGGAGTCCTTAGGCTTCACAGGCAAGCGCTTAACCGCTAAGCCATCTTTCCAGGCTATTTTTTTTTTTTGGAGAACGCTTTTGTTTGGTGAGCATAAAAACATCTAAGGATACAGGGTGGAAATACAATTAGTAGAGTGCTTGCCTAGAGGTAACACATTCCTGGGATCTCAGCAAGAGGTGGCAGCAAGAGGATCCCAAGTTCAACGTCATCCTTGCCTACCTTTAGTTCCGGCTAATCTGTAAGAGTGAGGCTTCTTCAGGGAGTTTCTGAGGCATGGTAGCTGTCTAGTTTCATAACTGTATTCCTTGAATCCGTTTCAGTGAGCAGACTTTGCTTAAGTGCAAAAAAGAAAGCATTGGGAAATACAATATTTATAGGCTTTGGTCAAGGTTGCAATTTCCATCTGTTTGTACTAGTGAAGATGAAGGGTATTTCAAGTACCTAAAAATTACAGGGTGGGGAGGGAGAAGGCAAAATGAGGTAGGGAGCATATTAAAATAATAAAAGATGTGGATCCAGTGAAGTATTAAAACATGTTTAAACTACTGGATATTTAATCATGAAGACAGGATATGTTTTGTGTTCTTACTGTGGCATAACTTCAGAAAGATTTTTATTTTTGGTCAAACATATGTACATTTAATAGATATGTTTTTCTTGTGAGGCATATGAACCATAAAAATAGTTTTATACTTTCATTATTACACTGCTGGAAATGACAGCACCAAAGTGGCTTTTGAATTATCATTCAAAATCCTAGAATCATAAATGTGATATACGAAAGCACTTTCTAGAAGGGAAATTATAAGACATGAATTCTTATCTTCATTGTGCTGCTGATAGTGTGACCTTTGATAAATCCTTGGCTTCTCAGGGCCTGTTTTGTGTGTGTGTGTGGTATGTGTGTGGTGTGTTACAAACACAAAAAGGAGGGCGAGACCATTTGTGGCTTGTTCTCAGGATATAACTAGAAGCTAGCTCTTTAAAGGTGGATGGAAATATTAATTTTAGAATATGCATTCATGAAATAAATGGTTTCTTTTGGATGCTGTAGCTTTGCCTGTTAAAGCACTTTTATTTCTGATCTCTGACTGTCATAGAATATCTATGTAGGAATTTTACTTACATCTTTTAATTTTTTTTTTTTTTTTTCTGAGTTAGGGTCTTGCTCTAGCCCATGCTGACCTGGAATTTACTATGTAGTCTTCTGCTGGCCTAGAACACACCGGAATCCTCTTACCTCTGTTTCCCAAGTGCTGGAATTAAAGGCATGCCACACCATACCCGGCAAAATAGTTTTATTTATTTGAAAGAGAAAGAGAGACCCAGGGGAGGGGGCCCACACCAAGGCCTCCATCTGCTGGAATCAAACTCTAGATGCATGTGTCACCTTGTACATCTTTACATGATGGGTCCTGGGGAATCAAACCTGGATCCTTGGGCTTTGCAGGCAAACACCTTAACCACTAAGCCATCTTTCCCGGCTGCCCCCTGAACGCTGAGCCATCACTAGCTGTGTAACATCTTTAACTCTGGATGTAGTATGAGATCTCTTGTGATTACCAGGGAACAACCACAATCCTTATCTACCTCAAGGTAGTTCTTCTAAAATGCAAATCTCTTCATTGCTTCTTGCTTAAAACCCATTGTTCCTTCCCTGCAGGGTTTAGTCCTTACCCTCATTACAAGCCCTTTCATCATCCAGCCTTTTTCCGTCCCTGTTTCCCTAGCTGTGTATCTCAAGCTCCACTTGGTTGCCCTAATGAGAGAGCGGCTCGCCGAGTGAGCCATGCTGCTGCCGAGCCAGCCTTCAGCCCGCGCTCCTCACTGCTTACAGGCCGTTCCTTCCCTTGCCTTGCCGTAACAGCTGCTGGGGTTTTCCAGCAGATAACTTCACACTGTGCTTTTTAGGTCCCTGTGTCATCTGGCTCTCTCTCTTCCCACCATACTGGTTTATTCACTCAGTTAATCTTGTCCATTCTTTCTCTTAAGTTGATTAGTTTAATGTAATTCTGTCTTTTTTCAGGATTCAAGGTGTTGCAGTCAGGTTCGCATTGCTGGTAGAAATCACCCAACCAAGAACAGCTTGTGGGAAAACGAGGTTTATTTTGGCTTACAGGCTCGAGGGGAAGCTACTCGATGGCAGGGGAAAACGATGGCATGAGCAGAAGGTGGACATTACCCCCTGGCCCACTTAAGGTGGACAACAGGAACAGAAGAGTGCCAAACGCTAGCAAGGGGGAGCTGGCTATAACACCCATAAACCTGCCCCCAATAACACCCTGCCTCCAAGAGGTGTTAATTCCCAAATCTCCATCAACTGGGAATCTACCGTTCAGAACACCTAAGTTTATGGACACCAGAATCAAACCACCACACAAGGGCAGACTATTTGTTATTTTGGCCCAGACTAACCTGGAATTAACTATGCAGTTTCAGGGTGGCCTCAAACTCCTCCTGTCTCTGCCTCCCAAGTGCTGGGATTAAAGGCGTGTGCCTCCACACCCGGCTTTATATTTTATTTTTATTTATTTATTTATTTATTAGAGAGAAACAAGGAGGGAGGAAGAGAGAGGGAGAGAAAGACAGAGAATATGGGTGGGTCAGGGCCTCCAGCTGCTGCACAGGAACTCCAGATGCATGCACCACCTTGTGCTTTTGGCTCACGTCAGTCCTGGGGAATTGTACCTGGCTCCTTTGGCTTTGTAGGCTAGCACCTTAACCACTAAGCCACCCCTCCAGACCATCATTGTTTTTTAAATCCCTCTTGCTGTTTATACATAGTTGGATCTCTCTGCATGCTTCATGTCTCGGTACCAAACTTGCTGTATTTATAATGTCCAAGATAAATTAAAGTCAAATCTCAGGATTGTCCTATTTCCTTAAAACTAACCCTTTTCTCTAATTGTTCTTTTACTCCAATAACCACAAACTGATATTAGAACTGTGGTTCTTAGCCTCATGCTAAAAGTGAGTCTCATACCTCCATGAGAATTGTTTGTTACACTGTTACACTTGCAGGAAAGTCTGTAGGATCTTGAGGTACCCGCTAATTCTCAGCTATAAAATTGTCAAGTGAGGTATTAACCAAATTAGGAATTTCCAGCCTTGGGCATTAGTGATTAGTAGATATCTTCCTTGGCTGCTGTTTACTTGGGAAATGATAGTTGCCAATGTTTGTGGGCTTTTCTATTGGCTTAGTAGTTGGTTTACATACATAGCCTTTAAATTTCAAAACAATCAACATTATCTTGCTTTTAATTATTGTCTGCTAAAAACCAGCTGATGGAATAATATTTGCATTTAACATATACAATCTCTCATACTTTAAATCATAGTGGTTGTACATAAGTATACTGTATTGTTCAGGGAAAGTGATTGGGCAAAAAGGTTATAGCTGTTCAGTACAGTTCAGTACAGATTTCCCCTTCCCCAAGCTAACTTTGTATGTGTGTGCAAGTGTACATATGTGTATACACATATATGTATAACTAGTTTGTGTGTATGTACCAGAACATAAGATAAATTGTAGAGAGAATTCATTAAAATATTGTCTGGCTTAGATGTGGTATCATGTCCTATATTGTGCAGTAAAAATTAAAAAGGTCTAAAAATGATTAGTATCTGGCTACTGGCCCAGAAGGGAGAAAAGCAGGGCCTGGCAGCATTTGGCTGTAATCTTGCTTAAGACAAGTGGCCTTAGCTCTCTTTATTATTGGATCAATTCTTTGACAACAGCACTTTTGTTTCTAGTACTGATCCTGTAGTACTGTTTTAAAAGGGAAAGTCAGGTTTTTGTAAATTACATATTTGAACCCAAAAGAACCTCTTTAAAGTACAAAAGCCATTTTGAAGTATTTAGGAGAACATTTAGGGGAAACATACTGAAGTCTTGGGTATTTTAGTGTTTTCTTTTTTGTTTGTTTGGTTTTTGGCTTGGCAGTTAGAGTCTTAGCAGAATTTTTATGACTTTGTTAGTTAATACAGGCTTCTTAGCTTAAGCCTGAAAAGTTGCAAATAAAATTCATCATTTTTCTAAACTCTTATTTACCCCATTAAAAAACTAATCAGCCTTGATATAAACAAAATTTTAAATATACATTTAAAAAAGATTTTCATGCTAGTAATGACATGGTAATTTGTATCATACATCAGAGATCTTTTTAGTCTTGACTTGAATGCCGTTGCTGAATAAGTGGTTTGGTTTGAGCACTAAGAGTCAGAGAGGCTTTCACTGGATTTTGCAGACTTTTATGGTTTGGGGAAAAGCTTTAGGGATTTTTTTTTTTCGAGGTAGGGGTCTCACTGTAGCTCAGGCTGACCTGGAAGTCACTATGTAGTCTCAGGGTGGCCTTGAACTCACAGCAGGCCTCCTACCTCTGCCTCCCGAGTGCTGGGATTAAAGGTGTGCACCACCACGCCTGGCAGGGATAAATTTTTAAGGCGCCAATTTCCAACAGTAAGGTTTGAGGATGACTGTTATTTCCTGAAGACTAGCTCATTGTGTGATCCAGGACCAGTAAGGGGTAATAGAAGGGATCCTATTTGCTGTAATACATGTGTCCTATTCAAGGTTAAGTTATAAAGCCGTGGAGCTGCTGAAAAATTTACACCTCGTAATGGTTGGTAATATTTGATCAAGATTCAGCATGAGAACTAGAGAGATGACCCGTTGGTTAAGTCACTTGCCTGTAAAGCCTAATGACCTGGGTTTGATTCCCCATGACCCATGTAAAGCCAGATGCACAAAGTGGCACATGCATCTAGAATTCACTTGCAACAGCTAGAGGTCCTGACATGCCCATCTTCATTGATTGATTGATTGATTGATTCATTCTCTCTCTCTGTTTTTCTCTCGTCTCTGCTTGCAAATAAAGAAATACATAAACTACTTTTAAAAAGATTTAGCATGAAAGCCGGGCGTGGTGGCGCACGCCTTTAATCCCAGCTCTTGGGAGGCAGAGGTAGGAAGATTGCCGTAAGTTCAAGGCCACCCTGAGACTCCATAGTGAAGTCCAGGTCAGCCTGGGCTGGGGTAAGACCCTACCTTGAAAAACCAAAAAAAAAAAAAAAAAAAAAGATTTAGCATGAGTTCACCATGAACAGGGACAGATCTTGACTTCCTTACAGGACAGGGTAGGTAAGGTAGAGGGAAGATCAGAAGTACTCTGGCCGCAGCACGTATCTAGGTCATAGCTCAGTATACTGGTTGGATACCAGGTTCTTTACAATTCTGAAAGAAGTCAGATTTGTCTTAAGAAATGCCACAAACTTTTGAATGTGATGCATAAGTATTGTTAAATTCAAATGCATGCTTGTCTGTTTTTCATGTATACAAAATCATATGTGTCAAAAGCTGAAACCAGTGATTTTAATTTTTTTTGTTTTTTAATTAATTTATTTATTTATTTGAGAGCAACAGACACAGAGAGAAAGACAGATAGAGGGAGAGAGAGAGAATGGGCGTGCCAGGGCTTCCAGCCTCTGCAAACGAACTCCAGACGCGTGCGCCCCCTTGTGCATCTGGCTAACGTGGGACCTGGGGAACCGAGCCTTGAACCAGGGTCCTTAGGCTTCACAGGCCAGCGCTTAACCGCTAAGCCATCTCTCCAGCCCAATGTGATTTTAATTTTTAAAAATTCAGTTGTTAAATTCAAAATGAAAACAGGCATGATGGCACACCCCTATAATCCCTGAGGTGGGATTATTGCCACCAGTTCTAGGTCAACCTAGGCTACAGAGTGAGAACCAGGCCAGCCAGAGATATATAGGGATATTCTATCTGGAAAAAAAAAGAAGTAAATAAATAAATCCAAAATGAAATAATATGCTATTTTATTCAGCACCCCTTGAATAAGCCACTGGCTTTAAATTGGCTTTCATTACCTTCAGATACCTTTTAAAATTTTATTTTATTTCATCTTTTTGGGTTTTTGAGGTAGGGTCTCACTCTAGCCCAGGCTGACCTGGAACTCACTGTGTAGTCTCAGGGTGGTCTTGAACTCACAGCGATCCTCCTACCTCTGCCTCCCAAGTGCTGGGATTAAAGGTGTGCACCACCATGTCTGGCTCCTTCAGACACTTTTAATCCTAAATTTACTCCTTTTCTTTAACACTATTTTAAGAGCTAATCTTTGTAACTTTCCTTTAGATCTTCCTTTTTTCCCCCTCCTTTTGATCTTTTTAGTTTTTCAAGGGGGTCTTGTTCTAGCCCAGGCTGACCTGGAATTCACTATGTAGTCTCAGGGTGGTCTTGAACTCACAGTGATCCTCCTACCTCTGCCTTCTTAGTGCTGGGATTAAAGGCATGTGCCACCATACCCAGCTTTCCTTTAGATGTTTTTTAGAGGCTCCTTTGCCCATCATTGATATTGTTCATACTTTGCTAACAGTGTAATCTCTCCCCCAACCCCCCAGGTAGAGTGTCCCTCAAGCCCAGGCTGACCTGGAATTCACTATGTAGTCTCAGGGTGGCCTTGAAGTCTGGCTCAGCATATCTTCTAGTAGTACTATATTGTATACAATGTATGCTGTATACTGTTGTGAATTGTTTACTAATCACTTTACAATGTGCAACATTTTGTTTAAATATTTACTTATTTGAGAGAGAGAGAGAGAGAGAGAGAGAGAGAAAAGGAGAGAGAATGGGCATGCTACTGAACTCCAAACACATGCACCACCTTGTGTATCTGGCTTACATGGGTATTGAGGAATCAAATCTGGGTCCTTAGGCTTCATAGGCAAGTGCCTTAACTGCTAAGCCATCTCTCTGGCCCAAAGTTTTTTTTTTAATAACAGGGTTTATTTCAGGTCTCCTAAACTGGGGCTTAAAAACATATTTCAATGAAATTTAAATGTACAGGCTAGGGATTATAGCCCTGCAAATAGTAAGTAAACAAACAAAGTGAAGAAGTGAAACAGAGTTGGCTATTGAATTTCAGCTACTATCAAAACAGCAGCGTTATGTGTTGGAGAGATGGCTTAGCAGTTAAGGCGCTTGCCTTTGAAGCCTAAGGACCCAGGTTCGACTCCCCAGAACCCACGTGAGCCAGCTGCACAAGGTGGTGCGTGCACACAGGTGGCACGTGCGCACAAGGTGGTACACATATCTGGAATCCATTTGCAGTGGCTAAGGCCCCGGCACACCATTTCTCTCTCTGTAAGAAAAAGTTAAAAAAAAAAGTATTAGAAAAGCCTGTGCAGACTGGGTGTGGTGGTGCACGCCTTTATCCCAGCACTTGGGAGGCATCTCTGTGAGTTCGAGGCCAGCCCTAGACTACATAGTGAATTTTAGGTCAGTCTGGGCTAGAGTGAGACCCTACCTTGAAAAGTAAAAACAACAAAAAGCCTTTTGTAGCACTTCTATATGGTTAATTTCTACTTTTATCACCTGTGTAACTTTATTTTTGTCCATATTCAGTGATTTTCAAATAATAGTAATATATTCATTAAAAATTTTAAAATAAGAAAAAATTTTCATCATCCTTACACTCTTGTTTTACATTACTTAGACTTTTTAAACCTAGGGGTCTCGCACACAAGTAAGCAAGGATTCTACACTGCACTGTATCTCCCCCCCCCCCCAAGCCTCTTGTTTTTTTCTTTTCTTGAGGCAGGGTCTTACGAAGATTGGCCTTGAACTTGTTCTGTAGCTCGAGTAGCCCCTAAAACTTGTGATCCTTCTGCCTCAGTCTCCTGAGAAGCTGGGATTACAGCTTGTAGGCCACCAGGCCAGGTTCACCCTACATTCTTAATACCCCCGTCCTCAAATTTTTATTTTTTTCTATGCATATGACACTTTATCACTAGCCCTCAAAAGTGGCAGATGATTTACAAAAGCTTTTTTCTAATGAAATTTCTTTCAACATGCTAAGCAACCCCTGGAGGTTTATTATAGTAAATGCACTCTGCCAGCAGGAATACTTTTACTTTTCCATACGAATGTACACAGCTTAGTGAACAAAATAAAATACATTTTAAGGTGTTCATGAAATACATGGACATTTGGTTGAGCAATGGGTGATGTTACAGTCAGCTTCACATTGCTGGGATGAACCTCCAAACCAGATGCAGTCATAGGAGGAATGGGGTTTATTTATTTGAAGCTCACAGATCCAGGGGAACTTCCATAATGGCAGAAGCAACTGGCCCCCTTGCACAGGTCCATGCAGGGAGAATGCCACCCGCGCCATGAGCAAGCCCCCACCAGGAACCCAGGCAGAGCTCCAGCACTCTGCGGACCTTAGGCTGGAATTCAGAGCTGGACCCCAGGATCCTCCCACAGTGACGCCAAATTTCAGGCTTGAATAAAACTCCTGAATCTATTGAGGGACATCCATTCAAACTACCACAATCTGCACCAATAGATTCATAACTATATCACATTATAGATTGTATTCAGTCTAATTTCAAAGGTCCCCATAGCCTTTACCAACTTAAGATAGTTCTTAAGTCCCAAGTCTCATTTAAGATTTAGGATTGTTTCTTAGTTGTGAGTCCTGTAAAATCAAAACAAATTATATACTTTCTGCCTAAAAAGACGTAGTAAACATTTCCAACTGCTATAAGACATAACAAGGAGAAACTGGAGCAATGCAAACTCAACAACCGTTAAGCAAACATCAAACTTTTGCAGTTCAAGTCTGATACAATTAGTTTCATTTTCTCTGTTCTCCACATAAGGTCTGTGTCATATCCAGTGTGTAGATATCACATCAAGCAGTATTGTCATCCACGTTTTCACTGGCTTTCCCCTGGGGCTGCATGGGCCCATATCAAAAATCTTTCTGCCTTCTTCAGTCAGCGAAGCTAATGGCTTCCATTATAGGGTTTTGTTGTTTTTTTCATCTGGGGGTCTGTCTGGAGTGTCAGGAAGACATTACAGGGCTGAGAGATGGCTTAGCGGTTACGGCCCTTGCCTACGGAAGCCTAAGTCACATTTAATTCCCAGTACCCACGTAAGTCAGATGCACAGGGTAGTCACGTCGAGCTGTGTAAGTACCAAAATGGAATAGGCATAAAATTGGGTGGATACCAATTTTAGCCACGCAAGACTCACAGAGTGTAAAGGAAGACTAATACTTGGGGCCTTGTGCTAGGCAGATGAGTGAGGAGGTGATTGAATAACGCCAAACTTGGTGAGGTGAGGCTTAAGGAGGACAGGAAAACGCAAGTGCAGAAGTGCTCTCCATGGACTGTGAGGTCTGGTGGTATACACCTACGGTACAGCACCCAGGACACTGGGGCAAGAGGATGGCAGGTTTAAGGTCAGCCTGGATTACATAACGAGAGCATTTGTGAACCAAAATGAGTAAATAAATACAAAATTTAATTTAAATTTAATGGAGGCCAGGTGTCGTGGCGCACACCTTTAATCCCAGCACTTGAGAGGCAGAGGAAGGAGGATTCTATGAGTTCGAGGATACTCTGAGACTCTATATTGAATTCCAGGTTAGCCTGGGCTAGAGTGAGACCCTACCTCAAAAAAAAAAAAAAATGAATAAATAAAAAGGGTTAATGAACTGTAGATGTTTTGGTTGGATGACATTTGGAGCTGAGATATTAAAGGGTGATTATAAATGGTATTTGAAAGGGTTGCATTTACTAAAATTAAGATAGTCTGAGGCTTGGCCATGAAGTACGTGACTAAGATTGGGGTAGGTGCACTTTCCAGAGACTGTCAGGGATCTAGTGAAGGGTTGAGGAGGATTATTTAATGTTGAGATTTCTAAGCTTTACGGCAGTGGTAACAATGGAAGTGGTGTAGTGAATGAGCAGTTAAATGTTCACCAAATGAAATGCACAGTTTGGCAGCAAGGAGAGGAAGTGAGTGGTTACAGTCTGCTCACAGTAGACTCCGCGTTGGATGTTTGCAGAGAAGAGTGGGAACAGCAGATGAAGGAACAGGGACACCTAGCCTGCGTCCAGGGCTGGGAAGAGGAATTGAGAGGGTGAGCACAGCCCATGAGGAAGCTGTGGAGAAAGTGGTGGTGAGAGAGACCCAAGGGAGAGAGAGAGCAGCTCTGCTCAGAGGCATAGGATCATAGTGGGTGGTGGAGAATAGAAAAAAAAAACCAAAAACAAAAACAAAAAAAACTACCATTCAGTTTGGAATTTAGGGCCTTTCCCGTCCTGTGTGAAGTATCATTTAAACACAAGCATTCTCTATAGTTCAGAATGCAGAAGACCAGGATTAGCAGAGCATGGCTTAGTTTCCCCAGGACTTAGCTGACTCTGGCAGTTTCCCATCTGCTTCCTCAGTTCACTTGTAGCTCTGGGCCTGCAGCACAGAGTAGTGACCCGTCCCCGCCTCCCTCCAGGTCCTTCAGCAATATTCAAAGCAGAGAAGAATGTCATTTACACGTGCACCATAGACTTGTTTAATTTCTTTTCCAAAGTGTTCTGTCATCTGTTTCACCTGCCTTTGTGACTGCACCACTTGACTTACTAAATGAACAGCAGCGCTCCTAACATTTCTTCAGCATCCAAGAGGGCATTTTGCTTCGTAGTCAAATTTTATGTAGTTCCTCAGCTGTTACGTTTCAGTTAAGACTGTTTCCCCATTCAGGCAGCCTCACCCAGTAAGGAAGTGGGTCATTTTAGCACAGCTGGAAGTGGAGGAAAGGCAGGCTTCCCGATTAGGTAGTCAGTGTTGCAGTGAAGACACCCAAAGATTGCGTTCCTCCCGTTGTTCCAGCGCACTTGGCTGGTGCACGGTGGTGACAAAGGAACCAGATGCTCTGAAACAAGAAGGCTTCCTTCAAAAAGAAAGGACAAACTTAGTCTCAGAAGCCACCAGCACATCTCTCTTATTTCGTTGGCAGATTCCTCTTCAATGCTGCCTTGGTTTCCAGCAGTGAGGACAGGCCCATCTCTGAGTGGAAAAAGTCAGTTCTTCAAGTTGTCAGTCAGCTAGGGACCTGATGTTTAAGGTGACCCCCACAGTGTCTACCACAGGCCACCTTAGTTGCATTCCAGAGCTCTGAGCTTTCGAATCCATTATTGTTGTTGTGTTTTCATAATGAGCTGGATCTGCTTTCTCATATTTTATGGTTTAATTGCCACATTCACAGAGTTCTGTTATGTAAAGCAATACAATTCTTATTCCTTTCTGAAAAAAAAAAAGAAAAAGAAAAAAGACAACATGCTGGGGTAGTGAAAAGATAGGGGATAATTTGCAGATTTGAATTTGTACCTCCTTGTAACCAATATTCTGTAACCTCTTTCACCTCCAGATAATTGACTTAGCTACCATTTACATAGAAGCTTTAGTGATTTGATCTCTATCTCTTCCCTGTGTCAAATGTGGCCTGTGGCACTGTGGTGAGGGTGAGCTGGGTTATGATTGAGGCCCTAATTAATTCTAGCTCTCCTGCTGCACTCATGTGTGATCCTGGACAACTCACTTCAGCTTCCAGACCTTCCGTTCTTTCTCTCTAAGCCGGAGAGAAGGGGCTACATGATTACCAAGTGTTTTCACTGGAATTAAATAAGCCATTGTGAAGAAATTTGAAAAATACGGAGCAATATGCAATTTTAAATCAGTTTTTTACACTAATTAAAGGACAAGCAGTTACAGGAGAAAAACTTCAATAACCTGGAGATACTGGTTCCAAAAAAAATAATAATAATAAGTAATTGGAGCTGGAGGGAAGGCGTTTGCCTGCAAAGCCAAAGGACCCAGGTTCAGTTCCCCAGGACCCACGTAAGCCAGATGCACAAGGTGGCGCACACGTCTGGAGTTCATTTGCAGTGGCTGGAGGCCCTGGCATGCCCATTCTCTCTCTCTCTTTCTCTCTCACACTTCCCTCCCTCCCTCCCTCCCTCCCTCCCTCCCTCCCTCCCTCCCTCCCTCCTTCCCCCTTCCTCTGTCAAATAAATAAATAAATAAATAAATAAATAAATAAATAAATAAATAAAATAAGAAAAAATAAGTAATTGATCTAGGATTTTGAATGTCTAAGGCCTATTATAAGTAAAAAATAAAAGTAAAACGTAGAACAGCTATTTGATTCTGACTAGTTTAAGCCTAGGAACTATTATACAAATGCTCTCAGAATTTTATTTTATTTACTCACTTGCATGTGTGCATTTGCATCTGGCTTTACATGCGTGCTGGGAAATTGAACCCAGATTGGTAGGCATTGCAAGCAAGTACCTTTAATAGCTCCCAGGGGTGGTTATTTTTATTTTTATTTTTTGGTTTTCGAGGTAGGGTCTCACTGTAGCTCAGGCTGACCTGGAATTCACTATGTAGTCTCAGGGTGGCCTTGAACTCATGGTGATCCTCCTACCTCTGCCTCCTGAGTGCTGGGATTAAAGGAGTGCGCCACTACACTGGCTTCTTCTTCTTTTTTTTTTAATTAATTATTTATTTATTTGAGAGCGACAGACACAGAGAGAAAGACAGATAGAGGGAGAGAGAGAGAATGGGTGCGCCAGGGCTTCCAAACGAACTCCAGACGCGTGTGCCCCCTTGTGCACCTGGCTAATGTGGGACCTGGGGAACCGAGCCTCGAACCGGGATCCTTAGGCTTCACAGGCAAGCGCTTAACCGCTAAGCCATCTCTCCAGCCCCACTGGCTTCTTGTTGTTGGTGGTTTTCAATGTCAAAATTTTGCCCTATTTTTTCTTAAAGCAGTTTGGGAAGAAGTCAATAGAGTATATTGTAAGTTACAGTGTTTTATGTGGTTTACAGGGTGTGATGGATACATTGTTTGTTTAAGATAGAAAGAGGCAGATAGAATGAGCACACCAGGGCCTCCAGCCCCTGCAAAGGAACTGACACATGGGCCACTCTGTGCATCTGGCTTACGTGGGTCCTGGAGAATCGAGCCTGGGTCCTTTGGCTTTTGTAGGCAAATGCCTTAATCACTAAGCCATCTCTCCATCCCAGATGCAACTGTTTATGTCACTTATTGACTGTTTTTTTGCTATGCACTTTGTACTTTGTCCTTCTTGGAACATTATTCTAAGAACCCTGGAGTTTCACAGTGAAATATGAATAGCTTGGATTTTAGTACTAAAAAAGAAAACATAATTTGTTTCTGAAACTTTGACCTCATATTTGGATCTAAATGAAAATTAAATGACAGTATGAAATTCGACTTTGAAAATGACTTTATTCATGTGTTGGGTTAATATTCATTAAATATAGCTTTAGGACTGGAGAGATGGCTTAGTGGTTAAGGTGCTTACCTGCAAAGCCTAAGGACCCAGGTTTGATTCCTCAATATCCAGGTAAGCCAGATGCACATGGTGGCACATGCATCTGGAGTTCATTTGCAGTGGCTAGACACCCTGGCACACTCATATTCATTCCCCCCCTCCCTCTCTCTCTACATACATACATACATACATATATATACACACACACCACTTTAATATCTTAGTACTTTTGGCCAGCCAAGGTGCATATGCTTCTTGAATAGATAACATGTACTTTTTTTTTTTTTTCGAGGTAGGGTCTCACTGTAGCCCAGGCTGACCTGGGATTCACTATGTAGTCTCAGGATGGCCTCGAGCTCATGGCGATCCTCCTACCTCTGCCTCCCGAGTACCACCATGCCTGGCTGCATCAACCTTTTTGTATAATATGTGCTGCCATCTGCCATGATGGACTTTTTTCTCTCTCTCTCTTTTTAAAATTTATTTGAGAGAGAGAGAGAGAGAGTCGGGGCGGGGGAGGGAGAGAGAGAATGGGCATGCCAGCACCTCCAGCCGCTGCAAACGAACTCTAGAAACATGTGCAACCTGTACATCTGGTTTATGTGGGTCCTGGGGAATTGAGCCTGGGTCCTTTGGCTTTGCAGGCAAGCACCTTAACCGCTAAGCCATCCCTCTAGCCCCTTTTTGTTTTAATTAAAAAATTATTTATTTGAAAGGCAGGAAGAGCGGTGGGGTGTTGTGTGTGTGTGTGTGTGGGGTACACCAGGGCCTCTTTGCCACTGCAAACAAACTCCCAACTCACGTACCACTTTGTGCCGCTGGCTTTATGTGAATACTAGGGAATCGAACTCAGGCCATCACGTTTGCAAGTATGTGCCTTTAACCATGGAGCCCTCTCTCCAGCCTTAATGTGCCTTTAACCCCCCGACTCAGCTCAAGATTTGATCACTTTTTTCTGCAGTTTGTCTCTGCCTCCTGTGTGAAGATGTGTGTTTGTTTTTAGTGGTTTTCCTTGCACTTTTTTTTTTTCTTTTTAACTTTTTTATTGACAATTTCTATAATTACAGACAGTAAACCATAAATCCCTTCCCTCTCCCACTGTCCCCTTCACAGATTCACTCTCCATCATGTCTTCTCCCTCTCCATTAGTCTCTTTTTTATTTTGATATCATCTTTCCTCCTATTATGAGGGTCCTGTCCTTATACTTCTTAAAGGTGGGTTTCTAGTCTTTGAAATTGAAAGTTTCCCAGTCATTATTTTTCTCATATTGCCTCATTCTCTTTGTTTTCAGGTGTCCATTATACGTGTATTAGACTGATACAGCCCTCAGGCTCTTGAGACTGTTCATTTAGGGAGAAGTTTATTTTCCCACTCTCTATTTCCTTTCTTGGATAGTCTTATTCTGTCTTCAAGTTAACTGATATTTTCTTTTCTCCTGTCTCTCACTCCTTCCCCTTCACTTTTTTTGTTTGTTTGTTTGGTTTGTTTTGCTTTTCAAGGTAGGGTCTCGCTCTGGCCCAGGCTGACCTGGAATTCACTATGTGATCTCAGGCTGGCCTCGAACTCAAGGTGATCCTCCTACCTCTGCCTCCCAAGTGCTGGGATTAAAGGCATGTGCCACCATACCTAGCCCTTCACTTTTTTTTTAACTTTTAATTTTTAATTTATTTATTTTTATTTATTTATTTTTTGGTTTTTCGAGGTAGGGTCTCACTCTAACCCAGGCTGACCTGGAATTCACCATGTAGTTTCAGGGTGGCCTCAAACTCACGCTGATCCTCCTACCTGTGTCTCCCTAGTGCTGAGATTAAAGGTGTATGCCACCAGGCCCAGCTCGACCCTTCACTTTTTTTTTTCTAAAGGGGGCCTTCTTTATTTTTATTTATTTACTTGGGAGAGAGACAGAGACAGAATGAAAGAGAGAGAACGAGACAGAGAGAATGGGTGCACCAGGGCTTGGGGGATCTTGGGTAACCAAACCTGAGCCCTCTGGCTTTACAGGCAAGTGTCTTAACTGCTAAGCCATCCCTCCAGCCCCCTTCACTTTTTCCTGTAGTCTCACATGTCCCTGGCTTGACTGGAATTCACCACTTATTCCAAGCTGACCTCAAAGTTAAGATCGGTACTGATTCGGCTTCCCAAATGCTGGGATTGTAGGCATGGCCCAGCTGAGCCTTGTGTCTGTGTGTGTGTGTGTGTGTGTGTTTTTTAACAAACTACAATAAAGTATGGTGTACAGCCATCAGTCTATCAGTATTAGCTGGGAAATAGAAGAAAGAAAAGAGTCAATCATCTTTGGAAGCAAATACTGTTTGATAAGTCCAGAGCCTTGTATACTCAAGCTGTACCTACTCGTGATTTAATGTAAGGGGAGCCCCCCCCCCCAAGCCATATTCTTGTGGCACAGGCCATGGCCCAGCAGATATGCAGCTGTATCTGCAGTTTGAAAATCCCAAATTAGAAGGAAATTTATGTAAGCTTCAGAAGTGAATCCAGATTTCTACTATGTCTTCCTATAGATACGTGACACACATTTGGGCTTTGGTGGCATTAAGAACCAGGCTTTCAGTGTCACTTGATATGGATTTTTTGAGGTCTTTGGCTCGTGGCAAGCTTTTGGATTGCTTTAGGGTATTCAGAAAGTTGGAGTGATAAAGGACCCTCTCAGAATATTAAAGTTGACCTGGTAGAAACCCAGATGAAATGAGTCATGGGTTCATTTTGTTTGTCTGGACCTGAGCTAATGTCTTAAGGGAGAAGGCAAAAATAACTCATTCTTACTGTCTTCATTCAAGATGGCCGTTGGTTCAGATAGAGATGTAGGGCGAGCTCTAGCAGTGATATGGCAGGAGTTTCACCTGGGCTGGTCTTTGTTCACATCTCCCTCTAGTCCTTGTGGTAGTGTTTGGTCTCTGTTGGATAGTTCAAAGATTCTAAAACATCCATCCTGTGGGTAGAGAATAAATCATTAATCATGTTTCTGCTGCTTTAGATACTCAATTTTCAATATTTTATTGACTTCTTGGGTTTTTCCTTTTTTTAAGCTTTTTAAAAAGTACTTATTTATTTGAGAGAGAGAGAGAGAGAGAGAGGAAGAGGCAGACAGAAAGAGAGAATCTTTTTTTCTTTTTAAAAATAAGGATGCCAGCACATTTGAACCATCTGCAAAGCATTTTTGTAATGCAGTACAACACTAACAATGCAGTCCTAAAGGAGGTGCTGAGATGCTCCAGTCTGGACATATGCCATGGTACTCTTCTTCAATCCTGAGCATAGTCATCCACTGTTAGGGAAAACAGTGGGCCTGAAGCTGAAAAACCTCAATTATAGTTCAGCCTGATCTGTGTTGTGCGTAGCTTTGTAACTAACCTTCAGCAGACTTGTTAAATGTAACTCATTTTTTTTCATCTGTAAACTCTGTGTATATATTTGTGAAGTGTGGGGAGGTAGAACATCAGTCTGTCTGTCTATTGTAGATGTCAGCAGTGAAGATCATAACAAAGGCACAAAAGCACTTTGGAAGGCGGTAAAGCATGGCACAATGAAAATGTAAAATATATTCATAAAATTATTTTATCTCCGCTCACTCAAGCTTGCTTTCATGTCTTAACCGTAAGTAGAGTTTCTCATTTAAATATATTTCTTTTATCACTGATTATTCAGGAAAAACATAATGAAAAGTGTCTAGGTTGATAGACGGATGGGGAATACATTGATGTCTTATGCAGAGGATATAACTTACCTATGGAAGGATTTGTAAAGTCACTTTAGAGCGGTTTTTGTATTAATAAACTCTGAGGATCTTACTTATGTTTCTTCTATTCCTAGTCTTTAAATATCTTGAACAGACTCTGTGGCATGTTGTGTGTGAATTTTCCACCTTGATTATCTATGGAAAATTACATTTTAAAATCAGCCTGGTTGCTGCTTGTTGTCTACAATGATTGTGAACCTCTCTTCCTCCTAATTAGTATGTATTCAGGAGACTCCAAACTAACTTCATATAAGACCAGCAGGGGTGCAATTAGGGAGTTAGATCTGCTAGAATGTAAATCAGAATGATTGAAATATGAATGTAACATTTTGGTACCTTTGAAATCATTCACGTTCTGCCGTGCTGGGATAGATGAGTGAGAGATCTGTATTGGATGGCCCAGTGACTGTTGTAGCCTGCTCCTGTCATAGGAGGGCAGAGCAGAAAATAAACATGCCTGCCTGCATACAGGAAACAAGATAAAGTACACACTGTGTCTTATAGCAATAAGTACTGTAGGGAAAATAAAGAAGGGGAGGGGGATGAGGTTCGAGGTGGGAGGCAAGCTGGTTCACGGCTGGCAGACTTGAGGAAGTGACATCTGAGTGGGGACTTGAAGAGGCAGGGATCGGTATGTCTCAGGGAAGAGTATTCCTGTTACAAGGTACAGCAAATGCAAGGGTTCTCAGAACATGTGCCTGGGGAATTCAAGATGGAGGAAGCCAGTGTCACTGAATTAGAACAAGACTAGAGGAGAGTGGAAGAGGCCAGAAAAGGGATGGGATTTTGTAGGGCTTTGCCTTTTGATCTTAGAAAAGGTGCCACTGGAGAGTTTTGAGCAGAGATACTACATGATCTTTTTCTTTTTTGTTTTAAAGGATCACCATTGGTGAGGGGACTGGGAATGAAGGCAGAAAGATCAATTAGGAGGCTATTGGAATAGTTTTTGTGACCTTGGTAGCAGTGGAAATGAAAAAAAAAAAGTTGGATTTTATTTCGTAAGTAAAGCTACCAGCTACCGAGTGAGAGATGGGCATGGGGAGATAACAGGACTTACCTAAGATTTTTGGCACAGTCAACTGGAAACTTAGTGTTGCCATTAACTAAGAGGGAAAAATGGGGGGAGGAGGAGGTTGTGGGTAGTGGGGTAGTAGGGAGGCTAATGAAAGCTTTAATTTTGAACTTAGATGCATATTAAACATCCAAGTAAAATATGTTCCGTAGGTACTTGGATGTATTAGAAGACAGTAATGGAGAGAGAAGACTAAGTTATTTATCTCTCTGTAAGTAATTTTGAGCTTCATCAGTTTGTAGCTGGTATGTATGTAAAGCCTTCAGCCTTGATGAGACCCTCAGGGCATAAGCATGGGAAAGGTCCAGGGTCTGGGCTTGAGGGCATCTTGCGGGTGGAAAACTGAGCCGGTGAGAGAATGGCAAAGATGAAAGCTGGAAGAGCTGGTGTTCTGGGAGCCGTGGGCTTCAAGGACAGAGTTACTGTCTGTGTCAGCTGCTGCTCACAGATAAAGTACATGGAGATTAGGAATTTGTGATTTTACTTAGCAATGTAGAGCCTGGTTGATGTGGGCTCAAGAGAAAGGGATCGGCCTGGGATGTAGCTGGGGTGTGTTATCCGGAAAACTGCTGACAACAAGGGCTGGTGAGAGTGTAAACTGGTGCCATCGCTATGGAAATCAGTGTGGGAGCTTCTCACAGAGCTAAAAATTGAACTTCCACACGACCCAGCTATACTACTTCCTGGCACATGCCCAAAGGACTCCATGTCCTACCACAGAGACACCTGTGCATCCCTGCTCACTGCCGCTTCCTTCACAGTGGCTAGGAATGGAGTCTTCCTGGATGTCCGTCAGCAGATGACTGGATAACGAAAATAGGACATTTACCACCATGGAATTGGAAAAAATACTTACCGAAAGTGGGGAGGGAGAGAGAGAATGCCAGGGCCGCTTGCCACTGCAAACGAACTCCAGACATATGTGCATCTGGCTTTACATGGGTACTGGGTATTCAAACCTGGGCCAGCAGGCTTTGCAAGCAAGTGCCTGTAACTGCTGAGCCATCTCCCCAGCCCTCCCACAATGGAATTTTAAAGTGTGTGTATAAGTAAGTAAGGAAATAAAAGAGTGTAAACTGAATCAAGATAGAAGACCGTGAGATAGGAACAAGAAGCAACCAGAAGGGAGGGGAGGCGCAGAAGGAAACAGTAGTGTGAAAGCAAAACACGGCCTGTGCTGAGGGGAGGGCACAAGGGGCGAGAAGGGAAACAAACAGCAAAATTCACTTGAAGTACAACATACTTACCTAAGTCATTGTATGTGAGCAGTAAATAAAGAGAATTGCTGTGCCCTGAGCTCTTCCATACATACATGTATCCTTCTTATGGCCCTGCTCATATGTAGTCCTCACTTTTTTTTTCTTTTACTAGATTGACACTTTAACTTGTTATTCAACTGTTGGTTCCTTGAATGTAGTGGTTTTACTACTACATGCCAGTGTTAGCATCTGTAGGAGTCAGTTCCGCAGTGCTGAGATGTGTATCCAGCCAAACCCAGTTGTATGGGAGGAAGGGATTGATTTCAAGCTTACCGATCCAGGGGAAGTTCCGTCGATGGCAGAGGAAGCTGGTCCCTCTTTCACAGATCCAAGCAGAGAGAGAAACCACCAGCCAGCAAACACCAGAAAGCAGCTGGCATCTGGGATCCTGCAAGAGCTCAAGCGTTTCTGCACACCTTTGACCTGGAATTCCGATCCACCCCAAAACACCTTTTGTCTGGACCTCAGGATCCACCCCCAGTGACACCTGCTCCATCCAGGCGGTCTAAGACAGAAGCTTTAATACAGCCCCTGAGTCTGTGGGGGCCGTACGTTCACGTTCAAGCTACTGCAGTCTCTGTTGCTGCATAACGTATTGCTCCAAAAATGCCGCAGCTCACACAATGTACACTTACTGTTCTCTCACAGGGGATCAAGAATCCAGGGACCGCGTAAATGGCTTTCCTACAATACTGTTGTCCACCAACATGTTGACTCAAGCTTCTAGTCTTGCCCGAAGCGTTGCCATAGCAGGGTCCGCTTCTGGCTCATTTACATGGCTCTTGGCAGGATTCCTTGTTTCTCCTCCGGCTGCTGCCCAGAGGCCTCCCCTGTTTCTTGCCACACTACCTATATGCAGGTCACAGCATGGAAGTTGCTTTTGTCAGAGCAAGAAAACAAGCAAGAGGGCAAGAAAGAATGCCAGCGGAGGGCTGGAGAGATGGCGTAGTGGTTAAGCGCTTGCCTGTGAAGCCTAAGGACCCCGGTTTGAGGCTTGATTCCCCAGGACCCACGTAAGCCAGATGCACAAGGTGGTGCACGCATCTGGAGTTTGTTTGCAGTGGTTGGATGCCTTGTCGTGCCTGTTCTCTCTATCTGCCTCTTTCTCTCTCTGTCTGTTGCTCTCAAATAAATAAATAAATAAAAATAAATGAAAACGTATTTTTTTATAAAAAGAATGCCAGTGAGAGTGGTCTTTAGTAACCCAATCACAGAAGTGACACCTCATCATTTTAGCCACACTTTTCTTTTTTCTGAGGAGATGGCTAGCCCCAGCCCAGAGATTGCAGGATAAGTATGTGAATGCCGGGTCGCAAGAATGACTGGGGAGCATCCCTGAAGTCTTCAAAGCCTGGCACTGGAAGATGCTTAACTTTTTGCAGGAGTTAACCTTTTTCCTAGCATCCTCGTAACTAGTGATACATAAGACACACTTAGAGGAGGGCCAATAATGAGCAAGGTTAAGAATTCAGTTTGAGACTGTCAGATAGTAATGTGCTTGCTACTCAGGGATGCTGTCAACTCATGTTCCTGATGTTCAGAATAATTTCCATGTACGAAATAAGTTGGTAGTAATAAAACATTAAAATTCAGCCAGCTATGCTGTGGCGCACGCCAGTGGTTGTAGCATTCTGGAGGGCGAGGCGGAAGCATCCCAAGTTGGAGGCTAGCCTGAGCTACATAGCATGTGTCAGGCCAATTTGGGCTATAGAGTAAGAACTTGTTTCCAAACACAACAAAACCACCACAAACAACAGAAAAGTAAGATTTTATGTTTTAAGAGCTGAATAAAACGAGGAATGCACTGAGAGAAAAGCAGAAACTGTGTAACATGTTTTGATAGACATTCAAGAGATTGTTCCATTTTTAGGTAACTCAAGCTTTCTGACATTTCCAGCATAGATATCATTGAGTTGGCTTTCCTTATAAAACTAATCTCTTCCAGGCAGGGATAAGCATCAGGTCACAAATTTCAAGCTGGCTGGACTTCTTTGTGTTTGTTTTTTTCCCACTGTGTTATAGTGTATTAGTTATTTTTCTCATTGCTGTGACCAAATATCTGACCAGAAACGGCTGAAGGAAGGATGAACTGATTTTGGTTCACACTTCCAGGGAGTAGTTTCCATCGTGGCAGGAAGCAGAGGGCAGGTGAGGAGGGAGGCTGGGCTGTGAACCCTCAGAGCCAGCCCCGCCTTCCCCCAGGCTTCACAGGCTCCCAGACAGCACCGTCAGCTGGACCAGGTGTTCAAACACAGAAGCCTGTGAGGGACATTTTATGTTCCAACCCCAGCACATAGTTTAAATATGTAAGCAAATTCAATATTTGTAAGAAAACTGAAGAATACCATCCTAGACTCATAACACATTAGATATTAGAAATAATTTGTCCAACTATACTTTTTTCTAGGTGAGAAAATGGCTATCCAGAAAAATACCCACGCCTTTGGGGATAGAGCCAGTGCCAGAGCCCGGGCTTCGGTCTGTTTGTGCTGCGTGCCTTGCACACTGCTCGTTGAGACCACTGTGACCGCTGTGGGAGCTACAGGACCACTAATGCCTGACTCCTGCCAGATCTTTTCGTGCCATTGGCATGGGCTGGAGTTTGCACATTGGGTTTTTATTTTTATTTTTTCTTAATTTATTTGAGAGAGAGGGAAACAGATAGAAGGGGAGAGAATGGGCGTGCCAGGGCCTCCAGCCACTGCAAACGAACTCCAGATACATGCACCACCTTGCTTTCTAACGATCCAGTTTATAGCATACTTTGGGAACTTACATTTTTTTTCAGGAGTTCATGTGTTTAAGGAACTGGAGCCAGTCAAATCAGCAATGTAAGTTTTTATTCACTTTGATTCCTAATCACATAAATAACATTTGGCTAGATTTTATGAGAGTAATAAGATGAATCTTTACAATGAGAAATAACTTACATTTTGTAAGTAGATAGCCTGTGACAAATTTCCTAATCATGAAATGGAAGAGCAGTTCTTTGACACTGATCAGGAAAGGAGACAGTCTATTGCCATCTGTGTTGTCGCATCCTCTGCTGTTGTTTGAACTAGATAAAATTCTAATTACAATTAAACAGATTGTTTATGAGATTGCCTTTAATATTTTAGAGCAAATGTATAAATACAAAGTGCAAAGAAGTGATTCCCGACTTAAAAACAAAGGCTTTTACTCTGAAATGAAGTTACTCATTGTTTGACACCCAGGGTTTTTACTAGTGCACTTGCCGGCACTGCTGTGGGGAACGAGAAGTGAGCAGTGTGGAAGAACCACTCCATGAGGGTGCGCACACTCGACCACGGCCCCGACATCTCTGGGGAGCTGAAATACCAGTGCATGATTGTTTATGTCTCTCTTCTCTCCCCACCCTTGGACACTGAGTCTCATTCTATCGCCAAGGCTAGCCTCAGACTTACCAACCTCTGCTTCAGCCTTCAGGATTCCAGGCTTGCACCACCACGCCCAGCCATTTTGCTCTGGCAAACATGATTTTTCTACGTAAACGGCATATGTCAGAGTATGAAGTAGGAGAGTTAAGAGTAGTCAGATTGAAGCATTTCCACATTTTAAGTCTTTGATGGAAGCAGTCTCAGTGTTATGACAAGAAACTACTTGGGTTGCTGGTCAGAAGCTCTGGGTGCGCCTTAGTTTTCTGTTGCTCCATCGTACTTCACTGTACACAAGTAGCTTAGACAGCAGAAGTCATTCTCTTACAGTCCTATAGGTCAGTGAGCTGACCCAGTCTCAGATTGGAATCCAGATTTCAGTAAGCTAATGTTCTCTGTGGTTGTAGGCAGAATCTTTTTCCTTGCACCTTGGAATTTTGTAGAATTCAGTTCCTCGTGGCTGTAACACAGATCCGGCTGCTTTGCTGATTGCTCGACGGCCTTCCCAGCATCCGCGGTCCAGCCGCGGCACTCCTCCGTCTGCAGAGCCAGCAACCACTGGTCCCGCCCCGTCCACTTTTTAGCGTCCCCCTTTTCCGTTTCAGCTCTCTGGCATACTTTCTGCCTTTCCTTTGAAAGTGTCCATGATCCAGGACAAACCCCCCCACCTCCAGGTCCTTCACCTGAATTACAACACAAAGTCCCTTTTGCTAGTCCCTTTTTGCTTTTTGAAAGCTCACATACTAGATTTCTGTTCAGTCTTTCCTCAGCTGATCACTCACTACAACACACACATTAGATGCTCATTAGATACTGTTAGCAACTTTGTTTTCCCTTTGTATTGTGTTAGGAACCTTTTGAGTTCCCCAGTCCAAACTCTGAGGACAAAGATTGAATTACATACCTGCTGAGGAATTTTTTAAAGGCCTCAATAATTGTCCTGTGTACATTTCACTTCTTCTAATAAAACTGAAGTGCTGAAGACAGCTTACAAATACTGCCGTCTTCCAGTGCAGCAAAGTTTTGCTCTCCCTCCCCTGTTCGACTGTTAGAAAGTAATCATCCAGTTCAAAAGAACAAGTTGGTGGGCTGGGGAGCTGGCTCAGTTGGAAAGGCACTTGCCGCACAAGCATGTGGAACCTGAGTTTGGATCCCGGCACGCATGTAGCTGCCAGGTGTGGCTGCGTGCACCTGTCATCCCAGAGCTCAGGAGGCAGAGGGAGACGGGCCATCCTCAGGGCCAGTGGGCTAGCTGCACTAGCCATATTGGTCAGCGCCGGGTTTCGTGGGAGAGCCTGTCTCAATATGTGTAGCATAATTAATTTACTGGAAGCTTACGGTCTTGCTTTATTACTGGAGGTGAAAGTTGAACTCACAGAGGAACAGTTACTTCCTGAAATGCATTCCCTTGTGTCTCTGCTTGCTTCCTGTCATCCTCATTCAAATAAAGCAACCATCTTTTTTCTCCCAGATAACAAAAGTAGAACTAAATGTTGCTGTACTTTTTCATTTTCAGAATGCTGTCTGTACAATTGAAGTATAATTAATCACCCCTCCTGGTACTCTGTACGTATTGCGAATCAGTGCTCTTCAGAAAGGAGTTTATGAGAGTTCTTTTTGATGTCACTGAGCAAATGTCAGGATTTACTCTTCAATTAGGTGGGATTATGGTTACTAGTAGATTACTCTCCTCCACAGTTATTAGAGGAGCTGACATGTGGGCTGCTGATCCCCAGTGATTTTAGTGTCAGGACTGAGCTGAGAAGTTTGTCACTTGCTCTATCTTAAAAGTAGGCAGAATAAACAAGAGGGTTTTTTGTGATTGTAAAACCAGAAGTAAGCCTGGCATGGTGGCACGTGCCTTTAACCTCAGCACTTGGGAGGCTGAGGTAGGAGTATCACTGTGAGTTTGAGGCCATCCTGAGACTACATAGTAAATTCCAGGTCAGCCTGGGCCAGAGCAAGACCTTACCTTGTGAAAGCAAACAATAAAAAAAACCTAAAACCCAAAATAAATACCATAGGAAAGCTTTCATGCCTCAAAGCTTTTTCAAGTATCAGAAATTCAACTTTTATTTATTTATTTTTGAGAGAGAGAGAAAGAAAGAGAATGGGACTGTCAAGGCCTTTAGCCTGTGCAAATGAACTCAAGACACATGTGTCCCCTGTGCACATGTGTGACATTGCATGCTTGAATTGCTGCATCTGGCCACGTGGGTCCCGCAGATTCAAGCATGAGTTCATAGGCTTCACAGGCAAGCACCTTAACTGCTAAGCCATTTCTCCAGCCCAAATTTTACTTATTTTTTTATTTTTTTAAAATTTCTTTTGTTTATTTTATTTATTTATTTGAGAGCAACAGACAGAGAGGGAGAAAGAGACAGCGAGAGAAAGAATGGGCGCGCCAGGGCTTCCAGCCTCTGCAAACGAACTCCAGACATGTGCGCCCCCTTGTGCATCTGGCAAACGTGGGTCCTGGGGAATTGAGCCTTGAACTGGGGCCCTTAGGCTTCACAGGTAAGTGCTTAACCGCTACAGCTTGTAGCCACTAGTCCAGCACATAGACTTGCATTTACTCAGCATCATGCCTTTCAAGATTTGTTTGAAAGCTGGGTGTAGTGGTGCACACCTTGAATCCCAGCACTCAGGAGGCAGAGGTAGGAGGATCACCGTGAGCTTGAGGCCAGCCTGAGACTCCATAGTGAATTCCAGGTCAGCCAGAGCTAGGGTGAGACCCTACCTTGAAAAAAAAAAAAGATTTGTTTAAGTTGTTTTATGTATCTAGATTATATGTATATATAAAATCTATCTATCCACACACACACACATACATATATCCATATATACGTGTGTGTGTATATATATATATTGTGTGTGTATATATGTGTGTGTGTGTATGTGTGTGTGTATATGTATATATATATATACACACACATACATACACATATACACACACACATATATTTGTTGCTGTTGCTAGATAGTACTCGGTTATGTGGGTATACCACAGTTTTAATTGAAGGACTTTTTAAAAATAGGTTTTTAATTGTCCTTTAAATTTTTTTTGTTCATTTTTATTTATCAGCAGCAGACAGAGAAACAGGCAGAGAAAGAGAGAGAGAGAGGGAGGGAGGGAGGGAAGGAGAGGGAAAGAAAATGGGCACACCAGGGCCTCTAGCCACTGCAAATGAACTCCAGATGCATGTGCCACCTTGTGCATCTGGCTTACGTGGGTCCTGGGAATTGAGCCTTGAACCGTGGTCCTTAGGCTTCACAGGCAAATGCTTAACTGCTAAACCATCTCTCCAGCCCTAATTGTCTGTCTGTCTGTTTTACTGGTTTTTCGAGGTAGGGTCTCACTCTAGCTCTCAGGTTGACCTGGAATTCTCTATGTAGTCTCAGGGTGGCCTCGAACTCACGGATCCTCTTACCTCTGCCTCCCAAGTGCTGGGATTAAAGATGTGCGCCACCATGCCCGGCTTGTTTTTTTGAGGTAGGATCTCGTTCTAGTCCAGGCTGACCTGAAATTTCACTATGGAGTTTTGGGGTGGCCTCGAACTCACAGTAGTCCTCCTACCTCTGCCTCCAATGTGCTGACATTAATGGTATGTACCACCATGCCTGGCTGTCTGGGGGTTTTGCTGAGATGTGGGACTCATTATGTGTCCCCTGGCTAACCTCAAACTCTAGATCCTCCTGCCTCAGCTTTACACTTGACTGGGATTACAAACAAGCACATGCCACTGTGCCAGGTTTAGCTTTTAGCTGTTCTGAATGGAGCTGCTATAAATATTTATGTTCAGGGTTTTGTTTGAGTCTGAGCTTTCTCTGGAGTAAAAACACAAGGTGGAGGGACATCTGGGTCATATGGTGAGTGTATATTTAACTTTGTAAGAGATTTCCAGATTGTTTGCTAAAACAGCCTTTTGTGTTCCTGTCAGCGGTATGTGAGCTCAGTTGTTCTGCTACTCAGAAAGCACAGGCTAGGATCACGTTCTTTTTTTCTCTTAATATTTTTTTCAAAATATTTTTATTTATTTACTTATCCTTATGTAAAAGAGTGAGACAGAAATTAGTGTGCCAGGGCCTTAGCCACTATACTCAAACTCCAGACTCATGGGCCACTTGGTGTGCATGTGCAACCTTGTGTACTTGCATGGATTCGAACTTGGACCAGCAGGCTTTGCCAGTAAGCATTTTTCACCACTCAACCATTTTCCCAGCTCAGTAAACCTTTTTTGAGAAAGGTTTTTCAAGTCTTTCATCCACTTTTTTGAAATAACATTTTTATCAGACATAGTGGTACATGCCTTTAATCCCAGCACTAGGCAGAGATAGGAGGATTGCTGAGAGTTCGAGGCCAGCCTGAGACTACAGAGATCCAGGTTAGCCTGGGCTAGATTAAGACCCTACCTCAAAAAAAACCCCATCTATATCTATATACCTATATATAGATATAGATATATAATATTGGGACAATTTTCGGTTGTAGAATAGTTATAAAGATAATGGTCCTTATGCAGCTTTCCATAATGTTAACATCTTACAAGAACAAAATCAAACATATTTATCAAAAGCAAGAAACCAATGATGTTTCCTTAGTATTAACAAACTTCACATTTCACCAGATGTCCCTGCTGGTGTCCTGCTCTGGGATTCCCATGGCCTCTGTCATGTCTCTCCCAACTCCTAGAGGCCCCGGCAGCCTTAGTCTTTCCTTGCTTTTCATGGCCTTGATGGTTTTGAGTGTTAGCCATGAATCTGTCAGATGTCCTTCAGGTTGTCTTTGGGTTAGCGGTCTCCTTGTCAATTCAGTTGCGCTTTGGAAAACAGTGACATGGCAGTGAAGCGTCCTCCTTGTCACACTTTGAGGGAGGACCGATGGCCACCACTGGTGGATGGAAGAAAGTGCTTGTCAGTCTGCTCTTTCACATTTGATCCTGTGAGAATGAGATGCTAATTTCAGCCCCCTCAAGGGTTAGGGTGATTATGTTTCATGTTATGAATAAAGGAAGCCTACATATATTATTATAAGCTCGTCTGTAAGGAGAATTCTGTTCCTATTTATTTTTTAATTATTTATACCAATATGTATATATACTTACTACATTGGTTTTTAATCCAAATAAACGCACCCTAATTTATGATGGTCAGGGTTGGGGTTTGTTTTTTCAGTATGATCTGAAAACATATCCATTCAATTTTCCTGATTTTTCACTTGCAGTAAAATGAGATACTCAGCAATTAATTATGCAACGGGCTTTGCATTACAAGAGTTCCTACCTAGTTAAAGGCCAAGTGTCCTAAGCACGTGTAAGGTGTGGTGTTCAGTAGATTACATGTCTTAAATGCGTTTTTACTTTTAGTACTTTCAGCATATGACTGATTTATCAGTACGTAACCCCACATACATCTGGAGTCTCTTAGTATGTTATTTTATTACAGTGTGCCCGACACCACTTTGAAATGCTCCCGTCCTTTTCTTTTTGATGTGCATGGTTTCTGGCACCACAAGATACTCCAGCTCACTGTGCACTTTCTCAACCCTAAAATTTCTGGCTGGAGTTTCTTGTATTGGAGAATTGTGTTAAGTAACCTGCATCTGTTCACATTTCAGGATTCTCGAGTATTGTACTCCAGGAATTCTGTTTAGGTCTTTCAGCTGCATTCTCTTGAAGGGACAGGTTGGAGCATTGTGATTACTCCAGTTTATCTGCAACTAGAACCTGACTTAAAGATTTTTAATTTTGTTTCTCTAGGAGTTTAACAAGAAACTGAACTTTTCATTGAAATACATTTTGAATTGAAGCCAGAAATGCACTAGAATTTAGATTCTTTCATTTGATTAAGGTAAGATTATTAAGTAAAATATAATCGTGCCCTTAAAACATTTTTAAATATATTTTAATGCTTGCTTTATTAAACACATTTTTATTTCCCTGGCTAACTGGAGATACAGACCTCAGGAAATATTTTTGTGGTTACTCAGCGCTGAGGATATAGCTCAGTTGGTAGGGTGCTTGCTGACAGGCTACAAACCCTGATTTCACCCCGAGAACCGTATAAGCCAAGTTTGCGGCGCTTGCCGTGAGTTCAGCAGTCCAGTGCCCAGTTGGGAGGCAGAGGGAGAGAGAGCAGGACTTCGAGCTCATCCTCAGCTGCCTGGCAGGTTTGAATCCAGTTTGGGCTATGTGAGACCCTTAAGAAATATAGACAAAAAATGTTCTAATGCAGTTGTTTTCTATACAATTACCTTATGAAAAATAATTTTATTCATAGGAGGTGCCATCAGAATGTACATACATATATGAAAGAGAAGGATAAGGGCTACAGGGTTTTAATTTCTTTATTTAAACAACTTTTTTTTTTTTGTTTTGTGTTTTCGAGGTAGGGTCTCACTCTAGCTCAGGCTGACCTGGAATTCACTATGTAGTCTCAGGGTGGCCTCGAACTCACAGCAATCCTCCTACCTCTGCTTCCCGAGTGCTGGGATTAAAGGCATGTGCCACCACACCCAGCTACAATAACATTTTATTCTGAGAAAATATGGATGTCAAAGTAAGTTGAAGAAGGTTCCATAGAGTTGACAAATCTTCATTTAGTACCCTTAATGTTAACATCTCACATAGCCATGGCACAGTGGTCAGAATGAGGCATCAGCGTGGCAAAGTGGCCCAGTGGATAAAGCACTTCCGGTCCAGCATGAGGCTCAGAGCCGAGCCTAGTGCCCACGCACGTGCCGGTGGCCTGCCAGGTGACCCTGGGGCAAGCTGCTTAGCTGGACTGGCTGAATCAGTGAGCCCTCGGTACACACGCGAAAAGAAAACAAATCAGTATTGACTTGCTCTAAACTATAGTCTATTAGAATTTCACCGACGTTTTCCACTAACATCACTTTCCAGAATCTCAAGTGACATGTGGTTACTCCCTTGGAGTGCCTTCCAGTCTCTCGCAGCTCTTGCCTCCACCCCTTTCAGAACTTCCACACTCTGATTTGGCATTGGTGCAATGCCACACCGTGAGGGTTTTTTCCACATTAACTTGACTTGGGAAAGAATACCATTAGAAGTCACGTGCCTTTCTTAGCACATGCTATCAGGTGACATGATGTCAGTCTGGGTTACTGGTGATACCACCTTGATCACTGGATTATGGTGATGCATACCATTTTCCCAATAGTAATTATTTTGAGGCTCCTCAAGCATCCTGTTTCTGTTTAATGTTTTAATCACTTGGTTTTGCATTAATTGGTGGACGTTGCCTGCAGCAGTTATTATTGTGGTGTTATAATGGTGATTTTCTATTTCCCTCATTGTTCTTATACTTATTAATTATAGTTATAATTCTTTTATAAGACATAATAGTAATCTTTCTCCAAATGTTGATTTATATCATTACAGATTTATAAATTCTCACTGTAGCCCAGGCTGACCTGGAATTCACTATGTAGTGAACTCATAGCAATCTTCCTACCTCTGCCTCCTGAGTGCTGGGATTAAAGGTGTGTGCCATCATGCCCGGCTCAGATTTATGAATATTTTGTTCTCTGAATTAGAGGTGATACTATTATTGCTTATTTTCTTCTAGTTTTGCTACTGGAGACCTTTTAAGTTTGCTTGGGTAGCCTTTCTACATGTTTTGTCCATTTTTAAAAATTTTTTTAAAATATTTTATTTATTTATTTGAGAGACAGAGGAAGAGTCAGAGAGAGAGAATGGGCATGCCAGGGCCTCCAGCCACTGCAAATGAACTCCAGATGTGTGCACCCCCTTGTGGCTTACATGGGTCCTGGGGTATCAAACCAGGGTCCTTAGGCTTCACAGGCAAACACCTTAACTGCTAAGCCATTTCCCCAGCCCAGTTTTTTTTTATTGATAACTTATATACTTAGGCAGTAAATCTTGATATTTCCCTCCCTGCCCCAATTTTCCCCTTCACAACTCACTCTCCATCATATCCCTACCCCCTCTCCATTAATCCCTCTTTTATTTTGATGTCATTGTCTTCTTCTCCTATTATTCTTGTGAAGGTATTTCTAGGCACTGCGAGGTCATGGATCTCGAGGCCAATTTCTGTCTGGACAGTTGCATTGTAAGTAGTGGTACCCTTCCTTTGGCTCTAATATTCTTTCTGCCACCTCTTCCACAATGGACCCTGAGCCTTGGAGGGTGTGATAGAGATGTTTCAGTGCTGGACACTCCCCCATCACTTCTTAGAACTATGCTGTCTTTGGATCATCCCAGTGGTCATTGCCATTTAAAAAGAGAAGCTTCTCTAACCAAAAGTGAGAGTAGCATTAGTATATGAATATGAACACTAAGTATAATGCTTTCAGGGTAGTATGGTGAGAATAATATATGCATTTAACCAGACAAGAACAGGCTTTATACCTGTAAAGTTCATGACCTCCCCACTACAGGCGCTTTTTTAATTTTAAAAATATTTTTATTTATTTATTTGTAAGCAGGGAGGGATAAAAAGGAGTGTGTGTGGGGGAGTATATGCTAGGGCCTCCAGCCACTGCAAACTTAACTCCAGATGTGTGTGCTACTTTGTACATCTGTTTTTATGTGCCACAGGCTTTTGATTATGTTTTCAGTACCAGGCAAGTTACTCCCTCCCATAGAGCGGGGCTCCAGTTCAATTAGGGAGCAGTTGGTTTCTCCCAGAGCAGACATGCCACTTTTGCACCTGTTTGGTCATTTGGCCTGTCTGGCCAAACTTGAGCCTTCCTATGTCCACAGTTCTCACTGCTGATGACTCCTATCTCTCATAGGGCTGCATGCAATACAGCTTTTTCCAGCTTTCAGTTGGTGGTGTGCACAGGAAGAAGGTTTTCTGCTCAGCCTCAGCTTGATTTTTCAGTGACTTTGCTGCTCAGGCATGTGAAGTCTTCAGCAATAGGGTCTCACCATCTGTTACTTGTGGGAAACCAAGGGCCTTGGCAATAGCTGGTAATGTTTTGGGGGCAACAGGGACCTCCCTAGCCAACAACTCACTGGAAAGTATCCCATTCTTGGCACTGAAAATTTTCTAGTAGCAATCTATGGCTGCTGGATGTGCCATTATCCAAAAAAGTAGGCTTTCATATGTCTTATTTAGAATATCTTGAATTTTTGCCCTCCCCCACCCTTCTCTTATTCAGTCGCTTTCCCCTGGCCTTTATTTATTTATTTTTTAATTAAAACCAAAAGGCAACGTCTTTCTTTCTTCCTTTTTTTCTTAATGTAAAATCTCTAGCCCAGGCTGACCTAGAATTCTGTGTAGTCCCAGACTGGCCTTGAACCTCATGGTGGTCTTCCTACCTCTCTCTGCCTCTCAAATTCTAGCATTAAAGGTGTGCACCACCATGCCCAGTTCCATAAGATAATTTCTGACTTTACAAGATGCTCTAAGCACATTTGTATATTCCTGCTGCAGCCTCAGTATTACGCACTTTGCCAAGGAACGTGGGCCCACCTTCCCAGAGAATAGTATTTAGAAGGTCACATCTGGGTATCTAGGTACATTCATTACTAATGAGTTGTTGCTGCTTTTAGGCAGTTAAATGTCAGACCTTGGAGCTCTGTGAATGTACACTAGTCTGTTCATATGTACACTTTTTTGTTTCTGTAATATCTTTACAGCATAAAAACAGAAAGGTGGCTGGGCTGGAAAGATGGCTTAGTGGATAAGTGGATAAGGTGCTTGCCTGAAAAGCCAAAGGACCCAGGTTCAATTCCCCATGACCCACATGAGCCAGATGCACTAGGTGGTGCATGCATCTGGAGTTCATTTGCAGTGGCTGGAAGACTTGGTGTGTCCAATTTCCCCCTCCCTCACCTCTTTCTCTCTCTTAAATAAAATAAATTTTTTAAAAAAAAACAGAAAAATGGGGCTGGAGAGATGGCTTAGCGGTTAAGGCACTTGACTGTAAAGCCTAAGGATCCAGGTTCGATTCCCCAGTGTCCATGTAAGTCAGACGCACAAGGTGGCTCATTGGTCTGTAATTTGTCTGCAGTGGCTGTGCCCATTCTCTCTTTTTCTCTCTAATAAGTAAATAAAAATTAAAAATATCTTAAAAACTAAACAGAAAGGTGCTGGGGAAGTCGCTCAGTTAATGGAGTGCTAACCCAGCACGCCCGAGGCCCTGGGTTCAATTCCAGCATCACCCTCCAACATTAGATTATACTGCTAACTGCAGTTCCAGGCCAGCACCACAGGCGTTATTCTAGCTCTCCCTTCTGGCTGGTGCTTGTGTTTCCTGACAGTCATCGCAGGGTAGCTTCGTATCCACCATACGTGTATGGCAGTTTCACAGTCGCTGACACGTTCCTGTGAGAAACGAGGCCTCCGAGGAGCGTGCTGCGCTTTGTGCGCGCCCGGCGCTGGCCTCGGCTACTTAGCTCGGGTCTTTTTCTCTTTCTTTTCTGTATCTCCTTCAAGTCTGCCATGTCATTCCTTCACACCACAGTTGGGTTCATTTGTCTCGGTTTGTATTTATTTTAGCACTATATGTTTTTTATTATATTTATTTATTTTATCTTGGGGTCCCCTGGCATCTTGGTGGTTTGTATTTAATTTGTATTCTGTACAGTTCGCTGTGTGGTGCGGTTGCATAGGGCTTGAAAGTCGCCTCGGATCATGTGTCTCCCGACAGCAGCAGCTCACGTTAGCCAAGTTCCCTGCGGTGCTGCTTGCTGTTCCAGCTCTCTTCCCACCCCAGACCCTGACAGCTGCTGGTGGACTTCCCATTTGTTTCCTTAGCCTTTCCAGAAGCTCATGGAAATGGAGTCATACGATAGCAGTGACCTCTAGGCCTGACTTCAGTCACCTAGTCAAGTGCCTTCTAGGTTCCTCCATTTGTTGCATAAGTCATTGGCTTTTATATTTGCGTTGTTAAGTATATCATAGTGTATTTCTTCATTTACCTATTGAAGGACATCTGGCTTGCTTCCAGCTTGGGTCAGTCATAAATAAAATGCAGCAAACATACACAAAAGGTTTTGTATGTGTATGCACAAAGTTTTGCTTCACTTGGGCAAATACCTAGGAGTAGGATCATGGACCTTACTATAAATATTATAAATATGCATATATAAGGAACTGCCCAATGTTTTTCCAAATACGGGCACAATTTGTGTTCCCACCACTGGGGTGTGAGAGAGCCCCTTTCACTGTGCAGCAGCCGCAGCATGCGGGGCTGTCGGCTTGTTTGGCCTCCCGCTGTTCTAACATTTCCTGCAATGTGTTTGTGAAGAAGCAGCTGGTCTCTCTTATTTCACTGCATTTTTTCCCTTTTATGATCAACAAGGTGGCTGTAGAATCTTCCCAGGGCCCCATGCGTACTGGGCAAGGACTTTACCACCGACCTGCATTCCCAGCCTCCTCCAGTACCTTTCCATTGAATTTGTTGCCATGATATCTAGTTATTTGGCTGTGTTTTATAATGCAGTATACATTTCTATAAATTAGTTTTGGCTTTGTGCTTATTACAGGGAAATGTATGCATATTTTTTACATAGCTAGGTATTTAAAAGATAATTTCATGTTGTCCATTTCTAGATCATTTTATCGGAATTTGTTCAAAGGTTGTATCTCTGGGCCTAAAGAGATGGCATAGCAGTTAAGGTGCTTGCCTGTGAAGTCTGCAGACCCAGGTTCAATTCCCCACTACCCACATAATCCAGATAACACATGGTGGCGCATGTGTCTAGAGTTGATTTGCAGTGGCTAGAGGTCCTGTTGTGCCTCCAGCCCCTCTCCCTCTCCCCCACCTCAAATAAATAAATAAAAGTAAAATTTAAAAAAGGATTATATCACTGACTGAGCTGTGTTAATCAAGGTAAAGTGGACTAAGTGTACTAATTGACTTGACAGATATTCTAGAAAGATAAACTTTAGGCCAGATGAGATCTTTCTTTCCTCCGTTGACTATCAGATGAGCATACCTATTCCTCTTTGGCATATCTATTCATGTGTTCTAGCTTTGGTGTGTTCTTACAACTAAACAGGTATTATATGAATGAGATTAGAAATGAACAATTTTAAACTTAGAAGGTCCAGGAATATGGCTCAGCAGTAAAGCTCTTTTTGGTATGTGTAAGGTGATGAAGGGTTGGTATCTATACCACAAAAAGAGAGAAATGCTCGTAGACCTGAATGTAGGCCATTTACATACACATTTAAACTGATGCATAAAAATACTTTTAATATGTTGTTTCCAAATTAGTAAGAATTTATGGATTCTTCAGCACATCCTTATTTTTCAGAGACTACTGCTAAATAATCTCTATATCAGGGACCCATTAAATTCTTAGCTGATAATTTTTTATTAGCATGAAATAAAGACACATCAAGCTTCAGTGAACAGTTTTGGCTCTATTTGAGATTTATGCTTACTATTTGATTATTGTAAAGATCTCAGTTTTATCTATTATAATACGAGCAGGGCTACCACATTATAGGATTTTCCATTTTATTTGCCGAATAACACTTTAAAGAAATTAATACAGGGCTGGAGAGATGGTTTAGTGATTAAGGCACTTGCCTGCAAAGCCAAAGGACCTATGTACACCCATTCTCTCTGTGTATATGTGTGTACATATGTGTATGTGTATAATCTGCCTCTTTCTCTCTCTCTAATAAATAAATACTTTTTTTCAAAAAGAAATTAATACAGTATATAATACAGCCTAGTAACTCATGCCTTTAATCCCAGCACTTGGGAGGCTGAGGTAAAAGGATTGCCATGAATTTGAGGTCAGTCTGGGCTATAAAGTGAGTTTCAGATCACCTGGGTTAGTGTGTGATTTTATAGATATTAAATATGTATGCATATGTAAATATATATGTATTAAATATGTATCTGTATGTATAATATGGCATGTATGTATGTATGTATGTATGTGAGCTAATATACTCAAATTGAGAAAATATGTGTTTACTAAAGGATAGCATTATTTTGTTTGTTTGTTTGTTTTTTCGAGGTAGGGTCTCATTCTGGCCCAGACTGACCTGGAGTTCACTATGGAGTCTCAGGGTATCCTTGAACTCACGGCGATCCTCCTACCTCTGCCTCCTGAGTGCTGGGATTAAAGGCATGCACCACCACGCTCGGCTTCAAGGATAGCATTTTAAGGGAGGGTCTCACTCTAGTGCCACCACACCTAGCTGCATTTCTAATTTGAATTATTAATTCTATTGATAACTATTCTTAATTTAGTTATTCCCTATTCAGTAGAAGAAAGCCAGCCTAAGCCATTGCTTATACAGATTCTGAAAATTATGTTAGTATTCAGTCTTTAGGCTGGGCATGGTGGCGCACTCCTTTTTTAATCCCAGCACTTGCGCTTCAGAGGTAGGAGGATCTCCATGAGTTCGAGGTCACCCTGAGACTACATAGTGAATTCCAGGCCAGCCTGAACTAGAGTGAGACCCTACCTCAGAAACCCTTCCCCCCCCCACAAAAACAAAGTATCCGTGAAGTGACTTTGTTGTCACCTTTAAAATGAGCATATTTTCTTAAATGTCCTATTTAATAGTGTGAGTCCATCGCTGATCTTTCTGGTGACTGAACTTGTGTTGTTGGAGTGACAGTCTGATTTCAACTAGTGTGTTTTAAATTGAAAGTGACAACTGTAGTCACTGTATATAATTTATATGTTGTCCCACATTCTCAGGCCCTCTCTATACAAATGAGATATAATTAAGATAAGCAGTATTTACCTAGCCTTGTAAAAGGAAAATAAACAAAATATGTTTAGATAGTATTTCTTTCCTTTCTGAAAAGCAAGGGGGTTATGAATGTGGGCTTTGTTTTTGAAGGTCTTGAGTGTAGCCACTTTCTTATTTAAGAAGACTAGGAAGTGAATTTCCTAATTTCTTTGCAATATACCTTGGAGAAGTGTCCAGCTTTTTAACATTGTTACATGGGCTTGTCATCTACAAATATGTGGGGCCACTTTCCTAGTTACTCTGACGCATGCAGCTGTGGGCTGCACGTTGGACACACCTGTTGGACTCAGAGCAGGAGACTAGTAATAATAAAATGGTGGCTATAAACACTTGTGCTTTGGTGACAGTTGATAGTATAAACTTTACCTCCCAGTGTTGAAATTGGCATTTCTTTTTCTTTATTTGTTTTTCCGAGGTAGGGCCTCACTCTGGCCCAGGCTGACCTGGAATTCACTTTGGGAGTCTCAGGGTGTCCTCAAATTCACAGTGACTTTCCTCCGCTGCCTCCCGAGTGCTGGGATTAAAGGCATGTGCCACCACACCCGGCTGATTCCTGTTGTTTTTGAGGCAACTTTGACTCAGGCATTTTATTTTCCATTTGTTCTTCACAGTTAGTTACAAAGTGGATGTGACTATCCGTATTTTTACAAATAGAGAAAAATACACCTGAGAGGCAATACAGCTAATATTGAGACAGGATTTGAACCCTTGTCTCCTGGCCTGTAAGTTCACTCCTTCCCACTGAAATGTCCCTTTCTCCCTCTCTATCTGCCCCTCCCTCTTCTCACTCTCTCTCAAATAAATAAAATTTAATAATTTTTTTTAAAAAAAGGGCTGCAAAAGAACCCAGGTTCGATTCTCCAGGTCCCAGGTAAGCCATATACACATGGTGACATATGGGTCTGGAGTTCATTTGCTAGAGGTAAAAAAAAAAAAAAAAAAATTGTCAAGAAAATAGTAATGCCAATTAGGAGAAATCTTGAGGTTATCTTATCTGCTTATAGTGTTTTTCTCAACTGTGAGGGACCTCTCTTTTGGAAAACTATTGTGTACATTATCTGAGATAAGCACCAGCTTAACACTCTAGTGCTAATCATGGTCAGATATACCTTGTGATAGCTGGGAAAAGGCTCCTTAATGACAGTGTCAATTAGCCATGGTCTTGAAAAAGAAACCAAGTGCTCATGGTGAGTATACATGCCTGCATTACTGTTTGCAGAGAAATACTCCCTTCAGGGCCCAGCACATGCTCAGTAACTTTGCTCCTCTAATAAAATTCTTAGAAATGATACTATGTTTGCAAAACAAACTTGTATAACTACAAATAATGCTATAAACTGTTTGGTCGATAAACTCATTTTATGGTAGATCAATAAACTCCATTTGTATAATGATTAAACCATCTTTATCTTAACGATATTTTGTAATGTTATACTCCTAATGACTCTACAGAATTATCAGTTTGCAGAGTTCTTTTGGGGGCTCAGTAGATGAGGTGCTAGACTTGGGCCCAGCCCCCTTGTAGTGCTGAGCACACGTGGCAGTCCCGCAGCAAGCGCACAACGTGGAGGCAGAGGTGGGCTCTCTCAGGCAAGCCGCCTCACTAGACCGGTTGTGTGGGCTCATTCTAGATTCAGGTGAGGGGCCCTGTCTCAGTAAGTAAACAGACAAGGTGGGGAGCACGTGAGAACGACAGTCGACATCAGCCTGTAGTCTCCATCTGCGCATGTGCCCTTGTGCACACGCTCCCACCTGTGCACCTGCATGCATGCACACACAGAAATTTAACATTAAAAAATCATTTTAAATTCATAGCATTTTGTCTTTTCAGTGGCCTTTGCTGTACATTTAATAAATTACCTATAGGGCTGGAGAGATGGCTTAGCGGTTAAGTGCTTGCCTGTGAAGCTTAAGGACCCCGGTTCGAGGCTCGGTTCCCCAGGTCCCACGTTAGCCAGATGCACAAGGGGGCACACGCGTCTGGTGTTCGTTTGCAGAGGCTGGAAGCCCTGGTGCGCCCATTCTCTCTCTCTCCCTCTATCTGTCTTTCTCTCTATGTCTGCCGCTCTCAAATAAATAAATAAATAAATGAACAAAAAAATTAAAAAAAAAACTGATTTCTTTAAAAAAAAATTACCTATAGGCCAAGAATTAGTTATTCATTGTTTATTTGTAGCATGTTAATGTTCTCAAATCAACAGACATAAAAAATATTTCAGATATGACAAAATTAAATAGAAAACTTTCTCAGGATATAAAAGCAGTCAAATTATGTTGACCAGTAACTTAATACTTCTTTCATCACATTGAAGGGTAAAATGTATGGCGGGCTGCGCTGGGCGTAAAAAAGCATCATTTGAGTACGTTTGTGTTTCGTCTGCACTGTAGGTAGGTCAGCAAAGGTCATTTACTCAGTCCTAGTGTTCAGCGAGTTGTTACTAAGCTGACTTCTGAGATTATTTTCAGCTTGAGGATTTTTTTGATGGTTCTAATTTTTTACCATGTTAAAATACATGTAACATGCAAAAAAGAAGGAAAACATGACCCTCAGCCAGGACAAAAAACAACCAATAAGAAGAGATGTGACATGTCATAGAATGAGCAGGTAAGGACATTGAGCAGCTATTATAAACATATTCCATATGTTCAAGAGAGTAAGAAAACATGAGATCCAGGTCAAAAACTGAAAGTCATAGTCAGATGTGGTGGTGCATGCCTTTAACCCCAGCACCCCAGAGGCAGAGGTAGGAGGATCGCTGTGAGTTGGAGGCCATCCTGAGACTACATAGTGAATTCCAGATCAGCCTGGGCTAGAGTGAGACCCTGCCTCAAAAAACAAACAACAACCAAAAAAACCTGGAAGTTATATATAAAGGCACCCTACTAGAACTGTGTGTGTGTGTTATATAGATGTGTTAAAAAAACATTTAAAAGGGCTGGAGAGATGGCTTAGCGGTTAAGCACTTGCCTGTGAAGCCTAAGGACCCTGGTTCAAGGCTTGATTCCCCAGGTCCCACGTAAGCCAGGTGCACAAGGGGTTGTATGTGTCTGGAGTTCCTTTGCTGTGGCTGGAGGCCCTGGCACACCCTTTCTCTCTATCTGCCTTTTTCTTTCTGTCTGTCACTCTCAAATAAATAAAGAAAAATAAAGAAAAAAATTTATATATATATATATATATATATATATATGACTTCAATTACAGGTTATATACAGGAACCTCATTTTGAATATGAAAACACAGTTCAACATAAAAAAGACATACCATGTAGATACTAACTTAAAGGAAATTAGAGTCTTCCGTTTATACCAAGTAAAGTAAATTTCAAAGCAAGAAATACGAGGGGGAGGGCCTTTCTTAATGTACACTGGACCAGTTCATCAAGGGAGTTCAACAGTCCTAAGTTTGTAGACATCTAATAACAGCATTGAAATAGATGAAGAAAATTAAAACTGAAGAGCACAAAAGATACACAGTTCGGTATATATGTTAGTATTCTTTCTTCTTGGTGGGTTAAGTTGAACTGCACTCTGTGTCATTCTAATTTTAATATTTCCTCTTACTGGGAGTTGCTGTTTCATTAGCTAGCTCAAAGATACCCCTTCCGGTTCTGATTACCAAAATAGTATTGACTTGAATGATATCTGACTACCAACAAGCTTGGCCTAGTGAAAGCAGTGTTTACCTGGCTTGTGAGTATTAGGTGTTTATTGATGGTAATGCCCTATTACTGTTGTAACAACTTGCCACAAATTTGGTGACCTCACACACAACCCAGATTTGGTTTCTAGTAGAGATGAGTGGTCCAAAATGGGCTTCCCCAGGTGAAATCTAGGTTTCAGCAGGACTATGTTCCTGCAAGATACTTGGAAAAGGTGTTCCCTGAATTCTCCAGCTTTTAGAGTCTGCCTGTACTCCTTAGCTCATCGCTTTCTTCTCAAGAAGTCCATAGGCAGAGCTGGAGAGATGGCTTAGTGGTTAAGGTGCTTGCCTGCAAAGCCTAATGACCCAAGTTTGATTCCCCAGTACCCATGTAAGCCAGATGCACAAGGTGATGCATACATCTGGAGTTCATTTGTAGTAGCTAGAGGTCCTGGCACACCCATTCTCCCTCTTTTTCTCCCTCCCTCTGCTTCTGCCTCTGTCTCTCTCTCTCAAATAAATAAGTTAAATAAATAAAAAACTACAGTGTTACCCAGAGCTTAGGTGAAAAGAAAATTTTATGTAAATAAAGCCATTTTTTGGCTGTTAGGTATATATGTATGTATGTGTGTATGTAGGTAGATTAATAGAAGGTGAAAGGGAGAGGAGGGGAAGGTTAAAAAGGAAGGAAAAATTTATTAAAAGTAGATAAAGCCACTTTGGGGGGCTGTCCACATATGCCCATAAAAGTACAGTTTTGAAATGTAAAACTTACCAAGAATTCAGAGATCTTGATGATGCAAGCCTGCAGTTCCAGCAGCTCAGAGGATTGCAAACTCAAGGCTTGCTTAGACTCCAGAGGAAGTTCAGTGTCAGTCTGACCAACAAATTCTGTCTCAAAATAAAAAGTCAAGAGTACTGGGGATATCGCTCAGTGGCCAAGTGCTTGCTTGGCCTGCACAAGGCCTTGTGTTGAGTACCTTAAAAAAAAAAATCACATCCCCTTTGCAGTGCTGACAAATCAAGTTTCTGCCCCGTGCTGTGTTTAGGTATGAGTGGAGGGTGGTATTTTTGTTTGTTTAATCCTTCAGGTTTTTGACAACAGAAATACCTAATTTTTACCAGGTTTTCTAAACAACTAGAGATTTTATTTTTGCCATCTGCTATTTCTATCCAACCCTTCCTTAAAGATCATGTATTATGCGTGCAGATATAGTGTGCATTAATCATTCTTAGCATACACAGTGCATTCCCCATTTTATTGTCCTGTGTTTGTCTAGCCCATGAAAGACACAAATGCTTATGAACCCTCCTCATTTAAGACATGCAGGTTTCAGCTCTGCATATACACCTCTGGATAAAGTCGTCTGTTTTCTGAGTGATAGTAATTCCTTGTTTTGGTTGTTTAAGTATTTTTGGCATTTTGAGATAGAGGCTCACTATGTAGCCCAGGTTAGCCTGAAACTCATCGCCCCCTACTTCCACTGTCTAAGTGTAGGGAGTTAGAGTTGTATGCCTGTATACCCAGCTACAGTTCCCTTTTGTTTGCAAGAAAATGACACCCTTCTCATTCTTTGAACTAGAGGACTTTGTGTGTCTAGTCTGTTTATGGGCAAAGCAACAATAGACTGTCTGGTAAACTCGTCACCAGTGCTGTTCTGACAGCTAGCAGCTCATCTGCACCATTGCGTTCTAGTAACCACTGCACATATAGACTTGGCTCCTTCACAGTACATTACTAAATGTCTTTCTAGGAAAAGGAATTCTGGTCCGTCCCCCCCCACTGGGTGTCATGGAATTGGTGTGACTACATGATTTGTCAGCAAGATATGATGGACTACATGAAGTGTGTGTGTGTGTGTGTGTACATGCATGTGCCCATTTTCCTTCCCCTTGGGTTTACCTGTTATGAAAATAGAAAACATTGAGTTTTACTTTTATTCTACCAGTTGTTACTGCTTTTTACAGGAAAAAAGTAGCATCATGATTGTTAGGAGAACAAGTTAGAATTTGAAGGAGAAATTAATATTCATAGAATTTATTCAGACATATGCCAGGAATAATTAAACCATTGCATAGAAAGAGGGCTCAATCGCATAATGCAATGCACTTTGGGGAGAGGAAAATCCATTCATGTGTGAATTCCACCCACCTACCCCTGCCCCTGCAGGGGCCTTATTTTCTGATTAAGTTCAAGGGCAAGGGCATATATGACAGGCTTATGTCATCCTTGAGGGTTTTACGCTTCTGATTAGTCTGCAGTCCTGGACTGAGGTGAGAGTTTGGTGGAAGGATGGCCACGGGGAGCAGCAAGTCCACAGCTGAGACATCCTCATGCCCTATAAGGGATTACCTGTCTGGCCTTGGCTAGTAAGGATAGTATAACATCTTTATCTGGGTGTTTTAGGGTCATTCCTTACTTTTCTAGAAAGACTGAAAATTCCTGAGTCTTCTTAAAGAGGTAGTTACATAAGAAGATATATTAAGGTCAGCATATCTAGGTTTTGGGTGCTCTGTCACCAGAGTTCTGGGACTAAGGATGTCCAGAACATGTCATCAGTGTCCTGTGTCTCCAGACGTCTCGTGAAGAAGGTGGGGAAGTGAGAAATTCAGACTTCTCTGACTTTATCTGTTTTCAGTTTATAACAGCCCTTTGTTTCATGTCTGCATTCAGGCCTTAAAGATTTATACCAAGAAATGGATAGAAGAATTAACTATTAAATCAAGAAGTTGGCATCAGTAATATATTTGAACAGCCCCCGCACCTTTTGTTGAGTAGGGGAGGATAGAAAACATTGGCACCATGTCTTGAAGTTCAATATCAATCCTTCCTTTTTTAGAAATGAGTTTTGACTCCAACAAAAAAGAGCACCCCCTATCTTTATTACACATGTTTATTACAGGGCATGATAAACTTGTTTTATGACCCAGGTTTCTAGTGGGCTGTTTGGAAGGTATTTCTGCTGTGTGCACTTGGCTTGATAGAGAAGGGAAGATACGTGTAGCATTTCAACTTCTTGTTTCTTTCTCTCTCTTTTTTAATCTGTAAGGAGAGAGAGAAAGAGAGAGAGCGAGGGAGGGAGAGAGACAAACATGCAGAATGGGCGTGCTAGGGCCTCCAGTCACTGCAAACAAAGTCCAGATACATGCGCCACTTTGTGCCTCTGGCTGTAGATGGGTACTGGGGAATCGAACCTGGGTCCTTTGGCTTTGCCAGAAGATGCCCTATCCGCTGTGCCATCCCTCCAGCCCAATTTCTTGTTTCTTAATCAGTCTTTCTGCCCTTTGAAACCTCAAGTTTACCCAGTGTAATTGATTTTATTGTTTTGCACCTGTGTGAATAATTAAAACTATGCCATGAAGGAGCAGCTTTTTGAAAACCTAAAGCAGTGTGTAGATTATAAGATAGAGATTGTTGCAGGAAGAGAGTACATTCATATGCATATAAGCTGTTTGTGATGCACATACATATATGGAACCAGGGATTTCATTTAAGGGGAAAACAAAAGATAGAATTCCCTTTTTGCCAAATACTTATAATTTGAGCTTCATCTTTCTAAATAATCCTAGTGTCAAGAACTGAAGATGTTTATATAAATGTCAGCAAAATTAGGTTTTTGTGGGGAGGGTTGTGTGTTCTGTGTGAGTGTGAGCGTGATGTGCCTCAGCACATGTGGAGGTCGGGGACAACCTGGTCAGCTTTCACCTTCCACCCTGGTTGAGTTTGTCTGGTTTTGCTGTTCACTGCTGCCTTCACTCACCAGGCTAGTCAGCCCGTGGGGGATCCTCATCTTTGCCTCCCTTCTCCTGGGTGTGTGCTGGGATTACAGCGTGCTGGAGAGATGGCTTAGCAATTAAGGCTCTTGCTTGTGAAACCTAAAGACCCATGTTCTACTCTCCAGATCCTACGTAACCCAGATGCACAAAGGTGAGGCAAATGCAAGGTCACACATGCCCACTAGGTGGCACAAGTGTCTGGAGTTCGATTTCAGTGGCTGAGGCCCTGGCGCACCAATTCTCTATCTCTCTCTAAAAAAAAAATTAAGTTAAATTTTTTTAAAAAAAGAAAGAACTCTGGGGCTGGAGAGATGTCTTTAGCGGTTAAGGCAATTGCTTATAAAGCCTAAGGACCCAGGTTCAATCCCCTAGTAACCACATAAGCCATATATGCACAAGGTGGCACATGTATCTGGAGTTCATTTGCAGTGGCTGGAGGCCCTGGCATGCCCAGTCTCTCTCTGTCTCTCGCCTTCTCTCTCTCAACTAAATATGATTTTTTTTTAAGTTTTTTAGAAAAGATATTTTTATTTATTTATTTGCAAGCAGAGAGAGACAGAGTGGGGAGGAAGGGGCAAGGAGAATGGGCATGCCAGGGCCTCCAGCCACTGCAAATGAACTCCAGATGCATTGCCACTTAGTGCATCTGGCTTTATGTGGGTGCTAGAGATTGAACCCAGGCTATTAGGCATTGTGAGCAAATCCCCCCAGCTTTGAGTGAGGACCAACACATGCCAGGGATTTCAGGGAGATGACAGGGTCTTGGTGATAACAGACAGGGCAACCCAGGGCCCGGCGATGAAGCATTCAGCAGAGGGCTCCTTCTTCTCGGAGAATATGAGTTTTCCCAAGATGAAGTGTCAGCAAAGATTGCCCAAGGAGGTGACCCAAATCCAAGGGTAAAGTTTAGGGGCTTAGAGCCATACACCCAAATTCCTTCAGAGTAAGGGTCTTGGTTCGAGCCTGCCAGTAAGAGGAAATTGCACAAAATTTGAAGCCTGGTCCCCGAACTTTAAATCCCAATTGAGCAGGTGACATCAGGGCGGGGGTGGGGGTGGGTAATAGGGAAGTCACCAGGAGAAGGCTTCTGACCAGACACATATTTCTGGTTGTGAGATATGGTGGTGTTTGCCTCCTTTTGATCTCCTGGTGCTGAGCCATGTCCTGATCATAGCCAGTCTGAATACCATTTTTTGAGGCTCTGGATAGTCTTGCTTTTTTTTTTTTTTTTTTTGGTTTTTTGAAGTCTCAGTCTAACCCAGCCTGATGTGGAATTCACTATGTAGTCTCAGGGTGGCCTTGCGCTCATGGCGATCTTCCTACCTCTGCCTCCAGAGTGCTGGGATTAAAGGTGTGTGTCACCACACCCAGCTCTTGCAGTAAATTTTCTTTTGCTTAGTGTAAATAGAAGGGGCTCTGGGACATGAGAGATGGCCTAGCAGTTAAAACACTTGCCTGCAAAACCAAAGGACCAAGGTTCAATTCCCCAGCACCTACATAAAGCTAGATAAACAAGGTGGCACATGCATCTGGAGTTCATTTGCAATGAATGACTGGAGGCCCTGACACACACATGCTCTGTCTCCTCCTCCTTTCTCTTTCTCTTTGCCTCTTTCCCTCTCCTTCTCAAATAAATAAATAAACAATTTTTTTTGTTTTAAAGAGTGGCTCTGTTGAGTGTGTCCACCATGCAGTGAGTTTTGGGTGACATGCTATGTCACCTACTGCACTTACATTCAGGATCAGGCATGAATATCTATCTCCCCTACCAGACTGTCAGCTTCCTGAGTACTGGAGAATATATATATTTATTTATTTATTTTTATTTATTTATTTGAGAGCGACAGAGAGAGAAAGAGGCAGATAGAGAGACAGAATGGGCATGCTAGGGCCTTCAGTCACAGCAAACAAACTCCTGACAACGTGCGCCCTCTTGTGCATCTGGTTAACGTGGGTCCTGGGGAATTAAGCCTCGAACCAGGGTTCTTAGGCTTCACAGGCAAGTGCTTAGCCACTAAGCCATCTCTCCAGCCCAATAAATACGATTTTTTAAAAAGAGTTACTCGTACGCAAAATTTCACATCTACTTCACTTATGTTAGCTGCACAGAATTTCTATGTTGTAATTTGCATTCGCCTCATTTTAAAACCGACAGAATGCTCACCCTTTGCTCAGCATGAGTGAGGTCTTAAGTAGGAGGTAAACGAAAATTCCTGCAGTGCTGAAGTTAATTCAATTTAGTAAGCTTCCTGTTTGTTTAGAAAATGGTACATCTGGGAGAACTTAGCTTAAATCTTATTTAATTCACATTTATGGCTAATGAAATTTATGTTCCTGACTAATATGTCATTCCGTGGAAAAGCAACTCATGTTTTATTTTTTCTCTTGATTGTGATTCTTGCCAACTTTTATGAGAAAATAAAGCCTAAGCTTGTTCTTTTCAGAAGACTAGTGTTTGGTCTCTTTGCTTATTTGGGAAACATTAGTATGCTTTATAATGGACATTGAACAAGTGTTTGTTGATTCAATGAACTGATAAAGATAAAGATCACTTTTTTTTTGTTGTTCGTTTTTTATTTATTTGAGAGTGACAGACAGAGAAAGGCAGAGGGAGAGAGAGACAGAGAGGAATTGGGCGCACCAGGACTTCCAGCCACTGCAAATGAACTCCAGATGCGTGCGCCCCCTTGTGCATCTGGCTAATGTGGGCCCTGAGGGATCGAACCAGGGTCCTTAGGCTTCACAGGCAAGCGCTTAACCGCTAAGCCATTTCTCCAGCCCAAGATCACATTTTTATTGGCTTAAAAGGGATATAACATTAAACATTTTTCTTTATTTGCCTACTGTGAGTTCCTGCTATGTGACAGGCACTAAATTAAACGTCCATTTTATCCTAACACTAGAAGATGTATCAGATTTATAGATGAGGAAAATTTTTAGAAAATTTTGTCTAAAGTTGTCTATCTTACCAAGATTAAAGTTCAGGTCTGTTTGTCAAAGCATACTACCTCATGTGTTTATTTAACTTATCTGATTAGTTTCTTTTTTTATTTTCATAGTAATTTTCACTCCAAAAAAACATAAACAAAATATAAGCAGATTGTGATGATACAGTCTGTAATCCCAGGAGGGTGGTTGTGAGTCTGTCGTCTGCACCAGGCCTGGTTTGAAGTGTAGTTTGTATATGATATAATGTTCCCTCTCTATACAGTTGGAGGCCTTTTTTTCTAGGTAGGGTCTCACTCTCACCCATGCTGGCTTGAAATTCACTATGTAGCCTCAGGCTGGTCTTGAACTCATGGCAATCCTCCTACCTCTGCCTCCCGAGTACTGGGACCAAAGGTGTGTGCCACCATGCTTGGCTACAGTTTGAGTTTTTTTTTTTTTTAATTTCTATTTGTTTATTTATTTATTCATTTATTTGAGAGAGACAGAGACAAAGTGGTCTCCAGCCACAGCAAATAAACTCCAGACACATGTGCCACTGTGTGTATCTGGCTTCCGTGGGTTCTGGGGAGTGGAATCTAGGTCCTTAGGTTTTCTAAGCAAGCGCCTTTACCACTAAGCCATCTCTCCAGCCCCAGTTTGAGTTTTGATAGATATTTCTAATCATATCTGACCACAACAATCAAAATCTAGAATATGTTTGTTGTCCCTCCCCCCCCAAAACCCTTTTGCTTCTCTATAGCAAGCACTCTTATAGCCAACGTTTATCTCTATAATGTTTCTTTTTCTAGAACTTCACATAAATGGAATCATATGTAGTGAGTAGCCCTTTATACCTGGCTTCTTAGTGGAATGCTGGGATTTGTCTCCGCTGGTATCCATATCAGTGTGTGTGGGGGTTTGATTCAGGTGTCCCCCATAAGCTTAGATGTTCTGAATGCTAGGGTCCCAGATGATGGAGATTGGGGAATTAATGCCTCCTGAAGGGAGTGTATTGTTGGCGGCGGGCTTATGGCTGTCATAGCTAGTTTCTCCAAGCCAGTGTTTGGCACACTCTCCTGTTGCTATTGTCCACCTTATGTGGGTCAGGGGTTGATGTTCACCGTCTGCTCATGCCATCATTTCTCCCTGCCATCGTGGAGCTTCCCCTCAAGCCTATAAGCTAAAGTAAACCTCTTTTTCCCACAAGCTTCTCTTGGTTGTGTGATTTCTACCAGCAGTGCGAACCTGACTGCATGAACCAGAAGCAAGCAGAACCCTGAGCTTCCACTGCCGTCACACCTTTGGGCTGGAACTCAGACCAGCCCTTAGTGATACCTTAGGACTGGGCTCCAGGATCTGCACCCAGTGACACCTGCAGCTAGGCAGCTGGAGGTCCAAGTTACAAGGTTTATCTGAGTCTATGGGGTCGTAACATTCAAACTTCCACACTTCTTGGTGAACCAACCTACCTTCCTTTCCCTTTCCCTTTCCCTTTCCCTTTCCCTTTCCCTTTCCCTTTCCCTTTCCCTTTCCCTTTCCCTTTCCCTTTCCTTTCCTTTCCCTTCCCCTCCCCCTTCCCCTTTCCTTTCTTCCTTCCTTTCTCTCTTTCTCTTTTTCTTTCTTTCTTTTTGTTGTTATTGTGGTCATTCTGTCTTGCAGAATGGTACCAAACTTTGCAAAAGATATCTTGGAGAATTTATAGCAGGAAGTACTTGTAAAACTTTTGATAACTGTTTCAATTTGAACTGTGAAGTCCCCTTGCAAGAGCCTTGCAAAGTAAACACATCATTAGGTTCTTTTTCTTGGCCTTCCTAATGGGCGCAGAAACCTCACCGAGCTGTACACCCTGGGGACCCTTCCTGAACTGATTTATTTACATAGCGTGTGTTTCCTTTGACACTTGACTTAGAAGCAGGCGCAGAGCTTTGCTTCAAATTAAGCGCTGTGGAGTACTTCAAAGAGCGCGTTGGCTGCTCTGTAATTGTTGAGCTTCTCTGGACACAAAGCTCTTTGCTCTTTAGAAAACATTTCTGTCCTATTTCTTTGTATTATCGCTGCTGGAGAGGTTGAGCTGAACACATTGAGAAGCGGACCTTAGCTTCTGAAGCTGCCACAGAGCGCCTGCTGTTGGTCTCTGCGGGAGCCACGGGCAGGCCCTTGTGCTCCTGCATTGTTGGTGAGGCAACAGATACGGATAGAGAGCCAGATAGTAGGATACTGTGGGCTGATTAAAGAACTTACACATTGAAGCTAGATGAGATTGTGTGTGTGTAAATCCTACTATGAGACTAGAGAGATGGTGCAGAGGTTAAAGGTGCTTACTTGCAAAGCTTTTCTGCCCAGGGTTCGATTCCCCAGTACCCACGTAAAATCAGATGCACAAAATGGTGCATGCATCTGGAGTTTACTTGCAGTGGCAAGAGGCCCTGATGCGCCTGTTCTCTCTCTCTCTTATAAATAAATAAATAAATAAATAAATAAATATTTTTTTCAAAAATCCTGATAGGAGCCGTGCGTGGTGGCGCACACCTTTAATCCCAGCACTTGGGAGGCAGAGGTAGGAGGATCTCCGAGAGTTCGAGGCCACCCTGAGACAACATAGTGAATTCCAGGTCAGCCTGAGCCAGAGTGAGACCCTACCTCGAAAAACCAAAAAAAAAAAAAAAAAAATCCTGATAGGTGCTCCCTAACAATTTTTCTTTAGCAAAGTTAAAAGCCTGTTTGCTTAACTCTAAGCTGGTACTAATAAGAACCCCTTAAGGTTTGATTTGGTAACCAAGGAAAAAAAGAAAGTCCTTTTTTATTTTTTGACATTTTCTTAACCAAGCCTCACGAAGGTTTGAGAACAGACAGTGGTAGCAGGGTGGCTGCAAGTGGATGTGGCTGATGATTTCAGCCCCAGCTCTGTGTAATGGAAAACTAGATTCCATCACATTGAAAATGCAGGTACCAGTTGCCCTGTGGCTGGGTACATGCTTGTGTGTTTCTGAACAAGAGCCATCTCAGCTTACTGTCTGTGGGGTGCCCACGGTGGAGAAGGTGGCAGTGTTGACAGCAGGAAAAAACATACATAAAATGTAAAATACAACCTGTGCCGTCAATCTAGAGATGTCAGCAGATTTATAATAATTCCAGAAAGCTTAGCAGTTACAGTGCAGCTCAAGCTTTGAAGGCTTGTGTGGCCCTCCAGGAGAAAAGCTCTCTGCTTGCTTTTGAGCACTGTGTCAAACCAAGCACGTGCTCAGTAAAGTGAAGAGTGTTCATTGAGTTCCTCTCAGCTGTGTAGCTGGGCCGGGAATGCGTGCCGCGAGGGGAGAGAATGGTGAATTGTATTTTGGTTAGGACTTCTTGAGAATTATTTCTATGCCCATTAGTCTGTTCTGTAGGTACAGGAATAGCGCATTCTGTGCCATTAGCTGACGAGGAAATGCTTATTAAGCCAGTCTGAGTATTTATTGAACTGTTCCTTCTAGTTTTCATTACCAAAGAATGATAAATATGAACTGGCCGATATGCTAACAGTAGAACGTAACGAGCAAGCATACATGTGAGTCTGTAAGTCACAGCACACACACCTGAGTACACTGGCCTGATTACTCATTTTTTGAAAGATTGCATATACTGCTAATTTTCTGATTTTTTTCTTTCATATTATTAGCTAGCCTTCTGTAAAATAGAATACTTTATTGTGTGGAGCTATTGGTTGGTTGTAAGAATGGTTCTAAAAAATTAGTTAATAATTTTCATCAGCTTAGAAGATTATCTAAAATTTCACCCGACCTTCTTGATGTTATTTTGTGTTAGTCTTTGGTGTGTGATAAGTGTTTTTGAGCGTGGGTACACATATGCCATGGCACGCAGGTAGTGGTAGGGACAACTTTCCAGGGCTGGTTCTGGCCTTTGACCTCTCATTCATTGTTCACTGCTGCGCTTGCCAGGCTGATTGGTCTGCCAGCTTCTGGGAAACCCTTCCATCTCTGCCCCCACCTGACCACTGGCATTGCACATCATCACCATCCTGACAGATTATAGCAGCCGGTTGTGGCTTCCAGCTTTCCATGGGCTCTGGCATTCTGAACTCCAGGGCTTGTATGGCAAGTGCTGTGCCCACTGAGCCACCTCCCCACCTAGGGCCTTCTCTTGCAGCTAGCATCTAGCATCGCAGAGTAATAGATTACCCATTCGGTCTGTTTTGGTAAACTTCAGACATGATCCTCACAATTTTAACTAACAGGAAAGAGGAACTTTCAGGCTGACTACTGACTGTCTGTGTGACAGTATAGTTTTAAGTTATGGGGATGTTTAAACTGACACATAACTGCCAGTCAGATTTAGCAGTTATCAATACTTTCCAGTGTTGCTCTCATGCCCTCCCAACCTCCCTTTTTTTTTTGACGAGGTTTTTTGCTGAGTAGCCCTGGCTGTCCAAAATGTCACAGTCCTCTTGCCTCAGCCTCAGCCTCTTGAGTGCTGGGCATGCACCATCATGCTCAGCTTCTGCTCTGCCTTTTCAGCCCTGGATTATGATCACATTTGAAAATGAACTTGCTTTCTGCCGTGGGGAGTATCTCGGCCCCACGCCTGACTTTCCAAGTTCCCCTCGTGTGCGTCATCCTACGGCAGCATTGTTCCAGACGCAGTGCTCGTATTTCACTAGTGAGGAAAGGTGCTTCTCAAAATAGAACAAAAGGCTCTGCGTATTTGTTTTAACTGGTCAGTGTGTCAGGCATAGTTACACGTTGTTTAAGTGGTAACACAACTGTTCAGTTTGCATCTGTTACGACATCAGGGAACCTTTGATTTATAAATGCATGGCTTCTGGAACCTTGCTCACACTGTGCATTTCTAAAAGCATTTAATACATTTTCTTACAGGTACACATGATAAAACATATTACAGATCACTAATCCAAAAAGAAATACTGCATGGAATTTTTGAATGCTGACATGACACCACAAATGGAAAGTTCCATACCGTGAAACTGCTTCATTGTAGAATTGTATATTGTGTAAAATTGTATTCAAGCTTTGTGTATAAAGTTTATAGGGAACAAATAAAATTTGAAGTTAGAGTAGGTCTCTTCCCCAGAATAACTTATTATGTTCATGCAGGTATCCCAATAGCCTAAAGAAATCTGAAGTGTTTCTGGTTTCGAGCATTTTAGACTCTGCCTGTATTGGGTTCAAGACTCACCAAACACAGATCCTTGCTTCCCTTATCTCTTTATGTCCTACTGAAGTAAAGTGCATAGATATTAAAATGAAGAAACTTCAGTAACTTGAAGGACCTAGTAAGCAAAGGATGGTCATTGAACAGACACCCGCACCTTTGCTTGAGAGCCAAAGGGCCCAGCAGCATCTTCCGCTCCTCCCCCATACCTCCCACCATGCACTCAGGCTACAGACAGATGGCAGGCAGACACCCAAGGCAAAATACCAGGCAGATTTTCTTCAGAGAAATTGAGAAAGGCTGAAGCTTTCAGAGTGCATGCTAGGGCCCCAGAACAAAAGGAAAAGGTGTTGAAAGCGCCTAATAGTGAAAGGGTTTCCCGCCTCTCCACCCACTCCATTTAGGAGAGCATGGTGCTCAGCGATTGCCCAACCCCACAGAGCTCTTTCCTTTCATCCCTCACAGAGCAGTCTAGCCAAAGAGCAGACCATCTTCACAGTAACAGGACATCTATGGTGGCTGATACGTCATTCTGTCTTAAATATGAATGTGTAACCAGAACAATCAGGCATGTGAGGAAAACTAATGGCTTGAAAAAAACATAAGTAACCAGAAAAAATGACAGAAGTCATCACATTTTTAAAAAAAGAGCTCAGAGATCCAAGGAGATGCCATTTCCATTAAAATAATAGAACACAAATTTTGAGATTGAAAGGCTCACCCAGTGCAGAAATAGAGGATCAAATATACCATTCTTTCAAAACCACAGAATTCACAAGGTAAATAAAAGAGAATGGGCCGGGCATGGTGGTGCATGTCTTTTAATCCCAGCACTTGGGAGGCAGAGGTAGGAGGATTGCTGTGAGTTCGAGGCCACCGTGAGACTGCATAGTGAATTCCAGGTCAGCCTGAGATAGAGCGAAACCCTACCTCAAAAAAAACCAAAAAAAAAAAAAAGAAAAAGAAAAGAAAAGAAAAAGAATGAAGTCACACACAACAGGTGTCCTAGTGAAATCGAACCTCCTCAGATCTCTTTGTGCTTTGAGAGAAACTGTGTGGAATAGGAATCTGTATCCTTCTAAACTATTAGTAGTGACAGCAGAAGAAACCTGTTTTGAGACATTTGAGGGCTCAAAGCTTACCTTCTCTTGGAATTAGAAGAAATGGAAATGAGTGAATTGTGCAGTCCCTATTAATTTTATTAACATTTTAATTTTTAAATATTTTTATTTGTTTATTTGCAATCAGAAAGAGATAGAAGACAGAGAGAGAAAGAGAGAGAATGGGTGCTCCAGGGCCTCCAGCCTCTGCAGATGAACTCCAAATGCATGCATGTGCTACTGTGCATCTGGCTTTATGTGGGTATTAGAGAATTGAACTCCGAAGGCTAGGCTTCACAGGCAGCCACCTTAACTGCTGAGCCATCTCTCCAGCTCTTAACATTTAATTTTTCATTAAACACTTCTATTTTGGAATTTTCTCTTTTATTACTGCCAAAAATATTTATCATGGGAAAAATAAGATTATAAGCAAAATATCTTCAAAATATACAATACAGTAAAGAGTGAGTACCACAAGCATCGACCACACTTTATACCCTTTGCCCTCAGCACCCTCGATGTTCCGAACGTTGCACTTGTACCTGACTTGACCCCCGTGTTGTCGTCATAGCTGGCCGGCACTCCCTGGAGCAGCCGAGGCCCAGCAGCATCATTCTTCCCCCATGAGGACTGGAGTGAGGTCATCTGTCTGTCCTAAATTTAAAAGCATCATTCTAACTGCTAGTTGAGCATAGCCTTGGGGATGCAGTACTAGGGCAAGAATAGGAGCCGGGAGACCAGTTTAGGTATTGCTGCAGTATCCTAGATTAAAAAATAAATTGTGGCCTGTAGTTAGTGAAAACAGACATAGTCTGTTGGTAGAGCCAACAGGAGTTCCTGGTTAATTAGATAGGGAGAGAACAAGACAGAAATCCAAAGTTTTTAGTCTGAGCAGTATGAAAGTAGAAACAGGTTAAGAGAAAATATTGGAGTTAAGTTTTATGTGTTGCATTTTTAGAAGCTCATTTAACCTCCAAATAAAGACTTCAGTTACTTGGATTCTTATTTGGATATATTTATCTGCAGTTCCAAGGAAAAGTCTTCCCTGGAGATAGACTCTGGGATAGTTAGCATATAAATTGTATCTAAAGGCACAAAGTAAGATCATTCAGGTATGGACAGAGATGAGGAAGCCCAAGGCCTTGGACCGGAAGGCACACCAGCACTTAAGGGTCACAAAGGTCAGAAGGAGGACTCCGAGAAGACCTTGGAAGATTAGCGGGTCTGTGGGGCATAAGCAGAACCAAGAGAGAATGCAGTGCTACTCCAGAAACCATGGGAAAACAGAGGTCACTGACTACATTTTGTTGCTAAGAAGTCTAGTAAAATGAACAGTCCAAAGTCAGTTTGGCTCTGGTATATGAATCTCAGTATTTTCCTTGAAAAGATTGCATGTGTGTGTTTCTGGATAACTACTAAGGTGCTAGGACATACATACTTAAGTTGTTGGTCTTAAGTAGTTTAAAAATGGAATTTTATGCTATTCCTTTTTGTTTAGGGAGCCCTATGGAAAATTACTGAGATACCGAAAGAGCTCTACAGATTTGGACATCTGTGCTCTAGAAGATTGTGTGAACTGAGTCCTTTACATCTTGCCTTTTCCTTGCCCATGCTGAAAAGTTTGAGTTGATAATCTTTTTTAAAAAATTTATTTATTTTATTATACTTATTTGAGAGAGAGAGAGAGAGAGAGAGAGAAAGGGGGGTTGGTGAAAGAAAGAAAGGGAGGGAATGGGCGTGCCAGGGCCTCTAGCCACTGTGAACAGATTCCAGATGCATGTGTCATCTTGTGCATCTGGCTAACGTGGGCTCTGGGGAATTGAACCTGGGTCCTTTGGCTTTGCAGACAAGTGCCTTAACAGCTAAGCCATCTCTCCAGCCCTTGAGCTGATAATCTTAAATTTGATCAGTGCATGTATTTGATAAGTCTTCCTATTGTGGTTGTTGAGTGCTTTGAAAATGAAGAGACCCTTACCTGTGAAATGTCAGCAACACTTCCTTGCCTCTTTGTTTTCTTCTTGCCTCCATAGATATGGTCTGAATATGCGTTGTTTGGCAGCCCGGGTCAACTATAAGACTTTGATTATCATCTGTGCACTCTTCACTTTGGTCACAGTACTTCTGTGGAACAAGTGTTCCAGTGACAAAGCGATCCAGTTCCCAAGGCACTTGAGCAGTGGATTCAGAGTGGATGGACTAGACAAAAGAGCAGCGGCTTCGGAGAGTAACCATCATGTGAACCACATGGCCAGACTGCAGTCGGAGGCGGCATTCCCCCAGGAGCAGCAGAAAGCCCCCCCTGTGGTCGGGGGCTTCAACAGCAACGCAGGAAGCAAGGTGTTAGGGCTCAAATATGAAGAAATCGACTGTCTCATAAATGACGAGCACACGATTAAAGGGAGACGAGAGGGCAATGAAGTCTTTCTTCCATTCACTTGGGTAGAAAAATACTTTGATGTTTATGGAAAGGTGGTCCAGTACGATGGCTATGACCGGTTTGAATTCTCGCATAGTTACTCCAAAGTCTATGCACAGAGAGCCCCGTACCACCCTGATGGTGTGTTCATGTCCTTTGAAGGCTACAATGTGGAAGTCCGAGACAGAGTCAAGTGTATAAGTGGGGTTGAAGGTTGGTATCTGTTTGTTCCACCTGTGTTTTTTTTTTTTTCCTAGCCTCTGTTGAGGACTAAGAAACTGTAGGTGTTAATTATATAGCCAGTATATAGTTTAATGTGACAAGACTTTTCATTGCTATCTTAGCAAGGAGAAAACAGATTAAGTCTAAACCTAGGAAAGCTTTCCAGTTGGTGTGATTTAAGGGCAGCAATTAGACCAGACCTGAAGAAATAGGATTGTTCCATTAACTTATCTCAGAGTCTCATCAGCGAGGTCAAGGCACAAATCTCTAGAAATTTTCCTTTGAAATACATAGTTATCAGGCTAGGGATATAGTACAGCACTTGCCAGAGCCCTGAGTCAATCACTAGGACCACAAAAATAAAACAGAAATAAATATTATAAAGTTATTGTCCAAGTAGAGGGAAAGGGAAACAGATCATCTGCTGGGCCTACCAGCTGCTTAATAGACAGGTGTCATCTCTGCAAGGAGGTGTCAGGTCTGTAGGGTGAAACACTTCATAGGTGTTGCTCCTTTGAATGTAATACTGATTGCTTGCAGTCTATACATACTGTCTTTTAAGTGCCTTTAAGAACCTGGGGCAGGGCTGGAGAGATGGCTTAGTGGTTAAGGCACTTGCCAGTGGAGCCTAAGGATCCAGGTTCAATTCTCCAGGTCCCACATAAGCCAGATATGCACAAGGTGGCACATGCATTGAAGTTCAGCTCGTTTGGAGTAGCTAGAGGCCCTGGCATGCCTATTCTGTCTCTCTGTCTCACATAAATAAATAAGTAAAAATATTAAAAAAAAAAAAAAAAAAAAGCCCTGGGACAGAAATTGGGTGTGGTGGCTTACACCTTTAATCCCAGACTGAGGAGTTTGAGGTAGGAGGATCACTATGAATTTCAGTTCAAGGCCAACATTGACTACGGAGTGAGTTCCAGGTCAGCCTGAGGTAGAATGAGGTCCTGCGTCACAAAAAAGCGGGGTGGGGGGGAGGATAGAGAGATGTCATAGTGGTTAAGACACTTGCCTGCAATGCCAAAGGACCCACGTTAGCCAGATGCACAAGGGGGCGCATGTGTCTGGAGTTTGCTTGTAGTGGTTGAAGGCCATGGTGTGCCCATTCTCTCAACCTCTCTCTTTTCTCTCTCGCTCCTTTTCCGTCTCCCTCTTTCTCTGTCAAATAAATACATAAAAATAAAAATATAAAAAAGGTACCCTTACCAGCTGATTCATCACAACTTCACTGTTGCTGAAAACCTGAATTCAGTTCCCCAGGACCCATGTAAGCCAAATGCAGTGGCACATGGGTCTGGAATTCATTTGCAGCAGCTGGAGGACCTGACATGCCCATTCTCTCTCTCTCTTTCCCTCTCTCCTTGCAAAAAATAAATAAGTAAATAAAAAAGAGGAAAAGAAAAATGGACAGTTGAAGTTCTTCGTGAATGTGTGAGGTGTAATTTGGTTTTATTTCACTTGCCTCATTTTGTTATAAAGTAGATTTAATCTTTTTTTAAATTTAATTAGTTTATTTATTTGAGAGAGTAAGAGAGAAAGAGGCAGACAGACAGAGAGGGAAAGAGAGAATGGGCATGCCAGGGCCTCCAGCCACTGCAAATGAACTCCAGATGCATGTACCCCCTTGTGCATCTGGCTTACATAGTATTAGGGAATCAAACCGAGGTCCTTTGGCTTTGCAGGCAAGCGCCTTAACTGCTAAGCCATCTCTCCAGCCCAGATTTAATCATAATACTAATTTTAATTTCAATATCTAGTGTCTGTTAAGCTCTGTATCCAAACAAGCTTTCAGCTTAATATATATTTTTATTTGGGAAGGAATTTTGTGCTCATCTGGTGAAAGTATTTTCAGACTTGCTCAAAGTCAAAGGCCTTTTATAACCATGTCTGTGAAGTTAGTGGTTCTTTGGATATGATAAGTCTTAATATTTTTTACCAAATGTCTAGGTGAAAGGAAGGGACAAATTAATTTATACTACATATGATAATATATACCAAATACATTATCATCTTGCATATTCCCAGGAGATCTTTTTTTTTTTTTTTTTTTTTTTTTTGGTTTTTCGAGGTAGGGTTTCACTCTAGCTCAGGTTGACCTGGAATTCACTATGGAGTCTCAGGGTGGCCTCAAACTCATGGCGATCCTCCTACCTCTGCCTCTCGAGTGCTGGGATTAAAGGTGTGCGCCATCACGCCTGGCAGATCTTTTTCTTTTCTTTTTTTTTTAAATTATTTATTTATTTATTTGAGAGCGACAGACACAGAGAGAAAGACAGATAGAGGGAGAGAGAGAATGGGCGCGCCAGGGCTTCCAGCCTCTGCAAACAAACTCCAGACGCATGCGCCCCCTTGTGCATCTGGCTAACGTGGGACCTGGGGAACCGAGCCTTGAACCAGGGTCCTTAGGCTTCACAGGCAAGCGCTTAACCGCTAAGCCATCTCTCCAGCCCCAGATCTTTTTCTTTAGAGATATGGTTTGCTAAGGAAAGATATCCATGGCCAAACTTTAAAAAAAAAAAAAAAAAACTTAAGAAAAAACCCACAGACTAAAGAAAAAGTAAAAAACACCCTTAGCTACTATTATTTTCTTTGATGTGTTTTTCCAACCTCTTTGTTATTGATACACATTCAAAAACAAATTTGGGTCATACTTTACACTCAATTTTCATTTCATATATTATGAGTATAGTATTGCCCTAGACAGTGAACACTTACAGACATTTCAGTGATAAACATTCCATGTAAAGACATGGAGTGACATCCTTAATGCACGGGACTCTTCTCTTGGGTTGAATATTTGGGCTATTTGCAGTGGTATGGCGTGTGCATGTGTGTGTCTTTTTTTTTTTATTTTTCTGTCATAGATGATGTTACAGTTACTCATTGTTAATTTTTTTTGTACTTTGTTTTCAAGCAGAAGGAAACAGAGCAGAGGAGAGGAGGGGGGGGAGGGAAGGAGAGAGAGAACAGGCACACCAGGGCCTCTGGCCACTGCAAACAAACTCCAGATGCCTGTGCCACATTGTACACCTAGCTTTGTGTGGGGACTGGGGAATCGAACCCAGGTCTTTAGGCCTTGCAGGCAGGCCCCTTAACCACTGAGCCATCTCTCCATCCTCACTTGTTAATTTTTATTTGGCATTGGAATTACATTTACATTCTCAGTGCAGTATATTCCCTGTTTGAGAACATAGTTAACTGCAGTGTCAGATAAATTGCCTTGTCAAGTCATAGAAGCTCTAGATCTGTTCTGTCGAACAGCTTTCCAAAAAGGTAAGGTTTACTCTGGTCTCCAGGAGCAAAATAGGAGGGTGCCGTTACCATCTACGCTCACTGCCACCACGAAACACTCTCTAATAATTAATTTTTATTCCAGTCCTTTAGAGAGGGTCTGACTATGTTGCCCTGACTAGGCACTAGCCTGCAGTCCTCCTGCCTCAGCCCCGTGAGTGTCAGGATTACAGGTGTTCAGCACCATTCCCACAGCTTTCATAATTTGCTTTTTATAACAGTGCATGAGGGTAAATATCTCTTTCTCATATGTGCTTAACTATGTCTTCCTGTTCTTTCCCCCTTTCCTAATGCAGGTACTGTTGGTTGTTTAAATAAGTTTATTTTCATGTACTCTTAAATTTTCTTTTAAATTTATTTGAGTGAGAAAAAGAGGCAGATAGAATGAGACTGGGCCCACCAGGGCCTCCAGGCACTGCAAACGAACTCCAGACGCGTGCGCCCCCTTGTGCATCTGGCTAACGTGGGTCCTGGGGAATGGAGCCTTGAACCGGGGTCCTTAGGCTTCACAGGCAAGCACTTAACCGCTAAGCCATCTTGCCAGCCCTGTTTTTCATTTTGGAGACAGGGTGTTATGTAGCCCAAGGTGTCCTCGAAATGGCTATGTAGCCAAGGATGAGTTTAACGTGATCTTTCTGCCTGGGATTACAGGCGTGCACCACCATGCCTGCCTGGTTTCGTGTGGTGCTAGGGATTAAACCCAGGATTTGGGGCATGCCTGGCAAGCACTTGACCAGCTGAGTGACATCACCAAGTCCTAAGGGTATTTTCTTCAATTAAGTTGTCTTTTTTTTAAATTAATAATTGGCATGTATTTACATCTTATTTATTTATTATAACTTTAAGACTTTTCATTTTTATTTATTTGAGAGCAACAGAGAAAGATGCAGAGAGTGAGAGAGAATGGACGCATCAGGGCCTCCAGCCACTGCAAACAAACTCCAGACACATGCACCTCCTTGTGCCTCTGGCTTATGTGGGTACTGGGGAATCAAGCCTTGAACCAGGATCCTTAGGCTTCATAGGCGTGCCCTTAACCACTAAGCCATCTCTCTAGCTCCTTGGTTGTCTTTTTTAGTTTACTTGGGATTTGTTTGTTTTGGTGGGGTTTTTGTGTTGTTCTGTTTACTAAATTAATAGATTTCATTGAGCATTTGTAAGTTCTTCATTTTATGCGTAGAAACACATTTGCTACGGTGTGATCAGTTCATCATTTATATTTTTCTACAAGAGTTTTATTCTTTCTTTAACATTTAACTTCTATCCTTCTGTAGGTCAGACCTAGAGCCTCACACATTGCCAGGCAAGCATTCCATCTACATTTAGATTTTTTAGTGCAGCTAAATTAATTTATATGTTGGCAAATGATATGAAGTCTGTGTCTAATTTCAGTTGCTTCCACAACATGTATTAAATGATTTCTTTTTTTTTTTTTTTTCGAGGTAGGGTCTTGTCTTAGCTCAGGCTGACCTGGAATTCACTGTGTAGTCTCAGGGTGGCCTTGAACTCATGGCGATCCTCCTACCTCTGCCTCCCGAATGCTGGGATTAAAGGCGTGCACCACCACGCCCAGCATATTAAATGATTTCTTGTCCTGTGATTCATAAGTTCAGTCTTTATCGCTATACTAAATTCTCCTGAGTGCTGGAGCATGTTGCTGGCTTATTGTTCTACTCTAGTGATCATTCTCAATTCTTACGCCAGTTGTACATTAATGTAGTCATCACCTGTCTTTAATAAGGTTATATAAGCCTACCTCTCAGTAAATGATGAGATAGTTCTATTTAACTTGGGGAAATTACCACTTGGAGAAAGGACACAGATGTTTAAAAGCTTACCTATAGCCCAGGTCTCTTAATAGTACATGTTTGTTTGTTTTTTTTTATCACTGTAACAAAATACCTCGTGCCAAGTACTTAATAAGGAAAAGAAAGTTTAGCCCACAGTTTTGGAGGCTGACTAAAAGTTGAAGCAGCACAGTGCTGGCTTGGGGGAGGCTCCTGGCTGTGTCACGTCATGGATGGCATTGTGGAGGTAGCACCTTGGAAACAGAGACATCGACCACATGGCAAAACAGCAAGTGAGCATATAAGGAGGAAACAGTAAAAATAATAAACCTCTCGTGGGAACTACATGAATTCCTTCTGAGGGCAGTGTCCCCGTGACCTTATTACTGCCATGAGTCGCTACGTACCTCTTAGAGGTTCTGTCCTTAAACATTGTCCTTGAAACTGCCTTTAAAAACCCACATTTGTATATAGATTCCCAGTCTCCAGTGCACTGTCAGATGCTTGCTAATTCATTTTAGAACTATAGATGGGAGTTTATATCTCACCATACACAGTGTGATTGAACAATGAGGTATTCTGGACAAGGTGCATAGGAAATTACTGAAGTGAACCCTAACTAACATTGAAAGTCTCACTTGGGATGTTTCAAGAGAGAACCCATTATTTAAAAACTTGTATGGTGCCATGTGCCTCTAATCCCAGTATTCAGGAGAATTATGAGTTCCAGACCAGCCCAGACTACACAGAAAGACCCTGTTCCAAAATAAACAAACAAAAACAGGAACTTGTAATCAAATATAAAGCTTTAATTTGGTTTTTTTAAACCAGTTCTTTTTCCTAACTATTCCATTTTGGCAGGAAAGATTTGAAAAAGAACTTAGAGATATATTTGCATTTTAAGTTGCCTAGTCATGTCTGTCTCTAAGCAAATGCTTTAATCATCAGATGATATACTTGGTTATTAGAACACGTCTTGCCGTTAGAGGGAGAGATGAGTCAGTGGTATACATGAAGGTTAAGTACAAGAAAATTGTAGGATTAGTATTTGAAGCAAAACTTCAAACTAAGAAATGCAAACTATGAATTTCGAATGAAGTTTGTATGAAACATCACACCTGTAGCTGTGGAGGAAAGGTAATTTATAACGTGTAGCAGTTTAATCATGTAAGCAGGATAATAAGAGAGCTTCACAGTTGCTGATAACCCAGAGCAGTTCTCAGAATAGGCTTGTCTATGTCTGCATGTGATTATTCGTTTTGTTTCTCTTTTTTCTAGGTGTGCCATTATCCACACAATGGGGACCTCAAGGCTATTTCTACCCAATCCAGATTGCACAGTACGGGTTAAGCCATTACAGCAAGAATCTAACTGAGAAGCCCCCCCACATAGAGGTATATGAAACAGCAGAAGACAGGGACAAGAACAGCAAGCTTAGTGAGTGGACCGTGCCCAAAGGCTGCTTTATGGCCAGCGTGGCTGACAAGTCTAGATTCACCAACGTTAAACAGTTCATTGCTCCCGGTAAGTTATGTTCCACATGTGTCTCCTGAGTTTATATTGATCGATGGCCCCTAATACCCCTTTAATTTTCTTCAATGTTTTTTTAAGAAACTTATTACATAAATTAGACAAATGATATCATCTAAGTGAAATCCCCAAATAAGGAACAGCTGTTTAAAAAAAAAAAATCAGCATGATAAAGCTAAGACCCAGGTTGTAATCTGCCTCCAGGGATCTCTGTCCCATAGGAATGAAGTTCTTTGGTTTGGTTGGGTTTTGTTTGTGAGACTGGAAGCAAACCCAGAGCTTTGTGTATACTAAGCAAGCCCTCTTTCACTGAGTGTACCCTGAGATCTCCTTGCTGATGGTAATATTTCAGTGCAGCATAATTTAAATTATTCTGCACTAAGGATTTTTTCTTTTTAGTGGAGCTATCCTTTCCTTTACAAATTTTTTTCCAATGGCTTTTTATTTTCAAAAAAAAAAAAAAAAAAAAAACCCACAGTATTACCAAATAGGCCTGCTCCACATTAAATTTTGTTAATATATGAAATTATCTCAAACTTCATATAAAACCATTTTCATTAATAAAATCATTTAGAAGATCAAATTAACTTTATGCAACATTTCCCCTTTTACTAAGACAGTCTCATTAATTAGGATGCAATGTATTTTCTGCACTAATCAATATCCATGAAAATTAATGAGTCCATTACTTAAAAAGACAATGAAATAATCTTAGCACCTCCGGCTTAGGCTTAGTTCTCTATGAGAAAATGTTGTCAAGTTCAAACGTCATTCCCTCCTCCCCCCAACCTTACAGTGGGTAAATAAAAGAGAGGAAAGGTTACATGACTGCTTCTGTATTCCCTCCTTGTCCTTGATTGATGACTGTGGAATTCACAGACCTTGAAAGCCGCAATACAAATGTACTCATTCTAGAGGGCCTTAAGTAAGAGATTTATGAGTGCTTAGTGCAGTGCAAGGAAGGGGAGAGATGACCTTTAGGTTTCATTGTATGACTAGAAGTTCTCTCTCCCACAGCATTCTGTGATATCCCAATACGTAGAAAATCTTTGCTTATTGTAAGAGACTTGACTGGACCAGAAGGTATAAGGAAATGATGAAGAGTATTGATCTTGCAATACCTAAGATATCACAACAGGAAATGATCACACTAAACAGAAGAACATTTGGCTTTGGGTACACCCAGTGAACTTTCCATTGGTAGTGTTGTCTAGGTTAAGGTAGAAAGTGGCAGACGGTGTCTTGATCTCCCTGTGTGTCTTGAAGGCTTTCTGAGAACTGTCTCCTCTTCCTTGCTCTCCCCAGCAGTGTTCAGATGTCCTAGGTAATAACAAAAGGTAGATGGTGACATTCTACGTGACGGGACTTACCTTAGCCCTTCACGCAAGGGCCAGTTGAAAACTACTTTTTGAGGGCTGGAGAGATGGCTTAGCGGTTAAGCGCTTGCCTGTGAAGCCTAAGGACCCCGGTTCGAGGCTCGGTTCCCCAGGTCCCACGTTAGCCAGATGCACAAGGGGGCGCACGCGTCTGGAGTTCGTTTGCAGAGGCTGGAAGCCCTGGCGCGCCCATTCTCTCTCTCTCCCTCTACCTGTCTCTTCTACCTGTCTTTCTCTCTGTGTCTGTCGTTCTCAAATAAATAAATAAATAATTTTTAAAAAAAACCTATTTTTTGAGGTAGTTTTAAGTATATAAGGAATTGTAACAGCCACTCTGCCAGTGGGGGACACACCTACTCCCTTTTGATAAGGATGCCCCTGGGAGTAGATTCATGTTGTGTGGGCCTGTGGGGGGTGTGCGAAACGAGCACAGAGCACGCAGAAGAGAGAAGGAGCTGCAGTTAACCCCGTGCGCCTTGCAGCCGGGAGAAGGGATCAAAGGCGGAAGCCTGGCCGTGGAAACAGGACCGGGACAGGCCGCCCAGGGATTCTGGAGCACCTCTGGGGGTCAGTTCACCGCGTCGCAGTAAGGATTGTACATCAGAGCACAACCTTAAGTGAGGTGAGGCTTGGGAGGACCTCATGCTAAATGCTGTTAGCCTTTTATTTTTCTCTGTCTTGAACTTGTATTCCCCCAAAAGATTCAAAGTCATCTAGAGTAAGAGCCATTTTATAAGCCAGATGTGCTGGTACACATCTTAATGCCAGCATTCAGGCCAGAGGATTGTGTGTTTCAGGTTAGTCTGAGACCCTGGATGAGAAGATATAAATAAATAAACAAATTAGGTTTTTAAACTTTTTTTTATTAACAATTTCCATGATTGTAAACAATATCCCATGGTAATACCCCCCCCCACTTTCCCCTTTGAAACTCCACTCTCCATCATATCCCCTCCTCCTCTCAATCAGTCTCTCTCTTATTTTGATGTCATGGTCTTTTCCTCCTATTATAATGGTTTTGTGTATGTAGTGTCAGGCACTGTGAGGTCATGGATATCCAGGCCATTTTGTATCTGGAGGAGCACGTTGTAAGGAGTCCTACCCTTCCTTTGGCTCCTACATTCTTTCTGCTACCTCTTCCGCAATAGACCCTGAGCCTTGGAAGGTGTGATAGAGATATTGCAGTGCTGAGCACTCCTGTCACTTTTTTCCAGCACCATGATGCCTTCTGAGTCATCCCAAGGTCACTGCCATCTGAAAAGAGAAGGTTCTCTACCAAAAGTGAGATTAGCATTAATATATGGGTATGAACATTAAGAGAAGTGCTTACTGGGCAGTTTGATAAGCATAATCTATACATTTAGCCAGACAGCAGCAGACATTACACCCCTAGGGCTCATGACTACCCCTGTTTTAAGTTTTCAGTATCAGGGATGTATTCCCGTCCATGGAGCGGGCCTCCAATCCAATTTGAGGACAGTTGGTTTCCACTATGACAGATGTGCCACTATTGCACCCGTTGGCTCATTTGGCCTGGCTGGCAAAATTTAAAGACTTACAGTGTCCACTGTTGAGTATCTTCACTGGTGATTTCTCTCTCTGTCATTGAACTGCATGCAGAATGGCTTCTTCCAGCTTTCTGTCAGCTGGTCTACATGAGGAGGTTTTCAGCTCAGCTCCAGCAGGATTTCTCAGTGGCATGGCAGCCCAAGTATGTGGAATCTTCAGCAGTAGGGTCTTACCATCTATTCCTGGTGGGAAACAAAGGGCCTCAGCAATGGCCTGTAATGTTTTGGGGGCATCAGGGACCTCCCTGGCCAATAACTCGCTGGAAGGTATCCTATCCCTAGCACTGAATATTTTCTAGCAATAATCTGTGGCTCCTGAGTGTTCCATTGTCCAAAAAATTTGGTTTCCGTATGATTTATTTATGTCCTCTTAGATTTTGATGAGCACTCCCTCCATCTTTCCTTTACAACTGTGGGGACCATTTTATAAGTCTGCAGCATTACTGATTTATTTGTTAAATAATGTTTTCTCTTCCTTGTTTAATTTCTCAAAATAGAGTGTCATGTAACCCAGGCTGGCCATATACTCAGTACGTGACTAAGTATGGCCTACAACTCCTGGTCCTTTGCCTCCACCTCCCAAGTGCTGAGAACACAGGCAGGCGCTACCGCACCTGGCACTCTTCCTGATTTTAAAATTGCATTATCTGGACTTTGTAGCTGCTAGATCTGAAATTAGTTTTCCCAGAGCATTCTTTTCATCTCATCTCCAGGACCTTGCTTTTTCACTTTCTAGTTCTTTCTCGGGCTTCTTGTTTTCCTCTGCCTGGTCCTCACCTCAGCGCTCATCCAGGCTGAGTTTCTTGTGTTGAAAGCTCCTTTTCCTGCCTTTCTGAGCATCATTGACAAATAAATCTGTATGTATTTAAGATATATAATGGGCTGGAGAGATGGCTTAGCTATTAAAGTGCATGCCTGTGAAACCTAAGGACCCAGGTGTGAGCCTCCAGATTCCACGTAAGCCAGATGAATATGGTGGTGCATGCGTCTGGAGTTTGCAATGGCTACGGACCCTGACACATAGATTCTCACTCTTTCTCTGTCTCAAATAAATAAATAAAAAGAAATCTTAAAAAAAAAAGATAGTGTGATGCCTTGATATCAGCATATGTTGATTACCATAATCAGGACATTTAACACGTCCGTTACCTTGCATAACTCATAGAGTTGCGTGTGCGTGTGTGCACACATGCACGATGGTGGTGGTGAGAATGGTGAAGACGTATTTTCTTTTGTAAAGTATTTTATTTATTTATTTATGAGAGAGAAGGGACACCCAAGGGTCTCTATCCACTGCAAACGAACTCCAGACGCATGCACCACCATGTGCCTCTGGCTCTCATGGGTCCTAGGGTGTCAAACCTAGGTTCTTAGGCTGCTCAGGCAAGCGCCTTAATCGCTCAGCCTTTTCTCCAGCCCGAAGACCTGTCTTCTTAGCACACTGCTGTGTCATACAGGGCTCTCTCCTCACCGTGCTGCGACGCGATCCCACAACTGAAGTCTTTCATCCCTTGGCCACCGTCTTCCCCCACTTCTCAGCCCCTCATAGACACTGTTAAACAGTCTGAGTTCATCTTTCTTAACTTACTGAACCACATTAGTCATTGACTATTTTAGTGTAATTAGATATTAGGAATCTTAGTTCCCACGTGCACTGCCTTTCTCTAGCTTTGCCAGCTTTCTCCCTCAGAGTTCATCCGTGTTGTCACAAACAGCAGGACTTCCTTCTTTCATTATGACTGGATATTGTACATACACACACACTCACAAAACGCCACCAAACACACGTTTTTCCATGTGTTATTTTACAATGTAAAATATTTTTACACAGTATTTTACACAGTAAAATACTACAGTGAGCATGGAGAGGTCTCCCATCCACCTATCTCTTTGAGATACTGATTTTGTTTCCTGTGGTAAACATTTGCCCAGAAGTGAGATTATTGAATTATATGAAGGTTCTAGTTTTTTGGTTGTTTTAATTTGAGAGAGAGAATGGGCACAACAGGGCCTCCAGCCACTGCAAACGAACTCCAGATTGCCACCATGTGCATCTGGCTTTCATGGGACCTGGGGAATCAAACCTGGGTCCTTAGGCTTCACAGGCAAGCACCTTAACCTAGTTTTAATTTTTTGAGGAACCTCCGTGCTGTTTTCCAGAATGGCTATATCAATTTACATTTCCAGAGTGCACAAGAGTTACCTTCTGTCCACATCCTCACCAGTACTTGGTTAGCTTTTATTTTATATACTTTTTGATAACGGGTATTCCGGCCAGCCTACGGCGCTGTTTCATTGCGGTTTTGCTTTATGCCTCCCTGATGACTCCTGGAGATGCTGAACGACGTTACATACACTTGGGGCCTTTCATATGGCTGGAACGTGCCGACCAGACCCTTCCTTTGCCCATTCTTTCATCATGCATTTGTCTTTCCCTATGAAGTTGTCAGAGCTTCTTGTGTGTCTTGTGTATGGACTCTTGCCAGTGATAGAGTTTGCACGTCTTTCCTCTGTTGTATAGGCTGAAACACAGGAAAACATTGTGCCAGTGGCTGGGCTGTGCAGTGCAGAGCTGTGTAGTTCGTGCTGGTGGGTATTGCTGCTGGTGATTAGTGCCTGTGCTGCTAGTGTTAAATCAAGGAAATCATTGGCAACACCCATGTCAAGATGGCTTTTAAATGTACATCATCCTTTGTTGCCTAAAGTATTCTATAGCTATATACGATACTCTATATATAGTGTGTCTGCATATACATATACCAAAAGTGTGTATGTATCTAATACATACACACACGCACGCACATATATATAATCTTATATTATAACCCTGGAAATAACTATTCAGAAAGAAAAGGGGTGATGGACTTCAAGCAATAGAAAAATCAAACATTCCTGTTAGTAGATTTGACTCAGGAGTCTTCACAGCATGTTTCAAGGAGGGCTCAGATCCATCCCATATGCCAACTTTCAGACACCCCTGAGCAATGTTGGCAGGTAATAGAACCTCCTCTGTCGCTCTATGAAATGGCCCTTCAAAGACCTATTCCATAACGTTGTAAAGACTGGCTGCCCGCTGGTTAATCTCAGTGGAAGGGTGTGGCTTCTTTGTCACCTCTCCTGTATGTCTCAGTGACTCCCCTGCTAGTGGTGAGACTTCAGGAAAATTAACAGTTGTTTTTTTTAAAAAGGTTACATCCCTGACATTATTCATAACTAAATTCTTAGGACTGATCTGGCATATTAGGACATAACAAGGTGATTGATTGAACCATGTCATTTCATTAAATTTATATATAATAGAGAATTAGAATTCTGGGAGGAAATAAAGACAGGTCATTGTTACCCAGTTGGGCCAGGATAGATGTCATAATTAATAATGTCTGATAAATTGAGGCATTACCCTAAGAATGTAAAAAGAATACTCAAGATAGCCTGCTTCACTCCATCTAATTTAATCTTGACTCAGGAGACAGTTAGAAATGCTGCAGTGTATCAGGGATGAGCTGAGTTTAAGATTTTGTTTCATTGTAAAAACAGGAAAATCTAGCTAAAAGTACATCTTGGCATGTTTCCGAATAAATGGATTTTTGTTAAATTAGAAGTTTATCATTGAGATCAAGTTTTTAAGAGTCACCCAAAGCATTGATGTAATTCCTGCCTTCCATTCAGAGAAGTGAGCAAGAGCCTGGGGGCTTCAGATATTCCTCCTCGTAGAGCCCAGTGTTAACCAGGCAGTCAGCCTGCCAAGCTTCTCCCAGTAGCATAATCCTTGCTGCTGGTGACACACCAACGATCTCCTCAAGGACCGCCCGAAGCAGAGACCTGATTATACGCTGTCTAGGAGAGTTCATTATTCCGTTGAGTATTCTCATGAGGATTGTGTTTCAGCAACATTTGTCTTTCTCATGTCTATCCACGTGGGTCAGGAAACCTGGATTCCAGTCCCTGTCTGCCATTAATTAGCTTTTGGCCTTGGGCAAACTGTTTAGTTTAACCTTCATCTCCAAATAGAAATAATAATTCCTGCTTTGCTAGCCTCAGAAGAGGAAGGAGCAGTGGTGCATGGCTGTAGTCCCAGCACTAGGGGGCGTGGTGGTGCACACCTTGAGTCCCAGCGCTTGGGAGGCAGAGGTAGGAGGACTGCTGAGAGTTTGAGGCCAACCTGAGACTACATAGTTAATTCCAGCTCAGCTTGAACTAGAGTGAGACCCTACCTCCAAAAAAAAAAAAAAAAAAAAAAAAAAAGAGGAGGAGGAGGAGGAAGGAGTAAATGAGAGTATACATGTGGGTGTGTTTTGGAAATTGAAGTTGTATAAAGATCAAGATAGTCATGTTAAATATTTTGTTTGTACTGTATATATTCTTGCTGCTGTTTGTTTGGATGCACAGTGTCTTTTCTTAGCAGCTGTAGCCGAGACGCCACCATTGTTGAATGATAGCTATACAAGAGAAATTTCCTGTTTAGTAATTTGCCAGATAAAACAGTTCTTACTGCTTTATTAGCATGTATTAATTAGTGACAGTAAGCACTGTCATTTACTACTGTCCCAAGCCATGGTTTTTTTAAAAATGCTCAAAATTATCCTGCAAAATAGTATATTTAACATGAAGAAACTGAGACTCATAAAGGTCCACTTTGCCTTCTCAGAAGTAATGACAAAGCAGAAATTCAAATCCAGGGTTTTTAGATCCCAACTATATGATTTTCCCTTATCCCCTTGCTTTGTAATCTTATATGTGAACCCATTGCTTAGATCCAGTAATGTTTGTTACTCACAATTCTAGTGAATATCAGTAACATCATGTTCAACATCAGATTAAGAACGTGTACAGTGGAGCCCAACAGGACAGCCTGCGCTCAGTTCTTTGGGTCTTGAGTGGTGTTGCAGTCAGGTTCACGTTGCTGGAAGAGATCACCCAACCAAGAGCAGCTTGTGGGGAAAAGAGGTTTATTTTGGCGTACAGGCTGGAGGGGAAGCTCCATGATGGCAAGGAAAAACAATGGCATGAGCAGAGGGTGGACATCATCCCCTGGCCAAAATAAAGTGGACAATAGCAACAGGGGAATGTGCCAACACTGGCAAGGGGAAACTGGCTGTAACACCCATAAGCCCACTCCCAACAATACATGGCCTCCAGGAGGTGTTAATTTCCAATTGCCATCAGCTGGGGAGACTAGCATTCAGAATACCTAAGTTTATGGGGGACACCTGAATGAAACCACCACGGGTGGGTGACCAACCTTCGTGTCTCTCTTACTCATCTATAAAGTGGGAGTAGAATGGGGACATCCCCTTGTAACTAAGAGGGTTAGTCCACCGAGAAACGTAAAGTACGTAGAACTTAGTGAGACAGTTAATACTAAGTACCTTACAAACTGAAGTTCATACAAGACGTTCTTCCTAGAATTTCTAACCTGCCTTTTGTAATACTGCGTGCTGAGGCAGCTTTTGGGTTTTTTTTTATCTCCTTTTTACAGAATGAGTATGCTAGAATAGTCAGCCATTATTGATCAGTTGGCATTAGATCTAGAAAAGGCAATTTGGTCAATAGTTCTTTAATTATTTGCTCTGAATCTTTTGACTGTAAACCAGACAGGACAAAAGGTGGGAAGACGCCATCAAGAACTCACCAGTCTTGTTATTTAGTAAGCAGTAAAAGTGCAGCCTGAAACACAAATAGCTTAGCGTTAATTTTGTGTGGTCGATAGTTTTCAGAGGAAAGTGGGATAAATTGCAATCCCATTTCAAACACAAAACTACTGCATTCTCACTGATCTTTGTGGTCTGTTCTCCTTTACAGAAACCAGCGATGGTGTGTCCTTGCAGCTGGGAAACACAAAAGACTTTATAATTTCATTTGACCTCAAGTTCTTGACAAATGGAAGTGTGTCCGTGGTTCTCGAGACCACAGAAAAGAACCAGCTCTTTACTGTACATTATGTCTCAAATACCCAACTAATTGCTTTTAAGGAAAGAGACATATACTATGGCATTGGGCCCAGAACGTCATGGAGTACAGTTACCAGGGATTTGGTCACTGACCTCAGGAAAGGAGTGGGTCTTTCCAACACAAAAGCTGTCAAGCCAACCAAAATAATGCCCAAAAAGGTGGTTAGGTTGATTGCAAAAGGGAAAGGGTTCTTGGACAACGTAACCATCTCCACCACGGCCCACATGGCTGCGTTCTTTGCTGCTAGCGATTGGCTCGTGAGGAACCAGGATGAGAAAGGTGGCTGGCCGATCATGGTGACCCGTAAGTTAGGAGAAGGGTTTAAGTCTCTAGAGCCGGGGTGGTACTCTGCAATGGCCCAGGGGCAAGCCATTTCAACATTGGTCAGGGCGTATCTGCTGACCAAGGACCACATCTTCCTCAACTCAGCTTTAAGGGCAACAGCCCCATACAAGTTTCTGTCAGAACAGCATGGCGTGAGAGCTGTGTTCATGAATAAACATGACTGGTATGAAGAGTATCCAACCACACCTAGCTCTTTCGTTTTAAATGGCTTTATGTATTCTTTAATTGGGTTGTATGACTTAAAAGAAACCGCCGGGGAGAAGCTTGGGAGAGAAGCGAAGTCCTTGTATGAGCGCGGAATGGAGTCCCTTAAAGCCATGCTGCCCCTCTACGACACCGGCTCAGGGACCATCTACGACCTTCGGCACTTCATGCTGGGCATCGCCCCCAACCTGGCCCGCTGGGACTACCACACCACCCACATCAACCAGCTGCAGCTGCTCAGCACCATCGACGAGGCCCCAGTCTTCAAGGAGTTCGTCCGCAGGTGGAAGAGCTACCTGAAGGGCAGCCGGGCCAAGCACAACTAGGCTCACGCCCGGCTCGGCCGAGCGCCAGCACACGCCCAGAGGCCGGGCACTAGGGCTGTGTGGATTATGGCAAAGTGATAAGTGATCCTTGAAACCAGTCTTCTGAGGCAACTGCATTCCGTGGGTTGGGGGGTTCAGAAATGCCGGTGGTATTCAGGGCAGGAAGCATTTCATCAGTGAGCCAAGCCTCGCTGGCCCTCTCCTGCCCCCGTCCAGACAGTTGCCCTCCATCTGCGAAGGCGACCGGTCAGGAGCCGTTCCAGCCAGCTGCCTCGTGCTTACCTGGAAGCTTCGTACGGGGCTCTTTTACCATGTGATTATTTATATTTATATTGAAAGCAGACTTTTCAAATAACGTGCTGTTGTACTACAGTAAATACGTCCTTGTAGCCTGGATAGTGGACTGTGTTTACCTTTTCAAAAGGCATTTCTTTCTTGTAGATCCATTTCTTGGGAGTGAATGAGCATTTGTTATATTTGCTTAATTGTTATCTATGGAAAATATTTTGAATTATGATTTTCTTGGACTGTGTCAGTGAAAAACACAGCCAGTGTTCAGGCTTCACAGTTATATAACGTAAGCACACTAGCGTGAAACTTGCTGACTGCACAAGAAGTTAGGAACCTGTTGCATTTTAGGAAGCTTGATCTACGATCACTGAGAGTTTGATAATCAGTCTTTCCTCCTCCTGCCCCAGTGTGCTGGCTAATTTGCCACTGTCTAGACTTTTGAATTTCAGTTCAAACTACACTTTGGTAGTTTTGTCCATCTTAGGGAAGGGCATTTTGGGGACATGTGGAATATTTATTGCAAACCTAAATTTGGGAAGGAGCTAGGGTTTTATGTCCACCCTCACTCCCTTTTAGTATTTTCCCCCGTGAAGGAAAAATACTAGGTTAAAGGTTGCATTCATGAATCAGTAGTTTTTCCTACCTCGAACATTCTTGATCACTGCTTTGATTCTGTCCCTGTTTTCCCTTTGAAATTTAATTTTAAATTGTTGCAGCTACTAAATGGTGTCTGTGTAAGGTCGCATCTTTCGGGTTCAGCCCTCATTCCCTGGGTAGCGTCTTCCAGTGGGCGTCAGGCATCAGGTTAAAAGAGGGACTGGCTTTCCTCTGACTTCTGCTTGGAATATGAACACACAGTCACCTGCAGTTGGCAGCACGGCCCGGCTGTCAGGGCTGACGGACAGCGCAGAGTGACCTCTGCCCAATCTCCCCCGCCCTGCCGTTAACCGTAAGTAAACGAAAGTCACAGACATACACGTGAGACACATTTAGCATCAAAAGGGACAGGAGACAAGAGCTAGACTTATACTGAAGACAATATTTAACTGGCTTTAGAAAACTAAGCTAAACCCCCCAATTTATATGACCACAGCTTTCAGTGTCACCCACAACCAAAAGCTATGTGTTGCTGGCATCCCCCAGCTTTTGGCCTTTACGGTTCTTACACATTAGATATCTGAGCAGCATGGAGAGCATACGAAAGGCATTTGGTCTTGGCAATAAAACTGGGGGTCCCCTCATTTTTATTTTTAGTGTTGATGTTTTAAGACAAACCATCTCCCCGCTGGGAACCCTTACTGCACCGTTTGTCCCTGGAATGTCCCGACTTGGGCCTTGCCGGTGCACACTGGCCCTCGGTGTGCAGTGGGAATGGGTGGGAACGGCAGGTGCTGCTGTCGTGACAAATACCAGTGCCTTAACAATGCGGCCGCCCTTTCCACCAGGCAAGGAAAGATCTTCTGATGCAGAAGGCCCAGTTCATTGCTGTTGATTTTTACGCCGCCCTCCACATAGCAACAGCTTCTTGATTTGTCTTGTGATCCCAGAATCCCAAGAGGACGAGATGAGCCTGGAGCTGCACTGTGGGCTCCGACCAGGGCTTGTCAGACTAGATGCCCCCGAATGACCAGGAGCTTACTGAAATGCAGACCCGACAGCCGAGCACCTGCCTGAGAAGCGGGACCGTCTGCACGGGGTTCAGGCTCTGGGCCGTTCCAATGCCGCGAGAGCTGCCGGCGTGGAGGACCGAGGCGGGACCATCCATTGTTTTTTCTGCCTCTAGGCAACTACAGAGTTTTCTAGAGTTTTAAATCCTGTAAAATGTTTACTTATTCTGAGTTTGGAGAGAATGAGAAGGGTGTTTATTTTTTTTTTTAAAGCTTGCGTGTGTGCGTGTTTCTTTCAATTTTTCTTCATGTTAAGCCTAGGAATTGGTTTTGTTAACGTGAGTCAGCTTTGACCTGTGTGTTGCCACTTGGGTTGTATAATGTAGCCAAAAGTTTCTGGACAGAGGTCAGGCTTGACCCTTTCGGAGTTGCTGTATCTCTAGAAAGAACCACGCAGTGTGTGTGAGCAAGTGCAGAAATGATACAAGCACAGCTGTCCAGATGTGGCAGTCCTTTTCCTTTGTTGGTGTGCAAATGTCCCCCCAATGAACGCTACTACGTCACCTCCCTGCAGTGTGTTCCTCGCTTCTTCCTCCTCATCGTACATGTGGGTTATATAAACACCATGTGTTAAATATGCAATAACGTGTTTACCGGATGCCCTTCTGAAGGGTAGTCCTTTGTAAAGCTGTATAGACTGCAGTTTAAGCACAATGTGCACATGTTAGTTTTATATACAGCAAAACTTGATTTTTTTGCAAATGGAAAGGTATTTTGTTTCTATACAAAGTCAATGGATTGTTTGTGCTTCATGTAAAGCTGCTTTATAAAATTGTAAAATAAAGTTTTTATCGTAAAGGAAATGCCCCTGGAGACTTTACTTTTTCTACTTTGTGATTATTTTGAACCCAGCAAGCAAATTTCGGACCTCCATTTCCTGTCCATCCAGTGACAAGCAGCAAATGCTCACTTAAAGAACTCTCTAGCAGGGCAGACAGGAGAATAAAGAGTGCGATACGCAAGCTTTGGGGAGGCTTAGTAATAGAGGAACCAGCGTACGCTGGACGGTTTCAGAAAACCACACAGCCGGACGTGGTGGCGCACGCCTTCAATCCCCACACTCAGGAGGCAGAGGTAGGAGGATCGCTGTGAGTTCATTTTTTTGCCACCGTGAAATTCCGTAGTGAATTCCAGTGAATTCCTAGGCTAGAGTGAAACCCTACCTCGAAAAACCAAAAATAGAAAAGGAAAAGTTACACACACCACACACACAGCTGAACTGTAGTCAGCAGGTGTGGGAGGCCTAGAGCCCGTGCTGGCATTCCAGGGTTGGGGACAGGTGGAGCGAGGGAAGGGGTGACATGAGCAGAAGTGGGGCCACAGGATGATTTTCTCTCCCTGGCTAATTCAGCTGAGCAACTTGGAGATGCCTTTGAGAGCGCTGTGGCCTCTCTAATTTTCTACACCTGTCTCTTCAGAACAGTGAACAGTAGTTCATGTTCTCTCCCTTCTCCACAGTCGTTTAGGTTCCCAAACTCCTGGGAGCAGCCTGCAGCTTCACGTTGCTTTTCACTGCACGTTTCTTTGGCTAGACATCCAGTTCCATTTATTTAATGGGCCACTTGGTCACCCAGCAGCTGCTTCCAGCTGGTGGCTGCTAGTCATTCTTAGAGCTGTCCCTTTTCCACCATCTCCCGTTGAAAGATAGCCATAGTGGGGAAATGGCTCAGTGGTCAAAGGCGCTTGGTTGCAAAGACTGCTGTCCTGAGTTCGGTTCTCCAGCACCCACGAAAAAGCAGAGGCTCAGAGTAGCACACGCATCCGGAGCTCATTTGCAGCAGCAACAAGAGGCCCCAGCACGCCCATTCTTTTGTTTTCTCTCAAACACGTTTTGTAAAGAAGAGAGACCGTACAGTTGTAAGCAGTCTTGTGTGGGTCTCAGGCAGCTGTTCTTGCTTTGATTTTGCAATTTATAGCAAAAATGGGGTTGAGCATTCTTCCATAGTACTCCAAACTGGCTTCTCTGTTGCCCTTGATGGTGGCAGGGAGGGAAAGAGGATAGGCCCTCCATAGCACAGAGAACTTAACGGACCTGTGGACCTCTCCTTTCCCGCCTTTGTGTCCACTGGCCTCTGACAAAAAGCAGGCCAGGTCAGTCTCTTTTTTTCCACAGGAATCCAAAATTGGGATAGATTTTGAGCAACTGGAGGAGAGACAGAAAAAAAAATAATAAAGATGGAAAACAGAGTCTTTAACAGTGCTCAAAGGCCTGGATCCAGTGCATTTCTGAGAGCAATTAACTTCCATTCAGGTTCCACCGCCTGCCACTGTGTCCTTAGGATAAATCCCCTGTGTGTGCTGAGTGTTGGCTGCATTTGATTTCTGCTACTTGCAACAATTGAGCCATAATGAATAATACAGTGTCTCCACAATGGAGAAAATGAACTATAAGTGGTGCATGCTGCTGTGATAAAGTGCCACAGGTGAGGGTGCCTTAAATGGAGGAAATTTTTTCTCTCGCTTCTGGAGGCTAGAGGTCCAAATTTTCGGTGTTGAGAGGGTTGGTTTCCTCTGGTCACTGCCTTCTGACCGTGTCCTCACATGATTGGCCATCTGTGCGGTCTGTATCCTAATCTCATGAGGACACTAGTCATTGAATCAGGGACCATTCATATGACCTCATTTTACCTTAATTATCTCGTATATTTCATTTATTTAAGAGAGAGGGAGAGAATGAGAATGGGCATACCAGGGCATCCAGCCACTGCAGATGAACTCCGGATGCATGTACCACCTTGTACATCTGGCTTATGTGGATATTGGGTAATTGAACCTGGGTCCTTGGTCTTCACAGACAAACGCCTTAGCCGCTAAGCCATCTCTCCAGACTCTAATTACCTCTTTTACATATACATATATATATATATATATATATATATATATATATATATATATATATATATATATATAAAAAATCTGGGCTGGAGAGATGGCTCAGCAGTTAAGGTGCTTGCCTGCAGAGCCAAAAGACCACGGTTCAATTAAGCCAGATGCACAAGGCGGCACATGCCTCTGGAGTTCATTTGCTGCAGCTAGCGGCCCTGGTGTGTCCACTCTCTCATTCTCTCTCTCTGCCTATCTCAAATAAAAATAAAATATTTAGGGCTAGAGAAATGACTTAGTGGATAGTGCCTGTGAAGCCCAAGGACCTGAGTTCTGCTCTCCAGGTCCCACATTAGCCAGATATACATGGTGGCGCATGCATCTGGAGTTCTTTTGCAGTGGCTAGAAGCCCTGACATGCCCATTCTCACTCTGTGTCTCTCCCTCTCTCTGTCTCTAATAAGCAAATGTGCATGCCTGCAAAATCTAATGACCTGAGTTTGATTCCTCAGTACCCATGTCAATCTAGATGCTCAAAGGGACACATGCATCTGGAGTGGCTGGAAGCCCTGGTGCACCTATTCTTTCTCTGTTTCTTCTCTCTTCCTGCTTACTTGTTTTTTTTTTTTTAATTTTTGTTTATTTATTTGAGAGTGACAGACACAGAGAGAAAGACAGATAGAGGGAGAGAGAGAGAATGGGCGCGCCAGGGCTTCCAGCCACTGCAAACGAACTCCAGATGCATGCACCCCCTTGTGCATCTGGCTAACGTGGGACCTGGGGAACCGAGCCTCGAACCGGGGTCCTTAGGCTTCACAGGCAAGCGCTTAACCGCTAAACCATCCCTCCAGCCCCCTGCTTACGTGTTTATTTGAGAGGGAGAGAGAAAGATAAGAGAATGGGTGCACCAGGGCTTCCAGCCATTGCAAACGAACTCTAGACGCATGTCCCACCTTGTGCATCAGGCTTACACGTATCCTAGGGAATCCACCCTGGGTCCTTTGGCTTTGCAGAAAAGTGTCTTAACTGCTGAGCCATCTCTCAGCCCTCAGATAAATATTTTTAAAAAATAAGTTACATTTAAAAAATATACCAACATAAATGTTCATTCTGTTTACCCATGTACCACTTACATTAACCCATTCTGAATATAGGACTCTGAGTCACAGATCCAAAAAAGCTACAGAGCCAGGCGTGGTGGCGCACGCCATTAATCCCAGCAGTCGGGAGGCAGAGGTAGGAGGATTGCTGGGAGTTCAAGGCCACCCTGAGGTTTACATAGTGAATTCCAGGTCAGCCTGAGCTAGAATGAGACACTGCCTAGAAAAACCAAAGAAAAGAAAAGAAAAGAAGAAAGCCATAGATGTGAAGTACGTGGAAACTGCAAATTGTGAGATTTTCCTTAATCCCAATAGTGCATTATTATAAACTGTTAAAAATAGTCAACAATCAGGGGGTAAAATACTGATTCTCATTATGGCAGCTCATTAAGAATGTCAAGTTGGAAATGGATGTGAATTTGAATGTTGTGTTGATGATGAATTTGAATGTTTGCTGCTCAATTTCTGGTGAAAAATACGTTCACCATCTGGAAAAAATGATTGATAACTTGCATATGTGTGCTATAACTCCGGAATGTTAAACAGCAGTGACATTATAATTTTGCTAATCTTTTTTCCAGGAGGAGAATGGATTTTGCAAAATAACAGCCCTGCAAAGAAATCATTAAAGAATATCAAAAGAAGGGTGGTGGTGGGAAGCCCTGTACTGGATAGAAATAGCCCCTTGGCTGCTGTAAAGTACAGCGTTTCGACAAGGTCATGTGACAACTCGGGTCACTGAGGTAAAGATATCCACTTCATGGGTTGGAGATCTGGCTTAGCAGTTAAGGTGCTTGCTGGCAAAGCCAAAGGACTCAGGTTCGACTCCCCAGCACCCACATAAAGGCAGATGCAAACGGTGGTGCATGTGTCTGAAGTTTGTTTGCAGCGTCTAGAGGTCCTGGCATGCCCATTCTCTCTCTCTTTCTCTAGATCACTCTCAAATAAATAAATAAAATACTTAAAAAAATTTTTTTAAAAAGGAATGTCCATTTCATTTCAGGTCAGAAAACCAGGTATCTGCACTCTGGGGACCACAGCAAGAGGTAGATGGCTGGAGTAAGGTAAGGGAAAGGTCATGTGCAAACTGCATCATTATTTATTTATTTGCAAGGAGAGAGAGAGAATGGGCACACCTGGGCCTCCAGCCACTGAAAACAAGCTCCAGATTCATGTGCCACTTTGTGCATCTCGCTTTACATGGGTGCTGGGGAATCGAACTCGGCTCATTAGGCTTTGTAGGCAAGCTCCTTAACTGTTGAGCTATCTCTCCAGCCCTGCCTGATTTTATTTTAATGCCTGTTCTGCTATTTTTGTTCACACCTGTTGAGATTAAATCTCTGGACTTCAGTGGGAAACCCTAAATCCCATCACTAGCATGGCAAGGCGAGCTGGAAGAGAGTGTCTTACCTCCTTAGCTCCCACAGGCAGTAGAGGCACCATCTCCGTCTGAGATTCCTCACCCGAAGAAGTACTCTGTAAACTGCAGTTATTTGCTTCTGAGTGTCTGCATTCAACAAACCATTCTGCACTGGGATTTCTCGCTTGCCCGTGTCAACTACTGACACCTTCCTGCTGGTCAGTCACTTGCTGCCTGCCCAGAGCAAAGATGAGAAAACCATCCCTGTCCCCAGCCAACAGGACCAGGAATGGATTCCCAGCTAACCAGGCTGGAGAGCTCTTCTGTCTGGTGGGCACTGAGTAGTCTCCCTTTGAGAGACCAAAGATGAAGGAACGGTGGTAATGCTAATGGCTAGTGTCCAAGTGCCCAAGGTGGACAGGGCTCTGGTCAAAGGACTCCACATGCCTTCTTTCCCATCCTGACAATCTTCAAAGGAAAGATTATGTGAACTTTTATGTGAAAATCAAACTTGAGGTCTACTGACCAGAGGTCACTTTTTTCATATATTTCATTTATTTGAGAGAGGGAGAGAAAGAAAGAAGCAGACAGAATGGATGTGCCAGGGCCTTCAGCCACTGCAAACAAATTCCGGACTTATGTTCCACCTTGTACATCTGGCTTATGTGGGTACTGGGTAATTGAACCTGAGTCCTCAGCTTCATAGGCAAACTCCTTAACCACTAAGTAATCCCTCCAGCTCCACCAGAAGTCATTAAAAAAAATTTTTTTTTAGACAGCCGTGGTGGCACATGCCTTTAATCCAAACACTGGGGAGGCAGAGATAGGAGGATCGCTGTGCATTTGAGGCCAGCTTGAGACTACATAGTGAATTCTAGGTCAGCCTAGGCTAGAGTGAGACCCTGCCTCAAAAAGTCAAAAACTGGGCTGGAGAGATGGCTTAGTGGTTAAGCGCTTGCCTGTGAAGCCTAAGAACCCCAGTTCGAGGCTCGGTTCCCCAGGACCCACGTTAGCCAGATGCACAAGGGGGCGCACGTGTCTGGAGTTCGTTTGCAAAGGCTGGAAGCCCTGGTGTGCCCGTTCTCAATCTCTCTCTCTCTCTGTCTCTTTCTCTGTCTCTGTCACTCTCAAATAAATCAATAAAAAAATGAACAAAAATTTAAAAAAAAGCCAAAAACCAATATATAATTTTCAAACATGTACATAATGTGTTTTTTTTTAAGTCATGGACAGATCATGTGTTGGCACTATTTCCTCCTCCCTCCTCCCATTCCTTGTGGGCCCTCCTCTGCGGGATGCGGGGATTGACCATGGAGTTATGGTTCTGAGTTGTGAGAGCAGCAGTCAGTCTTTGTGGGGGTGGGGGGCAGTAATGGTTTTATTTTTTTTTCGAGGTAGGGTCTCTAGCTCAGGCTGACCTGGAATTCACTATGTAGTCTCAGGGTGGCCTCGAACTCATGGCGATCCTCCTCCCTCTGCCTCCCGAGTGCTGGGATTAAAGGCGTGCGCCACCACGCCCAGCTTGAATAATGTATTTTTTTATATTTATTTATTTATTTTTATTTATTTTTAATTTTTATTAACATTTTCCATGATTTGAATAATGTATTTTTTAAATAGTATTTTTGTTTTTGCAAGCAGAGAGAGAGAAGAGACAGAGAAGATGAGTGTACCTCCAGGTCCTGCAAATAAAAGTAGCATGAGACACTTTGTACATCTGGCTATTTGTGGGTCCTGGGGAATCAAACCTGAGCTGTTAGGCTTTGCAGGCAAGCGCCTTAGCTACTGAGCCATCTCTCCAGCTCTGTATACTGTATTTTGATCATAATTCTTTTCTATTACTTTAGTGCATAGATTCATATCAAATGATTACCAGGTACTTCTGGGTACAGAGCTGTAGCCATTCTCATCTGGAAGTCCATAAAGTAATAGACTTGGGAGATGCACATTGTTTATTCTTGGATATCTAAAACACAGTGTGGTTAAGGGGCTGGAGAGATTGCTCAGTGGTTAAGGCGCTCGCCTTCAAAGCCTAATGACCCTGGTTCAATTCCCCAGTACCCATGTAAAGCCAGATGCACAAAATGGTGCATGCATCTGGAGTTCATTTGTAGTGGCCAAAGGCCCTGGTGTGCCCATTCTCTGTCTGTCTGTCTGTCTTCTACCTTCTCTTTCAGCTTGCAAGCAAATAAGTAAATAGTAAATAATGTGGTTAAGCCACATATGGTGGTTCAGTCTGTGATGCCAGGTACAGGAGGCTGAGTCCGGAAAATGACGAATTTGAAGCCAGCTTGTCCCCCAAAAAATTAGTTTTAAATAATAATAATAATAATAATTTTAAATCCCAGGCCCAGGGAGACAGCTCAAGCAGTAAAGGGCTTACCCTGCAAGCATGAGTTCGATGCCTGGAGCCTTCGATTGCTGTTGTTTTTTGAAGGCCAGGCAGAGTGCTGAACAGTTATAACCCCAGTGCTGGGGAAGCAGACAGGCAGATCCTTGAGGCTCCCTGGTCAGCCAGTGTAGCTTGCTTGGCAAGTTCCAGGCGGTGAGAAGCCCTATTTCCAAAAAGATGGGTGGGGCCTCCAGGGTGCTCCAGGGTATCTTCTGGCCTCCAGCTGCGTGTATACACATGGGCAGGGGCACCCCCACACGCTGTGCGTGCTTGTGCACAAAGCATAACCCCCAAGTTAGAGCTCTAATTAAGGAGATTCTGTTTAAAAAATATATTTATTTGGCCAGGCATGGTGGCGCACGCCTTTAATCCCAGCACTCAGGAGGCAGAGGTAAGAGGATCGTCATGAGTTCAAGGGAACCCTGAGACTACACAGTGAATTCAATTCCAGGTCAGCCTGAGCTAGAGTGAAAAAAACAAAAACAAAACAACAAATAAATAAATAAATGAATATATATATATATATATATATATATATATATATATATATATATGAAAGAGAGGCAGATAGGGAGGAGAATGGGCACACCAGGGCCTCCAGCCACTGCAAATGAACTCCAGACACATGTGCCACCTTGTGCATATGACTTTACATGGGAACTGGGGAATCAAACCTGGGCCTTTGGCTTTGCAAGCCTTAACAACTAAGCCATCTCTCCAGCCTGAGATTATTTATTTGTTTTGCTTTGTTTCTGAGGCAAGCCCAACAGACTGGCTTATTTTTGTGCAAGAGAGTGAGAGTGATAGGAGAGAGAATTGGTGCACCAGGGCCTCAGCTGCTGCAGCCAAACTTCAGGCGTGTGCACCTCCTTGTGCACATGTACACCTTTGCATCACTTTGTGTGTCTGGCTTACATGGGACCTGGAGAGTCGAATATGAGTCCTTAGGCTTTGCAGGCAAGCGCCTTAACCACTAAGCCATCTCTAGCCCAAAGTTGAGTTTTTATTTGTGTGTGTGTGTGTGTGTGTGTGTGTGTGTGTGTGTGTGTGTGTTTTGCAGGAACTACCCACACTTTTGTGAACAACGAGTTGCCTTGCCTAGAGCTGAGCATTTTCTTATTTCTTAAAAAAATATTTAGGGGGCTGGAGAGATAGCTTAGTGGTTAGGGCGCTTGCCTGCTAAGCCTAAGGACCTAGGTTCAATTCCCCAGTACCCACATAAGCCAGATGCAGGGTCGCGCATATATCTGGAGTTCATTTGCAGTGGTTGGAGGCTCTGGCGTGCCCCATTCTCTATTTGCCTCTCTCTCTCTTTCTCTCTGCCTTTTTCTCTCTCAAATAAATAATTAAAATATATTTAGGGCTGGAGAGATGGCTTAGTGATTAAGGCACTTGTCTTCAAAGCAAAAGGACTCAGGTTCAATTCCCCAGTACCCACCTAAGCCAGATGCACAAGGTGGCACATGTGTCTGAAGTTCGTTTTCAGTGGCTGGATGCCCTGGCATGCCCATTCTCTCTTTCTCTCTCTCTCCTTATGTCTCCCTCTCTCTGCCTCTTTCTCTGTCTCAAATAAATAAATAAAATTTAAAAACATTTAAGAATAGTTATTTATTTATTTGAGAGAGAGAATAAGTGGGCATGCCAGGGCCTTTAGCCACTGCAAGCAAACTCCAGACACATGTGCCACCTTGTACATCTGGTTTCTGTGGGTACTGGGGAATTGAACCTGGTTCTTAAGCTTTATAGGCAAGCACATTAACCGCTAAGCGATCTCTCCAACCCAAAGCTGAGTTTTTATTTATGTATATGTGTGTGTGCAGATGTGTGGTGTAGTGTGCGTTTGACTTGTGTATGTGTGTGTGTGTGCAGATGTGTGCACACAGAGAGTGCCAAGGCCAGAGGAGTGTACTGGCTCCCTCTCTATCATTTCACTCCTCAGTGACACCTCAGTGAACCGGGAGCTGCCATTTCTTAGTTACACTGTCCACCGAGCCTCAGCGACCCTCACGTCTCCACCCAGCCTCCAGCACTGTGGTTATGCCAGTTTTTTACCTGGGTGCTGGGGATTGAACGCAGGCCCACTTGCTCGCTCGGCAAGCAAGCTCTCTCACCCACTGAGCCATCTCCCTGGCACCTGAGGTTTTATGATTTAAAACCCCTCTTCAGGGGGAAAGTCCTCCATTTAGTGAGGGAACACCTGCTCCAGTCTGCTCTTTTCAAGACCCACACTGGGCATGCCCAGAAGAGCAGTTTCTAGATTGGGTTAGCTGAGGTGGGAAGTCCCTCCCTAATTGTGGGTGGCACCATCCCCATGAGCTGGGGTCCTGGACTGAAGAGAAAGAATCATGCGTGGGGCTAGAGAGATGGCTCAGCTTGCCTGAAGAATCTGGGAAGCCAAGTTCAATTCCCCAGCGCACACGTGGAGCCAGAGATACAGGCGGCACATGCATCTGGAGTTCCTTTGCACTTGCTGGAGGCCCTGGAATGACTTTTCTCTCTCTCTCTCTCCCCACTTCTCTGTTCCTCTCTGCTTGTAAGTGAATAAAATTTGAATAAAAAGGAGAGATGGCTCAGCAGTTAAGGCACTTGCTGCAAAGCCTAACGACCTGGGCTTGATTTCCCAGGACCCACGGAAAAGCCAAATGCACAGAGGACACCTACATCTGGAGTTTGTTGGCAGGGGCAAGAAGCCCTGGTGCACCCATTCTCTCTCTCTCTCCTTGCAAGTAAATAAAATATAATAAATTAAAAAAACAAAAAGAAGCTGGGTGTGGTGGTGCACGCCTTTAATCCCATCACTGGGGGGCGGGAGAGAAGAGGTAGGAGGATCGCCATGAGTTCGAGGCCACCCTGAGACTACAGAGTGAATTCCAGGTCATCCTGGGCCAGCTTGAGACCCTACCTCAAAAAGAAAAAGAAAAAAAAAAAGAGCTGGGTGTGGTGGCACACGCCTTTAATCCCAGCACTCGGGGCAGAGGTAGGAGGATCGCTGTGAGTTCGAGGCCTTCTGACTGCAGATGCGGCATGACCAGCCGCCCTCGCCTCACACTCTGCTGCCAGGCCTTCCCTGGCACGACGGGCTGTGCCCGCTAACTGCAAGCTGAAATAAGCCCTTCCTCGTTTGCTTTTCTTGAGTATTTTGTCATGGCAACAAGAAAAGTAACGAATACAGACATCCACCGATTTGCCTCTGAATTAGCCTTAGCAGGGTTGTGGGATGGAAAATCTTTTAAGATCCGAAGTCGGTAGTAAGCTCGTCCTCCTATATGCTCCCCTCCCTGTGTTCAAGGCAGTCAGGTCCTCTGGGGAGCACATTCTGGGGAGCAGGCAATGAACCCTGAGCTAGAGGAGGGAAGTGGAGAAAGGGACCTCCCTGTGGTCACAGCCACCTAGTCTAGGGGCCTCTCTGGCTGTCTTCCCCTTCCAAGCTGCTATTCTGGTCTCTCTTTTCCGTTTATCCTCGAAAGTGGCCTTTTAATGGGGGAAAGAAATCACTTGCTGAAGGCTTTCTGTCTGGGTCACAAAGTCCCTAGCTTCGCCCAACCACTTCTATTCAACGTGCAGACACATCACCTGCCTCTGCTGTAAGCAGATCTCAGGACATGTTAAGTTTGCAATTTACTAATGGAATTGAAATAGATTGAGAGAGGAAAAGGTTAGCAGGGTCCCCGCAATGCTATTTGGAAGGAGCGCTGCGGGGGGCTCTCCCTCAGGCCTCCAGGCCTCTGTCAGCAAAGCAGGGGAGGCCATTCAGAGACCTCAGGGAGGGACTCTCTCCAGAACAGTGCCCAGAGAATTGTAGACACTTTTTAGGACCTTGTCCCTGTGTGCAATTGTTAGGGTACTGGGTGCTTCAAATTGCAACCAAAGATCTGGAAATGTTCCATAAACCCAAGTAAAAAAAAAAAGTATTATCTTGAGGCTGGAGAAATGGCTCACGTTTTAGGGCTTGAGTTTGATTCCCAGGATCCACATCAAAATGCCAGGTTAGCATGCATTTGTAATGCCAGCACTGGGGAGGTGGAGACGGGCAGACATCTGGGGTTCCCTAGCCTATGGTTAGCTCCAGGCCAATGAGAGACCCTGTCTCAAAAAAGGTGGGTGGTGCCAGGCGTAGTGGCGCACGCCTTTAATCCCAGCACTCGGGAGGCAGAGGTAGGAGGATCGCCGTGAGTTTGAGGCCACCCTGAGACTACGTAGTGAATTCCAAGTCAGCCTGGGCTACAGTGAGACCCCACCTCAAAAAACCAAAAAAAAGATAAGAAAAGGTGGGTGGTGCTTCTGAGAATGACACCCCCAAAGTTGTGCCCTGGCTTCCATATACACATGAATTAAAAAGTCATATTGGGACTGGAGAGATTGCTTAGCAGTTAAGGCAAAGCCAAAGGACCTAGGTTCAACTTCCTAGGACCCTCGTAAGCCAGTTGCATTAAGTGGCATGTGTGTCTGAAGTTCATTTGCAGCACCTGGAGGCCCTGGCACACCCATTCCCTGTCGACCTCTCTCTCTCTCAAATAATTAAATAAAAATAAAACTTTTAAAAATCATATGGCCAGACATGGTGGTGTATCCCTTTAATCCCAACACCCAGGAGGCAGGTAAGAGGATCTCTGTGAGTTTCAAGGCCAGCCTGGGACTACAAAATAAGTTCTAGGTTAGCTTGAGCTAGAGTGTGACCCTACCTTGAAAAAAGAGATCATCATATTTAAAATTACAAACATGTTTGTAAACCTTCAGAAACCAGGCAGGGGGAATATTGCAAGTAAATAATCAGGTCAGTAAGTAATAAGGAATGGTGAGGCCTAATAAGAAATATTTATGAAAAATTTTAAAAAATACAAAAAAAGAAATATTTATGATTATTTTAAAAATAAAAATTAGGGGCTAGAGAGATGGCTTAACAGTTGAGAAGCTTGCCTGTGAAGCTTGAGGACCCAGGTTCAATTCCCCAGTACTCCTGTAAACCCGATGCACGAGGGGCGCATGCATCTGGAGTTCGTTTGCAGTGGCTGGAGGCCCTGGTGTGCCCATTCTCTCTGTCCCTCACACATCTGTCTGTCTGCTTCTTTCTCTCTCTCTCAAATAAATAAAAATGTTAAAAAATAAAATAAATTTAGCTAAGGGTGGTGGCTCATGCCTGTAATCCCAGCACTGGGGAAACAGGCTGAAGAAGATTGCCTCAAGTTCAAGGCACGGCAAGACCCATATGCAGAAGCTGTTACAACCATCGTGTCAAGGAGGGTTGAGCTGAAGCTGTGAGTTCTAGGACACACTGGGCTATAGAGAAAAACCCTGTCTTTTTTTTTTTTTTTTTTTTTTGGTTTCTCGAGGTAGGATCTCGCTGTAGCCCAAGCTGATCTGGAATTCACTATGCAGTCCAGGGCTGGCATCAAATTCACAGTGATCCTTTTTACCTCTGCCTCTGAAGTGCTGGGATTAAAGGCATGCACCACCATGCCTGGCAGAGCCTGTCTCTTAAGAAAAACAAAAATTCTTTTAATTACTATTAGATAGAACAGAGACTAAATTTGACTTGTGTATAACTTGTCCATTGATTAGAATTTTCTGTGCATTTATATCGGCCTCCGTGCTCTGATTGGTAAGGAGAATAATTTCCCATCTAACTCCTGTCGTTTCATAGCAGTGTGAATTTTCTTAGTCTCGCGTGGCAAGAATTCTTGCAATTCTGCTGTTGTGAGTTCTTCAAGGGGTCAGCGCAGCACCAAGTACCAAATTCAAGTTCAACAGAACTTCTATCTAAGAAGTATTCCTACCCAAGGTAGCCCCACAGCCAGGCCCATGTCCTTTATTATTTTTAAATTATTTATTTATTTGCAAGCAGACAAAGAGTCAAACAAAGAAAGAGGGAGAGAGAAAAAGAGAATGGGCACGTCAGGGACTCTAGCCACCATGGGGGATCTTGAGGAACAATATCTGAGGTATAGTTGTCTCCAGCCTTTTGTGACCTGATTGTCAACACTTATTCCCCAAGTCAATGGCTCTCAACTGGGGTCACTTGTCCCCTGGGGGGGGGTGGTGGGAGCTATCTGACAAAGCCTGAGATGTTTAGTTGGGCAGTGGATATGGATAGGGGTACATGTGTGTCACAGCAGCCCTGTGGAGGTCAGGGGCCAATCTTGGGGTTTTATTCCCCTCCTTCCACCTTCTTTAAGATGGGGGTCTCCTTGTGTTTTTCTTTAAAATATTTTTATTTATTTGAGACAGAAAGAAAGAAGCAGAGAGAGGAGGGTAAGTGTGTCAGGGCATCCTGCCACTGTGAATGAGCTCCAGACACAGGCGATACTTTGTGCATCTGGCTTTGTGTGGGTACCGGGGAATCAAACCCTGGCCAGTGGGCTTTGCAAACAAGTGCCTTTAACAGCTGAGCCATCACCCTAGCCCGCTAGAGAGTTGTTTTGTTTTGTTTTGTTTTCCCAAGGTAAGGTCTCACTCTGGCCCAGGCTGACTGTGGAATTCACTATGTAGTCTCCGAGTGGCCAAGAGACATTTCTGGCAGTCACAATTTGAAGGAAGAGTCCATGTACAGAGCTGGAGGCATCTGTGATGTTCACAGTTTGAAGCAGGGAGGACTACTATTAAGGAGTGGGTAGAGGTCAGGGACTCTGCTCTCCATCTCTAGGGGGCAGAACAGTTACCCCAACACAGAATCATCCAGCCCCAATGTCAATAATGCTGCGCTAATCCCTGAGAACCATCTCTGTCTTCTCTACCTCGTAGGTGGAGCTCCCTCCACAAAGCATCTGCTCTGGTTTCTCTATGGAAGCCACAGAGAATGCCGTGGAACCTTCTGGAACACAAGCATGCAGGTAGCAGTCCTCTGACTTTGATGAATTTTCTTTGGGAAAAGGCTTTTGGGAACAGACTCTATTAAGCCAGTTTAATTCTTTGATCAATTTCCTATAAACCTCGGCTAGATAATTTCCAGTTGTTTTTCTCTGTTCCACTTCTAACCGGCTGAAACTATTTTCATTGGGAATCATTTCTTTTTCATTTAAATTTTACATTAGAGATTTGGTTTGTAGATCAATTTTTTTTTTTTTGTCAATATCAAATTTTACTGATACAGTTCCTGCTGTAGCCAGGGTTTTTTTTTTTTTTTTTTTTTTTTTTTGTGGCCTATAGTCCTACCAAGTCGATTTCCTGGGGTCAAACTTGGTTCTAAATTATGTCAGGGAGACAGACAATGTTGCAGTCAGGCTCACATTGCTGGTAGAAATCACCCAACCAAGAGCAGCTTGTGGGAAAAAAAAGAGGTTTATTTTGGCTTACAGCTAGCTCCATGATGGTAGGGAAAATGATGGCATGAACAGAGGGTGGACATCACCCCCTGGGCAACGTAAGGTGGACCATAGCAACAGGAGAGTGTGCCAAACACTGGCTATAACACCCATAAACCCACCCCCAGCAATACACTGCCTGCAGTGGGGCGTTAATTTTCAGTTGCCATCAGCTGGAGAGACTAACATTCAGAACATCTAAGTTTAAGGGGGACACCTGAATCAAACCACCACATTCCATTCTGGCCCCCTTAAACTGATAACCATACATGATTTAAAATGCAATGCATTCATCGAACTTTAAAAGTCCCCATAGGGGCTGGAGAGATGGCTTAGCGGTTAAGCGCTTGCCTGTGAAGCCTAAGGACCCCGGTTTGAGGCTCGGTTCCCCAGGTCCCACGTTAGCCAGATGCACAAGGGGGCGCACGCGTCTGGAGTTCGTTTGCAGAGGCTGGAAGCCCTGGCGCGCCCATTCTCTCTCTCTCCCTCTATCTGTCTTTCTCTCTGTGTCTGTTGCTCTCAAATAAATAAATAAATAAATAAAATTTTAACAAAAGTCCCCATAGTTTTTATCAATCCTAATGATGTTCAAACATCCCCATAATCCAAGCTCTTTTTTTTAAGGGGAATTTTATTTTTATTATTATTATTTATTTATTTATTTATTTATTTTGAGGTAAGGTTTCCCTTAGCCTAGGCTGACCTGGAACTCACTATGTAGTCTCAGGGTGTCCTCCTACCTCTGCCTCCTAAGTGCTGGGATTAAAGGTGTGCACCACCACGCCCTGCAATCCAAGGTCTTATAACTAAGCCACAATACCACAAAATCCCCCCCAAACCCATAATGGCACAGAATAAACACTCATACTGCAAAAGATGGCACTAGGCATAGCAAAGAAATATTCAGCCAATACAAGATTTAAACAGGGCAAACATCAAACTCTAGTGCCAAGTCCAATAACTCTAGTCAGTGACAAGTCTCCAAGTCTGGTAATTCTAACCAGAAACAAGTCTCTGGCGTTCCAATTCTGCCCCTCCAGCTAAGCAACTCACAGTCCTGGAAAACTTCATCCAGGGCTGATAGCTCTCCTTGACAGCCATTTCGTGGTCCCAGCATCTCCACTGGGTCTCCACTGCAAGCCATGGTCCCTCCTCATGGCCCCATGGGGTCTCCATGCAGGCATCCAGCAAACCTGCTTCACACTGCCCATGGCCATTTCCAAAACACAAGACCGTGTTGCAAACTCAATGACCCTCTCTTTCCTGCATTTCTTATACTCCATACCAGGTAGGGGGCCAATTTGTTAATCCAGGGGGGAATAAAACAGACTTTGAAGAACAGGACACTCCTTGAGCACTCAGGCCCCTTCAAAAGAGTTTACATCCCTCCTGTTGCCCCAGTGCAGGTCAGTGACCCAATCTCAATGGTTGTAATCTCTCAATTACACCTGAACGGGCAACAGTTTTGGCTTAAAGATTTCTTTCTGTGTCATATCCCTCACTCACACCAGACCATTTCTACTCAGTGCAACCCAGCACAAGTTCTCAGGACACAGGCATAACAGCAAGCCTCTCGCACAAACTGCTTCTAGCCCAGTCCAAGCAAAGCTCTTTCTCACCCTCACAAACAAAACCTCGCAGTCCATAGTTCTTACTGTATTCAGGCCTTTCAACTCTGACCAGAATAGTCCGTCAAGCTGTACTTACAGCACTGCAAGGCATCTCTTAGGCCAAGGTTTCAAATCCTTTCACATTCCTCTTGAAAATCAGCTCCAAAAGGCCAAAGCCACACAGTCAAGCTTCTAGCAGCAATTCCACTTGTCGGTACCACTTTATTGTTGCAGTCAGGTTCACATTGCTGGCAGAAATCACCCAACCAAGAGCAGCTTTGGTGGGGGGGGGGGGAACAGTTTATTTTGGCTTACAGACTCGAGGGGAAGCTCCACGATGGCAGGGGAAAATGATGGCATGAATAGGGGGTGGACATCACCCTCTGGCCAACATAAGGTGGACAATAGCAACAGGAGAGTGTGCCAGACACTGGCAAGGAGAAACTGGCTATAACACCCATAAACCCACCCCCAACAATACATTCCCTCCAGGAGGCTTTAATTTCCAATTGCCAGCAGCTAGGGAACCTAGTACTCAGAATACCTAAATTTATGGTGGACACCTAAATCAAACCACCACAGATAGAAAGTTGATTCTTTCATGAATTCTACTAGGAAACAACATACCCAAAGTAGCTATTTGCTTTTTCACGCATTGGGTAAAAGCCATTAGAATTTGTAGCTATTTATGAGCTAAAAACATGAAGAATTTGGGAGTTTGATGGGCAGCAAAAAGTAATGTAGGGGCTGGAGAGATGACTTTGGGGTTAAGGCACTTGCCTGCGAAGCCTTAGGACCTAGATTTGATTAACTAATACACACATATAGCCAGATGCACACGGTGGTGCATGCATCTGGAGTTCCTTTGCACTGGCTGGAGGCCCTGGCATGCCCATTCTTTCTCTCTCTCTCTCTCAAATAAATATATATATCTCTTAAATATATATATATATAAAGTAATGCAGGGGATGAAGAGATGGCTTTTGAGTTAAGGTGTTTGCCCGCGAAGCCTAAGAAATCACGTTCAATTCCCCAGTACTCACATAAGCCAGATACATATGGTGGTACATGTGTCTGGAGTTCATTTGCAGTGGCTGGATGCCCTGGCATTCTCATTCTCTCTCTATCTGCCTCTTTCTCCCTCTCAAATAAATGAAATATTTTTTAAAAATGAAAATGTTAAAAGAATGGATATAGAGTGTTCTCACCATGGAAATGAGGGCCAAGTGCAGTAATGCCTGCATCCGTCTGCATGCATAGTTCGGAACATGACACTGTAGAGTCTAAACGCAGTATTACCTGCCAATGCAAAACATTACGTTTTAAATAAATAAATATTTCAAAGCTATTAATCATAGTCTGGGGATGTGGTTCAGTATCAAGTCACTTGCCCAGCATGCAAGAGACCCTGGGTTTCATCCCCAGCACCACAAGACAAAACAAAGCACAATAAAAGCTATTAATCAGGCTTACCCGGCCTTAAAAGAAAAATGCTTTCTCTTCCTCCTTTGACAAATATACCTTCATAATGACAAAATTGAAAAGCAGCTGCTTTTGATGTGGTTGGGAACAGAGTTTTGTGTCTCTCCCTCTCCCACACTGCCTCTAGTTTTTGTTTTTATCAAAAGTCTTGATACTGTGCCCAGGCTGACCTCCAACTCTTGGGCTCAAGTGATCCTCTCAGTCTTGGCTTCCTCAGGAGCTGAGACTCTGGGTGGGTACCACCATGCCTGATGTTATATATATATATATATACATATACACATACATATATATATTTATCTATATATAATTATATGTATGTATGTATATATATATTTATATACACACACATATACACACATACATATATGTGTGTGTGTGTGTGGTTTGATTCAGGTGTCCCCCATAAACTTAGGTGTTCTGCATGCTGGGTTCCCAGCTGATGGAGATTTGGGAATTAACGCCTCCTGAAGGCAGTGTATTGTTGGGGAGTGGGCTTACGGGTGTTATAGCAAGTTTCCCCTTGCCAGTGTTTGGCACACTTCCCTGTTCCTATTGTCTACCTTATGTTGGCCAGGGGGTGATGTCCACCCTGTGCTCATGCTGTTGTTTTCCCTGCCGTCGTGGAGCTTCCCCCTTGAGTCTGCAAGCCAAAATAAATCCTTTTTTCCCAAAAGCTACTCTTGGTCAGGTGATTTCTACCAGCATTGTGAACCTGACTACAAATATACATGTGTGTGTGTGTGTGTGTGTGTGTGTGTGTGTGTGTGTGTGTGTGTGTATGTTATTTGCAAGGAGAAAGAGAGAGAATGGGTGCACTAGGGCCTCCAGCCACTGAAAATAAACTCTAAATGCATATGCCATTTTGTGCATCTGGCTTTACATGGGTACTGGGGATTGAACCCGGGTCATTAAGCTTTGCAGGCAAGTGCCTGAACCATCTCTTTGACCCCCTTCATAAAAAATTTGTGTTCTTATTTGTAAGGAGAGAGAGAGAGAGAAGAGCTGGTTTTATATGACTAAAAGTTAATGAAAAAAGGATGACTGAATTCAATCTATTGTATATGTCTGAGAATTCTGGTGACACCCAGTGATGCTTCAATAACAAACTAATAGACATGTAAGATATGTTAGCAGTAAATTATGTTGTTATTATAAAGATTTTTAAAAAATACATTTTATTTGGTTATTTGAGAGAGAGAGAATGGGTGTGCCAGGGCCTCCAGCCACTACAAACAAACTCCAGATGCATGCACCCCTTTGTGCATCTGCCTTACATGGGTACTGGAGAATCGAACCAGGGTCCTTTGGCTTTGCAGGCAAATGCCCTAACCACTAAGCCATCTCTCCAGCCCCAAAGATTTTATTTTAATAAAAAATGTGGGGCTGGAGAGATGACTTAGCAGTTAAGCATTTGACTGTGAAGCCTAAGGACCCCGGTTCGAGGCTCAATTCCCCAGGACCCATGTTAGCCAGATGCATAAGGGGGCGCATGCATCTGGAGTTCGTCTGCAGTGGCTGGAGGCCCTGGCGCACCCATTCTATCTCTCTCTCTCTCTCTACCTGCCTCTTTCTCTGTCACTCTCAAATAAATTAATAAAAATAATAAAAAAGTGTTTTACTATCAGCAGTGCCATTAGATTTTTCTTTTTCTTTTTTTAACCCAGGCTGGCCTCGAACTTCCTGCTCCTCCTGTCTCCACTTCTTCAGCAATGTCCTACCAGTATGCACCGCCACACCCGCACTCTTCCTTGAATCACTGTTTTCATCAAATTCAGTTTTCTGAGACAAGAGCACCTGGGATTAGCAGTATAGTCCTCTATGGGGTCGTTAGCTTCATACACTGACCACAGATTCTCGATGTCACGTACACACAGTACAATGGGCCCATGTATGATAACTTGTCATTAGCTTACAAAACACGACACAATTTTTCTCATTTTCCCTTGTATCTGTCACTTAGAATCTTCACTGTCAGGCTGGAAAGATGGCTTAGTGGTTAAGGCGCTTGCCTGCAAAGCCAAAGAATCCAGGTTCAATTCCCCAGGACCTATGGAAGCCAGCTATATAAGGGGCGCATGCATCTGGAGTTCGTTTACAGCGGCTGGAGGCCCTGGCGTGCCCATTCTGTCTCTCTCTCTCTCCCTCTCTCTCTCTCTCTCTATTTCCTTCTCTCCCTCTCAAATAAATAAATAAATAAAGAATCCTCTTTGCCTCTGGGATACCATCAGCACAGCACTGCTCAGAGAGCGTGTCCATAGTCGCCCCTTGCTGGTGACCAGATGGGGTGGGCATGGACGAAAGTGTCCTAAATCCATTATGAGATTAGCTGCCGCGTCTCTATAGCAAGACTTTCACAGTGAGGAACACATTCAGGGGCTGGCGAGATGGCTCTGTGGATAAAGTTATTGTCACACAAGCATGAGGACCGAAGTTTGAATCCCCAGCACCCACGTAAATGCCACCAGGGTCTGACCGCCTGTCTGTAACCCCAGCATTCCATCCCCCCACGAGATGGAGTCAAGGGAATCCCACAGGCAGGCTAGCTAGCCAGATTAGCTGAATCGGCCAAATATGCCAGTATTCCGTTGGCTCATTTGATCGAGCCTCACTTCAGTGAAAAGCACACCTTGGTGGATGCTGGTCTGAAGGCAGTCTCTATCCATGGGACTCTGAATGTGAATCCATTCATAGCTGTGCTAGTCCAGTTTTCACTGCTGTGACAAATAATGTTTTAGTTTTTTTGTGGTTTTTTTTTTGGGAGGGGTGGTTCAAGGTAGGGACTCTCTCCAGCTCAGGCTGACCTGGAATTCACTATGTCGTCTCAGGGTGGCCTTGAACTCATGGCAATCCTCCTACCTCTGCCTCCTGAGTGCTGGGATTAAAGGCGTGCGCCACCACACTTGGTTATAACTCAGAAAACTTTAAAGGAGGGAAGATTTCTTTTGGTTAGGAGCTTCAGAGGGTTTGGTCTGTAGTTGGTTTGCTCCATTGCTGTGTGTGGAGGGAAGGGCCTCTGTAGGCATATGCCTGGGGCATGCACATATGTACACACACCGACTTGCATACACCACACACCTCACACAAATTACACACATGCAAACAGAAATTATTCTTTTGGAAAACTATGTGGAAGGTAATTTTACTGTTCCCAAAATATCAAAATACAGGGGCTGTAGAAATAACTCAGTGGTTGAGGCGCTTGCCTGCAAAGCTTAAGGACCCAGGTTTGATTCCCCAGGACCCACATAAAGCCAGATGCACAAAGTGGTGCATATATCTGGAGTTGTTTGCAGTGGCTAGAAGCACTGGCATGCCTATTTTCTCTCTCTCTCTTTCTCTCTCAAATAAATAAAGTGCATCTGTTAAGTGGAAAAGGCAAAATATTAATTTAAGTAATGAATAGTAAAACAGCATCAAAATTATTTAAATCTCAGATTCCCAATTTAAAATTGTGATTGAATCTTATTAAAGATTTTTTTGAGGCAGAATCTTACTCTGTAGCCTAGCTGTCTCAAAGCCACAGCATTCCTCCTACCTCAGCCTCCTAAGTGCTGGGATTACAGGCATGAGCCCCCATGCCTGTTTTAAATCTTACTAAATATTTTTTTGTTTGCCTTTGTTTTTCGAGGTAGGGTCTTACTCTAGCCCAGGCTGACCTGGAATTCACTATGTACTCTCAGGGTGGCCTCGAACTCACGACGATCCTCCTACCTCTGCCTCCTCCCCAGTGCCGGGATTAAAGGCGTGCACCAGCACTCCGGGCCCTTGTTAAATATTTTTAAAAGCAAAGCCACTTGCAGTTTTGCCATTCAATACCCATTTAGTTGGAAATATAATGGATGATGCAATGTTGCCTCTATCAAAGTTTCCCTTGTTCCTGGACATGCCACGTTAAATGGGACAACGGGAACTTTAGTTAACAGTAGGCATCTGTTACTTATTTTTACAGCCCAAATAAGTAGGAGGGATTTGGGGGTTTTGTTGTGTTTTAGGATGGGAGAAAAAAAAGCCAGAGGCTTGTCAGGGTGTCCTCTGCTATGTGGGGGATCCTCAGGGCCTGAAGGCGGCTGCAGGCTCTAAGGGTGTCCGTGGTCATCAAGCAGAACCGTGCCCACTGCCGCAGTTTGGACCGTCACACGGGCGCCACCTGCAGGGCAGTGGGGGCATTGCCGAGCAAGCCGGGGTCCCACCTGGGCTCCATCTTCGCAGCCATCCCACCTCGCCCCTTCCCCTAGCAGAGGGAAAGCTCTTCCCGGTGTCTCAACACAGCCCCTCCAATTTCGGCGGCAACCCTTTTCACACAGGGCCTCCTCAAGAATGTTCCACAGCTGCTGCCTGGCCTTCCCAGATCTGGAGGTGCAGAACACACCTGAAGGGGTTCGAGGCCCACTCCACCAACTCGGTCCTTCGGCCACCACTCTACCCCAGACCTGGGTCCGGCTATGGCAGAGCCTGGCTGTGAGTGCCTTGCGTCTCCTGTCACCGCATTGCAACCAACAGCCTCATGACACCAAAAGATCAGAATGGCCACTAACAGTGGCAGGTTTGTCACAGGAGAAACCAACTACTCTCTCTCTGATTGTTTCTGAGGCTGGCTCGGCGGAAGAGAACCCATGCCTGGTACTGAAAACTGACTCAAAAGCCCATGCTAGGGAGGTCATGAGCTTTAGAGGGGAAACCACTACTGTTGCTGGCGAAATGGTATGTTATGCCCACCAAATTGCTCTTGAAATTCTTGTGTTTGTGCGTGTATATTAATGCTGCTCTCGCTTTAGGTTAGAGAAGCTTGTCTTTTCAGATGGCGGGGACCACTGGGGAGACTCAAAATTCACCAAAGCGCTGAGAAGAAGGGACGGACAGTGGAGTGTTCAGCACTGAGACATCTCTATCACACCCTCCAAGGCTCAGGGGCCATTGCAGAAGAGGTGGTAGAAAGAATGTATGAGCCAAAGGAAGGGAAGGATTGCTTACAATGCTGTCTCCCTGACACAAAGGGGCCTTGGTATTCATGACCTCACAGTAGCTGACACTACCTACATAAGACCTGCATAACTGGAAGCAAAGAAATAATGACATCAGGGCTGGAGAGATGGCTTAGTAGTTAAGGCACTTGCCTACAAAGCCAAAGAACCCAGGTTCGATTCTCCAGAACCCACATATGCCAGATGCACAAGGTGGCATATGTGTCTGGAGTTCACTTGCAGTGATTGGGTGCCCTGGCGTGCCCACTCTTTCTCTCTCTTTCTCTCAAATAAATAAATAAAAATAAAATATTTTTAGAAAAGAAAAGAGCACTCGGGAGGCAGAGGTAGGAGGATCGCCGTGAGTTTGAGGCCACCCTGAGACTACATAGTGAATTCTAGGTCAGCCTGGGTTAGAGTGAGACCCTATCTCGAAAAACCAAAAAAAAAAAAAAAAAAAAAAAAGGAAAAGAAATAATGACATCAGAACCAGGTGTGGTGGCACACACCTTTAATCCCAGCACTCAGGAGGCAGAGGTAGGAGGATTGCTATGAGTTTGAGGCCGGCCTGGGATTACAGAGTGAGTTTCAGGTTAACCTGGGCCAGAGTGAGACCCTAGCTCAAACAAACAAACAAAAAAGAAATAATGACATCAAAATAAAAGAAGGACTAGTTGGAAAGAAGAAAGGATTCAGTGGAGGAGGGATGGGAAGGGAGAAAAGAGAGGATGGTGGGAGGGAATTATGATCATGGTATATTGTATATATGTATGCAGGTTGTCAGTAAATTATCTTTATTTTTATTTATTTATATATTTGCAAAAAGAGAGAGAGAGAGAATGGGCACACCAGTGCTTCTAGCCATTATAAACAAACTCCAGATGCATGTGTCACTTTGTGCATCTGGCATTATGTGGGTCCTGGGGACTCAAACCAGGGTCTTTAGGTTTTGTAGATAAGTGCCTTATAACCCCTGGGCCATCTCTCCAGTCCTAAAATACTTTTTAGAGACTAGCACTTTTCACATGAGTATACTGAGAACCTGGGAGAGGATGTGACATGTTCAAGTGTGTCCCCTCTGTGGGCAAGCTTGTTCCTGTGCCTATCCTGTATTAATGGGGCCACTGGTATAAACATCCACCCCAGAGTGCCAATGCACGTACTTTGTACAACTCACCTACAGCTGGAACAACTGGATTTTCTACTAGATAACAAAACAAGGGCTGGAGAGATGGTTCCATGCTTAAGGCACTTGCCTGCATAGGCTAATGACATAGGTTCGATTCCCCAGTACCCACACAAGACAGATGCACAAAGTGGCACATATGTTGAGTTCATGTGCTGTGCCTTGAGGCCCTGGCATGCCCATTCTCTCTGTCTTTCTCTTTTCTGTCTCTCTTCCTATAAACAAACATATATATATATATATATATATATATATATATATGACAAAATGAAAATAAGGACCTCAAGTAGCCCACACTGCACACAAAAATCAACTCATAGCATAAAACGCAAACCTCTCAAACTTCTAGAAGACATTGAAGAAAATATTTATGGTCTTTGGTTAAGCACAGAGTTCTTAGACACCAAGAGCATAATCTGTAAATGGAAGTCACTGGATTAAGAGTTTTTGAGATTTACTTTTCCTCTGCAGAAGATGCTGAAAATGAACTATGATGAAACATAATCTCCAGAACCAGATATTTGCAACATCATATTCAGCAAAGGACTTGAACCCAGAATATATGAAGGACTCAACAAGAAGAAAACAAATAATCCAGTTTCTTTTTTAAAAAATGCCTTTAATCCCAGTACTTGGGAGGGGCGGTAGGAGGATCGCTATGAGGCCAGCCTGAGACTACATAGTGAATTCTAGGTCAGCCTGGGCTAGAGCGAGACCCTACCTGGAAAATCAAAACAAAACAAACAAAATAGAAAAATGCATAACAGGTCAGCATGAGGGTACACCTGTGGGTCTAGCTACTTGGGGGCTAAGAGAGGAGAACACAAGTTTGAGACCAGCCTAGGCAATTTAACTAGTTCCTGGCTCAAAATAAAAATCAAACAGAGCCGGCACATCCAATGACCCCCCGACTCAACTCAGAGAAGCCAGATTGGTCGTTGTTCCAATTCCCTAAAGGAAGTTAGAGTTCCTTCTTCAGAGGGGATGAAGAATGGGGGATAGAAATCGGCCAGGCAGCTCAGGGAAGCAAGAATAGCTTTCCCTTGGCTGAACATGGGAATTGTCCTGAGGTCTATAGGGGGAAATCTAGGTCATTTCTCTTGACTGCAGGACAGAAATGTCAGAAGGGCCTGGCCTTTCTTTATTGCTGTCCCCTAGTGAGTCTTTCCACCACCTTCTGAAAATGCCCTTCCTAGAGAATTAAGATTTCTGGAAAGATTGTCCTTTTCCAGAAATTCCGACACCAGATAGCTGACCTCAGGACTAGTCTGACAACTAGACCAGCCACCCACCCACCAGGCTCACAAAAACCAACCAACCAACCAACCTGTTTCTCAAGGTGGGCTTCTCAAACCCAACTTGTCTCCTTGGGCAAATGCTATGCCTTCCTTCTTTGCCTTAAGTGCCCCTTCTCTTAAAGCTGTCCCTTCCTAAAGCTCTAAGCTGTGAGAAAATCTTTCTCATCCTTAAAAATTATAATAAAGGGTTGAAGGGATGGCTTAGCGCTTAAGGTGCTTGCCTGCAAAGCCAAAGGACTCAGGTTCGATTCCCCATGTCCCATGTAAGCCAGATGCACAAGGGGGCGCACGCATCTGGAGTTCATTTGCAGTGGCTGGAAGCCCTGGCGCTGCCCATTCTCTCTCTCTCTTTTTCTCCCTCCCTCTTTCTCTGTCAACTAAATAAAATATAAAAAAATTATAATAAAATGAAAAGGTTGGGATGCAGCTCACTAGTAGAATGCTTGCCTGACAAAGGAAAAGCTCTGCATTCAATTCCCAGAAATCACCGAAAATTAATGGGGTTGAGGAGATGGTTCAGTGGTTAAAGGTACTTGCCTGCAAAGCCTGCTGGCCCAGGGTTCAATTCCCCAGCACCCACATAAAGCCAGATGCAAAAGGTGGAAATATGTGTTTGGTGTTTGTTGCAGCTCCCCCCCCACACACACATGTTTTTAGAAAGAAGAGAAAAAAAAATGGGCAAAAGATTTAAATACTTTATCCAGGAAGAAATGATGACTGATAAACTCATAAAAAAAGATGCTCTTCATTAGCCTTAGGAGAATACCAACAAAACCCCCCAATGAAACAGCCTACATCCTCAGAAATAAGGAATTAAATAAACAAATTATGGTTCGTTTCTATAAAATCTATTTTCCATCCTTCAAAAATTATATTTAGCACTTTAACCTGAAAAACACTTAGTAAAATTAACTCTAATGTATTAAATTAAAAAAAGGGGAAGATTTAAAGATAAAAATAGGGCTGGAGGGATGGCTTAGCCTTTAAGGTGTTTGCCTGCAAAGCCACGGGACCTAGATTTGATTCCCCAGGACCCACGTTAGCCAGATGCACAAGGGGGCACACGCGTCTGGAGTTCATTTGCAGTGGCTGGAGGCCCTGGCGGCACCCATTCTCTCTCTGCCTCTTTCTCTGGCAAATAAATAAATAAATAAAAATAAATGTTTAAAAAAGATAAAAGTAGTATTACCTCAAATAGTAAATAAACAGTGCATTACATTAGACACTGAATTGACATTGAGTAAACACGGAATTACATTGAAGAATCTCTAGGGCTCATGTTTGGGTATAATTACAGGGATTTCAGTTCCTTTTTCCTCCTTATTCTTCCAGACTCTCGATGTACAGCCCTGACTGGCCTGAATTTCATCACGTAGACCATGCTGGCCTGGAACTTGCAGCAATCCTCCTGCCTCTGCCTGTGGGGATTACAAGCATATACAGCTATGTCCAGCTAGAATTTCACTTCATTTATACTTCTTAGATTTTACCTAAATATTTTCAAACATGCCTATATTACTTTAGTTTAACCCATCACCCAGTTACCTCAGGGGAGAGGGATGGGTGCATCTCAGAGCCCCTACAGCCTGATTACCATTCATTCCATCCTCCACCTAGGAGGTGTCACCCCAGACTTCCCCTCAAGGAGCTACAAGCTTAGGTTTCCCTCCCAACAGCCTTTTTTTTTTTTTTTTTTTTTTTTTTGGTTTTCAAGGTAGGGCTTCATTCTAGCCCAGGCTGACCTGGAATGCACTATGTAGTCTCAGGGTGGCCTCGAACTCACGGCGATCCTCCTACCTCTGCCTCCTGAGTGCTGGGATTAAAGGCATGCACCACCACATCTGGCAGCCTTTTTTTAAAAAATTATTTATTAGCCGGGTGTGGTGGCATACGCCTTTAATCACAGTACTTGGGAGGCAGAGGTAGGAGGATCGCCGTGAGTTCGAGGCCACCCTGAGAATGCAGAGTGCATTCCAGGTCAGCCTGGGCTAGAGTGAAGCCCTACCTTGAAAAGCTTTTTAAAAAAGTTGTTATTTATTTATTTATTTGCAAGCAAAGAGAGAGGTAGAAAAGAGTCAGAGAGGATTGGTGTACCAGGGTCTCTAGCTATGGCAAATGAACTCCAGATACATGCGCCACTGTGCATCTGACTTTATGTGTGTGCTGGGGAATTGAACCTGGTCATTGGGCTTTGCAGGCAAATGCCTTAACCACTGAACAATCTCTCCAGCCACCCCCCCCCCACAAACAACCTTTTCTGAAGGCCACCTCTGCCTTCAGTTCCGGGTCAGCTGTCTGCCCTCCTGCCCTGACTGTCTCCTTACTCTCCTTCTGTACCTTTGCTGTTCCTCTGTTGTGATGATTTAGGGACTCAATCACCCCCTTTTCCTTCCTCACCCTCATTAGATCCCAGTGGTATTCTGATCATGTCCGTGGCCTCAGCAACATCACTCCAGACACCCACATCACTGCCCCCAGGCACTTATTGGGTGTCTGTGGCGAGGCACTCTTTCAAGGACCTGGGGTCTCTACCAAAGCAAAGGTCCTGGCATAATAACAGAAGAGCTGAGTAGTGAGCATGTCAGAAGCAAATGAGGGCTGGAGAGATGGCTTAGTGGTTAAGGCACTTGCCTACAAAGCCTAAGGACCCAGGTTTGAGTCTCCAGGTCCCACGTTCACCAGATGCACAAGGTGACTCATGCATCTGGAGTTTGTTTGCAGTGGCTGGAGGCCCTGGCATGCCCATTCTCACTCTATCTCTCTCTCCCTCTCTCTGTCTCAAATAAATAAATAAATAAATATTTTTTTAAGCAAATGAACAAGTGAACTTCAGAACCTGCATGTTAATGAGCTCTGAAGACAGGTGAATGTATGGGAAAGCGTTCCGCCCGGGTGGTACGGTGTGATTTCCATCAGGAGCTCAGCATCTCCTCAAAACCTCCATGCATGGGGCCCAGTGTCACAGTTTAACACCCTCTCCAGGGGACCCTGCCAAGGTCCCAAAGGATCTCTCAAAGTTAAGGAGCATTTATTTTGATATTTGTAGCTGATATGGAGGTGAGAAGTCTGAAATCAGCTCCTCTGGCAGCGTTGGTTCCTTCTGAGAGCTTTGGGCCGAGTCCACTGCTAGTCTGTACTGGCTTTGAGTGACTGCTAGCTTCTCTCCACCCCTACTCTCTCCCTCTAACTGACTTTGACTTCTGTCATTAGATTTCCTGCTGTGACTGACGCGTCTGAGTTGTCAGGAGGACTCTTGTGGTCCGACTGCCCACTCTTAGGCTCCAAGATAACTTTCCCAGTAATTTTTGTTGTTGTTGTTGTTATTATTATTATTATTATGTTCCAGGTAAGGTCTTACTCTAGCCCAGGCTGACTTGGAACTTACTCTGTAATCCCAGGCTGGTCTCGAACTCACAGCCATCCTCCTACTTCTGTCTCCCGAGTGCTGGATTAAAGACGTGCGCCCCCCCATGCCTGGCTGCAACTTCTTTCTTAAACCAGAGAGCGTCCATAATCCTCAATCCATTTCTTGTCTTGATCAAGGAGGAAGGGGTGCTGGGTGAAATGGCCAGCTTGTCCCTCTCCTGCGCTGGAGGAGAAGGACTTTGTCCCATCTAGTGGAATCTTTCTTGGAAACATTAATCTTCCTTCACACCTCTCTCTCTTTATTGTCCCACATTGCCGCCAGGCTGACAAAATCATTCTTGCCGTGCAAGGTAACATATCCCCTCATAGGACCTGTACTTACAACGCTGCTCTCTGGGGCGGGGGAAACACACATTACTATGTGTCCCACAGTATTTAGAGTGGGGCTACATCTGGATAAACCCATTGTAAATTGAGACGATCGTAAGCCACAAATGCATGTCCTCCATGTAACCCGTGGAACACAGAAGCTTAGTACCACGGCACACTGAGTAGCGATGGGCTCCCACGACACTGCGAGGCTGACGGGGAGGGGCCGCTCGTGTCACTGCCCAGCGGGAGGAGAAGGATGTATTCCACATTTCACCAGCCTGAGAAAAGTCAAAATTAAAGTACAGTTTTTTAAAAAAGACTTTATTGGGCTGGACAGATGGCTTAGCGGTTAAGCGCTTGCCTGTGAAGGCTAAGGACCCCGGTTCGAGGCTCGATTCCCCAGGACCCACGTTAGCCAGATGCACAAGGGGGCACACACATCTGGAGTTCATCTGCAGTGGCTGGAAGCCCTGGTGCGCCCATTCTCTCTCTCTCTGCCTCTTTCTCTGTCTGTCACTCTCAAATAAACAAATAAAAATAAACCAAAGAAAATTAAAAAAAAAAAGACTTTATTTATTTTTGAGAGAGAGAGAGAGAGAGACAAGGGCATGCCAGGGCTTCTAGCCACTGCCAACAAACTCCAGATGCATGCTCCACCTTGTGCATCTGGCTTACATGGGCACTGGAGAATCGAGCCTGGGTCCATAGGGTTTGCAGGTAAGCGCCTTACCTGCTAAACCATCTCTCCAGCCCTAAGGTACGGTTTGTGCCGGGCGTTGTGGCGCACGCCTTTAATCCCAGCACTCAGGAGGCAGAGGTAGGAGGATCGCCGTGAGTTCGAGGCCACCTTGAGACTCCATAGTGAATTCCAGATCAGCCTGAGCTAGAGCAAGATCCTGCCTTGAAAAACCAACAGAAAATAAATAAATAACTAAAAGGACAGTTTATCTGAGTGAGCATCACTTTGACACCATCATAAAATCCCCCGTGAGTCAGAGATGCTCACGCACTCAGCCCAGTACGTGTCATAGAAGTTGCTTAGCCAGGATCTGCGGAGAGAATGGAGCAAGGTGTGAATGAATGAAGAAGGGAGTCAGGGAGAGATGAAGCCTCTGTGAGGCCAAGCTTGCCTGGCCCAGAGGTGAGGACTCCACAAAACTCCCCAGCACATACGTCCCATGATTCAGGTGCATGGTTCAGTATGTGGTGGGCAGGCAAGACTCAAAACTGAGGCTCTGGACTGGAGAAATGGCTTAGCAGTTAAGGCACCTGCCTGCAAAGCCAAAGAACCCAAGTTCAATTCCCCAGGACCCACACAAATCCAAATGCACAAGATGGTGCATATATCTGGAATTTGTTTACAGTGGCTAGAGGCCCTGGCATGCCCATTCTCTCTCTGCCTCTTTTTTTCTCTCTCTCCCCCCGCCTCTCTCTCTCAAGTAAATACATATTTTTTTAAAAAATATTGTAAAAAAGAAAAAAGATAGATGAACGAAAGAAAGATAAAAAGAAGCCAGGCATGGTGGTACATGCCTTTAATCCCAGCACTCAGGAGGCCGAGGTATCACTGTGAGTTCGAGGCCACCCTGAGACTACATAGTGAATTTCAGGTCAGCCTGAGCTAGAGTGAGATCCTACCTCAAAAAACAAAACAAAACAAAAAATAAAAATAAACAAAAAAGATAGATAGATGGATGGGTGGATAGATAGATAGATAGATAGATAGATAGATAGATAGATAGATAGATAGAAAGAAAAAGAGAGAGAGACTGGATGTGGTGGTTCATGACTTTAATCCCAGCAATCAGGAGGCAAAAGTAGGAGGATCCCTGTGAGTTCAAGGCCAGCCTGGGACTATAGAGTGAGTTTCAGGTCAGCCTGGGCTAGAGTGAGACCCTGCCTTGGATACAAAAACAGAAAGGAAGAGAGAGAGAAAAAGAAAGGAAGGAAGGAAGGATGGAAAAGAAGAGAAAAGGAAAGAAAAGAAGGGAAAAAAGAAAATCAAAAGAAACAACAAAGACAAAATCACTGAAAACAACAACAACAAAAAATAGACTTTAATGTTCTGTAATGAAGGATACCCACTTGAGGCTAAATTAAATGTTTACACAGTCTTGAGTATCTTCTCCCTTTTGTTAGCATCTCCTTCTCCCTGATGAAATTCTTAGCAGGAATTTCAGAAGTCTTCTCAAACCTACCTGTGGTTCCAAAAGTTAGCAAATAGCAAGGAAGCTCCTGGCCAGTGTCACTAACAGAATCCCAGAGGCTTGTGTTAGAGGCCGCCATGGTCGGACTGGGCTGGACTGGAGCATTGGACAAGTGCCTCACACTTCCACCATTCCCAGGGAGACTGTACGGTAGGCATGAGACAGGCTGGACCCACTGCAACTGTCTAGTGCAAACGAAAGGAACGTCCTCCAAAGCAGGGCATATATTTTGAGGTGGAAGAAACCCCAGCAGAGCAGAAGACATCTAACACTGGCATCAGAGCCTTTAATTCACGGAGTGACCACAGACAAGTCACCCACCCTTTTAGGATCTTACCAGTCTTAGCATAGCTAATAGACTTCCATGGTCTCTTGTAATGGACTATAGTGCAGGAAGTGAATGGCCTACAAGTACTTGGCTTAAGTACTCAGGGCTACAAGAAAAGCAACGAGCCAAATATGGCAGCTCAGGCCTATAATCCCAGTGCTCAGGATGTTGAGACAGGAGGATTGAGCATTTAACATCATCTTGGGCTACAAAGTGAGACGCCCCCAAAAGATGTATAAATAACAAAAATGTCTGCTAATAATGCTATGTCATTGTCTGAATAATTCTTATTTTATTATTTATTTGAGAGAGAGAGAGAGAGAATGGGTGCACCAGGGCCTTCAGCCGCTGGAAACGAACTCCAGACATGTGTGCCCCCTTGTGTGCATGTGTGACATTGCGTGCTTGCTTCACTGAGCGTGTGGCTTACGTGGGACCTGGGGAGTCAAACATGAGTCCTTTGGCTTCTCAGGCAAACGCCTTAAGAGCTAAGCCATCTGCCCAGCCCTGAGTAATTCTTTTTTTTTTTTAAATAAATATTTCATTTATTTATTTGCAAACAGAGATACAGACACAGTGAGAGACAGAGAGAGAGATACAGTATGGGCAAGACAGGGGCTCCAGCCACTGCAAACGAATTCCAGATGCATACACCACTTTGTTCATCTGGCTTTACGAGAGTACTGGGAAATCAAACCCAGGTCATTAGGCTTTGCAGGAAAGCACCTTAACCACTGAGCAATCTTTCCAGCTCATCATTCTTTTTTTTTTTTAATTTTTATTAACATTTTCCATGATGATAAAAAATATCCCATGGTAATGCCCTCCCTCCCCCCCCCCCGACACTTTCCCCTTTGAAATTCCATTCTCCATCATATCCCTTCCCCTTCTCAATCATTGTCACCATTCTTTCTTGAGAGGGTTTCATTTATCCTGGGATGACCTCGCATTCTACGTAGTTGAGGATAACCTTGAACGTTGACTCTCCTACCTCCACTTCCCCAGTGCTACAATGACAGGTGTGTACCACCGTGCCCCGTCGCATGCGGTGCTGGTGACCAGGCCCAGGGCCTCATACTTGGCGAGCGTTCCACCCACTAAGCTACCTTCTCACCAAGTTCGCCTCATGCGGAAGATCCCCGGCAAGCCACAGGTGGCGAACGGGTTATTCATAAACCTCAGAACAGAGCTGGAGGGATGGCTTGGTGGGTAAGATGCTTGCTTGCAGAGCCAAAGGCCCCAGGTTCAGTTCCCCAGGACCCACGTTAGCCAGATGCACAAGAGGGCGCACGTGTCTGGAATTTGTTTGCACTGGCTGGAAGCCCTGATGCGCCCATTCTCTCTCTCTCTCTCTAATAAATAATAAATAAATAAATAGACAAATAAATAAATAAATAACAATAAACCTCAGAACAGACAGACACACACACACAAATATATGTATTTTTTTTTTTTTTTTGAGGTAGGTTCTCACTCTAGCCCAGGCTGACCTAGAATTCACTTTGTCATTTCAGGGTGGCCTTGTATTCACAGTGATCTTCCTACCTCTGCCTCCCTAGTGCTGGGATTAAAGATATGCGCCATCATACCCGGCTTATATTTAAGTTTTGAAAATCTAATGTAGCCTCTAAGAGAAGCCACACACTCAAGCAATGGATAGCACGGTTGTAGTCCCAGATATGGGAGTTTGTACAGATTACAGCCCTATTGAGCTGGGCGTGGTGGCACACGCCCTTGATCCCAGCACTTGGGAGGCAGAAGTGGGAGGATTATCATGAGTTCAAGGCCACCCTGAGACTACATAGTGAATTCCAGGTCAGCTGGACTAGAAGAAAACCCTACCTCAAAAAAAAAAAAAAAAAAATTACAGCCCTCGCTTTTCACATCGAGATGGGGTAATGGTAGACTTGGGCTCGGGGGAGCATTAAGTGAAGTATAAAGCTTGCCACACTCAGCCGTTGGCCTGGATGAAGAACTTGGTAAACATTAGCGGTTTCCACCTTAAACACCTCCCTTGGCCCCTGGATGTTTTCTGTGAGTCTGGACTTCCACACCTGGCTAACAAGCTCCATTGGCTACCCTGAGCGGCTCTGTGGCAGCCAGCCCCAGATAGGAAGGCAGCCAATGCTGCTGGAACAATCCTAGCTCTTACCTCCCAATAGAGCAAGGTGCCCTCCAGACTTGCCCATGACACCACATCGTCACCCAGGCTGTAAAAGAACCTTGGGCCCTGGGCCAGCTTCTCCTCCACGGGGTCAGTCTTCATCCTAGCCCTAAGTCTAGAAGCATCCATGCTCAGCCAGCCTGTTGCTGAAGAGACCCCAAGAGTGCCAAAGCTTTTCCCCTCCCTGCCTCAGGGGAAGACCCAGAAACAGCAGGGAAAAGACCCTTGGTCCTAGCTGAGACCACCCTGGGCCCTGCCTTGTAGGAATTGTGGATCCTCAGCACCTTCCTGACCTTGGGGTGTCCCCTTCTGACCCCACAGATGGATGGAAAATAATCTAGAGCGCATGAGTTTCAGAGGCCGAGTTACTTGTGGTCCCACAGGAACGGCCAGCCCTGACTATTGCAGAGGGGAAAAGAGCTCTGGACAGGGCTGGACTGCTGGTAGTGAGGAGCTGGAGAAGGGGCTCATGTGCAGGTGGGTCCAGAGTCTCCCCCAAGCTCTGAAGAAGCTCCACCACCCTGGCTGGCATCCCTGTGGGTCCAAGCTCTGGCTTTCAAATGCCAACGCTCCAGAGAGGCATCCTGTGAGTCCCTGGGGCCCTATGTGAACAGGTACTGTCCACGACCTTCCCTGAACACAGGACTAGCAATATTCATTACTGTTATATGCTTATATCAAATATCTATTGCACAAACAGTATTACAATACCATAAAGCAAAGAAAAAGCATCGCTCACAATTCCCAAAACCTAGAAAACGGGACATTGTGTTTTTTCTTTTCTTTTTGATTTTTTGATGTAGGGTCTCACTGTAGCTCAGGCTGACCTGGAATTTACTGTGTAGCCTCAGGGTGGCCTCGAACTCATGGCAATCCTTCTATCTCTGCCTCCCAAGTGCTGGAATTAAAGGCATGAGCCACCATGCCCGGCTCCTCCCTTTCTTTTCGTTCTTTCTTTCTTTTTAACATTTTTTTTCTTTTTAACATTTTACTATTATTTTTAAATTTACTTATTTGAAAGAGAGAGGAAGAGGCAGAGAGAGACAGACACAGAGAGAGAGAGACAGAAAGAGAGAGAGAGAAAGAGAGAATGGACATGTCAGGGCATCTAGCTACTGCAAAGGAACTCCAGATGCATGCACCGCCTTGTGCATCTGGCTATGTGGGTCCTGGGCAATCAAACCTGGGTCCTTTGGCTTTGCAGGCAAGCATCTTAATCACTAAGCCATTTCTCCAGCCCTCTTTTCTTTCCTTCCTTCTTCCTTTCTTTCTTTCTTTTTTTCTCCCTTCCTTCCTTCCTTCCTTCCTTCCTTCCTTCCTTCCTTCCTTCCTTTCTTTCTTTCTTTCTTTCTTTCTTTCTTTCTTCCTCCCTTCCTTTCTTCTTTCTCCTTTCCTTTCTTTTCCTCCCTCCCTCCCTCCCTCTCCCTCTCTTTCTTTCTTTCTTCTTTCTTCCAATTCCCCCCCAGCTCTTGCACATACACAAACACAGGTTTGCCACAGTGGGCCTCTGCCCAGCGCAGTTTTGCACTCAGCGTCTCCCCAGCACTTTTGGAGTTACAGCAGCCCTGCCAATTAGCTCTTAAAATGGGCTTGAAAATAGGCGTGCTGTTTCTTACCGCTGCCTCAGAGCTGGGTTCTGGGTTTGCTCCAGCTCACTGCTATTAAATACAGTGTCGGAACTTTGTTCAAAGCACTTTTCCTTTTTTTTTTTTTTTTTGAGGATTATTTCCGTAGGCCACATTCTCAGGTGTGGGATGGCTGCGGGAGAGGAGACGAATCTTTTTGCAGCTCATGAAAGAGGTGTGCACCCGGGCTCGCTGGAGGCTTGCAGACTGCAGGCACCCGAGGGCGACAGACAACTGTGGGGCAAGCCGAGGTCTCTGGGTTCACCGCTTGGATTGAAGTTATATCCAGGGAAGTCCTGGAAGGCCTTCAGCCCTGAGGAGGGGCAGTGGCTGCCACAGAGAGAGGCTCAAAGAGGCTGCCCAAAGCGAGGGAGTGGCGCCTGCCTTTGCCTCGGCCTCAGCATCTACAGCGTCCACTGGCTCAGGGCTGGGATGACGAGATGCTCAGGGCGCAGCAAGCATTACCACTGATGCTGGTGATAATGGTCCGAATGTGACATGTCCTCTATGGCCTCGTGTGGTTGTGATTAAGCCTCATACTTACTCCTCAACTCAAGGAGCCTTGGGAGAGGAGATGTATCACTGGAGCAGGCCTTGACGTTAAAAAAAATAAGAATTTTTAAATTTTTTGTTTATTTTTATTTATTTATTTGAGAGTGACAGACAGACAGGAAGAGCCAGAGAGAGAGAGAGAGAGAGAGAGAATGGGCGCTCCACGGCTTCCGGCCAATGCAAACAGACTTCAAATGCATGGGCTACCTTGTGCATCAGGCTTACGTGGGTACTGGGGAATTGAGCCTTGAACTGGGGTTCTTAGACTTCACAGGAATGCACTTAACCACTAAGCCATCTCTCCAGCCCTAAACTTTTTTTATATTTACTTATTTGCAAGCAGGGAGAGATAGACACGGAGAGAGACAGAGAGACAGAGAAAGAAGGGGCACACCAGGGCCTCTGCCACTGCAAATGAACTCCAGATTTTAAAAAAAAAAAGACTTGGAAATCTGGAGAGATGGCTCAGCAGTTAAAGGTACATGCTTACAAAACCTAACGGTGTCAGATCTGATTCCCCAGTACCCGTGTAAAGCCAGAGGAACAAAATGGTGCATGTGTCTAAAGTTCATTGGCAGAGGCAGGAGGTCCTAGCATGCTCATTCATTTTCTCTCTCTTTCTGTCAAGTAAATAAATATTATTAAATATTTTATCTATTTATGTTTGAGAGGGGGGGAGGTAGAGAGAATGGGTGTGCCAGGGTCTCTAGCCACTGCAAATGAACTCCAGATGCATGTGCCACCTTGTGCATCTGACTTATGTGGATACTTGAACCTGGGTCCTTAGGCTTTGCAGACAAATGCTTAACTACTAAACCACCACTCCAGCCCTTAGTTTTTTTTTTTTTTAATTATTTTATTTATGTTTGAGAGAGAGAGGCACAGGTAGAGAAAGAGGAGGAATGGTAAATATTTTTTTAAAAAAGACTTGGACTCTACTTGACAGATCTGGATTAAAGTGGGTATGGGATACTTGCAGGTCTGAGAACATAGGACAGATGTTGTACTTTCTCGTTCAGGAATGCTATGGATTGGGTGTGGTTGTGTCTTCCAAATGGTTCACATGTAGGAAGCTTGGTCTTCTGGTGGCAGTTTTGGGAGGTCATGGGCCCTTTAAGAGGTGAAGCCTCCTGCAAGGTAATTAGGTCATTGGTTAGAGGTGATACCCAGAGAAGGGGCTACTAGAGTCTTCCTGGGTTGTTATGGGAATGAGTCTGAGCTCTGAATGCTGTCTGCTCTCCTATCTCTATGGGATCTCTGGCCCATGCTCCTATCATTGTGATGCCATTGGCCCTGAGGCCCTCATGAGAACTGCCTAATCTTTTTTTTTGGTTTTTCGAGATAGGGTCTCACTCTGTCTCAGGCTGACCTGGAATTCACTATATAGTCTCAGGGTGGCCTCAAATTCATGGTGATCCTCCTACCTTGGTCTCCCAAGTGCTGGGATTAAAGGCAGGCGCCACCATACCCGGCTCCAATCTTTTTTTTTTTTTTACTATTTTTATTTATTTGCAAGGAGAAAGAAAGAGGGAGAGAGATAGAGAGAGAATGAGAACAAGAGTGGGCATGTCAAGGCCTCCAGCCATTACAAAACAACTCGAGATACATGCACCACTTTGTGCATCAGGCTTTACCTGGGTACTGGGGAATCAAACCCAGGCTGTTATGCTTTGAAAGCAACCATCTTAACCACTGAGCCATTTCTCCAGCCCCAAAGCTGCCCAATCTTGAATTCTGAACCTCCAAAACCTTCTTTCTTTATAAACTGCACAACCTCAGGTATTTTGCACTTGATACAGGTATTCAATAACAATAAACACTAAGCTAACACAAGTCATTTTATAATGCACCTATAGGGACGCTTAGGCTAGTAAGAAAATACAGGTTACTGTGGGTAACCAGGCAGAGGGTGGACTGAAGCCCCTTCATATTCCTCTAAGTGCCTTTGAGCCTTGACAAATAAATGCTTGATTTACGCAAAGCAGTGTGCTTCTGCATTAATATACCTCCTGTGTTGGTTTGAACTAGGTGATCCCCATAAACTCATGTGGTTTAGCCAGGTGCTTTGTGCCAGCAGAGCAAAGCTTCCTGCAACACCTTCCAACCCTGTCCCCTGGCTCTCCTCTTACAAACAAGAGCTGCCCAAGAGAGCTAAGTGGGCTCTTGGTTGCTTAAAAGAAGTTGCTAGGGTCTGGAAGACTGGCCCCTGGGACAGAGGCAGCTCTGGATGTCATAGGCTACTGGTCTCTCCTCTGGCTTCTTTTCTTTGTAAATATATTTTTATTAAAAAAAAAAAAAAACTTTCAAAAGGCTGGAGAGATGGCTTAGTGACTAAGGTGTTGTTTGCTTGCAAAGCATAAGGACCCAGGTTCAATTCTTCAGGACCCACATAATCCAGATGTGCACATGACTAGAGTTCATTTGCAATGGCTGAAGACCCTGGCACACCCATTCTCTCTCTCTCTTCCTCTCTGACCCTCGCTCTTTCTCAAAGAAATAAGTAAATAAGAAATATTTTTTAAAAAACTTTTTTTTTCCTTTTTTTTAAAGGGAGAGAGCACACCAGGGCTCTAGCCACTGAAAACGAACTCCAGACACATGCGCTGCCTTGCGCACCTGGCTTCACATGGGTACTGGGGAATCAAACCTGGGTCCTTTGGCTTTGCAGGCAAATGCCTTAAGTGCTGAGCCATCTCTTCAGCTCCCTCAGGCTCCTTTTCTGCTGCTCTTGGGCTGGCTGCCTCTTTAGGGAACCCTTCTGGATGCTCTAGTTTGAGGGTTCTCAGGAGAGCTTTGAGCCTAGAGCAGGCCTGGGTCTTTCTTTGAGCATGTGAGATGATGGGTCCTCATGGTTTCGCTCTGGCTAAGCGGAGGGTACTCCTCCCTCTTCCAGTATCTTTCCTCCACACACTCTGCTTTTAGGGGAGTTCACACCTCCTTCATGTGCCAACTCCTCTGTACCGCTGTCAGGACATGCTCCACACTTGAAGAGGAACCACCAGTCACCAGGTTCCATGCTCAAGGGGTCTGCCTGAGACACTAGGCTCTGGGAATAGAATGGCAAACGTATCAGTGCGTGACAAGGGCTGCCAAGACCCGGCGTCAGAAGAGGGGCTACAGCGCCTAGAAGGCAAGCAGGGAGAGGTGATGCTTTCTTCAAGCCCCCCTCTCTGGGAGAGAAGTTTTCTAGAGGGAGCCCATGATGGAAAGTGTTAGCAGAGGGGGTGCCATGGGTCCCATAAAAACAGCCTGAGTCAAAACTGGGTGTGGTGGCACACGCCTTTAATCCCAGCACTGGGAGGCAGAGGGAGGAGGATCGCCGTGAGTTCGAGGCCACCCTGAGACTGCATAGTGAATTCCAGGTCAGCCTGAGTCAGAGTGAGACCCTACCTCAACAAAAGAACAACAGCAACAACAACCCAGCCACAGTCAGACTGTTAGGGGTAGAAAAGGAAGTCAGAGGGCCGTGAGCCCCCCACAACTCTGACTCCAACCAAGGTATCAAATGGCTTCCCCCCACCCTCCTCCACAGCCCATCCAGGTGGGAGGAGAGGTTCTAGAAGGCTCTGTTCTGGCAGCTGCATGCAGAGGGGAGGAGCTGAAGGGAAAATGAAGGCTATCCTGACCCTGCTGGACCACCACCAGGTGCGGTAGTGGAGGACGCCCACCGCATGATGCGGAGTCACCGCCGCCCAAGCTCAGCCTTATCTCCGCTGCCTGGTGGTGGAGACCTAATGTAAAAGAAGAGTCTTGACAGATGTCCCGGAGCTCAAAGAGAAGACACGGAGATACACAGCAAAGACAGGGACTGGAGTGATGTGGCCACAAGCCCAGAAGTGCCTGGAAGCAGGGGCTGTGGCAGAGGGGGAAGGACTGTCCCGTGGGAGCTTTGGAGAGGCCCAGCCACAGTCCCCTCCCTCCCCTCCCCCCTCTCAATTCCTCCTTCCTTCTTCCCTGCCTCCCTTCTGACCATTCTTTCTCCCTTCCTTTCTCCTCTCGCCCTCCCTCCCTCCCTCTCTTCCTTTTCTTTATTTGTGTGTGTGTGTGTGTGTGTGTGTGTGTGTGTGTATGTGTGTGTGTGTGTATGTGTGTGTGTGTATGGGTGTGCCAGAGTCTCTTGCAATGCAAAGCTTTCCATGGGTACTGGGATGCTGAGCCCAGGCTGGCAGGCTTTGCAAGAAAATGCCTTTTGGGGCTGGAGAGATGGTCCAGCGGTTAAGGCACTTGCCTACAAAACCTAAGGGTCTGAGCTTGATTCCCCAGGACCCACGTAAAGCCAGATGCACAAGGTGGCACATGCATGTGGAGTTCATTTGCAGTGACTGGAGGCCTTGGCACACCCATTCCCTACCCCCACCCCCATCTCTCTCTCTCTTCTTTTGCTTTTTCAGGGTAGGGTCTCACTTTGGCCCAGGCTGACCTGGAATTCACTATGTAGACTCAGGGTGGCCTCAAACTCATGGCGATCCTCCAACCTTGACCTCCCAAGGGCTGGGATTAAAGGCGTGCGCCACCATGCTGGGCTCTGTCTCTCTCTTTTCTCTCAACCAACTAAATGAATTTTTTTTAAAAAAAGTGTCTTTAACCATTGAGCAATCTCCCCCACCTCTTTCCTCGTTTTCTTTGTGTGGAAGTGGGGTGTCTGCCTTTTCTCTCAAGGTAGGGTCTTTCATTGGCCTGGAGCTTACTGAATAGGCTAAGCTAGCTGACCAGAGAGCAAGGATTCACCTATCTTTGCCTCCCCAGCCCCGGGATGACAAGTAGGATCAAACTCAGGCCCTCACGTTTACAGAGCAAGCCTCTACTTAGTGAGCTGTCGATCTCCTTAGCCCATCTTTCTCCCTTCTTGAGACAGTGTCTCTCTATGGAGCCCAGGCTAGCCTTGAACTCACCACCCTCCTATTTCAGCCTCTCAGGTATTGATATTATAGGTGTGTGCCACCATGCCAAGCTTGGACAGACACACAGAGAGGGCTGGCAGCCTGGACCCAGTTTACAGGAGCTTGAAAGCCCACAGCAGGTAGGCACAGAGGGGGAAGGGTCAGATATCTGCAGGGGTACATAACTTCTGATTCTGTGCACCCTCAACACACGGACAAGGGTAAAGATGGAAGCACCCAGGTCACATGGATTGGGCTGGGACCAGGCTCCTCCAAAAAGGTTTCTTTGGACTGGAGAGATTTCTCAGTGGTTAAAGACATTTGCAAAAGGTTTCTTTGGACTGGAGAGATTTCCCAGTGGTTAAAGACACTTGCCTGCAAAGCCCTGTCTGCCTAGGTTCAATTCCATAGTACCCACATAAAGCCAGATACACAGGTGGCACATGCATCTGGAGTTGGAGTGCAGTGACTGGAGGCCCTGGCACACCCATATTCTTTCCTCTCTCAAGTAAACACACACACACACACACACACACACGCACACGCACACACACACACACAAGTATATATTTGAGGGAGAGAGAGAGAATGGGCATGCCAAGACCTCCAGCCACTGAACACAAACTCCAAACACATGCACCACCTTGTGTATCTGGTTTATGTGGGTACTGGGGAATCGAACTTGGGTCCTCAGGCTTTGCAGGCAAGCGTTTCTAACCACTAAGCCATCTCTCCAGCTCCCTAAAAATATTTTTTTTCTTAGGTAGGGTCTCACTCTAGCCCAGGCAGACCTGGAACTCACTATGGAGTCTCAGGGTGGCCTCGAACTCACAGCAATCCTCCACCTCTGCCTCCTGAGTGCTGGGATTAAAGGCATGTGCCACCACGCCCAGCTTCCTAAAAATATTTTTTGTTTATTTTATTTATTTATTTGAGAGCAACAGTGAGAGAAAGAGGGAAGAAGGGAGGGAGAAAGAGAGAGAGAGAGAGAGAATGGGCCTGCCAGGGCCTCCAGCCACTGCAAATGAACTCCAGATGCATGCGCCCCCTTGTGCATCTGGCTAACGGGGGTCCTGGGGAGTCGAGCCTCGAACTAGGGTCCTTAGGCTTCACAGGCAAGCACTTAACCACTAAGCCATCTCTCCAGCCCCAAAATATTTTTAAAATATTTTTTTGTTCATTTTTTAAATTTATTTGAGAGTGACAGAGAGAGAGGGAGAGAGAGAGAGAGAGAGAGAGAGAATGGGCGCTCCAGGGCCTCCAGCCACTGCAAACGAACTCCAGATGCATGCATCCCCTTGTACATCTGGCTAACGTGGGTCCTGGGGAATCAAGCCTCGAACCGGGGTCCTTAGGCTTCACAGGCAAGCGCTTAACTGCTAAGCCATCTGTCCAGCCCAAAAATATTTTTTAAAGAAAGGTTTATTTGACTTAGTTTGTAAAGGTTTCAGATGGAGACTAACCTCTACAACTGGTGACCTCCTCCTTTGCCCGTCTCTGGGCCTCCCTCTGCCCTCTGATCACTGCAGACCAACATGTCTCCCCACAAATGCTCATTGAAGCTAGAGTGGATTGGGGAGTCAATAAAACTCCATATATTAAATGTACTCTGCACTCTACAGTTTGCAAAGCACTTCCAAATGCATTCTGTGGTCACCACGATTGCCTTGAAAGGGAAAAGATAATTAGCCCTCACTCCACAGGCAGAGAAGCCAGGACTCAAGAAGAGAAAGAGGGGACGGGTGTGGTGGCGCACGCCTTTAATCTCAGCACTCGGGAGGCAGAGGTAAGAGGATCGTTGTGAGTTCAAGACCACTCTGAGACTATATACTGAATTTCAGGTCGGCCTGGGGTTAGAGTGAGACCCTACCACAAACAAACAAACAAACAACAGAAGAGAAAGGACTTTAGCAAGGCCATTCATACAGGTGGCCTGGCTCCTGGTGCTTCCCCATGTCACCTTGCTGCTTCTTGACAGGTCACCTGCAGGCTCACTGGGCACTTTGGGGTCCACGTCTCTCCAGTGACACCCTGTGCCCATATCTCCCCGGCTGGCTCCAATGTTCCCACATCCACTGCCGTCAGCCTGGCTTTCCCGCTCTGAGCATCTCCGTCTCTCCAGAGCCTGCTTGTCACCCCAGCAACGTACGCTGCAGTGAAGGGGTCCCAGTGCTGTCTCTTTTCTCCACCTGAAGGCTTCCCACCCTTCCCAGGCCACTTGTCTCTTTGAATTGCACAGAGGGGAGGCCCCAAACAGCACCCAGGCCTAAGTCACGGGGTCCAAGTTCCAACTCTGCTACTAAGTTGCCATGACCGTGTGACATCGGGCAGTTCACTTGCCCTCTCCGGGCCTCCATGCCCTCACTATAATATGGTGGGTTGAAGGCAATTCCTCCAGCTTCCTCTCCACGGGGTCCGTGCCAATCCCCCTTAGCCCGCGCTGCTCTTCCTGTGTGCGTGTCATCACCGTCTCCCTCTCCAGCTCTGAAAGGAATTTAGTCATTCAGGTAGACTTCTTTTTGGTTTTCCCGAAGTAGGGTCTCACTCTGGCCCAGGCTGACCTGGACTTCACTATGTCGTCTCAAGGTGGCCTCGAACTCACAGGGATCCTCCTACGCCTGCCTCCCGAGTGCTGGGATTAAAAACGCGCACCACCACGCCGGGTTCTCAGGTAGACTTTCCAAAGTTCTCCATGGTACCAGTTAGCCAGACCACCATTGAAGACGTGCTGATGAATTGATTGGTAAGCCAAGGACCACTTCCATTTGGCCTCCTTCTCTTCCCTCTTGAGTTTTCCCCAGGTGCGCACAGGGATGCCTGTAGTGTGCAGGGCTCAGGGTGGGCCCTGGGCTTCTCTCTTACCTTACCTATTGCTGAGGGGGTGTATGCCCCAGCGACGTGTTCTGCTGCTTCTGCAGGGCAGGTAATGAGTCCTCCCAGAGAACAGCCCAGACCTTCTTCCTTCAAAGCCTATCCTTGAACCAGGCATCTAAAGATGGTATCCACAGGGCTGGAGAAATGGCTCAGCAGTTAAGGCGCTTGCCAGCAAAGCCAACAGACCCAGGTTTGACTCCCCAGTACCCATGTGAAGCCAGATGCACAAAGTGGTGCATGTGTCTGGAGTTCATTTGCAGTGACTAGAGGCCCTGGCCCATTCCTTCTCTATCTGCCTCTCTCTCTCTCTTCCTCTCAAATAAATGAATAGCAAATAATAAATAAAATCTTTTAAAAAACTTTTTGTTTTATTTTTATTTATTTATTTGAGAGGGACAGACAGAGAGACAAAGAGAGAGAGAGAGAGAGAGAGAGAATGGGCGCACCAGGGTCTCCAGCCACTGCAAATGAACTCCAGACACGTGCGCCCCCTTGTGCATCTGGCTTATGTGGGTCCTGGGGAATCAGGTCTCGAACCAGGGTCCTTAAGCGTCACAGGCAAGTGCTTAACCACTAAGCCATCTCTCCAGCCCAAATATCTTTTTTTAAAAGGTGGTATCCAGAGCCACACAGCCCTCACTTCCCTGTCAAAGGAATCGAGTCTCATTGAGTGCCCCTTGGAAACATAAAACAGGGGTTGCGAACCTCCAGCTAGTGCACCCAGGCAAGTGCAGCACAGAGCCAAATTCCCCTCGCCTGAGGCCCAGCCATTCTTTTCTATACGTGTATGTGGTATACCATATGTGTGTATATGTGTGTGTACATGAAGGTGGATGTTTACATGTGTGCAGGAGCGTGTGGAGGCCAGGGGTCAATGCTGAGTGTGTTCTTCAATCATACTCCACTTTATTTTCATAACAATTTTTTTGGCAACTACCATAAATATAGACAATATGCCATGGCCATAATTCTCTCTCCCACTGCCCCCTCCCCTTTTTCCCCTCTCAAATCCCCCCTCCACTGAATCCCATTCTCTTTCCAATTAGTCTTTCTCCTGTATTAATGTCACCTTTTTATTTTCTCCTATTATGCAGGTCTTGTGCCATAGTGCCAACCACTGCGAGGTCATGAATATCAAGCCCACTTTCCTTTATTTTTTATATTTTTGTTCATTTTATTTGCAAGCAGAGAAACAGAAGAGACAGACAGAGAGAATGGGCATGCCAGGGCCTCAAGCCTCTGAAACTGAACTTGGGATACATGTGCCACTTTGTACATCTGGATTTACATGGGTCCTGGGGAATGGAACCCTGGTGGCAAGTGCCTTTAACTGCTCAGCCATCTCTCCAGCGCCCCCATCCCCTGCTTTATTTTTGAGATCAGGTTTCTCACTGAACCTGGAGCTCACTAGTTCAGCTAGGCTAGCTTGCCAGGGACGGATAGTCCTGTTTCTACATCCCTAGCACTGCGATTACAGGTGCATTCAATACGGTGTGTGGGTGCTGAGGATCTGAACTTGGGGAACTTATCAACCAAGCCGTCCTCCCAGCCCAAGCCTGGTGACTTTTGTCCAGCTCTGGTTCGCAGGAGAGAGCTGCCTGCCTGTTTGCGTGGTGTGCTCCAGGTCACTCTCCCTTTAAGAAATTAAAAGTCTGACGTGCTGAAGAGATGGCTTAGCTGGGTAGGGCGCTTGCCTGTGAAGCCTAAGGACCCAGGGTTCGATTCTCCAGGTCCCATGCAAGCCAGATAGATGCACATGGAGGCGCATGTGTCTGGAGTTCATTTGCAGTGGCTAGAGGCCCTGGCATGCCCATTCTCTCCCTTTAATAAATAAAAAATTATAATAAAATAAAGGACTGGATGCTTTCTTAAAAAAAAAAAAGAAATTAAAATCTGAGAAAACCATGGGCACACACAGACAGACAGACACACACAGACACTCTGTACACCCCCCCCACAAAAATAACAAAAAAAACCCTAATAAAGTAAGGTACCCAGTGTCCTGTCAGGGCCCATAAAAAGACTGCAGAGATAATCTAGATAATCTACCCAGCCCACTGACTTCAAGTGGAAAAACAGGCCCAGAACGGGCCAGAGCCCAGCCCAAGGTCACAACTGACAGGAGACTTAAGCCCAGGTGTCCCGTGCTTTTCCCAACGTGCCCAAGCAAGGCAGGCAGGGAGCAGAAGGGTTTTGACGAGAGGAAGACCAGGGTATCTTCCCTCTGCAGCCAGAATCATCCACGGGGCGTGGTAGGGTGGATGGATGGAGGAAAGTCGCTGCAACCTGTTCCTTCAGTGCCCAGAGCCTCTGGGTCAACCTGGCGCCAAGTTTCCTTGTCCTCCGAGTCCCTTCATCGCTTATCTCTGTGTCCACTGGTGGGCAGAGGTTCAGACCCAATACCTTTCAGTCTGGGAGCTTGGGAGCTGGGACTTGGCTCCTTGGGGAAAAGGTGAGGCCTGACAAGGGACCACTGCCCTGGGCACAAGGATGGCAGGGTCCAGCTAACAGCCAGAGAAGTCTCTCACCAGGGGACAGGACCCTTTGGGGTGGGGCTGCCTCACCAACCGTTTCCAGGGCTTTCTTTCCCTGGGCTCCACCCTGTGCATTTTTCCAAAGGGCAGGGTCCCAGCCAGGCCCTTGAAGGGTAAGGTGGCCTCTGGGCTCCCAGAGGCAGGGGAGGCTCGGAGCCAGGTATGGGAGGGCTTTTTGCGCGCCCCTGATTCAGGCTGGGGCCAGAGGACTTGGTGGCCTCCGAGACAGGAAGTGGGGCGGCTTTGGAGGTGATGGTGTGTCCAGGGTCCCCCGGCACCGGACTAGGCGCAGCCGGTGGGGGTTGGGGGGGGAGCCTGGCGGGAACCCCTCCTCGCCCGACTCCTCCTCCAGGACCGCCCCGTCCCGCCCCGCGCCCGAGAGCGCCGCAGCCGGGGCGGGGACCCGCGCGGGAAGGCGCGTCGTCCGGCGCCCGCCAGGTGCAGTTCCCACGAGTCTGGGGGTGGGGGGTCGTTCCCCCCCAACTCCAGAAGACCCGGGACGAGTGGCCTTCTCCGATCTGGCCGTGCCCTGTGTCCCTGCGCCCTAGCCACTACTGGACGCCGGTGACCCTCGGAAGCCAGGTAACCGAGGGTGGGTCCCCCGCCGTGCGCTCCCCCCCCCCGACTCTCCCCCGCGCGCACCCCGGAGCCCGGCGTGGGTCTGGACAAGTTCGCGTCTGGACCGCGACGGTGCACAACAGCCACTTCCACTCGGGACCCGCGTCTGTCAACATCAGTCTTTGGCCTTTTCACTTTTCCTCTCCCTGTTCTAGGAGGAGGTCCTGCTGACCTCCTCCTTCCCTCCCTGCCCCTGACCTCGCCATCCCCCCTCAGGACAAACCCTGGCACCGGAGCTGACAGTTGGCGATCTTTCCTTAGGGATGTTTTTACGTGCGTGTCCCGCCTCCTCCCGGCCACACACGCTAGGAGACCCGACCGGACAGGATGGGAGTGAGGAAGGGACGATCTGGTCCCTGTGCAGGCGGCTTCCAGGGCTGTGGCCGTGGCCACCGGGAGCTCTCTGCCTTACCCCTCCGCCTCCCTCGGACTGGTTAAGGTAGGGCCTCGCTGATGTCCCCTGTCTCCCTGCCCAGGAGATGAAGTGGACAGAGAGGGGCAGACAGAAGTTCCCACTAACCCGCGTGGACGTGCGCAGAGTGGACTTAAAGCAGACTCAAAGGAGTTAAGCAATTTACTGGAGGACAGTGGTGGACTCCTCCACCTGGGAAGGGGTGGGGACCAGATCTCCTAGACCAAGAGACTGTTTCTACATCTTGTTGTGCCCTTCCTTTTCTTCTTCTCCTCCTCCTTTTTCAAACAATTTATATGTTGATTTAAGAGAGGGAGAAGAGAGAGAGAGGAAGAGACTGGTAGAATGGGCGCACCAGGGCCTCCGGCCACTGCAATCCAACTCCAGACTCCTGCGCCACCTTCTGCATCTGGCTTACATGGATACTGGGGAATCAAACCTGGGTCCTTAGGCTTCACAGGCAAGTGCCCTAACCACTAAGCCACCTCTCCAGCCGCCCCTTATTTGTTACCCCTGCCTCCCCTCCCCCCCAGGGAGAACAGAGCTAGGTGTGGTGACACACATCTATCACCCTAATAGTCAGGAGATTAAATATACTTTTATTTATTTCTTGCTGTGCCCTTCAACAACAGGGGCCTGATTCTCCTCCGCCCTCCTCAAGTTCTTCCTGGGACAGGGGCACACAAGGCAAGGACACTTGCAGGCAGCAGAAGTCATATTCCATTGGGAAACTCTGCCAAGAGCCAACCAGCCCCTTGCCAAGCTCCCCGAACCACAGGAGGCAGGACCTGCTTTTTTCCCTGGCAGTACCCCCGGGGTGGGGGGGAGGGAGAGCAGGGTGCTTGACCAGAGTGGTGTGAGTTAACAGGAAACAGGAGAGACCCCGCCCCCCCCATGTCATTGACCTTGGAGAGAGAAAGGACATTGAAAAGTAGGGCACATTCCTAAGATGCCCCATTCCTCCACTTAGGTTAACTTCCTTCATTTTCTTTCTTTCTTTCTTTCTTTCTTTCTTTCTTTCTTTCTTTCTTTCTTTCTTTCTTTTTTTGGTTTTTTGAGGTAGGGTCTCACTGTAGCCCAGGCTGACCTGAAATTCACTATGTAGTCTCAGGATGGTCTCGAACTCGTAGCGATCCTCCTACCTCTGCCTCCCCAGTGCTGGTGTTAAAAGCGTGTGCCACCACACCCGTCTGCAACTTCTCTCTTAAACCAGAGAGCGTCCATAATCCTCACTCAACTTCTTGTCTGATCAGGGAGGCAGGGGTGCCGGGTGAAATGGCCAGCCTGTCCCTCTCCTGGGCTGGAGGCAGAGGAACTTTGTCCCATCTAGTAGAGATCTTACTAGGAAACGCTCTTCCTTGGCGCCTCTCTCTCCTTGCTGTCCCATAGTGTTGCCAAGGATTAGGGGAGGAGTTTGCTTCTCTTGCCTCAGTTTCCTCTAGTGAGAAATGAGGCCCATAGAATCTGGTTTTATGCGCGGGTGAGTGCTCTGAAGGCCTCTGTGTGCTGCAGAGCAAATCTAAGTGATAACTTATTTTCTCTTGTACCTGGAAGCGTGTGTGTGTGTGTGTGTGTGTGTGTGTGTGTGTCCATGCGCACATGCACGTGTGTGTTGCCCTGGCCATATGTTTCCCTCTGAGTAGTGGCCCTGCCTTTTTGTATCCACTGGCGAGCTGCCCTCATCCTGAGCACACATAGGTTTGCAAGAAGTATTTCTTTATCAAAAATAATCTCTGGGGGCTGGAGGGATGGCTTAATGGCTAAGGCATTTGCCTGCAAAGCCAAAGAACCCAGGTTTGATTCCCCAGGACCCACATTAGCCAGATGCACAAGGGGGCGCACTCTCCGTCTTTCCCTGTCAGATAAACAAGTAAATAAATAATCTCTGTACTGGAGGGATGGCTTAGCAGTTAAGGCGCTTGCTTGCAAAGCCTAAGGACCCAGGTTCCATTCCCCAGTTCCCAAGAAAGCCAGATGCACAAGGTAGTGCATGCATATGGGGTTCGTTTGCAGTGGCTGGGGGCCCTGGTGTGTCCATTCTCTCTCTCTCTCTCTCTGTCATAAATAAACTAAACTAAAATATTTTTTAAAATAATAACCTCTACAAGAGGAAAATTTGCCAAAATTCATGGGTTCCTTGAATGCCCTTCCCCTCCCTCCTTCCCTATGTAAGCGTGAGGATCAGCCCACCACACAGGAGAGGTCCTGGGAGGACAAGGGCAGGAGGGCTCCCGTGCCCAGGAGGGCAGAGGTAGCCAATTCCTTGTATATCTAAGGCTCAGACAGAGTGGGCGAGACAGAGGAATGAGCGACCTTCCATGGCAGTGCCCTGAGGTGACCCCCCCCCACAACCTGCTCTAGAGGAAATCCTCCACTTAGTGAGGACTTTGGGGGCCCTACTCAAAACTCCTCTGGACCCCTCAGCACACCTGGACAAGTGCTTTTGTCCAGAGGACAGGACAGGACATGTAGCCCTGGTCGGCTCTGCCCGTGGAGTGTCTGAGGCACGTGTGGACCTTCCACCCACCACCCTGAGAACATCCCTACAGGGGCATGACCCTGCCATCTTCCTGTACCAGCTCTGGGCCTTCAACGCGGAACCCGCAGACTGTTAGATCCAGAGCAGTGGAATAGGTGGTAGAGGTCACGCCCGTCCATGCCTTCTCTGCCTCCTCAAAGCCTGTGTAGCTCACCTTTTCATCTTGCTTGTCGTCGGTCCTCCGATAGGATACGGCTCCTGTAAGCAGAGACCTCTGTCTGTCTCAGGGCTCTGGCTGTGGGATCAGGGTGGTGTGTGCTGCGGGGCAGGTGCATGGGCCCCTCATAAGAGCTGAGCAAGAGGATCCGTCTGCCCCACCCTTGTTCCGTGTTCAGATGGGAAGACTGAGGCCCAGGAGTTGGGCGACAGTGGTGGAGGCAGGGCAGGAGCTGGTCCCGATCGATCAGACTGTAGGTCACTCGAGCTGGGTCCCTGTCCTCTGCTCCAGGTGGCTAGGGCTGTGTAAGAAGAGCCTTCAGGCCTGTAGCCTCCCAGAATCTCCTAGAGAGGCAGTTCTGTGAGCTGATGGCCACCACTAAGGGCAATGAGAGAGTCCCAGTGAGGACTGCAGCCAGCACCGGGGACCCTTTTCTTCCAGGGGAGCCCCTCCTCACTTAGCAAAAAGAACACCCTCTTCGGGCAGCCCGTTCAAGTTCTTCCAAAGACCTGCACACCCAATGCCAGCTTCTAAGATGGCCCAGGCAGGGGATAACCAGCCAGTCTGAGAAGTTGGCCGAGGAGGGCTCCAAGGTGTCCCCTGGGAACACAGGAAGATAGCCTGGAGGCAGGGTGACTACCCACCTTCACTGGGGAAGCGGCTCTCGAGTGTGCCCTGTAACAGACCCATGGGAAACTTTGCCTCGGTCCTGCCTGTGACCTCAAACATCTTTGGCCACTGTCACAGTTTGCCGGAATAAGAGCTGGAATGCACCCGCTGAACCTTGGAGTTGGAGGAGGGACTCAGAAGGCAGACCTTGAATGATGTGTCTTGTTTTTTTGTCGTCCCCCCCCCCCGCCGCACCCCCAGCTTGTTGGGATAATTGAGGAGGATGGGTTGGGGCAGGTGAGGGAGAAATGATAAGCTTTTACCTGAAGAAGTGACTCAGGGATGGGAGTTCTGTCTGAGGCCATCCTAGGTCCTCAAGCACCCCGCCCAGCCGCCCTCTGTGGGCTCCCTTCTAGAGAGAGGGAGGCTGTGCCTCAAGATGTGACTTCGTGCATTCCTGTAACTTGGCCATCTTTCTATCACCTCCATCACTACAAGTTTCATGGTTTTCAACCACCGTGGATGGAAAAACACGCCTGTTACGACATGGTGTGAGTCAGCTATTCATAAATAATGGGGCTGTAACCATCAGCCTCGATGTCTGCTGTTTGGCTCTTACTTGGAGACACGGTGTTTGGCCCTTTGGGGGAAAAGGCAAGGGTGACGCTGGAAACTGTTATGAAATTGTGAGGGAGGGATGGCAGAAACACTCTTTTTACTTCTTTCTTTCTTTCTTTCTTTTTTGAGGTAGGGTCTGCCTGTCTAGCCCAGGCTGACCTGGAATTCACTATGTAGTCTCAAAGTGGTTTTGAACTCACAGCGATCCTCCTACCTCTGCTTCCTGAGTGCTGGGATTAAAGGCATGCGCCACCATGCCCGGTGAGAAACATTCATTTTTGGCATCTGGGGAAAGAGATAGTGCTCCCCCAGTCAGTGGGCCAAATTTTAATTCCCACTCATACTTTGTTCTCTAACCCATGATTTTTAAAGATTTTAATGTTTTATTTATTTATGAGAGAGAAAAATGAGAGAGAGAGAGAGAGAGAATGGGCATGCCGGGACCTCTTGCCCCTGCAAACAACCTCCAGACACATGCACCACTTTGTGTATCTGGCTTTATATGGGTTCTGGGAAATCGAACCTGGACCAGCAGGCTTTGCAAGCAAGTGCCTTAAACCACTGAGCCATCTCTCCGGCCCTTTACGCCATGTTTTAATTTTGTACTGTTGCCTTGGCTTTTTGACATTGGCATCAGGTCAAGACCACCCAGAAGGCTTGTGTACTGTGGGGTCCTGAGAAACTTTGCCTAAGTCTCAGGCAGGGCTTCCTCCCAGCCCCCTGAGGTAGAGTCTCATTCTAGCTCAGGCTGACGTGGAATTCACTATGTAGTCTCAGGCTGGCCTCGAACTCATGACAATCCTCCTAACCTCTGCCTCTCGAGTGCTGAGATTAAAGGTGTTGCCACCACGCCCAGCAACTCAGGCTGGGTGTTTTGTCCCTGAAGACCTTCCTTTTAGTTAATCAGGAACACTTCAAGGTGTGTGGGGTGATCTTGGCAGGACCACATTCTATGCTGTCCAGCTGGCTGTGTGACTTTGGCCTTGTCCCTTCTTGAGCCTCAGTTTCCTCAACTGGAAGCCACATTGAGGTGCCTCACCCTAGTCACAGTTGCCCTTTGGGACAAAGGAGCAGGAGCCTGGGTGGATGTTGGGTCATGTCCTTGACCTCTGCCCAGATGTCGCATTACCTCTGTGTCCTTCACATCTAGGAAGATCTCTGGACATGATCATGTGTCCTCTGGGGGCACCGTCACCTCTGGTTGAGATGGCTTACGTTTGATGATCTCTGGAGACCCAGGGTTCCCCTTGTAACAGGCGGACACTTTTCTCCCCGCTCCCCCTTACAGACCATTCTGCTAATATGGGCTGTGTGTGAACAAGTAGCGAGTAGGATGATGTGAGAAGACTTGGGGATGGACCCAAGCCTGCCTGGACCTCTTGCTGAGAGCCAAGGCCAAGTTCTCTTTGCCTTCCAGACCTTGGGTTACATAAGAAGGTGGGGGTGGGAAGTAAGCCCATGGGGTAGATGCCCCCCCCAATGAGGTCACCAGCCTTCCAGCGCAGGACAGCATGGTGACGAATCCTGTGTCCCTGTCCCACATTCCCCTCTCTCCTTGCCCTGGGAGGGGACACAGGAAGTGAATCAGCCCACCCGCGTGACAGCAAACAGAGGAATGCCCTGGTAGATGCACACACGCGCCCGGCCCAACCTACCCTGCCTGTGTTTTGTTTATTTCTTCCATGTTAGCTGTTTATTAACTTCATCCACTGAATCCCCTTCTGACCTTGTTGCTTAATGGAAGGTCAGAGGATTTGTTTTGACCGAATTGGGATGCCGTGTTGTTGGGGTTATTGGTGAATATGAGAAGTAAATCACAATTGGTTGGAAGTATTCATTTAAAACAGAATAAAACCATTTTCTTTTTAAAATATTTTATTTTTATTTATTTATTTGTCAGAGAAGGGGGGAATTGAGAGAGAGAGACAGAAAGAGACAGAGAGAATGGATGCGCCAGGGCCTCCAGCCACTGCAAACAAACTCCAGCCGCTTGTGCCCCCTGTGCATCTGGCTAACATGGGTCCTAGAGAATCGAACCTGGGTCCTTTGGCTTTGCAGGCAAATGCCTTAACTGCTAAGCCATCCCTTGGAAGTATTCATTCTTACAGTCCCCATGAAAGAAACTTTTTGCTGGGCTGTGGGGTCGGCTACATGCTGGGGAAGGAAAATGAACTAGACTCAGTTCCCGACTGCAAGAACTCCCAGTCCAAGGTAACTGGCATTGTCCTGTGTAAGGGCAGGGAGGAGGGTCTGATTATGCTGGAAGGGCCTTGGAGGGAGACGTGTCTGCATGTCACAAGAGCTCCAGAGAGGTAGGGGGTTGTTCCATTCATTTCTGTTCTTGTGGTAAAACACAGAGAACAGTTTACCATTTGGACAAATTTTAAATGTATAGTTCATTGTCACTGAGCAAATTCACATGTTGCAAATATCCGTGGAAAACATCTTTTTTTTTTTTTTTTCATCATCTGGTAGCTGCAATTTTGTGCCCAATAAACACTGACTTGTGGGGCATGGTAGCCCATGCCTTTAATCCCAGCACTTGGGAAAAAGAGGTAGAAGAATGGCTGTGGCCAGCCTGGGAATACAGAGTGAGTTCCAGGTCAGCCTTGGCAGGAGAGAGACCCTACCTTGAAAAAAACAAAACCGGGCTGGAGAGATGGCTTAGCAGTTAAGCACTTGCCTGTGAAGCCTAAGGACCCCGGTTCGAGGCTCGGTTCCCCAGGACCCACGTAAGCCAGATACACAAGGGGGCGCACACGTCTGGAGTTTGTTTGCAGTAGCTGGAGGCCCTGGCGCACCCATTCTCTCTCTCTCTCTCTGTCTGTCACTCTCAAATAAATAAATAAAAATGAATTGAAAACATTTAGGGAAAAAAAAAAAAGGAAAAAACAAAACCCAAGCCAACCAAACAAACAAATAAACTCTGACTCCCCACATCGGCTCAGCTCCAGGCCCGGTGACCACTCTGCTTTCTGACGCTATGACATTGACAACTTGCCGCACCTCGTCCAAGTCTCTGTGAGTCTTTTCGGTGGTTCATAACATAATACTACAATTGGGGGTTTGAATGAAAAGAGGTTTACTTGGCTCACATTTCTCATCCAAGGTCAAGGGGATGCGTCTGGTCCTAGCCTTTTTGCTGCCAATCCAAGGCAGGGCAGAAAATCACATGATGGGAGATAGGAAGCATATGCTATATGCTACATAATACATCATATGTTGGCACCATCAGTTTCCTCCTCCCTGTCCCCCCTTATTGAGTGCCCTCCTTAATGGGATTGCTGGTATTCACGATGGTGTTGTGGGTTATGAGTTGAGAGAGAACACTTAGCCACTGTGTGCGGCGGGGGGCACTGTCTCTGGATATGCTTTACCATCCTGTGGTCTTAACAGTCTTCCCGGCCCTCTTCTGCCAACTTCCCTGTGGTGGGTGTGTTTTAAGTCTACTTGAGCGTTGGGCTCCCAGAAGCTTCTGGATTTCTGCTTTGGTGGGTTTTGAGTGGCCTCGATGTCTGTCTCCGTCACCCTGGCCCAGGTGATCAGGCTCGCCATGGAGGCAGCATCTTGCTCATCTCGCCAGCTCCTCTGTGGTTCCACCTGGGCCCTGGCTGCTGTGAGAGGCATTTCTTCTGCCAAGGAGTCACCTAACCTTGTGTTGTTTGTTGTTGATAGATTTCAGTTGGAGTGACCCTAGCCTTTTTTTTTTTGGTTTCGCTCTAGCCCAGGCTGACCTGGAATTCACTGTGCAGTCTCAGGGTGGCCTCAAACTCATGGCGATCCTCCTACCTCTGCCTCCCGAGTGCCGTTCCACCACGCCTGGCTAAATTCTATGTTGCAGTGCGGTTCGCATTGCTGGTAGAAATCACCCAACCAAGAGCAGCTTCTGGGAAAAAGAGATTTATTTTGGCTTACAGGCTCGAGGGGAAGCTCCATGATGGCAGGGAAAAACGATGGCAAGAGCAGAGGGTGGACATCACTCCCTGGCCAACATAAGGTGGACTACAGCAACAGGAGGGTGTGCCAAACACTGGCATGGGGAAACTGGCTATAAAGCCCATAAGCCCGCCCCCAACAATATACTCCCTCCAGGAGGCATTAATTCCCAAATCTCCATCAGCTGGGGAGCTAGCATTCAGAACACCTAAGTGTATGGGGGACACCTGAATCAAACCACCACATTCTATTTTTTTCTTTCTTGCTTCCTTCCTTTCTTTCTTTTTCTTTTTCTTCTCTCTTTCTCTCTTTTTTGGTTTTCTGAGGTAGGGTCTTGCTCTAGCCCAGGCTGACCTGGAATTCACTATGTAGTCTCAGGGTGGCCTTGAACTCATGGTGATCCTCCTACCTCTGCCTCACAAGTACTGAGATTAAAGGTATGCGCCACGACGCCCGGCTCACCCATCTTGGAAGGATGTAGCTGGGAGTGATGTCCCAGGGGGACTGAGAGTAAAACAGCCTCCAGGTAAGAAAAGCAAAGGACAGAAAGTTGGGTGTCAGGGTTGGGGAAATGACTCAGTGGATCAAACACTTGCTTCACAAGTGTGACGACCCAGGTTCAAACCCCCAGAACCCACATAAAGGCCAGGTGGGCAAGGTGGCCCACCTGTAGTCCCAGCACTCAGGAAGTGGAGACAGAGTATGTCCAGGGCAAGCCAACTAGCTAACTTAGCTGAACTGGCTAGCCCTAGGTTCAAGTGAGTGGCCCTGTCTCAGCAAGTAAGGCCGGAAGCAGTGGATGAAGATGCCAGTGTCAACCTCTACCTTCCACATGCAAGTGCGTACCACACACACACACACACACACACACAAAGAAGAAAAAGGAAAATCAGATGCTAGGCATGAGCCAGGCATAGTGGTACATGCCTTTAATCCCAGTACTTGGGAGGCAGAGGTAGGAGGATCACCATGAGTTCAAGGCCACCTTGAATTCCAGGTCAGCCTGGACTAGAGGGAAACCCTACCTCGACAAATCAAATATGGCATGGTAGCACATGCCATCAATCCCAGTTCTGAAGAAGATGAGGTAGTGAGAATCACTGCGAGTTCAAGGCCTACAAGTTTGGACTACAAGAGTGAGTTTCAGGTCAGCCTGGGCTAGACTGAGTCATGCCTTAAAAAAAAAAAACAGCAGGGCCGGAGAGATGGTTTAGCAGTTAAGACATTTGCCAGCAAAGCCAAATGACCCTGGTTCAATTCTCCAGTACCCATGGAAACCCAGATGCACAAGGTGGCTCATGCATCTGGAGTTTGTTTGCAGTGGCTAGAGGCTCTGGCACACCCATACTCTCTCTCTCTCTCTCTCTCTCTCTTCAATAAATAAATAAGTTAATTAGCCAGGCATGGTGGCATATGCCTTTAATACCAGCACTCGGGTGGCAGAGGTAGGAGGATCGCCATGAGTTCAAGGCCACCATGAGACTACATAGTGAATTCCAGGTCAGCCTGAGCTAGAGTGAGATCCTACCTCAAAAACCAAAACAAACAAAAAATAAGCTAATTAATTAATTAAACAAAAAAAAGTCAGTGGCCCCAAAAGCCATCACGTGGGTAGGTGGGACAGCTCTGAAAGGGTGGCGTGCTGCATGGGGTGGCCAGGTTTCTAGCTTGCGGCCTGGTGGATGACGGAGTGCCTCTGTCTAAGCTTGTAGGAGGAACAGTGGTTTGAGAAGGTGGAGAAAGGATCAGTTTGGGTCAGATGGCGTTAAGGAGCACATGGAACCACAAGAGTAGAATGAACTAAATGACGAAAGGGTGGGCTGAAGAGATGGCTCAGTGGTTAAGGTGCTAGTCTGCAAAGCCCAATAACCCAGGTTTGATTCCCCAGTACCCACGTAAAGCCAGATATACAAGGTGGCACACGCGTCTGGAGTTTGTTTGGAGTGACCAGAGGCCCTGGTATGCCCATTCTCTCTCTTTCTCTGAATAAATCTATCTCTCGCTCGCTCGCTTGCTCGCTCATAAATAAATAAAAAACAGAATTTCTTAAAAATATTTTTAAATTTTTATTTATTTATTTGAGAGCGACAGAGAGAAAGAGGCAGATATAGAGAGAATGGATGCGCCAGGGCTTCCAGCCACTGCAAACGAACTCCAGACACGTGCGCCCCCTTGTGCATCTGGCTAACGTGGGACCTGGGGAACCGAGCCTCGAACCGGGGTCCTTAGGCTTCACAGGCAAATGCCTAACTGCTAAGCCATCTCTCCAGCCCTCAGGGTTAGGGTTAAAAAAAAATAAAGATGAAAGGCCAAAGACGGACAACCAGTCAAAAACCAGGGAAAGGACTGCCCTTGGGTGGCAGGGAGGGCCTGGTGGGGTCGGCAGCCGGGACACACAGTGGCCGCTGTGCAGTGTGACCCCCTCCCTGTGCCCGTCACTTCATCAATCCAAGCTTGAGACTCTCTGCTTAGGCCCTGGGGTGGGGGTGGGCAGAGCAGGGCATGGGCGGCGACTAATTTGTTTGCTCAGGGTGGACCTGTGCCAGTGCCTTGGCGCAGTTAAAGATGGAATCGCGATAGGCGTGCTCGGGAGCAATGGAGCGTGCCGTGGCAGTGGGTCAAGGGCCGTGGATGGCAGCGAAGGGTGGGGAACTTTGCGGTCTCAGCGCTGCTGACACTTTTTATTTATTTATTTTTTATTTTATTTTCGAGGTAGGTTCTCACTGCAGGCCAGCTTGACCTGGAATTCACTCCGTAGTCCCAGGTTGGCCTTAAACTCACAGTGATCCTTCTACCTCTGCCTCCAGAGTGCTGGCATTAAAGGCATGTGACACCATATATCCAGCTCTATTGCTGACATTTTTAAAATATATCTTATTATTTATTTATTTTTTTAAATTTTGTTTATTTTTATTTATTTGAGAGTAACAGAGAGAGAGAGAGAGAGAGAGAATGGGTGTGCCAGGGCCTCCAACCACTGCAAACAAAGTCCAGACGCGTGCGCCCCCTTGTGCTTCTGGCTAACGTGGGCCCTGGGGAATTGAGCTTCGAGCTGGGGTCCTTAGGCTTCACAGGTAAGCACTTAACTGCTAAGCCATCTCTCCAGCCCTGTTTTATTTTTATTTATTTATTTGAGGAAAAGAGAAAGAAAGAGAGAATGGGCACTCCAGGGCCTTCAGCCACTGCACACTGAACTCCAGACGCATGTGCCACCATGTGCATCTGGCTTACGTGGGACCTGGAGAATCAAACCTGGGTCCTTAGGTTTCACAGGCAAGCTCCTTAACTGCTAAGCCATCTCTCCAGCCCTACTGCTGACATTTTTTTTTTGTTTGTTTTGACATTTTTTTTTGACCAGACAATTATTTGTTGTGGGGGACAGGTTTGCACCCTGGAAATGTTTCACAGTGCTCCTGGATTCCGTTCGCTGGGTGCCAGTGGCCACATTCACTCGTGGACTCACTGTGATGATCATCTCCAAACATGGTCTGCGGGGGACCAAAATTAACCACCCCCACGTGAGAACCACTGGACTAGGAGGCAGAAAGGTTTTCTTGAAGAGCTGATGTTAGTCTGAATTCTAAAAGGTAGATAAGAATTTACCAAGCAGTGTTTCCAGTTTTTTATTTTATTTTATTTGAGGTAGGGTCTCACTCTAGCTCAGGCTGACCTGGAATTCACTATGGGCCAGAGTGAGATCCTACCTTGAAAATCTGCCCACCCCCCAAAAGAAGAGGATATTCCCAAACGAAAGGACAGGACCCGAGGACGGGCTTGCGGCTCTGCAGGCGGGAGGAGGCGTGATGCTGAGTCTCAGGAGGGTGGTGACAAACCCTACGTCTGCGACATTTGCGGCAAGATCCAGCCGGGGCTCAGCTACCATTATGCTCACACCCACCTGGCCAGCGAGGTGGGGGACGAAGCCCAAGACAAGGAGACCCGATCCCCACCAAACCACAGAAATGAGAACCACAGACCCCAGGAAGGACCAGACGGGACCGTCATACCTGAGAACTACTGTGACTTCTGCTTGGGAGGGGGGTGGGTGGGAATCTAACATAAACAAGCAAAGTGGGAGGCCCGAGGAGCTGGTGTCATGTGCAGACTGGTCACTCAGCTCATTTGGGAGGAGAAAGCAGGACGGTGACAGCGGCCACAGCATGCGCACAGGGGACTTATCCTGTTCCACGTCAGAAAGTGTCGCCTCAACTTTCTACGGCTTTGATGAGGGCCATGTGGAAGAGCCTGGCTCCTGTCGAGGACAACGCAGTGGCCGAGGCTCGCCCGCAGCAGATCAAAAGGGCAGCTGCTAAACCCACGGGACAGACTGGGCCAGTTAGCCTCCCCCTCTCACTGTGGTCATTGTTCTGCCTCTGATATGTGGGATTTTAAAGTGTTATTTTTAAATGAAACATGATTTACGTTTTCCCTTTAAAAAAAAAAAAAAAAGAATTAACCAGGATGCAGCAGGGGAGGAGAGCCAGCTTTCTGTCGCTGTGATGGAGCTAAGAACGTATCTGAGACAATCACCGCATAAGGAGGGAAGGTTTATTTTGGCTCATAGGTTTGGAGGTTCCAGGTCATGTCTCTTGGCCCTGTTGCTTTTGGTGTGTGGTAGAGCTGCTCACCTCATGGTGGCTGGAGAGCAGAGAGAGAAAACCGAAGTCCCCATGTCTCACATGGCCTCAGCTCACCTCCCATTAGCCCCAGCTCTTCACGGTCTCATCACCTCAATACTACAATAGTATAGTACTCTGGGGACCATGCCCTCAATACATGGGCTTTTGAAGGGCACTTGGCCAAACTGGAGCACAAGAGAAGTATCCAAGGGCTGAAGAGGTGGCTCAGTGGGAAAAAGTGCTTATCTTGCAAACGCGAGGATCTGAATTGACTTGTTTTGTTTTGGTTGTACGAGGTAGGGTTTTCCTCGCGCCCAGGCTGACCTGGCATTCGCTATGGAATCTCAGGGAGGCCTTGAACTCACGGCGATCTTCCTACCTCTGCCTCCCGGGTGCTGGGATTAAAGGCGTGCGCCACCACGCCCAGCTGAGGACCTAAATTTGATCTCTAGTACCTACCCATATAAAAGCTGGGCATCATGGCACACACCCATAATCTCAGCGCTGGGCAGGCTGAGGCAGGTAGCTACCTGGGCCTCACTGGTCAGCCAGGATAGCTTACTTAGCGGGCTCCAGACCAGTGGTAGAGCTTGTCTCAAAGGAGGTGGATGGCATTCCTCTGGCCTCCACGTGCACACACACACATACACACACGCATGTATACAAGATAAACAACAAAAAAGGTTTTAAAGAGGGCACTCAATGTGTTATCATTACCTTCTTATTGCTGGGACAAAATACTTGCCTAAAAGCAGCTGATGGGCTCTCTTTTTTTTAATATATTTTATTTATTTATTTATTTGATAGAGAGAGAGAGGAAAAGGCAGAGAGAAAGAGAGAATGGGTGTACCAGGGCCTCCAGCCACTGCAAATGAACTCCAGATGTATGTGCTCCTTGGGCATCTGGCTTATGTGGATCCTGGGGAATTGGTCATTAGGCTTTGCAGGCAAACACCTTAACCGCTAAGCCATTTCCCCAGCCCCAAGCTGATGGGGTCTTTCATCCTGGCTCCTTCTGCCCTGTGATCTCTGCCTGGACATGTGCCCTCTTGCCCGCTCTCCTCTTCCTTTTGCCCCTTGACCTGGCCTGAACATCCGTGAGAGTCTGTCCCTCCTGGCTAGGACCAGCTTGGCTGTGAAGAAGAGAATACTTATCTTGACTTGGCTGTGTCATGCTTTGGGGGTGCCCTCTCACTTTGATTATATGTAAGATTTATCTTTGAGGGCTGGAGAGATTGCTCAGTGGTTTAAGGCACTTGCCTGCAAAACCCAAGACTTGAGTCCAGTTCCTCAATACCCACATAAGCACAAAGTGGTGCATGCATCTGGAGTTCATTTGTAGTGGCTAGAGGCCCTGGTGCACCCATTCTCCCTGTGTCTTTTTGTTATCTCTGCTCGCAAATACATAAATAAAAATATTGTTTAAAAAAGATTTACCTGGGGGCTGGAGAGATGGCTTAGCGGTTAAGCGCTTGCCTGTCAAGCCTAAGGACCCCGGTTCGAGGCTCGGTTCCCCAGGTCCCACGTTAGCCAGATGCACAAGGGGGCGCACGCGTCTGGAGTTCGTTTGCAGAGGCTGGAAGCCCTGGCGCGCCCATTCTCTCTCTCTCCCTCTATCTGTCTTTCTCTCTGTCTCTGTCGCTCTCAAATAAATAAATAATAATAAAAATTAAAAAAAAAAAAAGATTTACCTGGTTAGAGACATGGCTTAGCAGTTAAGGCAGTTGCCTGCAATGCTTAACACCTAGGTTCGATTCCCCAAGTACCCACCTAAAGCTAAATACACAGTGGTGCATGCATCTGAAGTTCATTTGCAGGGCTGGAGGCCCTGATGTGCCCATTCTCTCTCTCTCTTTCTCTCTCTGTCTTCTATCTCTCTCTACCTGCAAATAAATAAATAAATAAAACTTTAAAAAAAAGATTTATCTTTGTAAACAAAAAGTAGCTAATGAGAGGAAAGAGTTTATGTTTTTACAGTCGCAAGAAGAAAGCTTTGTGGTGTCAGGGGTCAGCATGGCATGAGCAGAGGCTGGACGTCACCTCTGCCACCCACAGCAGGTAGGAAACAGCAGCAGGAGAGTGAGCCGAAGTCTGGTAAGGGGAGCTGGCGCTCCACCACCCACATTGCCGCCAGCTGGGATCAAGCGCATGAGTTTATGGGGGACAGCCGATTCAAACCACCACACAGAGCTATGTGCAAAGGCCCTGAAGTGGGAAGAGGCAGAAGGGGAGATCAGCAAGGAAGCTGGCCTCGAACTCACAGCGCTCCTCCTACCTCAGCCTCCTGAGCACTGGGATTAAAGACATGCACCACCACACCCAGCTTCTTAATTTTATTTTTTTGCAATTCTTTTTTTTAATTTTTTCTCAATTTTTATTAACATTTTCCATGATTATAAAAAATAGCCCATGGTAATGCCCTCCCTACCCCCACTTTCCCCTTTGAAATTCCATTCTCCATCTTATCCCCTCCCCATCTCAATCACTCTCTCTTTTATTTTGATGTCATGATCTTTTCCTCCTCTTATGATGGTCTTGTGTAGGTAGTGTCAGGCACTGTGAGGTCATGGATATCCAGGCCATTTTATGTCTGGAGGGAGCACGTTGTAAGGAGTCCTACCCTTCCTTTGGCTCTTACATTCTTTCCACCACCTCTTCCACATTAGACCCTGAGCCTTGGAAGGTGTGATCGAGATGTTACTCAATACTCCAGTCACTTCTTTCCAGCACTGTGATACCTTCTGAGTCGTCCCAAGGTCACTGCCATCTGAAAAGAGAAGATTCTCTACCCAAAGTGAGAGCAGCGTTAATATAAGGGTATAAATATTAAGAGAAGTGCTTACTGGGCAGTTTGATAAGCATAGTATATACATTTATCCAGACATCAGCAGATGTTACACCCCTAGGGCTCATGACTACCCCTGTTTTAAGTTTTCAGTATCAGGGATGTATTCCCTCCCACGGTGTGGGCCTCCAGTCCAATTGGAAGGCAGTTGGTTTAATTTTTTTTCTATTTGTCTATCTTGTGGTTTTTCCATATATGTGCGGAGTTTAGTTCCTCTTTCTGGTTCTAACTATATAATACTCCAGTACTGGTTACCACATTATCTTGAGACATTTTCCTCCACCCAGGATATCCCACAGAATCACCTCGTACCTGAGTCATTTTGCAAATGCAAGTAGGTATGTGTGAGATAATGTCACAGACTTGGATAGGCTGAGGCAGACGGTGTGGGCATTTGGGTTTTGAAAGGCACTGGCAATTTGCCACCAGAAGGGTTTGTGAGAACGCACACACCTCCGGCAGATAGTGTTATCAAACTGATGTTTGCTGATCTAGAGCCCAAAGGTGGTTTTGCCAAAGCTGGGCATAGTGGCTCATGCCTGTAATTCCAGCACTTGAGAGGCAGAGGGAGGGGGATGGCCGCAGATTTGAGGCCTGCTTGGTCTACATGGTGAGATCTCACCTCAGGAAAGAAAGAAAGAAGAAAGAAAGAAAGAAAGAAAGAAAGAAAGAAAGAAAGAAAGAAAGAAAGAAAGAGACATGTCCTTGATGTTGCTTTGTTTGGTTGTTGGTTTTGTTTGTGATAGGGTCTTACTATGTAGCCCTGGCTGGCCTTGAACCTGCGAAGCTTCTGCTCAGGTGTTTCAAGTAGTTTTTTAAAAGTGTATTTTTATTTATTTATTTGTAAGGAAAGAGAGAGAGAATGTGAATGGGCACACCAGGGCCTCTTGCTGCTGCAAATGAACTCCAGACACAGGCGCCACTTTGTGCATCTAGCTTTACATGGGTACTGGGGAATCAAACCCAGGCCCACAGGCTTTGCAAGCAAGCACATTAACTTGAGCCGTCTCTCCAGCCCTCATGCTGTTTTTAAAAGCTTTTTATTGACAACCTCCATATACACAATGTATCCTGATCATAATCCTCTTCCAACACTCTCCTTTTCCCCCTTCCTCTACCTGTTCTCCACTGAACCCTATTTCTATCTAGTCCCCCTCTTTTTGTTTGTTTGTTTGTTGTTTTGTGAGGTAGGGTCTCACTCTAGCTCAGACTGACCTGGAATTCACTATGTAGTCTCAGGGTGGCCTCGAACTCACGGCGATCCTCCTACCTCTGCCTCCAGAGTGCTGGGATTAACGGCGTGCGCCACCACACCTGGCCTTTTTCCCCTTCTGTTTTAATAATTTCATCTTCTCTCCCCCTCCTGTCATGCATGTCTTCTGTAGGCAGTGTCAGCCACTGTGCGGTCAGGAGTACCAAAGCCACTCTGTGTCTGGAAGACAATACTGTTAAGTTTTCTTCCCCTTCCTTCGACTCTTACATTCTTTTTTTTTTTTTTTAATTTTTATTTATTTATTTATTTGAGAGCGACAGACACAGAGAGAGAGACAGGTAGAGAAAGACAGGTAGAGGGAGAGAGAGAGAATGGGCGCGCCAGGGCTTCCAGCCTCTGCAAACGAACTCCAGACGCGTGCGCCCCCTTGTGCATCTGGCTAACGTGGGACCTGGGGAACCGAGCCTCGAACCGGGGTCCTTAGGCTTCACAGGCAAGCGCTTAACCGCTAAGCCATCTCTCCAGCCCGAGTCTTACATTCTTTCTGCCACCTCTTCCATGAGCCTGGGGGGCGGGGGGTGATAGAGATGCCTCACATGGTGTTGAACACTTCACTCTTTCTTCCTCTCAGCACTTTGGTGAGGCTTGAGTCACCCCAGTGGTCACTGGCATCTGAAAAGAGAAGCTTCTCTGACTTTACCATGAATACATGTCATAGACCGGGAAAACGTTTGCATTTTTCCTTCTTTGTGAGCTGTCTATTCACGTTTTGCTCTTGTGTTGAGTTGGGGGAAATGTTGAGATATCAAGGAAACTTGTCTTTTGTCCGGAATATAAATTACAACCACTCCTCCCCCCGCCCCCAACTGGGTCAAGCAGGGTGGTTTTTTTTTTTTTTTTTTTTTTTCCTGTTTCTGCTATATTTTATATAGGGGATATCTGAAGAGGCAGCGAGATAGGTGGGCCCCAGGAGGGGCCCAAGGGTGGTCTTTGGGCAGCAGGGGAAGCCCTTGGGCCTCCTAACATGCTGAAGAGAGGAGAGAGGATGCACGGACCAAGTTGATGGGGCAAGGGGAAGTGACTGAGTTTCCCTGGGGACGGGTTGTGTTTGAGGCATGAGACAGGGCCGAGGGCCAGAGGTCTACTGTGCCAGGTGGACAGGGGTGGGTGGCTGGGCTGGACCCTGGAGTCGGAGCTAGATGAAGGAAGGGCGGGGACGGCGCTCCTGGCTGTGCCCTCTTAGGTCCCGCCTGTCACCTTAGCAACCGTCAGCCCCAGGGCTCAGCCGTCCAGAACCTGGGCTAGGAGCCGCATCCTTCCTGCCTTCACATGCCAGCCTTGTTTCTAGGCCCGCATCGCCCTCCAGGCCTGAAGCCGTGCTTCAGCGAAGTAGCTTAAATCACCAGGCCATCTCACATCGTGTCCTTGTCTGTGCTTCCCCTTTCCCGGGGACCCAGGCATCCCCACCTCCTGCCCCTACCCCTGCCTGGGTCTGCTGCTCCCCTATGGCCCTGCGTGACAGAGTGTGCCTCTCCTCTGTGGACAAGTAAGCCAAGTGGCCTTCTTTTGCTGGGATTGCCTGTCTGTTGTCACTTTTTATAATTTTTTATTTATTTATTTTCTTTTCAATTTTTGTTTATTAACAACTTCCATGATTATAAAAAATATCCCATGGTAATGCCCTCCCTCCCCCCACTTTCCCCTTTGAAACTTCGTTCTCCATCATATCCCCTCCCCCCCCAATCAGTCTAATTTTTTATTTATTTTAAAAAAATATATTTTTTTACTTATTTATTTGAGAGCAACAGACAGAGAAAGAGGCAAATATATAGAGAGAATGGGCGCGCCAGGGCCTCCAGCCACTGCAAACGAACTCCAGACGTGTGCGTCCCCTTGTGCATCTAGCTAATGTGGGTCCTGGGGAACCGAGCCTTGAACCGGGGTCCTTAAGCTTCACGGGCAAGCGCTTAACCGCTAAGCCATCTCTCCAGCTCTAATTTTTTATTTTTTAATTAAAAAAAAAATTTTAGAAAGAGTGTAAGAGAGAGAGACAGAGAGAGAATTGGCGGGCCAGGGCCTCAGCCACTGCAATGGAACTCCAGACACTTGTGCCACCTAGTGGGTATGTGCGACCTTACACTCGCCTCACCTTTGTGCGTCTGGCTTACGTGGGATCTGGAGAGTCAAACATGGGTCCTTGGGCTTCTCAGGCAAGTGCCTTAACCACCAAGCCATCTCTCCAGTCCTGTTGTCACTTTTAATTCCACATGTCAAATCCTGTAGGGCTGGGGAGGTGGCTTAATTAGTAAAGGTCTTGCTATGCAGCTGTGAGGACCTGAGTTCAAATCCCTAGGACCCATGTGAAAAGTGTGGTGGCACACTCATGTAACCCCAGCTCTGGGGAGGTGGAGACAGGAGGATCCCTGGAGCTTACGGGCTACTTGTCTTGTTGTGAGTTCCAGGTCCAGTGAGAGCCCTGGCTCAAAAACTTAAAGTGGATTTAAGCCAGGCATGGTGGCGCACGCCTTTAATCCCAGCACTTGAGAGGCAGAGGTAGGAGGATCGCTGTGAGTTCAAGGCCGCCCTGAGACTCCGTAGTGAATTCCAGGTCAGCCTGGGCTAGAGTGAGACCGTACCTTGAAAAAAAAACAAAAACAAAACAAAAAAAAAAATTAAAGGAGGGCAATTGAGGAAGACTCCTGATGTCATACTCTGGCCCCCATGTGTGGGCACACACACGTTCACATTTGTATCTGCCCACACATGTATAAACAACATTCACACAGGAATACCACACATATAAGCATGCAATATATATATATATATAAACTCTTGTGAGTTTGTGAGAGACCACCAAGGGCCTTACAGAGTATGAGAATAAAAACTGCAGGTGGTTTAAGAGGCAGTCTGTCTTTTTATTTTTTAAAAATATTTTATTTATTTATTTATTTGACAGAGAAAGAGGGAGAGAGAGAAAGAGACAGAGAGAGAGAGAATGGGCACACCAGGGCCTCCAGCCACTGTAAACGAACTCCAGACACATGCGCCCTCTTGTGCCTCTGACTAATGTGGGTCCTGGGGAATCGAACATCGGTCCTTTGGCTTTTGCAGGCAAATGCCTTAACCACTAAGCCATCCCTTCAGCCCAGCAGTCTGTCTTTTAAGACTTCTGGAGGAGGTGGCTTTAGAAGCACCTCTGAAGAATGGAGATGAGGGGAGGCCTTGGGGTGGGAATGGTCAGAGCCAGCTGGGAGGCACAGTGTGTGTGTGTGTGTGTGTGTGTGTGTGTGTGTGTGTGTGTGTGTATGTGTGTGGACACTGATCAGAACTGGAGGTTAGGGCTTCAGAGATGGTTTAGCAGTTAAGGCTCTTGCTTGCAAAGCCTAAGGACCCAGGTTCTGTTCCCCAGGACCCACATAAACCAGATGCACAAGGGAAGGCATGTGTCTGGAGTTCGTTTGCAGTGGCTGGAGGCCCTGGAATGCCCAGTTTTTCTTTCTCCCCACCTCTCCCTACTGATCCTTTCTCTCTCTCTCTGTCTCTCAAGTGAATGAATAAATAAAATAATAAATAAATTAAGCCAGGCATGGTGATACACATCTTTAATCCCAGCACTTGGGAGGCAGAGGTAGGAAGATTGCTTTTAGTTCAAGGCCACCCGGAGACCATAGTGAATTCCAGGGCAGCCTGGACTAGAGAGTGAGACTCTACCTTGGGGAAAAAAAAAATTAAAAAAAGAATTGGAGGATAGAGAAGTCAGTTCATCTGACTGTGTACAGGGCAGTCGGGGTAAGAGGATCAAAGACAAAGGGTGGGTGAGGACACTTGGTGAAAAGCTGTTTCATCTCCCCAGTGTAACTTGACTTTGTAATGATCCCCACTGGGGCCTCAGGCAGGACTGGATGGCAGCTTATGCTGAAGCTCCCCCACACTGACGCGGGCTCCATCCAGACATCCCGTTGGCACAGCCCTGCCCCAGACGAACCCAACTGCTCGCCTCACTCCCTCACCCCTGCCCTTGGTGCCCTCCTTGCCACCTTCTTCCAGGTTCCACGGCACGAGTGGTCTCCCTCCCTTTCCTCCTGCCTGTCTTGAGCGGACACTCGGGCGTCCACTGGTTCTGACTTCCAGGGATATTCGTTCAACTGGAGGAAAGAACAAAGACCAAAAAGCCCTCGAAACACTAGCGACGGAGTCCGAGAAGTGTGGGCCACTAGTAGAGCACTTGCTGAGCAAGGTCCAAACCCTGCTTTGTTACACAAGAAAGGAAAGAGGAAAAGAAAGGAAGATGGGGCCTGGAGAGATGGCTCAGTGGTTGGGGCATTTGCCTGCAAAGTCTGACGATTCCCCAGAAGTGGCACATGCATCTGGAGTTTGCAGTAGCAAGAGGCCCTGGTATGCCCGTTCTCTCCCTCTCTCCTCTCTGTCTCTCTCTGCTTGCAAATAAATACATAATTAAAAAAAGAAAGAAAGAAAGAAAGATGGGCTGGGCGTGGTGGCGCACGCCTTTAATCCCAGCACTCGGGAGGCAGAGGCAGGAGGATCGCCGTGACTTCGAGGCCACCCTGAGACTACAGAGTGAATTCCAGGTCAGCCTGGGCTAGAGTGAGACCCTACCTCAAAAACGCCCCCCCCAAAGAAAAATAAAAAGGAAAGAAAGATGGGCTCAAGAGTTGGCTCAGTGGCTAAGAATGTTTGCCACTTAAGCATGAGGGCCGGAAAGGGCCCGGACTACCTGAGTTTGACTCCCCAGCGCCCATGTAACAGCTGGGTGTGGCAGGACACGTCTGTAACCCTGGTCTGCAGTGGCACGGGGAGAGACTGGCGCAGCGGTGGGACTCACTGGAAGACGGCAGCCCTGGGTCGAGGAAGATCTCCCGTCTCAGTGAAGTACCCGGAGCAGTTGTGACGGGGCACGGGAAGCTCCTGTTTGGCCTTCAAGCCCGGCAGCGTGCCCCTCACCAGTCTGCGCACACACATGCCAACGCCACACCTGGCATGTTCCACCACACTCTACACGCACGCAAGAAAGGGAGAGAGGAAAAGGAAGCAAGGAAAAGATGTCCAAAATGAAGAAAATTAACTATTTATTTGCAAGCAGAGAGAAACAGAAGAGAGAGAACCGAATGGGCGCCCCAGGGCCCCCAACCGCTGCAAATGAACTGCAGACCCAGGCGCCACTTTGTGCACCTGGCTTTACATGGGCACTGGGGACTCGAACCCCAGGCCTTAGTCTTTGCAGGCAAAGTGCCTTAACTGCTGAGCCTTCTCTCCAGCCCCGGAGACTTAATTGACTGTTAAGGGCAGTGATTGGGGAGGCGTTGCTGTGAGGGACTGGGGTCATGTCACACGTCTCCTTTGGGAGGGGGTTGCCAGCCTAGACCACAGTCCTCTGTCAAAAGTCCCTAAACTGCTGGATGTTCACACAGCCACCCGTGCAGCGATTGCCGGTGTGACCCTGTGATCTACCCTACTGCTGCCTAAAGCATCTGTTCCTCCTGGAAGGTGGGACTTGCTGGGCGATGGTTCGTTAACCTCGCTGTCAGCAAGCCCTTGCCTGGTTCCGGTGAGAACTGACAGCAGACTTCACGCTTGTCCTAAACATGTATGTTGCATGTGTTAGCCCCTCCCTCCTCCAAGAAAGACACTACAAGGTCACTGATGGTAAGTAGGATATAAGCAGAGACTGGCAGGGGCCCAGATGGGCTGTGGTTGGTAGAGAAGACTTCAGGAAAGAGGAAGAAATGAGCAGATGGAGGTGGGGAGAGGGATGCAAAGAGACGGGGAGACCACAGAAGGCCTGGGTGTGTGGGTGTTGGAGGTGGAGCATCGAACCCCAGAGCATGGTGACTAGTCACCCTGTGGGTGCCGAGAAAAAGGAAGGAGCAGGTGCCGAGGAGTCCCTGTGGTTTCTGCCTGTGGGGAGCCACGGGGGACCTGAGCTGGAGGGACTGGGGGCCATCTGGAGTAGATTCGGAAGTCTAGAGTTTCTGCGCGAGCCCAAGATTCATTCCTATGGAGTACGTAGTTACCCTGAACCTGTCCCAGGTAGGACGGACTGCCTGCCGCTCAGAAGTGGTTACTCCTGGCTGGGGCCTTGCTTGGGGCTAGGTGTGGCAGCCGGGCAGCCAGCTTAGAAAAAAGCACACTGGGAAGGAAGAAGTTCTAGTTCTGAGGATGGGCCTTAGGAGTTCATTTCTTGGATGTTTTTTGGTATACATCTTCCATAGAACCTAACTATTATTACTATTAAAAGAGAAAGGGAGGAAAAAAAAAAAAAAAGGGCTCACCAGGGCCTCCAGCCACTGCAAACAAATTCCAGACGCATGTGCCCCCTTGTGCATCTGGCTTACGTAGGTATTGGGGAATCAAACCTGGGCCACTGGGCTTCGGAGGCAAGCGCCTTAACCGCTAAGCCATCTCACCAGAGCTTATTAGTATTTTAAAAAATACTTTTATTTATTTATTTGCAAGAAGAGAGAAGAGGAGGAGGAGGCAGGCTGAGAGAATGGGAGTGCCAGGGCATCTAGCCGCTGCAATTGAACCCCAGATGCATGCACCACTTTGCCCATCTGGCTTTACATGGGGCTGTCAGGCTTTGCAAGCTAGTGCCTTTAACTGCTGAGCCTTTGTCCTGAGTCTGGCCCATTTTACTCCTCACCTTTGTCCCAGGATAGTCCCTGAAACTCTGACGCTGAGACACGGCTTCTAGATTGTCACTCCACAAGACTGGGTTCTCTGTAATTGCAGTCTGGCCTCTGGCTGTGTGACTGACAATGGGCAAACCACCTCACATCGCCAGGAATGAATTCTGCAGCCACAAATACCCCATGCCAGGCCCCTGCAGGCTGGTGGTGCTCTGTGTGGTACAGGGAGGGATATCAACTCTTGGCTGGGTCCCAGAAGGCCCACAGGTGCTGGAAACACCCTCCATTGACACTAAGCCTCCGATTTGACTTTCAAAGGGGAGGCATGCTCCTGATAAGATGGCTCAGGCTCAAGAAAGACAGCTTTGTCTTGGGATGCCTGAGTTTGCCAGTTCTGATGGAGTGAGGAGGCATGCTCACTGGCTAAGTGTGTGTGTGTGTGTGGGGGGGGGGGTAAACAATTCCCACCCTGGGAAACCAGGAGGGCTGCAGGTTCCTGGGCTGTCTGTGTTCAAGCAAGACTTCACCATCACTCACCAAGTGCTTGCCAGAGCTTGGCATTGTATTTTTATTAAATATTTTATTAGTCAATTAATTTATGATTATTTTTTCATTTTGTGTGTGTAAGCATGTTCAAGTGTGTGCAGGTGAACATAAAAATACGTGTATATCGAGGTCAGAGGTTCCTCAGGAATCATCTGTCTTTTTATTTATTTAGTAAAGTTTATTTTTATTCATTTATTAGAGACAGGGAGAGAAAGAGAGAGACAGACACAGAGAGAGAATGGGCATACCAGGATTTCTAGCCACTGCAACTCAACTCTAGATGCATGCACCATCATATGCATCTGGCTTATGTGGGACCTGGAGAATTGAACCTGGGTCCTCACAGGCAAGCGCCTCAACCACTAAGCCATCTTTCCAGCTCCCCCCTTTTTTTTTGAGGTAGGGTCTCACTCTAGCCTAGGCTGACCTGAAGTTCACTATGTGGTGTCAGGGTGACTTCCACCTCATGGCAATCCTCCTACCTCTGCCTTCCGGATGCTCAGATTAAAGGTGTGGGCAACCATGTCCTCCCCCCTTTTTTTTGAGACAAGATCTCTTCTTAGTGGCTTTAAAGATTCTTTTTCCCCATTTTTATTTTTTTAAATTTTATTTATTTTTATTTATTTGATGGTGGCAGAGAGAGAAAGACAGACACAGAGAGAGAATGGGCATGTCAGAGCCTCCAGCCACTGCAAATGAACTCCAGATGCATGTGCCACCTTGTGCATCTGGTTTACATGGGTCATGGGAAGTCAAGCCTTGAACCGGGGTTCTTAGGCTTCACAGGCAAGCGCTTAACCACTAAGCCATCTCCCCATCCCCTTAGTGGCTTTAAATTCACCTAGTTAGGCTAGACTGGCTGGCCAGGGAGCCCCCGGGATCCTCCTGTCTCCACCTCCCCAGTGCTGGGGTTATAGGCTTATGCCACCATTCTTGGCTTAAAAAAAAAACATGGGTGCTGGGGTCCTCATACTTGGGGTGCAAGCACTTTACTGACTGAGCCATCTCCCCATCCCCTAGTTTATTTTTGATCAATATATTCATTGCATGGTGTTCAGGCCAGTAGTTCGATACATGCGTATCACATTGTGCCGATCAAATCCAGCCTCTGTTTATCTACTCATCCATCTTCCCACTATTCTATTCTGCATCCTGGTTGGCTTGCTTTGGGGAGGGCGTGCAGAGTTTGTCTTTCTGTCTGCTGTCTCTCTTAGCACAGTGACCTCTGTTTAGTTCAGCTGACAGGATCTCTTTCTTCTTTGCGGCTGAATAATACTTCATTGTGTGCGCAGACCCGTTCCTTTATCCATTCATCCGCGGAGGCTGCTGGCTGGCACCACACCTCAGCTGCTGTGAACAGAGAACGCTCTGCAAGCGAGCTCTCTGGCCACCCTGGGGAGGAGGCAGAGCAGGACCCCGTCTCTGTTTGATCACACCAGGATAATACAGAGTGCCTTTGGGCTTCCCAGGATAGCCCAAGCTGGACTTGAGCTGGGGTTTAGAACTCTTTGCCCAGGGCTCTGTGTCCAAGTAACTGTTTTTATTATTATTATTATTATTATTATTATTATTATCATTTTGTTGTTTGTTTGTTTTTTGAGGTAGGGTCCCCTAGGCTGACCTGGAATTCACTATGTAGTTTCAGGGTGGCCTCGAACTCATGGCGATCCGCCTCTGGCATTAAAGGCGTGCACCACAGTGCCTGACCCTGGCCTTACTGTGCTGTTTTCTCTGTCCTGCCCCCCACCTCTGGTCCTGGTTTCCTCTTCTCTGCCTCCAGAAACAGGGAACTGAATTCACTTTGTTCAGGTCGGACAAGCGGGGCCTCTAGATGCAAAGGGAAAGAAAAACAACTTTTTTGTTGCTGTTGTTTTTTTAAATATTTTATTTATTTATTTATTTATTTATTTATTTAAGAGGGAAAGAGGCAAATAGAGAGAGAGAACTGGCACACGAGGGCCTCCAGCTATTGCAAACAGATTCCAGATGCATGTGCCACCTTGTGCATTCTGCTTTAGGGCTTCACATGGGTACCGGGGAACCGAACCTGGGTCCTTTGGCTTTGCCGGTAAGTGCCTTACCCACTAAACCATCTTTCCAGCCCAAAACAAATGTTGTGTCTGATGATTTCAGTGGATTCTCACAACCTTCCCCTCTTCTGTAAGTGCCAGTATGCTCCTCAGACCCTACCTTGAAATCCCAAGGCAATGAATCCCTAATGGTGAATTCTTCCATCTTGGGATGAAAGGGGTGGGTCTCCACTTCCACTGTAGAAAGGACAGCTTTCCAACCTCCTCACACAGGTGGCAGCCCAGAGTGACGGAGAAGTACAAGGGACATATCTCTAAGTACATTTCCCTCTTGAAGGTACTCCCCTTATGTCCCCACACCGAGCTCTCTCTCTCTGTGTTTGGGGGGGCACTAAGGACATGTGTTTGAGAGCGATGTATTAGAGAAATGATTATGGTCTCATCACTTTTCATTCAAAAAGAGAGTGAGAGAGAGAACTGGCGTACCAGGACCTCCAGTCATTGCAAACTCCAGACACGTGCGCCACCATGTACACCTGGCTTACGCGGCTACTTGGGAATCAAACCTGGGTCCTTAGGCTTCACAGACAAGTGCCTTAACCGCTGAGCCAGCTCGCCAGCCCTTCTGGTCACTTCCTGTAGAAACACCTCTCAAGTTCTCCCTGGACAAAGGCAAGCGTCTTGCACAGTCAGCCATGGCAGCTTGGGCTTAAGGGAAAGTTGAGACTAGGGGAAGCCCGTGGCTAGGGGCAGCTCCTCGCCCTGCCCCCTTTGCACCCCCTCACCTACTCTTTCTGGTTCCTCAGCTGAGAGAGCCTCCTGGGTTGTGGGTGAGTGTTGGGCAGGAGATGTGGAATCCAGTCTTGCAGCTTCAGAGGTGGCCTTGGGTGACAAACACTTGGAGAAGCACAAGTTTACTGTTTATGCCTTTCTGAGCTCTGCAGTGCCATTCCTGGGGCCTGATTTAGAAGGACCCATTGTTCCCATTCTTTGCGAGATTTTGAATAATGCATTTTGCATCAGCCTTTAAACACAAAGGAAAGAAAGGAAAAAGAAAAACCTGTGTTGGACAATGCTAGAGTAACGGCCTTGTGTCACATGTCAGCCACTGGGGCTCAATCCATGGCGGCATGCAAATATCAGAAAATGTGTTCGTTGTGACATTGGGTTAGCAGAGAAAATCCTGTCTGTCCTCATGAGGTGGGAGAATAAAATTTGCTCTCTTACCTCCTAGCCTGGGGCAGGCTGGAGGAGGCCGGAACTCAGTTATCACACTTAGAGCAGCGTTGGCCCTTACTGAACACCTACTGTATGCCATGCACTTATTAAACACACCCTGCATACCCAGCACCTGCACACAGCCCTCAGCAATGTGCAAGAACACTCAGAGACGGCCGCGCTGGGAATTACGAGCGCTCCTGCCGTAGAGGTAGAATGAAAATGGTACCCAGTGCTGAGAGATGGCTCAGCCCGTTAAGTGCACTGAGACCCCCGCCCCCCCCCCCCTCCGCCAGTTCAAATCTCCAGATCTTACATAAAACAGCTGGGCTCAGGGGACCAGAGACCCGAGAATCATCACAGTCCCGCAAGCTTTAGAAACAGTTAAGAAAAGACTCAAAAACCAGACCGAGGCCGGACGTGGTGGCTCACGCCTTTAATCCCAGCACTCGGGGAGGCAAAAGTAGGAGGATCGCTGTGAGTTTGAGGCCAGCCTGAGACTCCATAGTGAATTCCAGCGTAAAAAAAAAAGTAAATAAAAAAGGCTGGAGGGATGGCTTCCCATTTAAGGCGTTTGCCTACAAAACCAAAGGACCCAGGTTCGATTCCCCAGGACCCACGTAAGCCAGATGCGCAAGGTGGCGCATGCGCCTGGAGTTTGTTTGCAGTTGCTGAAGGCCCTGGTGCACCCATTCTCTATCTGCCTCTCTTTCTCTCTCTCAAATAAATTAAATAAATAATATAAATAATTGAAAACAACAACAAGAAAAACAAGACTGGGCAGAATGGTGATGGGACACTGACATTCCACTCTGGCCACCGCAGGCAAGAGGCAAACCTATGGGGTGCTGCAAGGGCATATGTACATGCATGCAACACACACCACGTTGGATATCGCACACCACACCATATCACACTACACTACACACACACACACACACACACACACACACACTCCAACAGACACATACGTGTGTACAAAAAAGAAAAAAGAGCCGGGCATGGTGGCGCACAACTTTAATCCCAGCACTCGGGAGGCAGAGGTAGGAGGATCTCCATGAGTTCGAGGCCACCCTGAGACTCCACAGTGAATTCCAGGTCAGCCTGAGCTACTATGAGATACTACCTCAAAAAACAAAACAAACAAACAAAAAAGAAAATCATACAGGGTATAAAATACCTGGGATTTCACACCATCACTTCCATCTTACAGTGAAGTGAGGTTCAGAGAAACTTCAGGAAGCTCAGCCAGGTGGACCTGACCCCAGGGCACACACACCATGTTACTATGGGAATGGTCTGTGTCATACATACAGGCTTGGGTGTCTGCCTGGCTCGCCCCATCTGATGACTCCTTCTTGGCTGTGGGCACACGAGAAAGCCATTGCCCTTTCCCAGCTGGGCCTGGATTCTCCATGCTCGTGTCCTCTGCCCCAGCCGAGGAGGGTCTGAGCACCTGCCAGAACCCTTCTTCACATTTGAATGACTGTCCCTCTGCCATTTCACACCTCCCTGGCTTCCTGGCTGCCCCCTCCCCCTCCCTCTCGCCTTCCGCTTGTGTTCTTTGGGTAATAATTATGTGAAACGGCTTAGTCACCAGTTTTACTAGTTAACAACCCCTCCGGGCCCTGCGGGCGAAGCTCTGAGTTAATGATTGTCAAGGAAGACTTCTTATTTCTGCGGACCCTGCCTCTGGAGCCCACTGGCTTGGAGTTGTCATGCACCCGGGGGTGCAATTGCTGCTAGGCTTGCTTTTTGCGCGCACACACACACACACACACACACACACACACACACACACACTTCCCCTACTCAGTTATGCTCCCATCTGAGGCTTCTCTGCAGAGCCAGCCAGCCTCCCTGCTCTGAGCCTTGGTACTCCCAAAGGACTCCACTCCCAAAGCTGGCCCTTGCCCTGGGACTTACTTCAAGCCCTGCCTCCTGCCAGGACCAAGCCTTGCTCTGAGCCTCCTCTGTGGGGGGCCTGGATGCCTGAGCGGGTCTTTCTGTGCAATTCCGAAGTGTTGGAGTCTGTGCTCAGTTGAGGACTTAGCAGCAAGGGAGACAAGAGCCTGCCCTACAGACGAGGTTAGCCAGACTCCAGAACCATCCACATAGCCCGAGGGGCCACATGGGGTCCGTGGAGGGAAGGACACAGAGGCGGATGAAGGGGGAGGTGGAATTTTCCAGGCAGGCCAGGAATGTGGGTAAGGGCATGGGAAAGCTGCAGGAGCGGCGTGTGGCAGTGACGATGGTCAAGTATTGGTCCCCATGATGCGAGGGAGATAAGTGAGGTAGTACCCCCAGACTACCCAGCTGGGGGGGGGGGCATGAGGCAGGCACCCTCAGAGGGATCTGTCTGTCCCCTCTTGTGCTTGCCCCCCTGCAGGTTAAGGGGATGTCTGTCACCACAACAAGCCAGGGTTCTTTTTCCCAGGACAGCCAGGATAGGTGACACCTTGTTTAGCAGGGACACCTACATACTCACTGAGGGGCTGGAGATTTACATATAAAACATACCTACTTATTTATCTATCTGTAGTTTTTTGAGGTAGGGTCTCGCTCTAGCCCAGGCTGACCTGGAATTCACTCTGTAGTCTCATGGTGATCCTCCTACCTCTGCCTCCCAAATGCTGGGATTAAAGGCATGCACCACGATGCCCAGCTAAAACACACCTTTTATCTATTTATTTAATTTTACTTTTTTTTTTTTTTTTTTGAGGTAGGGCTTTGCTTTAGCCCTGGCTGACCTAGAATTCACTATGGAATCTCAGGGTATCCTCAAACTCATGGCAATCCTCCTACCTCTGCCTCCCAAGTGCTGGGATTAAAGGCATGCACCACTATGCCCATTTAAAACATACCTTTTATTTTATCTTTTAGGGTTGTTTTTGTTTATTTTTCCTTATTTATTTGAGAGCAACAGAGAGAGAAAGAGGTAGATAGAGAGAGAGAGAGAGAATGGGCACGCCAGGGCCTCCAGCTATTGCAAATGAACTCCAGATGTGTGCACCCCCTTGTGCATCTGGCTAACATGGGTTCTGGGGAATCAAGCCTCGAACTGGGGTCCTCAGGCTTCACAGGCAAGCACTTAACCGCTAAGCCATCTCTCCAGCCCTAGGTTTTTTTTTAATTGACAACATCCATAATAGTAAACAACATACCATGGTAATTCCCTTTCTCCTCCCACTTTCCCCTTTGAAACTCCACTCTCCATCATATCCCCTTCTACTCTCAATCAGTCTCTCTTATTTTGATGTCATCATCTTTTCCTCCTATTATGATGGTCTTGTGTAGGAAGTGTAGGCACTGTGACATCATGGATATACAGGCCATTTTGTGTCGGGAGGAGCACATTGTAAGGAGTCCTACCCTTCATTTGGCTCTTACATTCTTTCTGCCACCTCTTCTGCAATGGACCCAGAGCCTTGGAAGGTGTGACAGAGATATTTCAGTGCTGAGCACTCCTCTGTCACTTCTCAGCATTATGGTGCCTTCTGAATCATCCCAAGGTCACTGCCATCTGAAAAGAGAAGGGTCTCTAACCAAAAGTGAGAGTAGCATCAATATATGGGTATGAACATTAAGAGAAGTGTTTACTGGGCAGTTTGATGAACATAGTATATACATGTAGCCAGACAGCAGCAGATGTTATACCCCTAGGGCTCATGACTACCCCTGTTGTAGCTTTTCAGTATCAGGGATGTATTCCCTCCCATGGAGCAGGCCTCTAGTCAAATTAGAGGGTGTTGGTTTCCTCCATAACAGACATGCCACTATTGCACCCACTGGCTCATTTGGCCTGGCTGGCCAAATATAAGACTTGCAGTGTCCACTGTTGAGTATCTCACTGGTGATTTTTCTCTCTCTCCCATTAAGCTGCATGCAGCATGGCTTTTTCTAGCTTTTTGTCAGCTGGTCTACATGGAGGAGGTTTTCAGCTCAGTTCCAGCAGGATTTCTCCGTGACCTTGTAGCCCAAGTTATGTGGAGTCTTCAGCAATAGGATCTTACCATCTATTCCTGGTGGGAAATCTAGGGCCTCAGCAATGGTCTGTAATGTTTTGGGGGCATCAGGGACTCTCCCTCCCCTGGCCAACAATTCACTGGAAGGTATCCCATCCCTGGCACTGAAAATTTTCTAGTAACAATCTATGGCTCCTGAGTGTTCCATTGTCCAAAAAGGTAGGTTTCCATATGACTTATTTATATCCTCTTAGATTTTGATTAGCCCTTCCTCCACCTTTCTTCACTCAGTCTCTTCCCCTGACCTCACTTGGGCCTTTCATCCCCATTAATCTGTTCTTCTACTTCCATATATATACAATTCAATTAGTCTCTCTTTTATTCTGATGTCATCGTCTTTTCCTCCTATTATGAAGATCTTGTGTGGGTAGCACCAGTTATTGTGAAGTCATGGGTATCCAGGCCATTTTGTGCCTGGAAGATTGCATTGTAAACAGTCTTACCCTTCCTTTGGCTTTTACATTCTTTCTGCCACCTCTTCCATAATGGCTACGTCAGCTTTTCTTAATATTTTTTTAACAAAAAAAAGATTCATTTTTTATTTTATTTATTTGAGAGCAACAGATAGAGAAAGATGCAGAGAGACAGAGAGAGGGAGAATGGGTGCACCAGGGCCTCCAGCCACTGCAAACAAACTCCAAATGCATGTACCACCTTGTGCATCTGGCTTACGTGGGTACTGGGGAGTTGAGCCTCGAGCTGGGGTCCTTAGGCTTCATAGGCAAGCGCTTAACCGCTAAGCCATCTCTCCAGCCCAGTTTTTTTTTTTTTTAATCTTTTAAAAATACTTATTTGGGGGCTGGAGAGATGGCTTAGCGGTTAAGCGCTTGCCTGTGAAGCCTAAGGACCCCGGTTCGAGGCTCGGTTCCCCAGGTCCCACGTTAGCCAGATGCACAAGGGGGCGCACGTGTCTGGAGTTCGTTTGCAGAGGCTGGAAGCCCTGGCACGCCCATTCTCTCTCTCTCCCTCTACCTGTCTTTCTCTCTGTGTGTCTGTCGCTCTCAAATAAATAAATAAAAAATTTAAAAAAATGTTTAAAAAAAAAAAAAACTTATTTGGGAGCCGGGCATGGTGGCATGTGCCTTTAATCCCAGTGCTCAGGAGGCAGAGGTAGGCGGATGACTGGAGACCTTGGCATACCCATTATCCCTCTCTCTTTCTTTCTTTTTCTCTTTGTACATCTGGTTTTACATGGGTACTGGGGCATGAAACCCAGGTCATTAGGCTTTTCAGGCAAACACCTTAACTGCTGAGCCATCTCTGCAGCCTCTGCGTCAGTGGTAAAGCGATTCCTAACATGGGGAATAGCAACGTGGTAGCACAAAGTGTGTACCACCATGAGTTTGTTGTAGGAGCCGAAAGTGTGGACCAGAAGGAGAGTAGAACCTTCTGGAACAATGAGGAGTCATTGAGATTTCCAAGTCCTTCTGGAACCCCCACGCCCACTGGACCTGGGGTTCTGGGCCTAAGTCTGCCTTGATCTCTGTGAATCTTTAGGGATGACAACTCAAGGATGGCCCACAGCAAGGGCTCCCAGTTGGGACTTGTTCATTGCTCTCAGTGCATTTCTGTCCCGTGGGGGACCGCTCGGTCCTCCTCAGCCCTCGCTCGTGGTGTGAAGTGAGGGACAAACTTAGACCGTCAGCTCCAGGAATCGTGGTAGCTCCGCCACATGCATGGGGAAACCACTGGGTCATTGTTGGCCCTGGACCAGCAGGCAGGATGGCCTTAGATGAGACCTGCTCAGGTGGGTATATAAGGAACTCTCAACTCGGTTTGGCAGGCGTTGGTTACTCCTCCAAGAGGAAAAAGGGTTGGAGGACTCATCCACCTATTTCCCTTTTCCTCCCTTTTTTTTTTTTTTTTTTCACGTGTGCAGTCTGTGTGGTGAGGTGTAAGGGTTGATGCGGTACCCCTTTGTTCTCTTGCGGTGGCTGTAGGAGAATTTTGGGTGTCCCCTCTCGGTCAGTCATCTGCCTGTTTTCCCCTTGTGACACTCCATTGATTTCAGAGAGCTTGCTGTTCACGAGCCCCCAGTGATTTTCCTAATCTCTGCTCCTCACAGGACTGGGGCTATCGACATGCATGACCATGCCCAGCTGTTTACATGGGTTCTGGAGATTTGAACTCAGATGGTCTCAGGCCCTTATAACTTGTAAAGGAAGCGTATTTAACCACTGAGCCATCTCTCCAGCCCCCACTTCCTCTCAATAGTGTTGTTGCTTTGGAAAGCAGTCGGCAGAAGGGAGGAAGCCCCTGGCTTGTCTGGTCTGCCCTCACTGTCTGGAGAGACCCACAGGGTCTTTTTTCCTTTAATTTTATTTATTTACTTGCAAGCAGAGAGAGATAGAAGAGAGAAAGAGAGAGAGAGAGACAGAGACAGAGAATGGGCACGCCAAGGCCTCTAGCCTCTGCACATGAACTCCCGACACATGTACCCCTTGTGTATCTGGTTTACGTGGGTCCTGGGGAATCGAACCTGGGTCCTTTAGCTTCGTAGGCAAATACCTTAACCGCTAAGCCATCTCTCCAGCCCCAAACTCTTTTTTTTTTTTTTCTGTCCGTAAATACAAGCAGTTACATGTAACTCGGTCTTAATGGAGGTGGTATGACAAGATTTACGCTGTTCCTCAACCTGCTTTCTTTATGTAACAACTTGTCACAGCACCATTTCCTGTCAGTTATTCTATCTGAAACATTTTTAATAGCCACCTAGTCCAAGTGTGCCTGGAGAGAGCATCACCACTCCAGCCAGCTTGGGATCGCTTCCAGCGCTTCTGCACAGCTGCTAAGGGGTAGCATTCAGCTCTGTCCAGATATGCAGTCATTGCCCAGTGGTAAATATTTAGAATAGCTGGAATTGCTGACGAGAGAGAGAGAGAGCGAGAAAAAAAGGGTTTAGCTCCCTCACTGAGTTCTAATGCCCAGCTGGGAGGTCACCATGGCAACCTCCTGCCAGCCTCATTCTCAGAGCACCCAGTAGACATGGTGCCTGCCAGGGAGGGGGCTGGCGCTGAAGGGAAACAGGCTGTTTTCAGTAGCTTTATAAGTGCAGGGCAGAAGGAACAGGAGAGAGAGAAACAGGGAGAAACACAGAGAGAGAGAGAATGAATCACCTCCAGGCTGGGATGGCTGGGGCTGTAGCAGTGATAAAAGCCCCCCTTGGGCTGGAGGAATGGCTTAGTGCTTAAGGCGTTTGCCTGCAAAGCCAAAGGACCCAGGTTCGATTCCCCAGTACTCACGTTAGCCAGATGCACAAGGGGGTGCACGCATCTGGAGTTTGTCTACAGTGGCTGGAGGCCCTGGCACGCCCATTCTCTCTCTCTCTCTCTCTCTCTCTCTCTCTCTCTCTCTTCCTCTTTCGCTGGCAAATAAATAAAAAATATTTTTTTTTAAAGCCACACTTGATTGAACTCTCGCTCCCCAGCAAGCACCACGTTTATCTGCTCAAGAGCAAGGGGTACTTTCATCGTCCTCATAGGGAAATCACAGAGTGGGTCACCGTCCAAGGGTAGATGGTAGAACCATGATTGGAAATCTTTCTTATGGCCCACGAGGGTCCTCCTGTCGTTATGCTCACCCTGGTCCTGGCAACCCAGACCTCTTAGTGCGCCCCATCTCCCCACATTCAAATGCGGCACACTGACTCTTCATCCCGCCTTTCCGTCCAGGCTCAACTTGGCCACTTGCCACTTTAGTCCCTATGCCACCTCCAGACACAAAGACAGATCTCCAAGTAGGCAGCAGCGCCCCTCCCCCCCCTTGGAAAATCCCAGAAATCCGGGTGGATGCTTGAAACTACGGGTACTATCTGACTTCTAAACACACTGTCTCTTCCAATGCATACATACCCATGATAAAGCTTCATATAGAAATCAGACACAGTGCCCAGGAGCCAGCTTGGCACAGGTCCCTCTGCCCCCAGAGACTCGAGACTCATCAAGATGACAAGAAGGGGCTGGAGAATTGGCTTAGTGGTTAAGGTGCTTGCCTGTGAAGCCTAAGGACGCAGGTTTGAATCCCCACTACCCACGTAAGCCAGATGCATAAAGTGGTGCATGCATCTGGAGTTCATTCACAGTGAGTAAAGGCCCTGGTGTGCTCATTCTCTTCCTCGCTCTTTCTCTAGAAGCTTCTCCAAAGAGATGGTGGTAGATGCCAAGGAGACTCAAAACTCACCAAAGTAGAAAATAAGAAGCTACCAAAACCTCAACAGGGGCTGGAGAGATAGCTTAGTGGTTAAGGCACTTGTTTGCAAAGCCAAAGGACCTAGATTTGATTCCCTAGGACCCACGTAAGCCAGATGCACAAGGTGGTGCATGTGTCCGGAGTTTGTTTGCAGCAGCAAGAGGCCCTAGCATGCCCATTCTCTCTCTGTCAAGTAAATAAATTAAAAATAAAATATTTTTAAAAGCCTCAACAGTAAAGATTACTATCATGTCTTCCAAGGCTCAAGGATCTTTATGGAAGATGGGGCTAAAAGAACGTAAGAGTCAGAGTGTGAAAGAGTATTTCGGGACACTATCTTCCCAACCCGAACCAACAGGAGCATTCATGACCCCATAGTGGTTATGGATACCCCCAAAGACCTACATGGTTCTGAGTCCATAACAATTTGACACGGAGGACCCAGCAGGACCAACGGAAGGAAACAGCATAACAAAAGAAGGGTTATCTTGAAAATGGTCTTCAGGGATCTGGGGGCAGAGGACAGGGGACAAAAGAGGTTAACAGGACAGGAACATGATCAAATACAGTGTGATCACATATAAAAGTTCTTAATAAAAAATAGGGGGAAAAAAAGCTAGGTATGGTGGCACATACCTTTAATCCCAGCACTCAGGAGGCAGAGGTAGGAGGATTGCCATGAGTTTGAGGCCACCCTGAGACTACAGAGTGAATTCCAGGTCAGACTGAGCTACAGTGAGACCTTACCTTGAAAAAAATAAAACCCAGAAAAAGAAGGACTGGAAACCGGATGTGGTGGCGCACACCTTTAATCCCAGCACTCATGAGGCAGAGGTAGGAGGATCACCGTGAGTTCAAGGCCATCCTGAGACTACATAGTGAATTCCAGGTTAGACTGAGCTAGAGCGAAACCCTACCTTGAAAAACAAAAACAAACAAAAAAGGGCTGGAATGATGGCTCGGTCGTTACAGTTCTTGCTTGCAAAGCCTGACTGGCTGGATTTGATTCCCCAGTACCCACATAAAGCCAGATGCACAAAGTGGTGCATGCATCTGGAGTTTGTTTGCAGCTGCAGGAGGCCCTGTCACACCCGTTCTTGCTCTCTCCCTCTCTCCCCTTGCAAATAAATAAATAAAAATAATGTTTTTTTAATGGAAAAAGGGAAGAAATTATTAAACACAGTAAGATATTGACAATAATAAGAGTCATTATGAGTATATACTATAACAAAAGTCATGTGAATGGGGTCTCTTACTCCCAGAAATTGAAGACAATTATGAATATTGGGGGGATGGGGTGATAGCTCAATCACTAAAGTGCTTGCCATACGAGCACAATATCATGAGTTCAGATTTCTAGTAAAAGCCAGGGCCTCTAAGCCACTGCAAGTGCACTCCAGATGCATGCACCACTTTGTGCATTTGGCTTTATGTGGGTGCTGGGGAATCAAACGTGGGCTGCCAAGCTTTCAAGCAAGCGCCTTTAACTGCTAAGCCATCTCTTCAGTCCTACAACTTAATGATTTTTAAAATTTATTTTTAAAATATCCTATTTATGCTGGGCGTGGTGGTGTACCCCTTTAATCCCAGCACTCGAGAGGCAGAGGTAGGAGGAATGCCCTGAATTCAAGGCCACCCTGAGACTACATAGTGAATTCCAGGTCAGCCTGGGTTAGAGTGAAACCCTACCTCGAAAAACACCAAAAAAAAAAAAAAAAAAACTTATTTATTTATTTATTTAAGAGAGAAAGAAGCAGAGAGAGAGAATGGGTGCACCAGGGCCTCTAGCCACTGCAAATGAATTCCTGACACACGCGTCACTTTGTGCATCTGGCACATGTGGGTATCCCCTGGTTTCTGAAAGTCCCCTCTCTCTGTCTCCTAGATTGACCTCAAGTCTGCACTTTCCAGGTCTGTGCAGATCCTACCTTGTCTGTGTAATTTCCCAGCCCCATGGGGAATGGCGGTCTGGTACTCTCTGAGCTCAAGGCTGAGCTTACCAAGTCTCTCTCCTTATGATCAGATACTGCATTGTTTTTTTTCCAAGGTATGGTCTCATTCTAGAGGCCAGGCTGACCAGGAATTCACTATGTAATCTCAGGGTGACCTCAAACTCACGAGGCATGCACCACCACGCCCGGTTCTACATACTTAACTTTTATCAGCAGATCCCCAAACATTAATCTGACCAGCCAAGCCTTCCACGGATGGTGGGCTGTAGGGCTATAGTTTTGTCAAGAGAATTAGGGATCCAGATTTTTATGTGAGTTCCCTTAATTTTTTTTTTTTCTTCTTTTTGAAGCAGGATCTCACTCTAGTCCAGGCTGACCTAGAACTCATTTCTGTAGTTCTAGGCTGTCCTTGAAGTCACATCAATCCTACTTCGGCCTCCCAAGTGCTGGGATTAAAGGTGTGTGCCCACCATGCACGACTCCCCTTAATTTTTTAATGTAGGCCCAGGGACTTTTATTTGCTTGGGGTGTGCGTGTGCGTGTGTGTGTGTGTGTGTGTGTGTGTGTGTGTGTGTAAGACAGGGTCTCATGTGTCCCAGGCTCAGGCTGACCTGAAACACACTATGTTGCCAAGGATGACCTTAATTTTGATTCTTCTGTCTCTACCTCCCAAGGGCTGGAATTACAGATGTGCACCCCCATGCCTGGTTTATACAATACCAGGGATCAAACCCAGGGCTTTGAACATGCTGGGCAAATCCTCTACTAACTGTGCTACGGCCCCTGCCTAATATTTTTGTCATAATAAATGTATTTATCCTATGCAAGCATGAAGACCCAAGTTCGGGTCCCCAGAAGTCCCAGTCTTCCCAGTTGGGTCCAAGGCTGCCAAAGGACGTGCTTCCTTCTAGTGTAGCTGACGCTCGGGGCGGGTGGCAAGGAATCTCTGAGTGGCAGTGACTTCAGCAGAGAGAGAAATGATGTCCCAGCCCTGGTTGGGTGGACGCTGGAATCCTAGAAGGGGAGACTCCCCAGGGACAGAGAAAAGAGCCACTTACAGACTTCACATTTAATGTCTCAAACTCATACAACCCAAGGCCTCCCTCCTACCCACTGGGAACATGAGTTCATCCCATACCCAAGAGTAAGACCAATGCTGAACAAGACAGAAAACCCAGGGCCGTCTGCGTCTTGCCGCCTTCCCAGATGGAGATCCACCATGCCTGGCTAAAATGCCTGAGCAAAAGAGAGAGAGAGACAGAGAGAGGCGTGCCCTGGGTGGCAGAGCAAAGGAGAAACTCAGGGTGTGGTGGCAGGTCTGTTTGCAGACTGGGCTGTGGCCTGCAGGGCAGGACTGTGAGGAAGCAATGGAGCCTGATGGGGGTCACATGCTCCACCCGCCTCCTTCCCTGCCTTGGTGACCTCCCTGGAGGAGGGCGGTGGACTGGCAGACATAAAAAAATAACCCTCAACGTCTTCCATCCCCAGGGAAAGCTGCTCCCCACATCTGTTGAGGGACTCAAGCTCCCTCTTAATGCCCCATATTCCCAGTTCCATCCCCAAATAGGCAGAAGAGGGTGCCTACCTTCCATTCTGTTAAAGGCGGTCAGGGATGGCTTGTCACTTTGTGCCGAGGCTCCCGCTGCGTTTTGCACCATCCGGCTCTCCCCCCTTCCTGATCTCGCACATTCCCTGTGTGCCTGCCGCTCGCGCTACCCCAACCCCGAGCCCCTCTCCACCAAAGTGCCTTGCCAGAGTCTTCTGCCCCAGTTTTCCTTGCATAGGAACAGAACGTTTGACTCGCTGGTCCACCGGTCTGTGTGTGCCCACCATTGTTCTGTGAGAAACTTCCAAAGGCTCTAGGCTGCAGGTCTAGGTGACCCCTGAAATCTGAAGCTAGAGGGGTGCAGGGAAGGGGAGGCGGGAGGGAGAGTACATGGGTACATATAGCGTCCTTCCTGGAGGAGTCCAACAGGCCTGGGTCTTGAAAGTGGCCCGAGAGCCGGACGTGGTGGCGCACGCCTTTAATCCCAGCACTCGGGAGGCAGAGGTAGGAGGATCGCCGTGAGTTCGAGGCCACCCTGAGACTCCATAGTGAGTTCTAGGTCAGCCTGGACTAGAGTGAGACCCTACCTCAAAAAAAACCAAAGACGGGGCTGGAGAGATGGCTTAGTGGTTACGCGCTTGCCTGTGAAGCCAAAGGACCCCGGTTCGAGGCTCGGTTCCCCAGGTCCCACGTTAGCCAGATGCACAAGGGGGCGCATGCGTCTGGAGTTCGTTTGCAGAGGCTGGAAGCCCTGGCGCGCCCATTCTCTCTCTCTCCCTCTATCTATCTTTCTCTCTGTGTCTGTCGCTCTCAAATAAATAAATAATAAAAAAAAAAAATTAAAAAAAAAAAAACCAAAGAAAAAAAAAAGTGGCCAGAGAAGTGGACCACTGAAGATATTTGAGATTCGGGGACAGTCCCAGAGTCTGGCCAGAGGAGAGGTTATAGGTGACCACTACTCTGGCCTAGACTTCCCTGGACTTTCCTGTGACTGCTAAGACTATAAGTGAATCTTGCGGGTGAGCTGGTCTTCAGGCAAACACTTAAGCTCATTGCCTTTGGGTGCGGATATTCCCCTAGGGGAGGGTGAGGCCAACAGAGGACTTGTCTTGGAGATGCCTGGAGAAGGCCTCTTTATAAACAGCTAATGGGAACAAAATCCAGGGCGGGGCAGACAGGAACTGGTTTCTGCAAGGCACACGCCCCTCATTCACCTCATTCTCCGACAGGCTCCCCTGTCCAGTAGGGCCTGCCCAGCTACTCTGACCCTGGCAGTGATTCCTCCGGGTGCCAAGGTGCCTGGGGGTATGATTGTACTTCTATGCACCCCAGACTCCCTGGGGTTGGTGGTCTTGAACCCTTAGTATCTCATAGATACCACTGAAGATTTGATGAAAGCCGTGGCCACTCTCCAGCAACGTACATGGCACACACATGTGCTTGAATACGCATGCATATTTGAAGCCGGGGTGTGGTGGCGCACGCCTTTCATCCCAGCACTAGGGAGGCAGAGGAAGGAGGATCGCCATGAGTTCGAGGCCACCCTGAGACTCCATAGTGAATTCCAGGTCAGCCTGGGGTAGTAATGAGGCCGTACCTCGAAAAAAAAAAAAAAAATCACATGCACATTTCTTTTGCAATACTTATACATGATACATATTTTTTTCCTATAAGATTTGGAAATGTAAATTTTTCTGAGTATATTTGTGCATGTCCATGATGTAAGAGTGCATGTACATGTGCGTGTGTGTTCACTCATGTGGAGGCCAGAGGACAACTTTGGGTGGTATCCCCAGGAACCCTGTTCACCTTTTTGTTGTTTGAAGTAGGGTCTCACAGTAGCCCAGGCTGACCTGGAATTCACGATGTCATCTCAGGGTGGCGTAGAACTCACAGCGATCCTCCTACCTCTGCCTCTGAGTGCTGGGATTACAGGTGTGCGCCACCACGCCCAGCCCTTCTTTTTTCTTATATGAGAGAGAATTGGCACACCAGGGCCTCCTGCCGCCGCAATTGAACTCCAGATGTGTGCACCCCTTGTGTGTAAGTGCGAACTTGTGCACTCGCTTCACTGTGCATCTGGATTACGTGGGACCTAGGGAGTTGAACATGAGTCCTTAGGCTTTGCAGGCAAGTGATTTAACTGCTGAGCCATCTCTCCAGCCCCACTCTAGCTTTTATACCCAGGTGCTGGGGATCAAACTCAAGTCCTCTTGGGCCCTTATGCTTTTTGTGGTAAGCACTCTTACCAGCTGAGCCATCTCCTCAGCCCCTAGAAAATAAATTTATGTATATTTTTATTTATTTATTTGAGAGAGTCAGACACAGAGAGAAAGACAGAGAGAGGGAGAGAGAGAGAGAATGGGCGCGCCAGGGCTTCCAGCCTCTGCAAACGAACTCCAGACGCGTGCGCCCCCTTGTGCATCTGGCTAACGTGGGTCCTGGGGAACCGAGCCTCGAACCGGGGTCCTTAGGCTTCACAGGCAAGCGCTTAACCGCTACGCCATCTCTCCAGCCCAAGAAAATAAATTTATATTTTATGTTAAAATAACCATAGCTGTGTTATGGAACAGACTATAAAACTCACATACTCTTCTTATTGCAGTAAGAACATGTTACAGGAAAATTTTCATTTTAAGCATCAAAAGCACATCTTTAATCCAGATTTTAAGCCAAATGCTGCATAAAGTGGCACATGCATCCGGAGAAAGCTTGCAACAGCTAGAGGCCATGGGGTACTCATTCTCTCACCGTCTGTCTCTGCTTGCAAATAAATGAATAAATAAAATGATTTTTTACAGCCAGGTATGGTGGTATACACCTTTAATTTCAGCACTCGGGAGGCAGATGTAGAAGGACTGCTGTGAATTTGAGGCCAGCCTGAGACTACGTTGTAAGTTCCAGGCCAGCCTGGGTTAGAGCAAGACCCTACCTCGAAAAAAAAAAAACAAAAAATAAGGGTGGGGTGGAGAGATGGCTTAGCAGTTAAGTGCTTGCCTGTGAAGTCTAAGGATCCCCGTTCGAGTCTTGATTCCCCAGGACCCACGTTAGCCAGATGCACAAGGGGGCGCACATGTCTGGAGTTCATTTGCAGTGGCTGCAGGCCCTGGCGTGCCCATTCTCTCTCTTTCACTCTCTGTCTCTGCCTCTTTCTCTGTCTGTCTGTCTGTCGCTCTCAAATAAAAATAACAAGGTATCCAACATGCAGCACTGAGTACATTCACCACCATCTCCACCTTTCTACATTATGGAGGGAAGCTATGTACCCATTAGTTTCTTTTGCTTCTTCTCTGCTTGTCTCTGTGATGCGGCCTGTCCTAAGGACCTCATCTAAATGGAACCGTAATCTGTCCTTTTGTGTCCTTTTTCACTTAGCCTAATGTCTTCAGAGCTTACTCATGTCGTAGCAATGGTCAGAATCTCATTCCTTTTAAAGCTGGATAATGGGCCATTGATGGATATACCACATTCTGTTTGTCCACTGACCTGCAGATGGATACTCAAGCCTCCGCCTTTTGGCTGTTGTGAGCAGAGCTGCCTTGGTATTGGTTTACAGATGTCCGTGTGAGCCCTTTCATTCCTTCCCAGCATATGTCTAGAAATGGAGTTGCTAGGTCGGATGGTAATGCTGTATATCTCTTTGGCAAACGGCCACACAGTTTTCCCTGGTGGCCGCAATATTTTAACATTTCTACGAGTGAAGCACCAGCATTTTAATCTCTCTGTGTCCTACTAAAACATAGGGAAACATTTTTCTTTGCTTTTCTGTGTGTATTTTTTAATTCATTTGTTTGCAAGCAGAGAGAGAGAGAAAGAAGGGAGACAGACAGGGAGAATGGTTACTCCAGGGCCTCTAACTGCTGCAAATGGACTCCAGATGCATGAGCCACTTTGTGTGTCTGGATTTACATCAGTACTGGGGAATTGAACTCTCGTTATTAGGTTCTGCAGGCAAATGCCTTAAACGCTGAGCCATCTCGCCAACCCTTGTGTATTTGTTTAAAAATATTGTATTTCTTTATTTATTTGAGAGAGAGAGAGAGAAGAAGAGAGAAAGAGAGAATGGCCACACCAGGGCCTCCAGCCACTGCAAATAAACTCCAGATGCATGAGCGCCCATGTGCATCTGGCTTACGTGGGTCCTGGGGAATTGAACTGGGGTCCTTAAGGCTTTGCAGGCAAACGTCTTATCCGCTAAGCCATTTACCCAGCCCTCCTTGTGTATTTTTTTATATGTGCATGTAGTGTGTGGGTAGATGCGTATGCATATGCATATGTGTGTGAATGAATGTGGAGGTCAGAGATTGACATCAAGGTCTTCCTTAATCACTCTCTATCTTTTAAAATATATATTATTTATTTACTTATTTATTTGAGAGGGAGAAAAAGGGAGGGAGAGAGGAGAGAATGGGCATGCCAGGGCCTCCAGCCACTGCAAACAAACTCCAGATGCATGCGCCCCTTGTGCATCTGGTTTACATGAGTCCTGAGGAATCAAACTTGGGTCCTTTGGCTTTGTAGGCAAGCGTCCTAACCACCAAGCAATCTCTCCAGCCCCTGGCCTATCTTTTTATGGGAGAACAAGCAAGAGAGAGAACAAGAGGGAATTAGCCAGGGCCTCCAGCCACTGCAAACGAACTCCAGATGCATGTGCCCCCTTTCGCATCTGGCTTATGTGGGTCCTGGAGAATCAAACCTGGGTCTTTTGGCTTTGCAGGCAAACACCTTAACCGCTAAGCAATCTTGCTAGCCCCTCTCTATCTTTTCTTACTGAGGCAAGTCTTTCACTTGATCCCAGAACTCACTGATTGGGCCAGTTTAGGTAGCTACCTTGCAAAGGGGTTCCTAATATTAATTTCCCAAATGGTGAGGCTACAGGCAGGCTGTCATGGCCACTGGGCATTTATGTGGGTTCAGGGGATCTGAATAAGTCCTAATAAGACCTAATAAGACCTAAGTCCCTAGGCTTTTTAGGCAAATGCCTTAACCACTAAGCCATCTCTCCAGGCATGTGATGGTGTTGTTTTGGCTTTTTCGAGGTAGGGTCTCACTCTAGCCCAGGCTGACTTGGAATTCACTCTGTAGTCTCAGGGTGGACTTGAACTCACAGTGATCCTCCTACCTCTGCCTCCCGAGTGCTGGGAGTAAAGGCGTGTGCTACCACGCCTAGCTGTGACGTTTTTGATGTATAGGTTATGAGTTGTGGTAATGTATTTTTTTTTGTAAGGTAAACAAGAGTGTTAAGGGAAGCTGGGGGCTCTTCTTCTAGATCGGTGTCTTTTATGCCCCTCCTCACCAGGTTTCCAGCAGTCATGACTAGCAGTATCCCACATGTGATGGGGTGGAGACTGCCTTGGTCACCTCTGGACTCTGAGCTGTTTTCTGTCAACATGAAGGTGATCCACACAGGAGGAGAGGGACCAGTGAGGCCAGCAGCAGAGACCTCCTGAGGGATGACAGCCTTTCACCTTCCCCATGAGCCTGCACTCCACAGCACTGCTTTATGATCTAAGGGAGTCCACTCTTCCTGCCATGCCCGGCATGCTGGGCACCCCAGGACATGTGCATCCAGCCCCTGGGGACCCTCCTAGCCTCAAAGCTGGCCTCTGAGGACAGGCAGAGGAGTGATACTCTTCTCCCCAGACATCTCCCCACCCCCTTCTCCACATCCTGAAATGCCTCAATTGTGCTGCTTTTTTTGAGGGGGGGGGTGTCTCTAATCTGAAAGACACAAAAATCCTGTATCCAGCAGGAGCTTAGGCCGGAGCCGTTGATCAGCATCCTGACCTTTCATGCCTCCGATTCGAAGAGAGAGGAGGGGAGGGGTCCCTTTGGCCTCTACAGGGAGTGACGTGCTGATCAGTTATTAATTTCCTGATATTATTTTTCAGAACATAGGACGTGTTAGTGTACTTGAGTCCCAAGTTCCCATATTCAGGGTCACCGTGTTCCTTTAGGTCACTGTGTTCCTTTAGGTTCCTTTAGGCTGTTTGAGAACAATCTGACATCTTCCGTGGGATCTTCAAAGAAGGCTCCTGGCGTAATATTGTGACTTTCGGCTAACACTATTTGGGGGTTCATGGAAACTGTAGCACCCCCTTGCTCATCTCAGTGCCCGGTAGTGGCATAGCACCTTGAGAAGCTAGGGCTGGTTTGAGCAAACAGGCACAAAGATACCATAAGGACCACATGACAAGAACAAGCTGCCTGGTCCCCTAGGGGCTGTCACACAAACCTCGCTTGAGAGTTCACCTTATGGACCCTGAGGAGAGGGCTCACAAGCAGGAGCAGCTAAGTTTGGGTCCCCAGAACCCACGTACAAGCTGGAAGCCGTGACGGACATCGTCACCTGCAGCATGTCTGTGGTGAGGTGGGAGGCAGAGACAGGGCACTTCCCCTGGCCTGACAAGCTGGCCGAAGCAATGGCAAACAGCAGTGAGAGACCCTGACTCAAATAAGATCCGTAGCTGTCGCAGGCAGGTTCGCACTGCTGGTAGAAATCACCCAACCAAGAGCAGCTTGTGGGAAAAAGAGGTTTATTTTGGCTTACAGGCTTGAGGGGGAAGCTCCATGATGGCAGGGAAAATGATGGCATGAGCAGAGGGTGGACATCACCCCCTGGCCAACAGCAACAAGAGAGTGTGCCAAACACTGGCAAGGGGAAGCTGGCTATAATACCCATAAGCTCGCCCCCAGCAATACACTCCCTCCAGGAGGCTTTAATTTCCAATTGCCATCAGCTGAGGAACCTAACATCCAGAACACCTAAGTTTATGGGGGACACCTGAGTCAAACCACCACAATAGCTGTGTGTAGTGACGCACACCTTTAATCCCAGCACTCAGGAGGCAGAGATAGGAGGATTGCCGTGAGTTCGAGGCCATCCTGAGACTACACAGTGACTTCCAGGTCAGCCTGGGCCAGAGTAAAACCCTACCTTAGAAAACCAATGGTGATGATAATTAAAAAAAAAAAAAAAAAGATTGACATCCACAGTTGTCCTTTAATCTCTACATGAATACACACATGCACACATGCACCCCCCGCCCCCTCACACACACAACAGAAGAAAAGAAAGTTTACCCGAGGCCCAGGCAGCGTCTGTTGGTGGCTTACTTAGGCTCAAACCTCCAGGCGGGTTCAAGGTACCTATTTCTCTCTAAGGAGCTCATATGGGCTCAAGGCACAGAGCAGCCAGCCTGGGCCTCCATAGCTGCTCCTGGGTGTACAGACAGGGGGCGCCTACACCTCGCTTCTTGCTTCTGCGTGGCTCTAGACCCACTCATTTGCCCAGTGAAATAGCAGTCGCTGTGCCCATGAGCAAACCCTGACCTACAGACCCTAAGTGACTTCAGCCACACCAAAACTGTGACCTCAGGAGTGAGTGTGAGTTTGTGACTTGTCTTTCAAATGCTAAATAATCCTCCATGTGAAGTTTTATAAAGCAGGGTGGGCATGTGGGCGCATGCCTTTCATTCCAGCGCTAGGTAGGCTGAGGGAGGAGAATTACCATGAGTTTGAGGCTAGGGACTATAAAGTGAGTTCCAGGTCAGCCTGCACTAGAGTGAGACCATGCCTCAAAATTTAAAATAGGGGGGTTTAAGGCACTTGCCTGTGAAGTCTAATGACCCAGGCTCGATTCCCCAGTACCCACATAGAGCTAGATGCACAAAGGGGTACATGCATGCGGAGTCTGTTTGCAGTGTCTGGAGGCCCTGGCACAGCCATTTTCTCTGTCTGTCTCTCTTCTATCTCTCTCTGTTTGTAAATAAATAAATAAATAAATTTTTAAAAATTAAAAAGAAAATTGCAGCCAGTGTAATCTAGCAAATAAAAAATTGTGAGTTTAAACACTTTTTCTTTTAGCAGCCAGCCCTGGCCATATGATTTAAAAGTACAGATCTGGACCATCTGAAGGGGTGGAAGAGTGACACCCCCTCCCCCATCATTCACCATCCTGTAACACAAGGTGGGCAAGAGAAAAGCACAACAAGGCTGGAGAGATGGTTTAGTGGTTAAGGCACTTGCCTCCAAAACCCAAGGACCCAGGTTTGATTCCCTAGTACCAACATAAGCCAGATGCACAAAGGGTGCATGTGTCTGGAGTGTGCAGTGGCTGGAGGCCCTGGCATGCCCATTCTCTCTCTATATTCCTCTTGCTATCTCTCTTCCCCCCTCCCTCTCTCTCTCTCAAATAAGTAAAATTAAATTAAAAGAAAGAGAAAGAGAGAGAAAATCCCAACAAGTTTCTTTACTACAATTTTATGGGGCTGAGGATGTGGCTCAGTTGGTAAGAGGACCTGGCTAGTGTGCACAAGGCCCTGGAGTCAACTGGTCATGGTGAAGCCTGCCTATAGTGCCCACCTTCGACCGGTAGAGGCAGGAGGAGCTGAGGTTCAGGCTCATTCTTGGCTTCACAGTGCTGTTGAGGCTAGCTTGGGTGAAGAAGAAGAGAAGAAGAAAGAAGAGAAAGAAGAGGGGCTCGAGAGATGGCTTAGTGGTTAAGGCGTTTGCCTGCAAAGCCAAAGGATTCTGGATCGTTCTCCAGGACCCACATAAGCCAGATGCACAAGGGGGCGCATACGTCTGGAATTCATTTGTAGTGGCTGGAGGCCCTGATGTGTCCATTTTCTCTCTCTCTCCCTCTTTCTCTGTCTCAAATAAATAAATAAATAAATAAAAATATATATTTTAAATTTATTTATTTGAGAGCGACAGACACAGAGAGAAAGACAGATAGAGGGAGAGAGAGAGAGAATGGGCACGCCAGGGCTTCCAGCCTCTGCAAACGAACTCCAGACGCGTGCGCCCCCTTGTGCATCTGGCTAACGTGGGGCCTGGGGAACCGAGCCTCGAACCGGGGTCCTTAGGCTTCACCGGCAAGCGCTTAACCGCTAAGCCATCTCTCCAGCCCAATAAAATATATTTTAAAGGAAGAAGAGGAAGAGGAGAAAAAAGAGAGGGGAAGGGGGAAGCAGAGAAGGAGGAGGGGAGGAAGAGGAAGGGGAAGAGAAGGGAAAGAGGAGAGGGGAGTGAGAAGGAGAAGAAGAAAAAGAAGAGGCAGAGGAGAAGAACAGGAGGTGGCGAGTAAGAGGAGAAAGGAAAAGAGGCGAGAAGGAGGGGTGGAGAAGAGGAGAGAAGGAGAGAAAAGGGGGGAAAGGAGAAGATAGGGAAGAGGAGGAGAGAAGGAGGAGATGAAGGAGAGAAGGAGGAAAGGCGTGGAGGAGAAGTACTGCACTTTGGTCTTACCTAAGCTTTTTCCTAGACCTGCACAGAGACAAGAAAGCAAGCAGGGGGCAGGAGAGATGGCTTAGCGGTTAAGTTGCGTGCCTGCAAAGCCAAAGGACCCGGGTTTGATTCTCCAGGACCCACGTTAGCCAGATGCACAAGGGGGCACACGCATCTGGAGTTCATTTGCAGTGGCTGGAGGTCCTGGTGCACCCATTCTCTCTCTCTCAAATAAATAAATAAAATATAAAAGAAAGAAAGGAGGGCTGGAGAGATGGCTTAGCGGTTAAGCGCTTGCCTGTGAAGCCTAAGGACCCTGGTTCGAGGCTCGGTTCCCCAGGTCCCACGTTAGCCAGATGCACAAGGGGGCGCACGCGTCTGGAGTTCGTTTGCAGAGGCTGGAAGCCCTGGCGCACCCATTCTCTCTCTCTCCCTCTATCTGTCTTTCTCTCTGTGTCTGTCGCTCTCAAATAAATAAATAAAAAATTAAAAAAAAAAAGAAAGAAAGAAAGGAAGGAAGCAAGCAAGCAAGCAAGCAAGCGGCCTCATGAGGGCAGCACGGGAACTTAGCTTCCGCTGTGGTCTTCCGTTGCTGGTGAAACAGTGCAGAGCTTGTCTCGTGGTGGGGGAGGCTGAGAACGTTCCCGGCTCACGTGCGTCTGAAAGGCTTACAGTTGTCGGCGTGCCGTGACTTCCCACCATCCATCAGCCATGGCTGGTTTGCAACTCTTGACAAATGCCAAAGCGTTATATTTTGCATGCAAGATGACAGGCTATCCTCAGGAGGGCTTTATTTCTTTGAGGGATGTTGAGACTCCATGCAAAAAGGAAGAAAAAAAAAAGAATGAAGGAAATAAAAATCTTGCACTTGCACTTTTGAAACAGTTCAATCGAGTTTGGCCTTATCTATGAGTTTGTCTCAACACGTGTAGTGGGCCAAGACCTGTCGCTTCACACCTGAGTTATACAGGCCATTGCCAACATTCTGTTTGCTGTGGCCTCCTCCTGGTGGCAGGAGAAATTTAATCTTGGGAGGCCAGAGAAAAACTCTGGTGTCATTCTCCTCAGGTACCATCCACCTTTGTCTTTTTTTTATATTTTATTTTTATTTATTTATTTGAGACACAGAGATGTTTGAGAGACCAAGAGAGAGAGAGACAGAGAGAGAGAGTGGGTGTGTCAGAGCCTCCAGCCACTGCAAACGCTCTCCAGACGCATGATCCACCTTGTGCATCTGATACCGTTGTGTGAGTCCTGGAAAATTGAACCTAGGTCCTTTGGCTTTGCAGGCCAGTGCCTTAATCGCTAAGCTATCTCCCCAGCCCATGTTTTTTTGTTTTTTGTTTTCGAGGTAGGGTCTCACTCTAGTCCAGGCTGACCTGGAACTCACTCTGTGGTCTCAGGGTGGCCTTGAACTCACATCGATCCTCCTACCTCTGCCTCCCAAATTCTGGGATTAAAGGCGTGCGCCACCATGCCTGGCATCACCTTTGTTTCTGAAGCAAGTCTCTCCTTAGCTTGGAACTAGTCAAGTAGGATAGACTGCCTGGCCAGCAAGCCACAAAGATCCTCCATTCTCAGCCTCCCTAGTGCTGGGATTACAAAAACAATCCTCTTTTTTTTTCAATGTGCAGAGAGAGAGAGAGAGAAAGGACATGCCAGGGCCTCCAGCCACTGCAAACAAACTCAAGATGCATGTCTTATGTGCATCTGGCTTTATGTGGATAGTGGGGAATTGAACCCTATCATTAGGCTTTGCAGGCAAGTGTCTTAACCACTGAGCCACCTCTCCAGCTCCGGTATCAGGACTTCAAGAAAGAAGCCTGTGTATGACAGTGAAGCAACAGATTGCTCTTGCTACGTAGCTCCAGACACAGAGAGCGTAAGGATATTGAAGGTGAAAAAGTAAACAAACCACACATACACCAAAAAGCAAAAAACAAACAAAATAAAACTTCAGGGTTTGTATTAGTTACTTGCTCATTGCTGTGACCAAATACCTTAGAAGAAAATTAAAAGCTGGGCGTGGTGGCGCACACCTTTAATCCCAGCACTCGGGAGGCGGAGGTAGGAGGATCACCGTGAGTTTGAGGCCAGCCTGAGACTACATAGTGAATTCCAGGTCAGCCTGGACTAGAGAGAGACCATACCTCAAAAAAAAAAAAAGAAAAGAAAAGAAAAAAAGGTAGGAAGGGTGTATGTAAGCTTACAGTCCGTCATGGTGGGGAAGATGTGGCGACAGGAGCAGGAAGCAGAGCTGGTCACATTGTATCCGCAACCCGGAAGCAGAGGGTGCTGAATGCGGGACCTCAGATAGCTCTCTCCTTTTTCATCCAGTCCAGGACCCAGCCCATGGGACGGCGCTGCTCACCGTTTGGATGGGTCTTCCCACCTTAATTAATCCAGTCTAGAAAACCCCTCACAGACATGTCCAGAGGCTCACCTAATAGTCATTATACATCCGTGAAGTTGACAATCTCCATAACCCCAGCTCAGGGTCCAGACATGAGTGGCCTGGCTTCACTAAGTCATCATTTGCCAAAGGCCTGGCATTCTTCCTGTTTCCAGACAGCCATAGGAAGACCCTCTCCGCAGGAGGTAGATGAAACTGTGGGAGGAATGTGGTTGGTGCTACGGGGAGGTATGGGGAACATCTTTAGGCTTTCAGAGGGAGGGAAGGAATCACCCCTGGTTGAGGGAGGCATGAGGAGAGCTTGAAGGAGGCAAGCTTTGGCCCAGGGATGACAGAGGAGGGGAGGGATCCGCTGTGGTCACTTCTTAGTTTTGTCTCTTTTTTTGCTAAACCAGCTGGCATTTTCTTGCTTCTTGGGCCTGTCTCAAGAGCTTTGGGTTTCTGTAGTTTATCATACTTACAGTGGCTGAGCTGTCTGCATCCTGTGTTGAAGCAACTTTATGACTCTAGGCCGGCAAGCACCTTAGATTTATTTGCATGGCCTGGTTCTTTCCTGTGTCTCGGGACAACCAGCCTGTGGTTGATGCCCCCGGAGGAGCCACTTCTGTGAGCTGGGGCAGTTTCTTGTCCTCTCCTGTCTCCTAGATTGGCACAGGTTTGCGATTGGGGCTCTGCCAATGGTAGGGTAGAAAGCAAGTGGCCTCGGATCTCCCCAGCTCTGCACGCCTGAGGAAGTCAGGCAGCCCTTACCCCTGGGAATGAGTGACCTATCAGGCCCTTTCTAGCACCCCAAGTTTTTGATCACTGTCTATACAAAAAAGAAAGAAAGAAAAAAACCTAAAGATTTGGGCTGCAGAGATGGCTTAGTGGTGAAGGCGCCTGTCTGTGAAGCCAAAGGACCAGGTTCGATTCTCCAGGTCCCATGTAAGCCAGATGCGCATGGTGGCGCATGCATCTGGAGTTTGTCTGTAGTAGGTGGAGACCTTGGCATGCTCATTCTCACTCTCTCTCCCTCTGTCTCTAATAAATAAATAAATATCAGGAAAACAAACCCTAAAGATTGGGGCTGGGGAGATGGCTTAGTGGTTAAGGTGTTTGCCTCCAAAGTCAAAGGACCCTGGTTCAATTCTCCAGGACCCACATAAGCCAGATGCACAAGGGGGCGCACGCGTCTGGAGTTCATTTGCAATGGCTGGAGGCCCTGGCATGCCCATTCTCTCTCTCTCTCATTGCCTCTTTCTCTCTCTCAAATAATAAATTAAATTAAATATATTTTAAAAAGTTAAAAAAAAAAACAACAAAGAAAACTAAAGACTAGCCAGGTGGGGTGGTGCACGGGCAGAGGTAGGAGGATCACCATGAGTTTGAGGCCACCCTGAGACTATACAGTGAATTCCAGGTCAGCCTGGGCTTGAGTGAGCCCCTACTTCAAAAAAAAAAAAAAAAGCTGGGCAGCATTTATAACTAATAGAAATTAATTAAATAAGTTAATTAATTTATAACTAATAGAAATTAATTAAACGTACAGTTCCGGAGGCTGGCAAGTCTAAGACTGAGGATAATGAATTACCAGGATAATGGTAATTCGATGAAGGACCCTTCCTCTCTCATCATGTCCTAACTTGACACAGTGTTAGACAAACTGCCTTGGGCCCCTTTCATAAGGACACTAATTCCATCCATTCATGATGGGGCCCTCAAGACCTCCTTACCTCCCAGAGGTCCTTCTTCATATCCTAATGGAGATTAAACTCTAACACGTGGAGTTTGGAGGACAGAACTATCCGATGGTAGCAGTCAGGTCTATTTAACCGCTTTCCAGCATGTCAGAGCAAATGGCTGACTCAGCAGGTTGACCGGTTCTGTTTTTTTTTGTTTTAATTTATTTTTGGTTTGAGCGTTTAAAAGTATTTTATTTATTTATCAATGACAGAATGAAAAGATGGAGAGAGGTCAAGAGAGAATGGGCTCATCAGAGCCTCCAGCTTCTGCAAATGAACTCTAGACACATGCGCCACCTTGTGCATCTGGTTTATGTGGGTCCTGGGGAATTGAACCTGGGTCCTTAGCTTTGCAGGCAAGCACCTTAACCGATAAACTGTCTCTGCAGCATGATTTGAGCTTTTTTTAATACTCCTGCTTCCATCTCTCTCTTTTTAAATTTTATTTGTTTATTTTTTATTTATTTGATGGAGAAAGAGGGAGAGAGAGGAGAGAGAGAGAGAGAATGGGCACTCCAGGGCCTCCAGCTATTGCAAACAAACTCCAGACGTGTGCGCCCCTTGTGCATCTGGCTAACATGGGTCCTGGGGAATCGAACCTGGGTCCTTTGGCTTTGCAGGCAAATGCCTTAACCTAACCACTAAGCCATCCCTCCAGCCTTTTATTTGAGACAGGGTCTTATGTAGCCCAGGTTGCCCTCCAAACTCACTATGTCACCTCGAATGATCTTGACTTTCTAATCCTCATGCCTCCACCTCCTGAGTGCCAGGATTACAGGCATGTGCCATCCCGCCGGGTGTATGCGTTACTGGGGATTGAACCCCGGACTTGTACATGGGAGGAAAGTAATCTACCAACTGAGCTACTTAGTCCTTCTGCTGTTTGTAAGGAACCCTAGCTTTTTGCCATCACCCTCAAGCACGTGCCCGAGGGTTTAACATCTGACTTTCCCGATGCAGCTGGAGTTAGGTGGAGACTGACCAGATTTCTCCATGCCATCCTCTTTCAGGGAACTGCCTGGGTGCCCCAGGCATGCCAGAGCTCTGAGTGAGGCCAGCTGAGAGGCAGGGGCTGCTGTCCTTCCCCGCCCTGCCGACCCGGCGTCAGCATGCTGAGCCTGAAGCTCCCCCGGCTGTTCAGCATAGACCAGGTGCCCCAGGTATGTGCTTTCCTTCCAGTGGTGAGTCCCCCGGGGCTGCCAGGGCTTGGCCAGGGGAGTCACAGGGGAGTTGAGGCTGCTCTCCACTGTCTGCTTCTCAAAGCACTGCTCCCTGGCCCTCCTGGGGCTGGGGCCACGATTCAGTCAGTAAAGCGCTTGATTGCAAGCATGGGGACCTCGGTTTGGATGCCTGGCACCTGTGTATAATTTTGGGCAGGTCTGTGGACCCCTGTAATTCCTGACCAGGCAAACAGGACAGCTAGGCTAGCCAAATCATGCGAGCCCTGTGTTCAAGGGACAGGCCTTGTCTCAGTAAGTAAGTGGAAAATGATCAAGGATGGCACCCATCAGCCTCTGGTCTCCACACTCAGGTGTACACATGCACGGCCTCACACACGTGCACCCCCACACGTGAACACAGCACACACCCATGCAAGAGAGAGAAATTAGCACCTGCTGCCCTGCCCGGATGCCAGAGCTGGAAAGCGTGTCACCCTTCCCGAGGACATCTGTGTTCCCTCTCAAAGTGAAGCCATCGATGAGGCTACAGACTCAGGCTAAGGAGAGGAAGGTGCCGCCTCTGGCCAGGTGGGGGGAGGAAGCTTGTTCAGGATGCTCTGGGGGTGCTTATAAGTGGGCCAGGGTGCTGTCATCTCAGAGAGGCTTCTCTTCCTCCCTCTCCTTCTCTTTTATTATTTATTTGCAAGCAGAAAGAGAGAGAGAGAGAAAGAGAGGGAGAATGCATGTGCCAGGATCTACTGCAATCACAAACAGAACTCCAGATGTATGAGCCACTTTGGGCATCGGGCTCCACATGGGTACTGGGGAATCAAACCTGGGCCAACAGGCTTTGCAAGTGAGAGCTTTTAATGGCTGAGTCCTCCTCCTCCTCTCTCTCTCTCTCTCTCTCTCTCTCTCTGAAATAAGCTGGTCTCAAACTCGTAATTCTGCCTCAGCCTACCAAGTGCTAGGGCTAAAGGCTGCTTCACCACCTTGCCCAGCTCTATCCTTGTCTCTCGCAGAAGGTCCAGGGCAGGCCTGGCATGGGGCAGCAGGGGACTGCTCAGTGGCCCTTCATGCCTCCAGGAACTCCTGAGCCTGTACAGCTCTTCATGAATGGTGAGGTGACAATGGCCTTTGTAGTGAGAGGATATTAGTTGGAGACAGAGAGGCCACATCACATCTTACCTCCACCATTTATTCCAGAACTATCCGGGGCTCCAGTATCGTGCTAGGAGTCTTGAAGCTACAAAGAAAACAATGGCTGTGCTTGCCTGAGGGAGTTTCACTGTGTGGTAGGCATGGGGAGGGGGGCATTCGTGAAAGAGAGGACGTACATAGCCGGCTATGGTGATGCATGCCTTTAATCCCAGAATTTGGGAGGCAGGGGTAGGAGAAATGCTATGAGTTCGAGACCAGCCTGAGACTACATATTACATAATTAGTTCCAGGTCAGCCTGGGCTAGAATGAGACCCTACCTTGAAAAATCAAAAAAGGAAAAGGAAAAGATAGAATGTACAGGCATACAGGACTGGAGAGAGATGGCTCATTAGATTTCCTATCCACGTAAAGCCAGATGCACAAAGTGACGCATGTGGCATATGTCTGGAGTTCATTTGCAGTAGCTAGAGGCTGTGGGACACCCATTCTATCTCTCTCTTCCACTCTCTCTCTGTCTGTCTGTCTGTCTGTCTGTCTCTGCCAGGCATGGTGGTGCATGCCTTTAAACCCAGCACTCAGGAGGCAGAGGGTCACCGTGAATTTGAGGCCAGCCTGAGACTACATAGTGAATTCAGAGCAGGGACATTTCTGGGCTCCTCAGGTGTGTGGTTTGGAGTAAATGGGATAACTTAGCATGTGACGTGCCTGCATATGGCTCAAGGAAGGCATTCCAAAGCCAAGTCCACAATGTCAGCGTCATTGCTGTCATCAATTGTCCTCTGTGCTCTGGGGCACTTCAAGAGGGAGAACTTATGGTCAGGAAGATAGTTCAGTCCGTCAAGTGCTTGCCTCTCAAGCAGTGCAATCCCTAGTGCCCATGTACAATGTCAGGTGTGGCAGTGTGGACCCGAGAGAGAGAAAGCCGGGCGTGGTAGAGTGCACCTTTAATCCCAGCACTCGGGAGGCAGAGGTATGAGGATCGCCATGAGTTCAAGGCCACCCTGAGACTACATAATGAATTTCAGGTCAGCCTGAGCTAGAGTGAGACCCTATCTCAAAAAACAAACAAACAGGCAACAAAAAAAAAAAAAAAAAAAAAAAAAAAAAAAAAACAGGAGAGAGAGAATGGTGTGCCGCCTCTTGCCTCCTCAGACTCCAGACGCATGCTCCATTTTGTGCATCTGGTTTTATGGGGTTACAGGGGAATCAAACCCAGGCTGCAGGCCTTGCAAGCAAGCGCTTTTAACCACTGGGCTGTGTCTCCAGCCCTCCCCATTGGCTGGATGTGCTGAAGCATTCTTGGGCTTTGCAATCCAACAAACAGACAGGTGTTGGCATCTTGGTTCTACTCCTCCTTGTGGCCCCGGGTACTTCGTTTCCCTGAGCTTCAGTTTTCTCATCTGTAAAGTGGGGTCGGCAGTCCCCTTGCAACAAGAGGTGAGCAAATGACGCCAGACCTGCCCCTGCTGTGTGTGATGTCTGAATCAGATCAGGTACAGATCAGGTGCAGGCTTCAAGATGCAGATAAAGCCAGTCAGCTGACAGTTATGCCTAATGGCTCTTCCTTGACAAACAGAGGTTCCTTCATCATCAACACCCACAACAACAAAAAAGTGGGAACGTGGCCGGGCATGGTGGTGCATGCCTTTAATCCCAGCACTCGGGAAGCAGAGGTAGGAGAATTGCCGTGAGTTCAAGGCCACCCTGAGACATAGTGAATTCCAGGTCAGCCTGGGCTAGAGTGAGACCCTACCTCGAAAAACAAAACAAACAAACAAAAAGTGGGAACACACACCTGTAACCCCAGCCTGCACTTTCAGTCCCAGCATGCACCAGTGATCCCAGCACACACTTTTAAATCCTAGCATGTAGGAGATTGCTGGGAGTAAAGGTCACCACGCCCGGCTCTAAAAGCACTACTTTTAAAATAATTAATGTCAGCAAAATATCAACTGAAATTAATTGTTATAATACATAACTGGATTTTTTGTTGATAGTTTAGTGATGCCTGAAAATCTAATAAAATAAAAACATACATACTCAGTAAATTACAACACTTATTCCATAAAACTTATTTTTCTGGTTTTTGTTTCAGCAAAATTATGAATTACAGTGCTGTAATCAGCATTGCCATATGCATTGTGTTCAGTTGACAAGGATGTGAAATTAGACAATTGTTCTTGAGTCATTGTGGTTCTTAGATAAGAAATTTAAAAATTAATTCAATTTGAAGAAACTTCTGCTGAGTTTCTGCTGAGGTCGAACAATTGGAATTAATAAAAAGTACCCTTAAATCCACATTTGCAATCAGAAGTGAATCATAAATCTTACATATTAGGTTCACATGTTGTGATGAGACTGCATATAATTATGCTAAACAGAAAATTACTGAAATTTAATTTCATATGCCACTGTCATATTTTTATTCTCAAAGCATTGTCTAGAGAATAAAGAACTTATCTGATTATTTTCTTGTGAAAAAAACCAGTTACTGCTGGGGAGATGGCTCGGTGGTTAAAGGGACTTGCTTGTAAAGCCTGCTGGCCTGGGTTCAATTCCCCAATATCCATGTAAAGCTGGACCAAAAAAAAGTGGCACATGTGTCTGGTGTTTGTTTGTAGCTTCAAAAGACCAGTAGACACATATCACACACACATGCAAATCAATAAGTAAAGTATTTTAAAAAACATAAAGGCACTTGCTTGCAAAAAATAGTGTAAAGAAAATTTTATTTATTTATTTATTTATTTTGGTTTTACTTTTTATTTAAAATTTTTATTAACATTTTCCATGATTATAAAAAATATCCCATGGTAATTCCCTCAAGAAAATTTTAAAGTTAGGATTTTGCTTCATCAAAATTTCATTACCTTGGTCTGAAGAAATGGCTTAGAGGTTAAGGCGCATGCCTGTGAAGCCTAAGGACCCAGGTTCTATTCTGCAGGTCCCACGTAAGTCAAATGCACAAGGTGGCGCATGCATCTGGAGTTTGTTTGCAGGGGCTGGAGGACCTGGCACACCCTTTCTCTCTCTTTCTCTCTCTCTCTCTGTCACTAATAAATAAAATTTTTAAAATCTTTAAAAATTTTTTCATTACCTGGGCTGGGGAGATATCTTTGCACTTAGGCACTTGCCCGAAAAGCGTAAGGACCCAGGTTCGATTCCCCAGTACCCATGTAAGCCAGATGCACATGGTGACATGTGTGTCTGGAGTTTGTTTGCAGTGGCTACAGACCCTGATGCACCCATCCTCTCTTTCTCTTTGCCTCTCTATAAATAAATAAATAAGCAAAAGAAATCATTAACATGTACAATGTCCAGAACAATAATCTCTATAGAAATGTAAAAATTAATTTCAAAATTATTTTCAAGCAATTGCCTTTAGTTGCTGAGCCATCTCACCAGCCCACTGTTCAGAACTAGTTGTATGTAAACCTCTTCCCCACCTTCTCCCTCCACCCTAGTCCTGAGGATTGAACCTAAGACCGTAAATGTTTTGGGGGGTTTTGTTGTTGTTGTTTTGGATTTTCGAGGTAGGGTTTCACTCTGGTCCAGGCAGACCTGAAATTCACTATATAGTTTCAGGGTGGCTCGAACTCAGCAATCCCCTTACCTCTGCCTCCCGCCTCCCGAGTGCTGGGATTAAAGGTGTGTGCCACCATATCCTGCCTTGGTTTGCTTGTCTTTGAGAAAGGGTTTTGTGAAATTGTTCAGGCTTTCCTGCCTCAGCCTCTGAGTGGCTGGGATACGGGTCTGTGTCACCAGGTCCATCAATCCTCGCTTTCTCTTCTCTCTCTCTCTCTGTGTAATATATGCATGTATATCTGCAGACATACGCAGAGGCCAGAGGAAGACATTGGGTGTCTTCCTTTGTCACTCTTCTGCCTTAGAATCTCTCAGTGAAGTTGAAGCATCCCGTTGTCCGTTACATTGGCTGACAGTGAGCACCAGCGGACTTCCATCTCTGCCTCCTCAGTGCCGGGTTCACAGACATGGGAAGAGCCTCGCTGGGGCTTTTTAGGCGGGCTCTGGGGATTAAACTCAGTCCTCATGCTTATGTACAAGTTCTCCTACCTGCTGAGCATCTCCCCAGCGCCAACCCGTCTTCTTCAGTCCCAAACAGTTTTGTTTCTTTCTTTGAATTTTATAGTAGATTGCCTTTTTGTTTGGTTTGGTTTTGTTTTTTGAGGTAGGGTTTCACTCTAGTCTAGGCTGACCTGAAGTTCACTCTGTATTCTCAGGGTGGCCTTGAACTCATGGTGATCCTCCTACCTCTGCCTCCTGCGTGCTGGGATTAAAGGCGTGCGCCACCACGCCTGGCATGTGCCACCTTGTGCACCTGGCTTTTCGTGGGTGCCAGGGAATCAATCCCGGGATTTTAGGCTTTGCAGGCAAGTGCCTTAATGGCTGAGCCCTCCCTCTAGTCCCTCTTCCACTGGGTTTGACTCCCTTGTACCTGCATAAAGCCAGATGTACAAAGTGACATTAGCATCTGGAGCATGTTTGCAGGGGCTAGAGGGCCTGGTGTGCCCCTTCTCTCTCTCTCTCTGCTTGCAAATAAGTAAATAAAAAATCCACACCAATTACTATTTTATAGTTCCATAGAATGCAAATGTGATATGGGCTAAAACCAGTGTTGAAGGAGGTTTCAGGTGCCCAGCTTTAAAGATGCCCCTTTCCTTAGCTCCTGACCTACATCCTCCATCTTTAAAGCCAACAACCTTGAGTCTTTCTCTTATCTTATTTTAAAATATTTTATTCATTTATTAGAGAGAGAGAAAAAGAGAAACAGACAGAAGAAGAGGGAAAGAGAGAGAGAGAGAGAATGGGCATGCCAGGGCCTCCTGTCACTGCAAACGAACTCCAGATGCATGCGCCCCCTTGTGCAACTGGCTTACGTGTGTCCTGGGGAATTGAACCAGGGTTCTTAGGCTTCGCAGGCAAACGCCTTAACTGCTGAGCTATTTCCCCAACCCAAGTCTTTCTGTTCTTCCCTCTGTCTACAAACCCCTGTCTAAACTTTCCACTGCCATGTAGTTGTTCCCGGGCTGGCTTTTGACATGTGTGAGTGGGAGCTTTCTTTCCTCTGTGAAAGAATCTGTGACGCAGCCACATACATGGCGGGAAAAGTAAGCTCACAGCTCCAGAGGTTTTGGTTCATTGTAGCAGTGAGTGGCCTGCCATAGCAGCTCACATCATGGTGACCAGGAAGCAGAGGACAGGGTATAGAAGAAGTGGTCAGGGGCTGGAGAGATGGCTTAGCAGTAAAGGCACTTGCCTGGGAAGCCTAAGGGCCCAGGTTCAAATCCCCAGGGCCCAAGTGAACCATATGCACAAGGGGCATCTGGAGTTTGTTTGCAGTGGCTGGAGGCCCTGGCATGCCCATTCTCTATCTGCTTCTTTCTCTCTCTCTGTCTCTCAAATAATTAAATGAAAAAAAATAATTAATTTTAAAAATAAATAAATAAATGAAAAAAAAAGATCTTACTTTTAAATATGGTACATTCTGACATACCAGGGATGCAGATTTCTTCATATAAATGTGAGGGGGCATTCAATTTTGTCCATAGCAACAGTTAATGAAGAAACTGGGGCTCAGAGAAACATGTGGCAGTCCCAAGTTACCAACCCATGTGGTGAGAGAGCTGCCTGTCAACAGAGCCCGTCTTGGCAGAAGTGTGAGAAAAAAAAAAGTGTCTGAGGCAAAGAAGCGGAATCTGAGGTTTATATCCAGGTTTCAACTTCTTTCACTGTTGTTGGGAACTTGGATAGATGGCACTCCTCTTCCCAGGCCTCAGTTTCCTTTTTCTGCAACATGAGGCTTTTCCAGGCTGGAGAGATGGCTCAGCGGTTAAGGCGCTTGCCTGCAAAGTCTAAGGAACCCAGGTTCAATGCCCCAGGACCTATGTAAGGCAGATGCACATGGTGGCACATGTGTCTGGAGTTCATTTGCAGTGGCTAGAGGCCCTGGTGTGCCCATTCTCTCTCTCTCTCATAAGAATATAAACAAACAAAATGAATGTATGAATACAATATTTAAAAATAAATAAATAACAGGCTCTTCCTTCCAAGGAGGTTGTGAGGATCCAGTGACATTAGGACCAGAACTGAGGAACACTCACGGCGAGGCTCCTGCCTGCCTCCCCATCCCACGTCTCCCCTCCTTCGACTTCAGCTATCAAACTCTGTTGTTCGTTACCTCATGAGGCAGAAATGCTCGCTTGTTTTTCCCCCCAGATGATTTGCAGTTTAATAGCTAGAAAAACCAAACCGTTTGAAACTGTCACGGTGGGACTTTGGGCATCAGCTGGCAGGTGCACAGGGGTCTTGGCACACCAGGGAGCCCTCTCAGATGCTGAGCCCTGTGGCAAGCAAGAAAGGGGCGAAGTGGCTGCTGCGCCCTTCCACCCCAGATGCCTGGGGGCTCTCGCTTCTATATAATAGGCTGCACGCACTTTTTATCTCATTTCACTCTAAATTTCCCAGCCTACAACCAAGGGATGCAAAGTGGGGCCTTACCAATCGATTCCACTGTGCAAATAAGCAGGTGCCAGCTCCCTATGGGGGCGCGGGGAGCGCCTGGAAGGGAAGCCAGGCCTCCGAGCGGCAAGGCAATGATTGTAATTTGCCTTCGGGATCACACTGGGTTTAGAAGACAAAATCGTTCTTGGATGTTTCCTTCGCCGGTTTGATGTACTTTGATGTACGTGGCGTGTGTTTCTGTACGGATTTACTGCACGCAGAGCACTTTGCCAAGTCTGGGATGTCAAGAGGGAGGGACCTGGCCTCCTTCCTGCACTCAGAGTTAGAGAAGACCCAAGAGCAGGCAATTTAGTGCAATAAGGAGTGGATCCAGGGTCTCATTCCAAGTAGCGATTGATCTGTCCCCGGTCACCGTGAGCCCCTTCCGTGTATCCGTCCTCTATGCACCTGCCATTGCTTTCCAGGTAGTGTTTCATCTGTGTACGTGTGTGTGCGTGTGTTCCAGTGTGCGCACACACACACACACACACACACACGTGTCTGCCTTTGGGGGCCAGAAAACATCCTTGAGCGTTGCTCCTCAGGGACTATCCACTCTTTTTGTTTGTTTGTTTTTGTTTTTCAAGATAGGGTCTCACTCTAGCTCAGGCTGACCTGGAATTCACTATGTAGTCTCAGGGTGGCCTGGAACTCTCGGTGATCCTCCTACCTCTGTCTCCTGAGGGCTGGGATTAAAGGTGTGCGCCACCATGCCCAGCTATGTCCACTCTTTAAAAAAAACTATTTTATTTATTTATGAGAGAGAGGCAGAGAGAGACAAAAAGAGAATGGGCACATCAGGGTCAGTAGCCATTGCCAACGAACTCCAAACACATGTGCCACCTTGTGCATCTGGCTTACATGGGTCCTGGGGAATAGAACCTAGGCCCTTAGGCTTTGTAGGCAAGCATCTTAACCGCTAAGCCATTTCCCCAGCCCTGGATGTCCACTCTTTTTATAAAATATATATATTTTTAGAGCCAGCCATAGTGGCATATGCCTTTAGTCCCAACACTCAGGAGGAAGAGGTAGGAAGATCACCATGAGTTTGAGGCCACCTTGAGACTGCACCGTGAATTCCAGGCCAGCCTGGGCTAAAGTGAGACCCTACCCTGAAAATATATACATATATATATATGTGTGTGTATGTATAGTTATTTATTTAAGAGAGAGAATATAAATGAATGCACCAGGGCCTTCTGCCACTGCAAATGAACTCCAGATACATGTGCCACTTTGTGTATCTGGCTTTACATGGTTATTGGGTAATTGAACCCAGGATGTAAGGCTTTGCAAGCAAGAGTTTTTAACTGCTGAGCCATCTCTCCAGCTCTGTTGTCTTCCTTTTCTTTTGAGGCAATTCCTCTCAGTGGCCTGGTACTTACCAAGTAGACTAGACTGGCTGGCCAGTGAGCCTCAGGGATTGGCCTGTCTCCACCTCCCCAGGCCTGCGGTCAACAGCATTCGCTATGATGCCTGGCATTTGTGCTGCTTTAAATCTCAACCCTACCACATGGGTAGTGTTGAGCTCACCACACATGTAGGAGGAGGTAGAGTCTTGCTAAAGGAGCACCCATGTGACTCTTTTAATCAGTGGCTTTGGTGGCAAAAGTCCCTATCCAAAGGTCTGGGTCCTGATTTTTTTTTGTTTTTGTTTCTGCTTTTCCACGTAGGGTCTCACTCTAGTTCAGGCTGACCTGGAATTCACTATGTAGTCTCAGAGCAGCCTCAAACTCACAGTGACCCTCCTACCTCGGCCTCCCAACTGCTAGGATTAAAGGCATCTGCCCCCACGCCCGGCAGGACCCAGATTCTTAAATGTGGTCATCATCAACCCTGCTCTTTTTCTCTGGCTTTTGACTATGATAGTGTGGTGGTTTGAATGTGTGCCCCAACCATAGACTCAGATGTTTTATTAAGCTTGTAAATTGGAGGTGTCACTAGGGGCAGATCCTGGGGCCCAGCCCAAAGGTGTGTTTGGGGTTGGGGTCAGATCTGATTCCCACCCAACTGTGTAGAAAGCAGTCTGAGTTCTGGTGTTGTTGGTGTTTTCTGGCTGTTGGTGGTTTTTCTGTCTGCTTGGATCTGTGAAAGGGAGCCAGCTTCTTCTGCCATTGATAGAACTTCCCCTGGATCTGTAAACTTGAAATAAATCCCGTTCCTCCCATAAGCTGTGTCTGGTTTGGATGTTCGTCCCAGCATCCTGAAGCTGACTGCAAATGCTCAGTGTCCACCTTTGCCATCCAGAATGCCAGGATCCACAGATCCACCCTGGGCAGAATGTGAGTGGCCTCTCTGCCCCCAGTCACTTCAGCCAGAAGCAAGGTCTTACCCCTCTGGCTTGTCTTCAACCTAACTCTGTCAGGTTGGCTTGGCCAGGCTCCCCTTACCTTTTAGTAATTCTCCATCTATTGACTCCCAAACACGTCCCTTCTTTTGGAGGCAGGGTCTCTCATTGGCTTGGAACTCACCAATAGGCTAAATAAGCTGGCCAGTAAAGCTCCAGGCATCCTCCTGTGTGATAAACACACTCCACCACCCCCAGCATTTATACCGATTCTGGAGACTAAGTAAACTCAGGTCTTCATTGCTTGGGAGCCAAGCATTTTACCAACTGAGCTATCTCCCCAGCCCCAGGTTGCAATAGCCTTTGAACTTCATTGAAACCAGTGGGTCTAGCCAGACTGAAGGGCTCATGCATATAATCCCAGTATTATGGGATTCAGAGGCAAGGGGACTACCATGAGCTGAAGGCCAGAGTCACCTACAGACTGAGACCCTGTCTCAAACAAACAATAAACAAACAAACAAACAGTGGTTCTTAACTAGGAAAGATCTTTGCCTCCAGGGAACTGTGACAATACTTGGAGACATGGTTGGTTGGTTGTCACAACTTGTCATGAAAAGGGGTGTGTGGGCACAATTGGTGCTACCAATGCCTAGCAGATAGAGGCCAGACACACTGCTAGTATTTAGGCTAGCATTCCACAACAAAGAACCATCTAGGGCTGGACAGATGGCTTAGTGCTTAAGGTGCTTGCCTGCAAAGCCAAAGGACCCAGGTTCGATGCCCCAGTATCCATGGAAAATCAGATGCACAAGGTGGCACATACCTCTGGAGTTCGTTTGCAGTGGCTGGAGGTTCTGGTGTGTCCATTCTTTCCTTATCTCTGTCTGTCTCTCTCTCTTTCTCTCAAATAAATAAATAAATTTTTTTTTTTTTTAAAAAGAACCATCAAGGGGCTGGAGAGATGGCTTAGTGACTAATGCATTTGTCTGTAAAGCCAAAGGATCCCGGTTCGATTCTCCAGGATCCACGTTAGCCAGATGCACAAGGGGGCGCATGCATCTGGAGTTTGTTTGCAGTGGCTGGAGGCCCTGGAGTGCCCATTCTCTCCCCCAACACCGCCTCTTTCTTTCAAATAAATAAATAAAATACTTTACAAAAAAAAAAAAAAAAGAACTATCTAATCAAAAATGTCAGTGGTGTCAAACTGAGAAAGTTTATGCTATGTCAATACAAATAGAAGAGTTTCCCAGAATCCAACTGGCTCAACGAATTGGATACTTCCCTTTTCTGTGGTCCATATGTGGCAGTTACCTTCTTGTTGCTGAGACAACACACCAGCCAGAAGCAGCTTGTGGAAGGAAATAGCTCATTTTGGCTTACAGGTGTTTTTAAAATTTTTTTAAAAAATTTATTTGTTGCCAGGCGTGGTGGCACATGCCTTTAATCCCAGTACTCAGGAGGCAGAGGTAGGAGGATCACCGTGTGTTCAAGGCCACCCTGAGACTATATAGTGAATTCCAGGTCAGCCTGGACTAGAGGGAGACCCTACCTCAAAAAAAAAAAAAGCCAAAAATTTAAATAAAATAAAATTTTATTTATTTATTTATTTTATTTATTTATTTATTTATTTAAGAGCAACAGACAGAGAGAGAAAGAGGGAGAGAGAGAGAATAGGCACACCAGGGCCTCCAGCCACTGCAAATGAACTCCAGACGCGTGCGCCCCCTTGTGCATCTGGGTAATGTGGGTCTTGGGGAATCGAGCCTCAAACCGGGGTCCTCAGGCTTCACAGGCAAGTGCTTAACCACTAAGCCATCTCTCCAGCCCTGGTTACCATTTTTTTAAACTTTTTTAAAATTTTTATTTATTTATTTGAAAGTAACAGAGAGAGAAAGAGACAGAGAGAGAGAGAGAGAGAGAGAGAGAGAGAGAGAGAATGGGTGCACCAGGGCTTCCAGCCACTGCAAATGAACTCCAGATGTGTGCGCCCCCTGGTGTATCTGGCTAACATGGGTCCTGGAGAATCGAGCCTCGAACCGGGGTCCTTAGGTTTCACAGGCAAGCGCTTAACCGCTAAGCCGTCTCTCCAGCCTGGTTACCATTTTTAATGGATGTAATATAACATGCATGCCAGGTCAATACTCCACATCATATCGTATCAGTCCAAGTTTCTAACTGAGGGTTAGAAACTTTTTTGTGTGTGAGTTGCTTACCAAGTAGCCTGTCCTCGTGGGGTGGCTCTGTGGCCCACCTGTAGGCTAGCCTTCTCTTTTCACAGTCCAGACTTCATCATCAAAAGGCCTTTATGAAGCGCCTTATGAACACATCATCCCACTGTGGGGATCGCTCCACCAGCTCCTGACATCCAGGGCAGGCTGGCTCAGACAGACAGCATACATGTTAGCCCACTACGCAGGCATCTGAACACCGGCTGCAGGCCTCGGGCAAAGTACAAAAACGGATTTTTAGGCAACATTCATGCCAAGGGTAAGAGCAGCTGGGAATGTAAAGGGAGATTGGAGTCTTGAAGCAAGCCTGGCTGGGGGCCACTTGAAGCACGGGGGATTGTAAAAGCTCCTGAGAGGAAGAGAAGAGGAAAGAAGGGAGGAAGGGAAGGAAGGAGGGGAGCAGATTGATGGGTTAAGTGCCCAGGCTCACTGTGCACAGGCCTGGGAGAAAACTCAGTGCTAGCCGGGGATGTCCCTCCTGAGACCTTCAGGCCATTCCTGGTCTCACCTCCATCCCCTTGTCTCCCTCCGCAGGTGTTCCACGAACAGTCCATCCTTTTTGGCTACCGACATCCTCAGAGTTCCGCCGCCGCCTGCGTCCTCAGTCTTTTCCAAATGACCAATGAGACCCTCAACATCTGGACTCACTTCCTGCCCTTCTGGTACCTCCTAGCCCCCCTGGACCAGCCCAGCTCATTCAGAACCCCCAAGAACCAGACTTCTTCTTCTTTTTTTTTTTTCTTTTCTTTTTGATTTGTTTCAAGGCAGAGTCTCACTCTAGCCCAGGCTGAGCTGGAACTCGCTATGTAGTCTCAGGCTGGCCTCGAACTCATAGTGATCCTCATACCTTTGCCTCCAGAATCCTGGGATCAAAGGTGTGCATCGTGACACCTGGCTCCAGGCTTCTGTAAGGCACAGCTGGGTGGGAGGGAGATTCTGAGCTGGAGATGGGGGTGTCCTGTGGACAGAGGTGAGTGTGTGGCATAAGGAGGAGAGGCTGGCTCTGCCGTGGATTGTGGTAGGATCCCAGGGCTTCTGCTGATTTGATAGGATTGGCCTTTACCTCCTTTGGTCTTGGAGGCTTAACAGGTCTTCAAGAAGCTCATGTTAAAATTTCACTCAGGAGCTGGAGATATGGCTTAGCATTAGGGCACTTGCCTGCAAAATCTAAGGACCCATGTTTGACTCTCCAGATCCCACATTAGCCAGACGCACAAAGGTGAGGCAAGTGCAAGGTCGCACACGCTCACTAGGTAGTACAAGCGTCTGGAGTTCAATTGCAGTGGCTGAGGCCCTGGTATGCTAATTCTCTCTCTCCCCTCTCTCTCCTCTCTCTCTGTCTTTCTGTCTCTGTCTCTTTCTCTTTAAAATTAAAAAAAAAAAATTAAGTTAAAATGTCAGTCAGTAGACTGTTTAATCTCTCTGAGCACCACATGTTCCACCTGTAAAGCAGGCCCAACATCTGCTCCTTTCTTGGAGCTGCTGTGAGGACTGGGGAGAAGACGCTGGGAAGGAGGTTGATGTGAGAGGCATGGGTACTTGTGGGCTGGAGAGGTTGCTCAGTGGTTATACACATTTCCTGTGCAAGCCTGGGGGCCTGAGATTGCATGAGCTCAAATCTCCAGATTCCACACAAACAGCTAAGTGTAGCTATGCACTCCTGTACCCCAGACCCATAGAAGGGCAGAGATCTTGGAATCACAGTAAAATCAGAAAGAAAGAGAGAGAAAGAGAAAGAAAGAGAGAGAGAGGGAGGGAGGGAGAGAAGGGAAGGGAAGGGAAGGGAAGGGAAGGGAAGGGAAGGGAAGGGAAGGGAAGGGAAGGGAAGGGAAGGGAAGGGAAGAGGAAAAACTCAGCAAGCTGTGGGATCAATAAGAGACTCCAGCTCAAACATAATGAGAGGATGTTGGGGGGGCGGGTAGAGAGAACACTTAGTGGCTAAGCCTAATGACCAGGTTCAGTTCCCTAGTACGCACGTAAAGCCACATACACAAAGTGGCACGTGCATCTGGAATTCATTTGTAGAGGCTGGAGGCCCTGGTGGGCCCATGCTCCTCCTCCACCCCATCTCTCTTCTGTCTTTTGCTCTCTCCCTCTGCTTGCAAATAAATAATACATTTTTAGAAGTCTGCACATGCAGCCAGATGCAGCTTACCCTCAGATGTGTTGGTTGAATCTGAGGACGTGACATCCACGGATAGAAAGGCTAATTGTGTCATCAGGGCTGTGTGTGGGGGAGAACCTCAGAGGCCATGGGGCCAATGTCTTACTCCAATTACCATGAGCTGGAGAAGGGAAGGCTGTAATCCCAGAGCTAGGGAGGCAGGGGTAGGGGACCCCAGGTGCTCAGACTGGCTGGATAGTCTCACGGAATTGGTGAGCTCCAGCTTAAAGCTAGGACCCTGTGTGAAAGAATAAAGAGGGGACTCTGTGGCCCACAGGGTGGGAGGCGCTCAACCCAGCAGCCGCATCCCCAGCCCGTCACCTGCCCGTCTGGAGCTGGAACACGGTACCATCTCTTCCTCTGAGCCCTGCCTCCTTCTGTGGGCTGGAGCTCAGGAGAACTGTTGTTTTGCCTTTTGCTCTGCAGGGAACACAGCGGAGAAATAAGGAGAAAATAATGAATGTCAAAGGCAAAGTCATTCTGTTGATGCTGCTTGCCTCAACTGTGGTGGTTGTGTTTTGGGAACATATCAACAGCTCAGAAGTCTCTTTGCTGTGGATATATCATCAGAAAAATCCAGAAGTTGGTAACAACAACAGTCAGAAGACGTGGTATTTTCAGACCTTGTTTAACAATTGGACCCCTGGTTATCAAGATAAGGAGGAAGAAAACAGAGGAAAAGAAGGATGGGAGGAAAACAGCAGTAAGGAACTGTCACTGGACGACTGGTTTAATCCAAAGGAACGCCCACGGGTAGTGACAGTGACCCCATGGAAAGCACCAATTGTATGGGAAGGCACTTACAACAGAGCTATCCTAGAAAAGTATTATGCCAGACAGAAAATCACCGTGGGCTTGGTTGTTTTTGCTGTAGGGAGATACATTGAGCATTACCTGGAAGAATTCCTAACATCTGCTAATACATACTTCATGGCCGGCCACGAAGTCATATTTTACATCATGGTGGATGACGTCTCCAGGTTGCCTTTAATAGAGCTGGATCCCTTGCGTTCCTCCAAAGTGTTTAAGGTCAAGGCCGAGAAGAGGTGGCAGGACATCAGCATGATGCGCATGAAGACCATCGGGGAGCACATTGCCGCGCACATCCGGCATGAGGTCGACTTCCTCTTCTGCATGGATGTCGACCAGGTGTTCCGAGATCATTTCGGTGTGGAAACCCTGGGCCAGACAGTGGTTCAGCTCCAGGCCTGGTGGTACGACACAGATCCCGATGAGTTTCCCTATGAGAGGCGGCGAGAGTCAGCAGCATACATTCCGTTTGGACAGGGGGATTTTTACTACCACGCAGCCGTTTTTGGAGGGACACCCATTGAGGTTTTCAACCTCACCCAGGAGTGCTTCAAGGGAATCCTCCTGGACAAGAAAAATGGCATAGAAGCTGAGTGGCATGATGAAAGCCACCTAAACAAGTATTTCCTCCTCAATAAACCCACTAAAATCTTATCTCCGGAATTCTGCTGGGATTATCATATAGGCCTACCTTTTGATATTAACACTGTGAAGATATTTTGGCAGACAAAACAATATGATTTGGTTAGAACTAATATATGATGTTGAATCGTGCCAGTGGGTTTCTGAGTTTGAGAGGATTATTCTGGCTGATTCCTCAGAAAAGTAACACTTCATTTTAATCTAAAAAAATACTAACAAAACACCAAAGTGGCAAATGCATACTATTTCTCCTTATAACTCTGAGCCCTGTAATATGTGAGAATGAATCTACGGTTATCAGATGTAAATTCCCAGTGATTTCTTATATATTCTGGGTTTGAGGGAAATACTGTCAGCAGGACAAAATCAATTTGCCAAAGGCAAAGAAAAATCCAGAACACACCACCCAGCGTGTCCGATACTGTCCTGGAGAATGGCAATGTTTGGCAACAAGATATGGTGAGAGGAGGGGAAGTTCCCTTTGATGTCATTGTCTTTCCGGTTTATGTGGTTCTAAAGCAGCATCGAGCTGCTTTGTGGCAAGAGGACTTTTTAGCAAGGACACCACCTACTGTGGCAATCCTCAAGGGCTTTAAAGCCGATTGCTTCAGGCCATCTGCAGACGGTGTTCCATTAAGATATTGCTTGGCTTCTGTGTGGAGATAGGTGGAGATTCCCAGCGGATCATCAGAGTCCCTGTGAATCTGAGTGAACGAGTCAGTGCTCAGCTTGAAGCAAAAACAAAGATCCAATGTTGAGCTTGCCATGAAATACCACAAAGGAGGGTTGTAAGAGAGGCGCGGGACACTGGGGACACTGGGTATGCTGGAGGCACGGAGGGGTGTCTCCTGCCTCCTCCACTCCTCGACTCACAGAACAAGAACTCAAATGGGAGGTGCCCTTGTTTTACCCAAGTCATGTTCAGTCCACCAGCACCTCAGTGAGGGGAGCAGATGGTGTCGGAGAGAGGAAAGACCCACGGTAGACCGAGGAGCCTTCAAGGACCCGAGCTTCACGGAAAGACAGTCTGCCACCATCTTGTCCCACCGCCTGGCCGGAGCCCATCACGTTCCACGGTGGAATGTGACATCAAGGACTGGACTGAAGACCTCTTGTCTCCCCGGCTCCATCTGGAAGTGTGACAGCCAGATGCTCTTTGCAAAATGGTTAATGGGTTCCAGAGCCCAAGCGGCGGGAGGCCCGGTCATCGCGACTGCTTGGTGGAACAGTCATTCCGTTCCCTTCTCCGAGAGAAGCCGTGATGATACTATTAATTAAACACGTCAATGTAAAGAACGTTGTCAGTCAACATCTACATATGCACATGTATTTATATTTTGCTTGTCTTCTAGTCTTGGTCATTTGTTTCTTTTTTTTTCAAGGAATTCATTTGAAGTCATTGCACTGTGTTAATGTATAGCACAAAAGACTTCTTCCATAGAAAGGAAATTTAGATTTTCTCAACATTTCATTGTGCCTCCTACTTTCCAAATGTTGCCAAAAATAGCTTATAAACAAGACCCCCAAAATCCTGAATTATGGACACTGAAAAAGAACATAGATACCACATCAGTTAAGAATCATGCATCTCTGTTGTTCAAACTGAGTAAGATCCAGTGTAAAGCAGAAAGAGGTTAATGGTTTAACTCCTGAACCAAATAAGTGATCTATCCTGAACATTTAGGGAAAAAAAAAGGTTGAAGGAATTTCTTGATTTAAAAAAAATTTAAATTTAAATCCTCAGTGGACAAATTTAGGGTCTGATTAATAGTTTATTAATTTATTTAATATTATTTATTAATTTATTAATAGTTTACTAATTTATTAATTAATGTTTATGCATTTAAAAAATACACAATTGCTGATTTGCAATTGAATAAATTATTTTCTCAGTTAAAAAAAAAGAATAAAGTAGGGAGTGATTGAGAAAGACTCCTGGGGTTGACCCCAGATTTCTACATGCACATATGTGCACATGCCCCTTTCAAATATGCATGCTTACATTTACAAACATACGAACATGCACACACACCACACACACAATAATAAAAAGCAAATATATATATAGCCATTGATCATGTTACATTTTTCTTTAAATTTTATTTTTATTTGAGACACAGAGAGAGAGAGAAACAGAGAGAGAAAGAAAAAAAATGGGCACACCATGGCCTGTAGCCACTGCAAATGAACTCCAGATGCATGTGCCACCTTATACATCTGGCTTACATGGATACTGGAGAATCAAATCTGGGTGGTTGGGTTTCACAGGCAAGCGCCTTAACCGTTAAACCATCTCTCCAGCCCAAATTTTTCTTTAGATAAAAGCCTACTTGCTATCCCAGTGTGGTGGTGCACACCTGTAATCAAAGCACTTGAGGGCTGGAGAGATGGCTTAGTGGTTAAGGCGCATGTCTATGAAGCCTAAGGACCCAGGTTCAATTCTCCAAGTCCCACATAAGCCAGATGCACATGGTGGCTCATGCGTCTGGAGTTTGTTTGCAGTGGCTGGAGGCCCTGGCATGCCCATTCCTACTCTCTCTCTCTCTCTCTAATAAATAAATAAAAATAAAATTAAGCCTGGTGTGGTGGCGCACGCCTTTAATCCCAACACTCAGGAGGCAGAGGTAGGAGGATCGCTGTGAGTTCAAGGCCACCCTGAGACTCCATAGTGAATTCCAGGTCAGCCTGGGTAGAGTGTGACCCTACCTCGAAAATCCAAAAAATAAAAATTAAAAAAAAATTTAATTTAAAAGCACTTGGGAAGTTGAGGCAGGAAGATCATGACTTTGAGGCCAGCCTGGGCTACCTGGGTCATCCTTCCTCCAGAGAACAGCAGCCACAGCAAAAACCTGTAGGTGCTAATAAACCGTAACACTGCAGAAGGGAACAGACCCAGCCAGGATCTTCCTCTCTGGTTCTCCTCTCTGAAGTTGCCCGGGCCGCCTGTCTGGGCGCACCCTCCCCAACTCTCCTATGTGGTCTGAGCGACTGTGACACGTGGGCCCCAACTCCCATGTTTTTTCTCCTAACTCCTTCCCTTGCTTACATGCCTTGGAGACCCCACTGTCTGTGTCTGAGATGCGCAGGTGCGTCCGACCTCTTGGCACAATGAAATGGCATTATTGATTACAAAGTTCATGCCTGAGAACTGTTCGAATTCCAAAAACAAATTTCCAAGCACAATCTCTCATAATGCTTTTAAGTAAGTTTATGGTTTTGTGTTGGGCTTCATTCCTAGCTATCCTTGGCTGTGTGGCCACAGGCTGGACCACCTTTTAGGGTTTCTAAGCCAGATAAACGACCCACCGTTGGTTTAGGTAGTTTTGTTGGTTTGTTTTGTTTTGTTATTTAATTTTTTTTTTTTTTTTCTGAGACAGGATTTCGTGTAGCCCAGGTGGGACTTGCTAGGTCTGAGGTTGACCTTGAACTCACGAATATCTTGCATCTGCCCCCCCATTCCCCTCGGGTTCTGGGATTACAGGCATGAACCACTGTGCCTGGTTTTGCTTAGACTGTTTTGAGATGCGTACCACTAACACAGTGCCCGCTGTTGCTTGTGGGTATTAAGGTCTGTGCACAGCTGAGCCAGCCCATTTCTTAAAGCTTCCTAGCCCATGCCAGACTCCCTCTCTCTCTCTCTCTCTCTCTCTCTCTCTCTCTCTCTCTCTCTCTCATGCTCCGGTCCTTCCTGCTGCTCTGTGACTAGCCCAGAACAGTGGGAAGGGCTTGGAAAAGTCTGTATCAGGGCACCTTGGATAAAGGGTAATCTCATAATCCCAGCACTCAGGAGGCAGAGGTAGAGGATCGCCAAGAGTTCAAGGCCACCCTGAGACTCCATAGTGAATTCAAGGTCAGTCTGGGCTAGAGTGAGACCCTACCTCGAAAAACCAAAACAAATAAAAAATAAAATAAATAAAATTGGGGGAACCAGCAAAAAGCTTAAGCTCTGTTTCTGCTGGATGGGAGGGGGGAAAAAAAAACATAGGTTCTGTGAGACCTTCAGTTCCTGGGTATGATGCCTTCTAGAGTCTTCTTTCTCAGAGGACTTTGTGGGGAAGGGATCAGACTCTCTAGCCGTAGCTTGAGGAAGTAAGGTGCTGTACCCCATGTGTGGGTTGTAGACAAGACAAACATGGGACGGAAACTGAAGAATGTCTGAATTTAGCAAAGCCCCACCTGCAGTGGCAGCGTCCGCAGAGGCGAGCAAGCCGAGGCTGGAGCATCTCTTGGGCAAAATACTATAGGAGAGATCCCAGCCCTAAATGCGCTCTTGAGAATGTTTTTTTTTTTTAATCCAGAAAAATATAATGTATTTTGATCATTCTCCCCACCTCCCCTTCTCTTGTCTCCATTCCACTGCTGAACCCCTTCTTCACGACTAGTCCCTCTCGACGTTTATGTCTTTATTTATTCATTGATTTTTCTTTGTTTTGTTTTGTTTTTCGAGGTAGGGTCTGACTCTGACCCAGCTGATCTGGAATTCACTGGGTAGTCTCAGGCTGGCCTTGAATGTATGGTGATTCACTTCCTCTCTCTGCCTCCCGAGTGCTGGGATTAAAAGCGCGCGCCACCACGCCAAGCATTCGTGTCTTTTTTTTTTTTTTTTAACCTTAGTTTAATAACAGTTGTTTGCATGAAGGGGGGGGGTGCGTATTTCACCAGAGCACAGACAATTTGCCAGTGAAGACAATGTCTCCCCTCGTCCTCTAGCAAGTGTCCCCAGCCAACAGCTCCTTAGGGTATGTCCTGAACTGAAGGCTCTCTTCTTTATTTTTCTTTTCTTTTTATTTTATTTTTTATAGAATTGGGATTTTTTTTTACCTTTATTTTTTTTTAATTTTTATTTATTTATTTGAGAGCGACAGAGACAGAGAGAAAGACAGATAGAGGGAGAGAGAGAGAATGGGCGCGCCAGGGCTTCCAGCCTCTGCAAACGAACTCCAGACGCGTGCGCCCCCTTGTGCATCTGGCTAACGTGGGACCTGGGGAACCGAGCCTCGAACCGGGGTCCTTAGGCTTCACAGGCAAGCGCTTAAACGCTAAGCCATCTCTCCAGCACGAATTGGGATATTTTTAACTTATATTTCATGTATTTGAGGGACACAGAGAGAAAGTGAGGAAGAGGAAGATAGAGAATGGACACGCTAGGGCCTCTAGCCACTACAAATGAATTCCAGATGTGCCACCTTGTGCATCTGGCTTACCTGGGTCTTGGGGAATTGAACCTGGGTTCACAGGCAAGCGCCTTAACCACTAAGCCATCTCTCCAGCCCTAGAATTGGGGTATTTTAATATATCATTACTTATTAGAGATAGAATGGGTGTGCCAGAGCCTCCAGCTGCTGAAAATGAACCCCAGATGCGTGCATCAATTTGTGCATCTGACTTACTTGGGTTCTGGGAAATTGAATCTGAGTCCTTTGGCTTTGGAGACAAACATCTGAGCCATTAAGCTATCTCTCCAGCCCATAGAATTGGACTTTTTAAAAATAATTTTTATTAGGGCTGGAGAGATGGGTTAGTGGTTAAGCGCTTGCCTGTGAAGCCTAAGGACCCCGGTTCGAGGCTCGGTTCCCCAGGACCCACGTTAGCCAGATGCACAAGGGGGCGCACACGTCTGGAGTTCGTTTGCAGAGGCTGGAAGCCCTGGCGTGCCCATTCTCTCTCTCTTTCCCTCTATCTGTCTTTCTCTCTGTGTCTGTCACTCTCAAATAAATAAATAAAATTAAAAAAAATTTTTTTTATTTATTTACAAGCAGAGAGAGAAAGAGAGGGAGGTAGAAAGAAGAGAGACAGAGAGTATGGGCACACCAAGGCTTCAGCCACGAATGGGCCACCTTATGCATCTGGCTTTAACTGGGTACTGGGGAATTGAAACTGGGTCATTAGGCTTTATAGGCAAACGTCTTAACCACTAAGCCATCTCTCCAGGCCTGAAGGCTCTCTTCTTACCTCATCTGTTCATTTCTCTACTTAGTACCTCAAGTTTAAAAGCCACCCCCCACACACTTTTCCTTCATACTCAGTATTTCACCAAAGTCAGTCTGTCCTGGGGAGAAGAAAAGCAGGTGTGGGTTCGAGAGGAGGTTGAATGGCCCGTGCTGTGTTCCAGGTTCTTTATGTGGAGGTTTGTGACGGCGCTGTACGTGACAGACATCCAGAATGACAGCTACTCGTGGCCCATGCTTGTGTACATGTGCTCCAGCTGCGTGTACCCCCTGGCGTCCAGCTGCGCGCACACCTTCAGCTCGATGTCCAAGAACACCCGGCACATCTGCTATTTCCTGGACTATGGCGCGGTCAACCTCTTCAGCCTGGGTAAGTGAGGTCCCAGCTCTTGTACCCGCCCTCCTGCCCCTGGGACTGCCACCGGCTGGCACCTCGGTGAGCTTTGATGGGTTGGTGGGGGAGTCGTAGGAATGCCAGGCCCCTGACTTTCCTGATAAGGGCTCTGTAAGAAGCTCGTCCACATGTGTTCTGTCTGGGGCATAGCCCTGATCACGTTTGTAGCTTTCTGTGCCCCTCATTCAGGTCCCAGAACGAAGTCACCAGATACAGATGTCAGAGGAGTCAGGCAGGAGCGTGCCACTATATAGTAATTTTAAAACATATTTTATTTATTTATTTGAGAAGGAGAGAGAAAGAAAGAAGAAGAAGAGAGAGAGAGAGAATGGGCACACCAGGGCCTCTTGCCACTGCAAATGAACTCCAGAAGCATGTGCCACCTTGTGCATCTTGTTTTATGTGGGTACTGGGGAACTGAGCTCAGGTCCTTAGGTTTTACAGGCAAGTGCCTTAACTACCGAGTCGTCTCTCCAGCCTTATATAGCCATTTTATCACACACATGCAGGAGATGCTCGCATCGAGTACTGGGACTTTTGTTGCTGTGTCAGTTTATTCAATTTGAGGTGCGTGTATGTGTGTGGTATGCATGCACATGTATGTATGCATGTGTGTGCACTGTGTGTGCAGACGGGCATGCGTTTGTGTGTATGTGTGTGCATAAGTCAACATTGGATGTCTTCTTCAAATGCTCTTCATCTTAGTTATTTTGATTTATTTATTTATTTTGTTTTACGAGGTAGGATCTCACTCTGGTCCAGGCTGACCTGGAATTCACTCTGAAGTCTCAGGCTGGCCTCGAGCTCATGGTGATCCTCCTACCTCTGACTCCTGAGTGCTGGGATTAAAGGCGTGTGTCACCATGCCCACTCTTAGTTACTGAGAGAAAAAGTCTCATACTTGAAGCCAGAGACGGCTGATCTGGTTAGTCTAGCTAGTCAGCTTGCTGAGGGATCCCCTATCTCTGCTTCCTGAGCACCAGGATTATTATGGGCGGGCCTTTACACCCACCTAGCATTTATGTGAGTGCTGAAGAGCTGAACTATGGTCCTCATGCCTGTGTGGCTATCCACTGAGCCATCTCCCAGACCCCTTTAATTTAATTTTTAAAAATATTATCTATTTATTTATTTGAGAGAGAGAATGGGCACTCCAGGGCCTTCAGCCACTGCAAACAAACTCCACACACAGGCACCGCCATGTGCAACTGGCTTATGTGGGTTCTGGGGAATTGAACTTAGGTCTTTAAGCTTTGCAGATAAGCACCTTACCCGCTAAGCCATCTCTTCAGCACCCTCCCTCCTTTTTGTTTTTTTTCTGTGGTAGTGTCTCAGTCTAGTCCAGGCTGGGATGGAATTCACTATGTAGTCTCAGGGTGGCCTCGAACTCACAGCGATCCTCGTACCTCTGCCTCTTCAGTGCTGGGATTAAAGGCGTGTGCCACCACGCCCGGCCCCGGCTAATTTAATTTTTAATGATGGCTGGAGTTAAGAAACAGCTTGCAAAATCTTTGAAGCGTTCAGCTCTCATAGACCAGAGTGGGCTGACCCCAGCACATCAGGGCTGGGTTCTGTCACGCCTGGCAGAGAAAGGAGGGTGCGATCACCAACCCCGTTTTGTTCAGCGTCAGAGCAGCTCGGGAGCAGAATGGCAGATCTGCTGGTGAAGCTCAGTGTTGCTGTCCCCGCCTCCTCAACGTTCCTTAAATATGTCTGTTTATTTATCTGAGACACAGAAAAGAGGCAGAGTGAGAGTATGGACACGCCTGGGCCTCTGGCCACTGCAAACGAATTCCAGCTGCATGCACTACTTTGCACATCTGGCTTTTCATGGGTACTGGGGAATCGAACCCGGGCCATCAGGCTATCCAAGCAAGAGTGCCTTTAACCTGCGAGCTATCTGTCCAGGCCCAGGTTTTTCTTTAACCGGAAAGCCCCCACCTCCCTCTCCCTTTTCTCTCCTCCGTGGGGCTGTCGATCCGGCCCCCAGGGGTCCTGCTTCTGGCCCCTCCCCTGCTCCTGTGCCTGCTCCAAATATGAAAGCCAATCTCTCTTCCTTTGCACAAAAGTTTATCCCAGAGAAGCCTGCGCTCATCCTCTTTCTTCCTCTCTCTCCCTTCACAAGTGTGCATGAGTGTGTCTGGGTGTGAACCTGACTCCACCCCCTCACACACACACCACTCCATCCATTCACTAATACTGGTTGCCGAAATCATTTTCATGCTTACATATAATGTGATTTGATAATTTCCTCTCGATACTTTCTTTCATCCCCTCTCCCCATCCTCCCTTTTGACCTCCCTGCCTCCACCCTTTAAGTGCTGGGATTACATATTGGTGTATGCCTGGTTTATGTACTGGAAATCTAACGAAGCTCTCTGTGCCCACAAGCCAAGCACTCTGCCAACTGAGCTACACTCCAAACCCATTTCCTGGGAGTTCCTATGAGTTTTATTTTTCTAGAAAGTGATGTGCCAATCATCCCCACCCCCCCACACACACATTCTTCCTTTCTCTCTCTCTCTGCCAGGCATGGTGGTGCACACCCTTTAATCCCAGCACTCAGTAGGCAGAGGCAAGAGTATCACTGTGAATTTGAGACCAGTCTGCGACCACATAATGAATTCCAGGTCATCCTGGGCTAGAGTGAGACCCTATCTCAAAAATAAAATAAAAGGGCTGGAGAGATGGCTTAGCGGTTAAGCGCTTGCCTGTGAAGCCTAAGGACCCCGGTTCGAGGCTCGGTTCCCCAGGTCCCACGTTAGCCAGATGCACAAGGGGGCGCACGCGTCTGGAGTTCGCTTGCAGAGGCTGGAGGCCCTGGTGCGCCCATTCTCTCTCTCTCCCTCTATCTGTCTTTCTCTCTGTGTCTGTCGCTCCCAAATAAATAAATAAATAATTTTTAAAAATAAAATAAAATAACAAATCAAGGCAAGGATGAGACTGTAGCGTCAGTCACCCGTCTGCACTGTCCTCCCTCGCCCCCACTTCTGGCTCAGTGTGTCACAGGGCCCCCTTGCCACCATGTCTCCCACCTCCCTGCTGTTACCTTTGCCACTTTCAGAACTCTCCCTGCCCTTCTCCGCTCATGCTTCTGCCACGGTGGTGGGCGGGCGAGGTGGAGGCCTCTGAGCCCTCAGTTCTGGGCCCACCTCCATCACCATTCAACTGCCCAGCCTTGCCAGAAATCCTCATGTCCACCCCTCCTTGAGAACAGCTTTGATGAGCCTTTCAGAGTTCATGTTCTAGCCCCAGCCCAGGGCAGGCCTGAAGACATGTCCTACGAGCATAGAAAGTTGGAGCCGGGCGTGGTGGCGCATGCCTTGAATCCCAGCACTCGGGAGGCAGACGCGGGAGGACTGCTTTAAGTTCAAGGCCACCCTGCGACTACATAGTGAATTCCAAGTCAGCCTGAGCTAGAGTGAGACACTACCTCAAGAAAAAAAAAAATGGGCTAGAGAGTTGGCTTAGCAGTTAAATGCTGGCCTGTGAAGCCTAAGGACCCCAGTTCAAGGCTTGATTCCCCAGGACCCATGTTAGCCAGATGCACAAGGGGGCGCACGTGTCTGGAGTTCGTTTCCAGTAGCTAGAAGCCCTGGCGCGCACACTCTCCTCTCTCTCTCTCTGCCTCTTTCTCTCTCTGTCTGTCGCTCTCAAATAAAAATAAACAAAAAAATTTAATTAAAACAAAACAGGCCTGGAGAGATGGCTTAGTGGTTAAGCCACTTACCTTCAATGACTAAGGACCCAGGTTCAATTCTTCAGTACCCACATAAGCCAGATGCAAAGTGGCACATGAGTCTGGAATTCATTTGCAGTGGCTAGAGGCCCTGGCTCACCCATTCTCTCTCTACCTGCCTCTCTTTCTCTCTGTCTCTTAAATAAAGTAAACATTTTTAAAACTTTTAAAAAGGGCTGGAAGGATTGTCTAGTGGTTAAGGTGTTTGCCTACAAAGCCTAAGGACCCAGGTTCGATTCCCCAGGACCCACGATAGCTAGGTACACAAGGGGTGCACACATCTCGAGTTCATTTGCAGTGGCTGGAGGCCCTAGCACATCCATTGTGTCTCTCTCTCTCTCTCTCTCTCTCCATCTTCCTCTGTTAAATAAATAAATAAATAAATAAATAAATAAATAAATAAATACATAAATAAATAATTTTTTTTAAACCTTTAAAAAAAAAGGGCTGGAGAGATGGCTTAGCAGTTAAGCACTTGCCTGTGAAGCCTAAGTGCCCTGGTTCGAGGCTTGATTCCCCAGGACCCATGTAAACCAGATGCACAAGGTGGCACATGCATCTGGAGTTCACTTTCAGTGGCTGGCGTGCCCATTCTCTCTCTCTGTCTTCTGTCTCTCTCTCTCTGCCTCTTCCTCTCTCTGTCTGTCTGTTACTCTCAAATAAATAAATAAATAAATAAAAGCAAAAAAAAGTTTTGAAATGTCTCTATTTCCATATATGTAAATGAGATAAATAAAAGTTTTCTGTAGAGCGGGCTTATAAGGATGAAGTGAGTTAACGATACTCACAAAGCCCTTGGAGCGACAGCAGCTCATGGTCAGTGCTCAGCGTGGGTCTGGGTAGGCAGAGAACCGCCCTGGGAGGGCACTGGGGCAGACTTGCTCCTGGGTGAGCCTGAGAGCTAAGACAGTCGTCCCCGGGGTCCCCGGACCTGGTTCTCAAATCTGCTTTTTCTTCCCCAGGCTCGGCCATTGCCTATTCTGCGTACACGTTCCCCGATGAGCTGGTGTGCAGTACCTTCCATGACTACTACGTGGCCCTGGCCGTGCTGAACACCATCATCAGCACTGGCCTCTCCTGCTACTCCAGGTACTGGATGCTGGAACCTCAAATGGGACTCCAGGGAGGGCCCAGCATGTGGCTCCATGGGCATGTGAGGTCACTAGAAAGGGCTGTGGAGCACGGCTCCAAGTAGAGCCCCTTTGACGTGGCATCATGCCTATCACCTGGGTAGCTACTCAACCCCTTGCTTAGAAAAGCCTACACATGAGCTGGGTGTAGTGGCACACACCTTTAATCCCAGCCCTTGGGAGGCAGGGGTAGGAGGATCACTGAGTTGGAGGCCACCCCTAGACTATATAGTGAGCTCCAGGTCAGCCTGGGCTAGAGTGAGACTCTACTTTGAAAATTTTAAAAAAAGGTTATAAAAAAAGAAAAAGAAGGGGCTGGAGAGATGGCTTAGCAGTTAAGGCGCTTGCCTGGGAAGCCTAAGGACCCACGTTCGACTTTCCAGATCCCACATGAGCCAGGCACACAAAGGTGAGGCAAGTGCAAGGTTGCACATGCCCAGTAGGTGGAGCAAGTGTCTGGCGTTCAATTACGGTGGCTGAGGCCTTGGCACACCACCTCTCTCTCTGTGTCTCTCCCTCTCTCTCTCTCTAAAGTAAATTAATTTTTAAAAAGTGATGGGTGAGCTGGTCCCTAGGTGCACATGACAGTCACAGTGTTCAAATGTGGCCCCGAGTCATGCCCAGCGCACCACCTCTAATCCCCACTGCTTTCCTCCTTTCACTCCAGAGGACTCCAGGACCTGGACTATGAACGGCGCTGTCATGGGGATGGCTCGGTTGCTTCTTTCTGCTTTTTGCAGGAGTGCGCCGACCGAGAGAGCTGTTCCCTTCAGTCCTTTTTTTAAAAAAAAATTTTTTGTTTACTTATTTATTTAAAAGTGACAGAGAAAGAGGCAGAGAGAGAGAATGGGCACGCCGGGGCCTCCAGCCACTGCAGACAAACTCCATACGCATGCGTCCCCTTGTGTATCTTGCTAACGTGGGTCCTGGGGAACCGAGCCTTGAACCAGGGTCCTTCGGCTTCACAGGCAAGCGCTTAACCGCTAAGCCATCTCTCCAGCCCATCTCTTGAGTGCTTTAGGAAACCTTCCTGGTGGTTCTTGCACAGTGGCAGCTGTGTCCACCTTGCTGGGCCAACTTCAGGTCAGGAAAGTCATCTGGGCGGACTAGCAGGTGACCCCTGAGTTCCCCATCCTCTCCAAATGCAATTATAGTGAGCCGCCCACCATCGCCTCCCCAAGGAGAAGCAGGCAGGGTCGGGGGTGCCCCTGTGCCCATCCCGGGATGGTTTGGGCACTGGCTTTCTCGGGGTGACACTTGGGTTTTGTGGAGCTGAGGGAGAGTTTCAAAAACCTGACAGACTGGTTTAAAAAAAAAAAAAAAGCAAAGCAAGAGGGTAGATTCTTAAACAACATCAGGAAGACCGGCCCTGGCTTGCCCTCCGTTTGCTCTGACATGGGTGGGAGGCAGGTTTGGGGTGGCTCTATAGGGTGACAGCGCCTCCAAAGCATGTTTCGCGCTGGTTTCAGTTTTAAAAATATTTTACTTTTATTTACTTGACAGAGAAAGTGAGAGAGAGAGAGAATGGGGGCGCACCAGGGCCTCCAGCCACTGCAGACAAACTCCAGACGCGTGCGCCCCCTTGTGCATCTGGCTAACGTGGGTCCTGGGGAATCGAACCTGGGTCCTTTGGCTTTGCAGGCAAACGCCTTAACCGCTAAGCCATGCCTCCAACCCCACACGGGGTTTTGTGTGTTTCTTCATTCCTTGGTGGGGGGGTCCTGGAGGTGGGGGACTCTGTTCTTTTCCTGAGAATCACAAGTTTCCTCAAAGCTGGGAGGGGCGGGTGGGGAGACTGGACCCACCTGCAGGAACAGGAAGTAACATCAGCCATCTTGGGGTTTCTAAGAGCTAATTCATAGAGGAGTGAGAGTGTATCATCCAGCCTCTTGGGAGCCGTAGGACCTGCACAGATAGATGGTAGAGGGAGGCGTTGGATCCCCCAGCTTTGTGTGAGACAAGGTATACTTCATGCGGAACAGGAAGAGCCTGGGCTGGATGGGTTAATGGTTAATGCCCTACGTGAGCCAGCTGCACCAGGGGGCGCACACGTCTGGGGTTGGTTTGCAATGGCTGGAGGCCCTGGCGTGCTCATTCTCTCTCTCTCATAAGTAAATAAATAAAAATTTAAAAATAAAAATCTATTTAAAAAAAAAAAAAGAGCCATGCTGAGGGCCTGAAATGGCCTGAGGCTGCCTGAGTTCCATTCTTTTTTTTTCTTTCTAAATTTTATTTTTTATTTATTAGAGAGAGAGCGAGAGAGAGAGAAAGGGCAGGCCAGGGCCTCCAGCCACTGCGAACAAACTCCAGACGCATGTGCCGCCATGTGCCTCTGGCTTATGTGGGACCTGGAGAATCGAACCTGAGTCCTTAGGCTTCACAGGCCTGCGCCTTAACCCCCAAGCCATCTCTCCGGCCTGAGTTCAATTCTTTATCACCCATGTAAATAGCTGGGCATGGCCACATACGCCTGTAACCCCAGATGTGTACAGTGGGGAATGGCTGGAGTTCATGAAAACCGTGGCTCCAGGTTCAGAGGGAGACTTCATCTCAAGAAAATTAAGCAGGCTGGACGTGGTGGCAGATGCCTTTAACACCAGCACTCAGGAGGTAGAGGTAGGAGGATCTCCATGAGTTTGAGGCCACCCTGAGACTCCATAGTGAATTCCAGGTCAGCCCGGACTACAGTGAGACCCTACCTTGAAAAAAACAAACAAACAAATTAAAAAAAAAAAAAAAAAGCCGGGCGTGGTGGCACACGCCTTCAATCCCAGCACTGGGGAGGCAGAGGTAGGAGGATCGCCATGAGTTCGAGGCCACCCAGAGACTCCATAGTGAATTCCAGGTCAGCCTGGGCTAGAGTGAGTCCCTACCTCAAAAAACCAACCAACCAACAAACAAACAAAAACAGAAAAAGAAAGAAAAGAAAAGAAGCAGATAAGTAATAGAGGAGGCTAGCCAACATTCTCCTCTGGCCTCCGCCTGTTCACACATGGCACACACATTTGCACACATGTGCATACACCATGCCATAATAACACACACACACACACAACACAACAACACAACACAACAACACAACGTGTTTAGGATACCCAAAAGACCTGCAACGTGCCCTGGTGGTCTTATGGGTGGGCCTGCCAAGAGGCCTGGACATCTTTAGAGCTGGTGTTTGGACCAGTCACTGGCCCTGTGTAGTTGGCTCCTGACGACTGTGTGGCTGTGGTGTTTGAACTCAGGATTAGAGGGAGGTGAACTCTCAGGGTGTGGGAGAGGGTTTCCCCAAGAGCTCACGGTGCAACTTTTTGCAAAGTTTGCCACCTTCTCCTCCTCCTTCTTCTATTTTAATTTTGTTTTAAGCTCCCAACCACCTGTAAGCCACCACGGTAAATCGCATTCTTCCAGCCCAGAGTCCACCCGCTTCTAACTCTTCGGGCACAGTGGGCGGGTGCTGTGCATTTGGCCTGCCTGGTGGCGTTTGGATGAACGTGTTTGGCAGCTGTGCCTCCAATGGCCTTGGTGTCCGTGTTTCAAGAAGAGACGTTCAGGCTGGAGAGATGGCTTAGCAGTTAAGCGCTTGCCTGTGAAGCCTAAGGACCCCGGTTCAAGGCTCGGTTCCCCAGGACCCATGTTAGCCAGATGCACAAGGGGGCGCACACGTCTGGAGTTCGTTTGCAGTGGCTGGAGGGCCTGGCGCGCCCATTCTCTCTCTCTCTCTCTCTCTGTGTATTGCTTTCAAATAAATTTAAAAAAAGAAAAATTAAAAAAAAAAATAGAAGAGACATTCCCTTGAACAATGAAACAGCTTGTTTCTGTTTACATAAAGCCCACATCTGGGGCTGCTGCATACACCATAGGCACTCAACATTTCTCATCGGGCTGGTGCCATAAAGGAGCTGCCATGTCAAGTGGAGTGAGTTGCTGCCCTAAGAGGGTGTGCCCAGATCAGGAGAGGCAGATCACAAAGAGCCAGAGAGAAAGAGTCACCTCTACCGTCAGGGTGAAATGCCGGTGCAGTGTCACCTGCCTGGATACGCAGGTCCCTGAGAAGTGGCTTCAGGGTCCAGGGGGAAGAAAGGAGGGAGAGCCCCGTAGCTGGAGATGAAGACATCTCTGGGGCCCGAGGGTGAGGGTGAGGGTGAGGATGCACTGTGAGAATGGGAGAGGCCAAGCGCAGGGGCAGGGGCCATAGGGCGGCTGGGGAGGACGGGCTGGGAAGTCAGGGAGACTCAGGTATCCTGGGAGGTCCGCCTTTTGCTCCCCAAGGATGTTGATCTCCTGATCTCCTGGGAGACTTCTGGGGTCTTGGCTTTCACTCCCGAAGGGCCTCCAGGGTATGCCACCAGCAGCTGGGGTGGGAGCTGTCTTATGCTGTGACCCTTGACAGAGGAGCTGAGGGAATGCACAGCCTCTCCGTGTGGTTTGGTGGGGGAGGTGATGGCAGCCCGAACCCACACCCTGGTCACATCTACCCCTGGCCTGGCAGACTAGTGAAGTTAGCGTCCTTGCTACCCAGCAATGTTACTGTCACGGCGTTTGCTGCGTAGCACCTGTCACTGCAGATCTTCCACTCAGCACAATGTGCCACTGGTCTTTGTTTGGCTTGGTTTGGTCTTGAGGCAGGGTCTCGCTGTGTGTAGCCCTGGCTGCTTTGATATCACTATAGGTGACCCTCAACTACTTATGGCAGTCCTCTTTTTCTTTTTCTTTCTTTTAATTTTTATTATGTATTTATTTATTTAAGAGAGGGGGAGAGTGAGAATGGGCGCACCAGGGCCTCCAGCCACTGCAAACGAACTCCAGACGCGGGCACCGCCTTGTGCATCTGGCTTACGTGGGTCCTGGGGAATCAAATCTGGGTCCTTCGGCTTTGCAGGCAAACACCTTAACCACTAAGCCATCTCTCCAGCCCCTCTTTCTTTTTTTGAGGCAAGATCTCACTCTAGCCCTGGCTGAACTGAAACTCACTCTATAGCCCAGACTGACCTCAAACCCACAGTAATCCTTTTATTTCAGCCTCCTGATGGCTGGGATTAAAGAATGATCATGGTTTGTGGCAGTTCTCTTGCCTCACTGCCCCTCCCCAAATGTTGGGTTTACAGGTGTGTGCCAACTCCCCCAGCTCCTATTGATATATTTCTTTCCTTTTCTTCCTTCCTCCCTTCCTTTCTCTCTTTCTTTCTTTCTTTTTCTCTTTCTCTTTCTTTCTTTTTATTTCAAGGTAGAGTCTCACTCTAGCCCAGGCTGACCTGAAATTCACTATGTAGTCTCAGGGTGGCCTCGAATTCTTGGCAGTCCCCCCCACCCACCGTGCTGGGATTAAAGGCATGTGCCACCACCCTCAGCTTTTTTTTTTTTTTTAAACAATTACTGAGTGAAATGCCTGGTATCATTGTGGTGACTGGTAAAAATTGATCTGGTCCAGGTAGAGAGGTGAGTGATCCTGCTTGGAAAGTGTTAGGGGTCAGAACTCTGCAGACAGGGTTCAAAGGAAGCCCAGACAGCAGAGCCAGGGGTTGGTGTGTGGAAATGTCCCCCTTCCTGCGGTTATCTAAACCAAGACAAGACCCCTGCACAATAACACACACACACACACACACACACACACACGTTCTCTTGCATGAGAATAATTTATCCAAATATCATCTACTGTCAAGTCCTAGTTTCAGAATTCTAGTTGCAGCTGATTGATTGATTACAAGATTTAGTCAATCACATCAAAATAAAAGAGAGACTGATTGAGGTGGGGAGGGCATATGATGGAGAATGGAGTTTCAAAGGGGAAAGGGGTGGGAGGAGGGTATTACCATGGGATATTTTTTATAACCATGGAAGTTGTTAATAAAAATTTGAAAAGAAAAAGAAAACGATTTAGTCAATCAACCTTGACCTTGGCAAGAGGAGTCCTGGCTGGAGGTAACGGTAACCTGGCCTCCCATTCCCAGGGTGCAGAAAGAAATACTGTGGCTTGGCTGCTTTTGGAAGGTTCTGTCATGGCTGCTGGCTCCTCGAATCTCTGGCTGTGGCGACACCTTGTGGCTAGATGTGGAATTACACCTTGGAAGTGGGACCCACTAATGTTCGTTCCCACCTTGTGCCTTTTTTTTTTGTTTCTGCCTCTTTTGCTTTCTTTCTCCTATTCTGCTTTTTCTCCTTTTGTTGCCCCCATTTAGACTCAGCTTCGCATCTGGAGAGGCAGGTCCATTTGCCCTTGGGGAAACATTTTAATCAGGCCATGAGACATGTTGTCTCAAGTCACTTTGGGGGATGGCTACATGTCTTCCTGTGACCTTCTGTCTCCTTGGCATGTGGCCCCCGTGCACAGGGGTCTGCTGCCTTTGCCCCCCCCCCCCGGGGTATGGGGTGTGTTTCCTTTGGTCCTTGGGACAGAGGTTCTGGAAAGGACACAAGCTGGGGCTTGCTGGGGGCATGGGCCGGGCAGTGTGAGACACTCAGGAGGCAGATACCCTAGAGTGAATGCTGGCTAACTAAGGCTGTCATTAACCTCTCCGACTTTAAGCCAGCCACCCAGCCTGTCTAGTCTTGTTCCTTTCCTTGTCTTTTTTTTTTTTTTTTTGGCTTTTGGCTTTTGGAGATAGGGTTTCACTCTAGTCCTGGCCAACCTGAAATTCACAGTCTCAGCGTGGTCTCAAACTCACGGTGATCCTCCTACCTTTGTCTCCCAAGTGCTGGGATTAAAGGTGTGTGCCACCATGCCCAGCCTGATCCTCTATTTCGTTTGTTAATATAATTTTTAAGATATTTATTTATTTGAGAGAGAGGAAGAGGCAGATATAGAGAGAGAATGGGCACGCCAGGGCCTCTAACCACTGAAAATGAATTCTAGACGCATGCACCCCTTTGTAGGTCGTGGGGAATCGAACTGGGGTCCTTAGGCTTCACAGGCAAATGCCTTAACTGCTAAGCCACTTCCCCAGCCCTGATCCTCTATTTCTTGAGTGCTGGGATTAAAAGCTTCCTCCCGGGCTGGAGAGATGGCTTAGCGGTTGAGCACTTGCCTGTGAAGCCTAAGGACCTTGGTTTGAGGCTCCATTCCTCAGGACCCACATTAGCCAGATGCACAAGGGGGCACAGGCATCTGGAGTTCACTTGCAGTGGCTGGAGGCTCTGTTGCGCCCATTCTCTCTCTGTCTCTTTCTCTTTGCCTCTTTCTCCCTCTGTCTGTTGCTCTCAAATAAATAAATAAAAATAAACAAATTTTAAAGCTTCCTCCTGATGTGCAGCTGAGTGTCTGTGCTGTGTGGCTCCCACACGTTCAGCACACATTCAGCTGCCAACCCTCCTCAGGACTGCGAGAGGTCCACTTGTGACCTGCTCAGGAAATCCTGCCTCTCCTCATGACAACCAGCATGACACCAGCTCATGGGAGATTCTGGCTTTGCTGGAGGGGAGTAAGAAGGGTCATGCAGTGGAAGAGACCCTCTGCTCACCCGTGTTCCCCAGGCTAACATGCTTGTGTGTGGTGTAGCTGTTCTAGAAACCTCTCAGTGTTATCCAGCGCCCACTTGAATCCAGGTCTCTGACTAGCCAGGCATGCTCCAGCTTCTGCAGAGCGCGCTCTGCAGGGTCTGTCCCAGGGTCCCTTTCTCTTCTGATGGTGTCCGGACTTTTGAAAAGCCGCTGGCCATGAAGTCCTTTGACCTTTGCAGAATGTCTGCCCAGAACCTTCCCTGTGGCTCAGGGTATTAGGGCAAGCTTCTCCAAAAATGTTTTCATACCTGAGTTTTTTGTCACTTACAAAGGATAGGCAGAATGAAGGACTCTGGCGGAGAATGCTTCCTTGTTAATGATCCTTGCATGTGTGTGTGATTTCCTGAACAGTTTATTTATTTTATATATTTTTTTGCTTCAACTTCCTCTCCCTTTCAGGTTTCTTGAAATCCAGAGACCCCGGCTCTGCAAGCTGCTCCGGGTCCTGGCCTTCGCTTACCCCTACACTTGGGACTCTCTCCCCATCTTCTACAGGGTAAGGGTCCTGCTAGATGCCCTCTGGGCCCACGGGCGATGCCAGTAGCTGCATTGTTTTCTGAGCCTGTGGTGGATCAAGGTGCCATGCTGGGCCCTGGGGGGACCTGTGCGAATTGAGACTCGGGTTGCTTGGTGGTACTGTGATTAGAGAGGCCATGGGAGACAGACTGAGGGCTTGAGATTAACCACAGAGCGCCAGGTCGGGCGGGCAGCCTGGAGTTTGGCGTAGTGAGGAAGACAGCACGTGACCTTGGAGGGAAAGGTTCCTTGCCTTGGTTTCTGTGATCTGTAACGTGGGTGTAAGAACTGCATGAGGTAGCCGGCCGTGGTGGTGCACGCCTTTAATCCCAGCACTCAGGAGACAGAGGTAGGAGGCTGTGAGTTCAAGGCCACCCTGAGACTACATAGTGAATTCCAGGTCAGCCTGAGCTAGAGTGAGACCTTGCCTCAAAAAACAAAAATCAAATGAGCAAAAAAAAAAAAAAAAAAAAGAATTGGCCGGGCATGGTGGCACACGCCTTTAATCCCAGCACTTGGGAGGCAGAGGTAGGAGGATTGCTGGGAGTTCGAGGCCAGCCTGAGACTACATAGTGAATTCCAGGTCATCCTGGGCTGGAGTGAGACCCTACCTTGAAAAACAAAACAAACAAACAAACAAAAAACTAGAGTGAGTTCCAAATCAGCCTAGGCTAGGGTGAGACCCTACCTCGGGGAAAAAAAAAAAAAAAGAATTGCATGAGGTAACTTGCAGTGCTGGCTGGAGGTGAAGAGTCATTAATGTTGGGCTGGAGAGATGGCTCAGCAGTTAAAGGCACTTGCTTGCAAAGCCTGACAGCCCAGGTTTGATTCCCCAGTACCCATGTAAAGCCAGTTGCACAAAGCAATGCACGTATCTGGAGTCCATTTGCAGTGGCTAGAGGCCCTAGCATGCCCATTCTCTCTCTTTCTTCCTTATAAATAAATAATATATATATATATGAAAGAGTAGGAAATGCATACCACCTGTCATCACCAATGTATTAGGACTGAGGAAAGAGGCTGAAGGAAGCCCTAGCGGGTGGGTGGGAAAGTCCAGAGAGGAGAGCTGAGGTGGGGGGGGGGTGGAACAAAAAGAGGTAAGACTCCTGCTTTCAAGCCAGATGGATCTGAGGTCGAATTCTGGTCCCAGTTGTTACTTGCTGTTAGACCTTGGGTGGTGCATATTAACTTCTCCGAGCCTCAGTTGCCCCACCATTGAATCATCTTCTTCATCGGAGGGAATGAGGGTTCGGGAACACAGAGGGTCTGCCAAGCCTTTGAGTGAACTTTTCCCAGGGGCAGCGTGAGGCTGGGAGGGCGAGGCCTTGGGGGGGGGGCGGAGGGGGCCGGAGCTCCACCTGCAAGTGGAGGGATCAGGACCTGTGTGGTTCTCCGAGTGGGTCCGAGGGCGACTCGGGGCTGGGGTATAGCCTGTTGCAGACACACCACGGAGAACCAGAGCTCACTGCAACCCACGGCATTGTGCTTCTCGATCCCTTACAGCCAGACCCTGAACCGGGGCTATGCCGTGGGGCAGAGGGCTGGGAGGTCTCGTCCTGAGTGGCGGTGTTCCTTCTGGAATCGCCCTGCCTGGACTGGAACCCTCACCTCGCTGCTTACTCCTGGTTTACAAGTCACTTATGGGCCCACCTTCCTCAGCCACAAAATGGGGCGTAGAGTCTGCCTTAGGGTCCTTGCTGAGGGTCAGAATACATTATGTACAGGTATGAAAATAACTTCAAAAGGTTTGCAGCTAATGTATGATGGAGAAGGGCAAAAATGGCATAAACACACACACACACACACACACACATACAGACATCTATATAGCAAGAGCCTGGGCCTGTGGACGATGTGTGTACTGAGAGCCGTGGGTCTCCCCGTGGGTGTGGGCGCCAAGAAGGAAGGGGCCCGCCCGAGGCCCGATCTCTTCTCAGAGCCTTGTGTTTCTTCAAATGCTTGCAGCTCTTCCTGTTCCCAGGGGAGAGTGCGAGCAACGAAGCCATCCTGTACCATCAGAAGCACACGTTCATGACCTTGCTGGCCTCTTTCTTGTACTCCGCTCACCTGCCGGAGCGACTGGCCCCTGGGCGCTTTGACTACATCGGTGAGTGGCGGGCAGCTGCGGTGGGGCTTGGGAGGCACCCCCGACACCATGCGTGTGCCCGCAACGTGGAGGACTTGTCGGGAAGAACCACCCTTAAGGGAGCACTCCGTACTCTGGCCACAGTGAGTGACCCTGACTAAAACCAGCATGTATGTTGCCAGGGATTTGCCAGGTAGGAAGGGGTGGAGACCACAGGTCCAGGACCTGAGTCTTGTGTTTTGTTTTGTTTCCTTTGCGAGGTAAGGTCTCACTCTGGCCCAGGCTGACCTGCATGGAATTCACTATGCAGTCTCAGGGTGGCCTTGAACTCACGGCGATCCTCCTACCTCTGCCTCCCGAGGGCTGCGATTAAAGGCGTGCGCCACCATGCCCAGCCAGGACCTGACACATTCTAATGAGGGACCATCCTGTTGGCGCCTAATGCCTGGGGTCCCGACATAAAATGAGCACTGGGGGCAGCCACGAAGAGGAAGAGGGAAAATGGGGTGCAGATGGCATGGAGGGGTGCTTGGAAGGAGGCAGCTGTGCAGAGGAGGGGGAGCTGTGGCTTGAATATGGTGCGTGGAGGCGGGGCCTGGAGTTAGGTTAGAGCAGGGGCTCTCGGGTGTGGGGCCTGACGATTACCAGCTGTAGCAGCTTCCAGGCCCTGCTTCTGACCTCTGACCTCTGACCTCTGACCCAGGGATGCCAGAAGTACTCGCAGAGGCTGGTGCTCCGGGGAGCTCGTGATGTGTGCCCCGAGAGGCCACAGTGTGAGGAGAAGGTGTCAGGGCGCAGGGCTCACGGGTGCCCAGGCCAGGAGAACTCTCTCCTGTCTCTCCCACTGGCTGCCCACCTGGCTCTGACACTGTCTGGAAGACACCCTTGGGTGACTTGCCTTTGGTGCCCCGGCCAGTGGGGAGTTGAACAAGGACTCGAGGAGAAGCTAACCTGGGTGAAAGAAGATAAACAGACACAAGAAGGAGACCATGCTAGGTGTTTGTCACGGCCTCGAGAGTTATTCTTACATGTAGGTTTATATAGGGTTGTAGGGGGAAGGGGACGTGGTCAGGGCAGAGATCACAGAGTTACTGGTTAAACCGCAATGCCTTTGTTTCTTCATCAGCTATGGGCAGGATGGGGGAGTGTTTAGCCAGGTGTATGATCCCATTGTTTCTGGTAATTTTAAAATATTAGGTGAGGAAGTAGAAACTTAACTTACTATATGGCAGACTTTGTTTCTGGTAGTTGAATATTAGGTGAGGAAGTAAAAACTTAACTTGCTATATGGCGGTTTCTGTTAACATGGCCGAGGTCTGGTTCATAGCTCCCAACATTTGGCACAAGAGCTCCTCACCTACTCTACCATGGCATCACTGTGCCCATCACTGTCCTCACGACAGCAAACACCTCTGTTCTCCCCAAGCCGGTTTGGTCCCCGGCTGGAGGGTTTCAGCTCTGTGCACTTACAGAGATGCGGCCAGATCAGATAGGCTTCCTGGGATCTGATTAGAGAGCCTTGGCCAGAGGCTAGCCACATGCTGACAGGGCAGGTCCCACCAAAAGGAGGATCAGAGGTGGGGAAACGGGAGCCCCACCCCGCCCCCAGAGGGGGCCTGCCTGCACCCCTTGATGAAGGATAGGAAGCTGGGGATGAGAGCTTGGGGGGCTTCTGGAAAAACAGGCCAGGCCTTGTGTTGCCAGCATTTTTCTCCTACATCATTCACCTCTATGCTGTCCTCTCGGGTGTAGAGGACAGACAGAGAAGAAAACCTCCCTAGGGGGAGGGAGAAAAACTCTTCCCCAGACAGCAGTTTATGACAGATCATTAGCAAGATGCTTAGGAAGGCTTGGGGTCTTTTTTTTTTTTTTTTTGGCTTTTCGAGGTAGGGTCTCACTCTAGTCCAGGCTGACCTGGAATTCACTATGGAGTCTCAGGGTGGCCTCGAACTCATGAGATCCTCCTACCTCTGCCTCCCGAGTGCTGGGATTAAAGGCGTGCGCCACCACGCCCGGCAGGCTTGGGGTCTTAAGCAGCTCACCCTACAGCGGTAGGAAGGAGCCTCCTACAAGTGACTTGCCTCCTCCCAGGCCCTGGGGGAGACTTGCAGGCCTGGCCTGTTAGCTCTGGCCCCCAGGAAGCTCCGAGGCTGTCCCTTCCAGAGATGCCCATGGTGGTGGCTCTTCTGCTGTCACGGGAGCAGCGTGAGTAGAGTGAGTCGTGCCTCTTCCCTGTGTCCCTGGTGCAGGCGCGCTCTGCCCTGTCGGAGGCCAGCTGACTGCCTTACACCAGATTCCGACGCGCACACAGCCTGCACTGATGCATCAGGAAGGCACCAGGCACCCTCGCCGGTCACCCCGACTCTGCTCCCGCCTGGGGTGGAGGTGCTCCGGCTGCGTGTGCCTTGTGCATGCTTACTGAGGGCTTCTGGGGAAGGCCCTGGGTGCCAGAGCTTTTTTTTGTTTGTTTGTTTAGTTTTTGTTTGTTGTTCAAGGTAGGGTCTCACTCTAACCCAGGCTGACCTGGAATTAAGTCTCAGGCTGGCTTCGAACCCACAGTGATCCTCCTGCCTCAGCCTCCCAAGTGCTGGGGTTAAAGGTGTGTGCCACCACACGTGGCTGTGGTTTTCGTAATATCTTATTTATTTATTTACCAAAGGGAAAGAGGCAGACGGAGAAAGAGAGAATGGGTGCACCAGAGCCTCTAGCCACTGCCAGTGAATTCCAGATGCATGTGCCACCTTGTGAGTCTGGCTCTGCGAGGGTACAGGAAAGTTGAACCCCAGTCCTCAGGCTTTGCAAGCAAGCACTTTAACCACTGAGCCAGCTCAGTTTTATTTAGTTTCTAAAATAAAGGCTCCATATGTCATGGAGGTTGGTCTTGAACGAAGTACCTTAGGCTGACCTTAAACTCATGATTCTATTGTCTCTGCCCAGTGCTGGGATTATAGGCAGGTGCCACCACATCTGGCTACGAATTTTTTTGAAAAAACTGAGATTCCTTATTTAAGCCCAACTCAGCCTGGGCTAGAGTGAAATCCTACCTTGAAAAACAAACAAACAAACAAAAAATCTATAATCTAGCCAGGCAAGGTGGCGCACACCTTTAATCCCAGCACTTGGGAGGCAGAGGCAGGAGGGTCATTGTGAGTTCAAGGCCACCCTGAGACCACATAGTGAATTACAGGTCACCTTGGGCTACAGCGAAATCCTACCTTAAATAACCAAAAAAAAAAAAAAGAAAAGGAAAAAACCTTTGGGAACAGAGAGATGACTCCGTGGTTAAAAGTGCTTGCATTCAAAGCCTAATAGCCTGGGTTTAATTCCCCAGTACCCACATAAAGCCAGATGCACAAAGTGGCGCATGCAACCAGAGTTTGTTTACAGTGTCAAGAGGCCCTGGTGTGCCCATGCTTCCTCCCTTCCCTCCTTGCAAAACAATCTTTAAAACAGGGAAGCTTTTGCTCTGACTGTCATTGTGTTTTTCCCATACTGCTTTCTAAGAATGAGTGCATTAAGGCATTATATTAGTCAGAGTTCTCTAGAAGAACAGAAACGGCACGGTGAATATGTAATGTCAGAAGGTTTTCCTGGAATCGCTTACAGGGTAGAGCCTGGGTGGTCTGGCGATGGCTGACTGCGGGCTGGAGAGAAGAGAACCCGGCAGCTCCTCAGTCCAGAGGGCTGGACGCATCAGCAGTCCCACACCAGCCTGGAGGCCTGCCGGGCGAGGTGGCGCACGCCTTTAATCCCAGGCAGCGGTCGTAGTAGGATCACTGGGAATTCGAGGACCGCCTAGAACTACAGAGTGAGTTCCATGTCAGCCTGGCTTAGAGTGTGACCCTACCTCGAAAAGAAACAAACAGAAAAGAAAAAGAAAAGAAAAGAAAGAAAGAAAGAAAAAAGCAAATCCCAGAACTGGAGGCCTGGTAGCTCTCCAGAGAGCTTCTGTCATTCAGTCCATATCAAAAGGCCAAAGAAGCCAGAATCTGATGGCAGTGGTAGTGATCGATACACTTGCTCAGGAAGAAGGCAGGTGACACTGTTATTTTCCCCCCAAATGTCACTTGGAAGGGCTCCCCACGTTGAGGGTGAGCAATTCTCCTACAGTACTTTCTGCAATTTCCCTCACAGGCATATCTTCTGGGTTGATTCTAAATCCCATCTTAATAGTTTCTTTTCTTTTTTTTTTATTTTTGGTTTTTCGAGGTAGGGTCTCACTCTAGCCCAGGCTGACCTGGAATTCACTATGGAGTCTCAGGGTGCCCTCGAACTCATGGCAATCCTCCTACCTCTGCCTCCCGAGTGCTTGGATTAAAGGCGTGCGCCACCACACCTGGCTAATAGTTTCTTATTAAGACCAACCATCATAGGTATGTTTGAATTTTTTTTTTTTTTTTCAAAATAGGGTCTTCACTCTAGCCCAGGCTCACCTGGAATTCACTATGTAATTCCAGGCTATCCTGGAATTCATGGTGATCCTTCTACCTCTGCCCTGGAGTGCTGGAATTAAAAATATACACCACTATGACTGGCTGTTTGAATTTTTTGAGGGAATTTTAGTATCTCCATTTTAGGCATAACCCAATTATACTTTTAGTAGCTAGGCGGTATACCTCTAACCCCAGCACTTGGAAGATCTGGGCAGAAGCATCATGAGTTTAAGCCAACCTGTGCTATATAGTGAGTTCAAGGCCAGTCTGAGTTACACAGTGGGAATCTGGAGAGAGAAACAAACAGAAAGAGAGAGAAAACATAAATAAGGACAATTTAGTAAATGTACAAGTTGTTAATCATTTTAGAGCGTGTTTATGGCCCAGTCCAATCTCTCATGCCCAGGTTCTGTGAATTTTCCTTCCTACCCCGTCGAGCCAGTCACTAGTCTCCTCTGTTACCCTGACTTTGCCTAATCTGAGCATTTTATATAAACGGAATTCGTATTTATCTATTTATGGGGGACAGGGAGAAAAAGAAAATGGGTGCACCAGGGCCTCCAGCCACTGCGAACAAACTCCAGATGCATGTACCACCATGTGCACCTCTGTTATGTGGGTACTGGGGAATGGAACCTGGGTCCTTAGGCTTCTCAGGCAAGCGCCTTAACCGCTAAGCCATCTGTCCAGTCCTAAATGGAATTTTAAGCCTGGAGTGGTGGTGTAAGCCTGGAATGCTAGCACTCATCAATAATCCTAACACTCAGGAGGGGGTGACAAGAGGGTCAAAGGTCAGCCTGGGCTACGTGAGTTCTTGTCTCAACACACACACACACACACACACACACACTCACACACTCACACTCACAAAGAAATGAAAAGCTAGGTGAGGTGGTGCACACCTTTAATCCCAGCACTCAGGAGGCAGAGGTAGGAGGATCACCGTGAGTCCGAGGCTACCCTGGAAAAAAAAAAAAAGAAATGGAATCATGCAATCATATACATGGTCTCATCTGGGTTCTTCCCTTAGCATCACACTTTTTGCCATAACTCAGTAGCCCCTTTTGATTGACAATCTATTTATAATTGTTTTAAACAAAGAGAGATAGAAGAGAGAGAATATGGGCATGCCAGGGCTTCCAGCCACTGCCAACAGACTCCAGATGCACGTGCCACTTTGTGCACCTGGCTTTACATGGGTACTGGGATTGAACTCAGGTCCTTAGGCTTTGCAGACAAGTGCCTTAACTGCTGAGCCATCTCTCCAGCCCCAACAATCTCTTTTTTTAAAAATTTTATTTAGGGCTGGAGAGATGTCTCAGCAGTTAAGGCACTTGTCTGCAAAGCCTAAGGACTCAGGTTTGATTCCCCAGTACCCACTTAAGCCAGATGCATGAGGTGGCTCATGTGTCTTGAGTTTGTTTGCAGTGGCTAGAGGCTGTAGCATGTCAATTCTCATTCTCTCTGTCTCTCTTCTCTCTCTCTCTCTCCTTACAAATAATACTAATTTTTGAATTATTTATTTATTTATTTGCAAGGCGAGAGAGAGAGAGAATGGGTGTGCTAGGGCCTGTAGGCACTGCAAGGAAACTCCAGATGTATGCATCTTGCTTTATGTGTAGTGTGGAGTAGAACCCAGGTCGTTAGGCTTTGCAGGCAAGCACCTTAAACACTGAGCCATCTCTCCAGCCCCTTGGTTAACGATCTTGATGGCCTTTGGGGTGTTTCTCGTAGGTCACAGTCACCAGCTGTTTCACGTGTGTGTGATCCTGGCCACGCACTTGCAGATGGAAGCCATCCTTCTGGACAAGACGCTGAGGAAGGAGTGGCTTTTGGCCACCTCCAGACCCTTCTCCTTCCCGCAGATAGCCGGAGCTGTTCTTCTGTGCATCGTCTTTAGCCTCAGCAACATACTTTATTTCTCAGCTGCTCTGTATCGCATCCCTGAGCCAGAATTACACAAAAAAGAAACTTGATTCGGATCCAGACCACATGCTTTTGGGGGGCCGAGGTCAACACGAAGCCATTGACGTGGGGCTGTTGGCTTTACAGTGGCCGAAAGCAGTCATAATGATGGATGTCTCGACAGTTTTGAGTGGGTTTGTGTCAGAGGTATTTAACGGGGGAGAATTCTCTAAATGTGCAGTCTTCATGTGAACTTTAAAAGGGGGAACGTGGGCTCAGGCAATTCCTCAATAAGGCAAATTATTGCTATCTCATTGTTTTAACTTTATTTAAAATGAGGTTTTTCAGGGGCTGGGATGTAGCTCAGTAGGTAGAGTGCCTGTCTAGCATGCACAAAGTCCTGAGTTCAATCTCTAGCACCACATAAATTGGATGTGGTGGGGCATGCATGTAATCTAGCACTCAGGAGGTGGAGACAGGAGGATCAGGACATCCTCAGCTATATAGTGAGTTCAAGGTCAGCCTGGGATACATGATACTCTATCATAAAATTAACATAGACTCAGGAGGCAAAGGCAGGAGGACTGCTGAGTTCGAGGCCAGCCTGGGACTTACAGAGTGAGACCCTACTTTGAAACAACAACAACAAAAAGAATTAAAATTAAAATAGAGTTTTCAGTACTACTTAAACTACGGGAACAAGTGTACTGTCTTTCTAGTTTTTGCATTAATCTTTAGAAATGGAATCGGCTGCATTCGGTGAATTTCATGAGGAAAAGCTTCTCCCGGGAGCTGCTAATGGCAGCCTGACCACAACTTGCCAAGGGTGAGAAGGAGGCTGGGTCTTTGGGAGTCAAACATTCCAGAAGGGACACTTCCTGCTTAGGGAAGGGCATGAAAAGGAAAGGAAAAGTCCTCTTCCCACAAGTCCACTGGGTCCTCAAAGTGCAGGCTTGCATGCCATGGCAGACTTGGAGTTGGTACTGTTTTATGTTGTGTTTGATTGGTTTTTAATGCCACCGCCAATGAATGGACGTCACCTGTTCTGTTGTGCTCTGTGTTCTTGTTGCCATTTTGAGCTGCAGAGTATTTTGCAGTGCAGGTAGAATGTGTTACCTGTGGAGTTCAGTGTCAGTTTCCAAGTGGCTGTGGTAATCTGTCACCTTTCTTCTCCCCCGAGGTAGGGTCTTACTCTAGACCAGGCTGACCTGCAGTTCACTATGTAACCTCAGGCTGGCCTCGAGCTCACAGCGATCCTCCTACCTCTGCCTCCCAAGTACAGGAATTAAAGGCGTGCGCCACCACGCCCGGCATCTGTCACTTTTTTAATTGCTTTTTTTTTTTTTTTGGTTTTTCAAGGTGGGGTCTCACTGTAGCCCAGGCTGACCTGGAATTCACTATGTAGTCTCAGGCTGGCCTTGAACTCACTGTGATCCTCTTACCTCTGCCTGCCGAGTGCTGGGATTAAAGGCGTGCGCCACCATGCCTGGCATCTGTCACCTTTTTAACCAATGAAAGCACTACCCATGGACATACTATGTGCTTGATATTGCTTCAGTGTTTCAGATGTGCAGCCAAGTTCCTCATTTGTGCAAGCATGTTGAAATCATCACTGATGGGAGGGGTTTGATGTCCTGTCCTCCAGCTTTATGATGAATCAGCCTGGGGCAGGCGGATTCCTGGACGGACCTGGGAAGTCCGCTTCCCAGGGTTAAATGCGGGTTTTGTGGAAGCAATCCATACTGCAGCATGTCTCCAGAGGATTCTAATGCAGGAGGGCCATGGATGGAGCCTGAAGAAATGCTAGTGTCTCATATTCCCAAAGGATCTCAGTACCTTATCATCTAAAGACACTTCCCTTGGGCTGGGGAAATGGCTTAGTGGTTAAGGCGTTTACCTGTAAAGCCTAAGGACCCTGGCTTGATTCCTCAGCACCCACGTAAGCCAGATGCACAAGGGGGGCATGCGCCTGCCATTTGTTTGCAGTGGCTAGAGGTCCTAGTGTGCCCATTCTCTCTTTCTTTCTATCTACCTCTTCCTTTCTTTCTCTCTCAAATAAATAAAATATTTTTTAAAAAGACATGTCCCTTATTATATTTCCAGAGTTTTCTAATCTCAATAGTATTGTAATTGTCAAAATAAAAATGGATGTGTCAAACTGTGGTCAATATAAGTAAATCAATCAGAGCTGGGAGATATGAAGGAGAGGTGCTCATGTATGTATGCCTGATTTAAAAACAATAACAAGGGCTGGAGAGATGGCTTAGCAATTAAGGCATTTGTATACAAAGCCAAAGGATCCTGGTTAGATTCTCCAGGACCCACGTAAGCCAGATGCACAAGGGGGCACATGCATCTGGAGTTCGTTTGCAGTGGCTGGAGGCCCTGGCAGGCTCATTCTCTCTCTCAAATAAATAAACTAATTAAAAAAGAAATAAATAAAATAAGAAATAAAAACAAGGGCTGGAGAGATGGCTTAGCAGTTAAGGCACTTGCCTACAAAGCCTGAAGAACGGGGTTGAATTCCCAAGTACCCATGTAAAACCGGATTCACCAAGTGGCACATGCATCTGGAGTTCATTTGCAGTGACTGGAGGCCCTAGCGTGCTCATTCTCTCAAATAAATTAATTAAAAAAGAAAGAAATAAAAAATGAAAACAACAAGGGCTGGAGAGATGGCTCAGCAGCAGTTAAGGCACTTGCCTACAAAGCCCGGAGACCGGGGTTCAATTCCCCAGTACCCATGCAAAACCAGATTCACCAAGTAGCGCATGCATCTGGAGTTCGTTTGCAGCTGCTGAGGCTCTGGGACGCCCATTCTCTCTGTCTGTCTCTCTTCTCTATCTCTCTCTGCTTGTAAATAAATAACGGTAACAAACAACTTTTACAGAAGAATCTTCCAGAAGGGCTGGGAAGATGGCTCAGTTATTTTCTTACTGCAAGGACAAAATACCTAGCCAGAAATAACTTGGGGAATGAAAGAGTTGATTTTGGCTTGTAGTTCCAGAAGACAGAGCCCATCATGGTGGGAAGGCGTGGCGGCAGGAGCTTGAGGCAGCGGGTCACATTCAGTGCACAGACAGGAAGCAGAGTGATGAAGGCTGCTGTTCAGCCAGCTCTCTCTCTCTCTCTCTCTCTCTCTTTCTTTTCAAGGGAGGGTCTCACTCTAGCCCAGGCTGACCTGACCTGGAATTCTCTATATCGTTCCACAGTGGTCTTGAACTCACAGCAATCTGCCTACCTTTGCCTCCAGAGTACTGGAGTTAAAGACTTGTGCCACCGTGTCCGGCAGCTCCCTCCTTTTTATCCAGTCCAGGACCCTGGCCCAAGAAATGGTGCTCCACAGTTAAAATGGAGAGACTCCCTCACAGGTGGTTCTAGGTCCTGACAAGTTGACCATCAGCATAAACCATCACAGCTCACTCTGTAAAGTGCTTGCTGTGCAAGCATGAGGATCTCTAAGAGCTTGGGCCCCCAACATACATATTATAAGCCAGGTGCTGGGGCTGGAGAGATGGCTTAGAGGTTAAGGCACTTGCCTATGAAGCCTAAGGACCCAGGTTTGATTCCCCAGTACCCAAGTAAGCCAGATGCACTAGGTGGCGCATGTGTCTGGAGTTCATTTGCAGTGGCTAGAGGCCCTGAAGTGCCCATTCTCTCTCTCTCTCTCTCTCTCTCTCTCTCTCTCTCTCAAACAAATAAAAATATTTTTTTTTAAAAGTCAGGTGCTGCAACTGAATTCTGTAATCACAGCCCAGGAAGGCAGAGGCAGGAGGATCACTGGGGCTCACTAGCTAGCTAATCTAGCCAAACTGGTAAACTCTAGGTTGAATGAGTGACTCTGTCTCAACAGTAAGAAGGAGCCGGGCATGGTGGTGAATGCCTTTAACCCCAGCACTTGGGAGGCAGAGGTAAGAGGATCATCATGAGTTCAAGGCCACCCTGAGATTACACTAGTCAGCCTGGGCTAGAGGAGACCCTACCTCAAAAAACCAAAAACAATAATAAGATGGAGGGGCTAGAGAGATGGCTCAGTAGTTAAGGTGTTTGCCTACAAAGCCTAAAAACCTGGGTTTAATTCCTCAGTACCCACATAAACCCGGATGTACAAAATGGTGCATGCACCCGGAGTCCATTTATAGCAGCTGCAGTGCCCATTCTCTGCCTCCTTCCCTCTCTCTCTCCCTCCCTCCCTCCCTAAGGTGGAGAGTGACTAAGGAGAGCACCCAACGTCACCCTCTGGCCTTCACACACGTGCACACATACACATGTATATGTGTTCATGGGCACATATGAAATGTATACAGAGAGAGAGAGGGGGCGGGGGAGAGTCTGCCAGAGGCACAGCCTTCCACAAACATCACCACAGCCTTCCACAGAACAAAAGATGTATGACTGCCACTGATGCCAGCCTTGTTATTGAGACTTGTAGTCAAAGCTTATTGTCTCCATATATAATTTATACGGCCCTCCTCGCTTTGCCATTAAAACAGCCAGCCCCCCCCCCCCCCCGCGCTGGCTCAACTCCCCAAGCATGCACATTATCACCCACTGAAATGACCATTCTGAAATAGATCCATCCTCTTTGGAGAATCTCTGTTATTTTAGGTTCACGGCGCTGAAACACTGAGCAATTTCTCACTTGTTGCGTTACTAATTAAAGTTTGGTGTTTTATGGTGATTTCAGGGAGTACAGAAATGCTGATGCCAAGCAATTTTTTTTTTTCTTTTTTTAACAGAGGCCCATCAACTCCCTGATCTGTACTTGGTAATGACTTCACGGGCCTGTGTCACAAATGCTAGGTCGTTTTTTTGCTGACTCAAGATTACCCCCATATCTCAGAACACTGCCTCTGGGATTAAACAGCCCAGACACACCAATGGCTTTGGAAATAGCCCATGGTCTCAATCCTCTATGGACAAGTAACAAATTATATCAGATGAGAGTGGTCAAGAAATATGATTTCATTAGTTTTATTATCTGTTGACTTGCTCTGGGGAAGGGAGACTTCTATGATTATATGGGTTGGTAAATTTTCAGTACATTATTTGTAAACTGCACAACAAATTTTGCTCTGTGGCAGCAATCTGATGTTGTTAATGAAATCCACACCAGCCAGGTCTGTGGGTTCCTTACCCTCACTGCAGCTCTGATTTTACAGTGAGAAAACAAGATGTTAAATTCTTGCTCTTATAAAATGTAAGTCCGGTGTGGTGGCTTATATTTTAATGTCAACACTTGGAAGGCAGAGGTAGGAGGATTGCTGTGGGTTTAAGGACAACCTGGGACTACAGAGTGAATTCCAGGACAGCCTGGGCTAAAGTGAGACTCTGCCTCAAAATAACAATAACAATAAAAATAAAAATTAAAAAAATATAAATGATGTTCTCTACTTAGCTCAAACGTAGTTGGACATTTAGGGATGACCCACAGAAAGGGCTTTTAGATTAGTTTTGGCTGATATTGTTTTCTCATTGTGATTTTTACTTTTTAAAGTTTTTTTGAGGTAAGGTGTTGTTCTAGCCCAGGCTGTCCTGGAATTCACTATGTAGTCTCAGGGTGGCCTTGAACTCATGGTGATCCTCCTACCTCTGCCTCCCAAGTGCTAGGATTAAAGGTGTGCGCCACCACACCTGGCTTGCTCTCTCTTTCTCTCTCTCTCTTTTTATTAAGATTTTTATTTATTTGCAAGGAGAGAGGGAGAGAGAGAGAGAGAGCATGCACCAGGGCCCCCAGCCACTGCAAATGAACTCTAGACACATGTGCCACTTTGTGCGTCTGGCTTTACATGGGTCCTGGGGAATGGAACCCAGGTTGTTAGGCTTTGCAGACAAGTGCCTTAACTGAGGCCATCTCTCTAGCCCCAAAGATATTTTTTATTGAGGAAATTCTCAATTCTTAGAAAAACACATGACATATCCCACTGGTGACAAATTTTTTCTTCGAGGTAGGGTCTCACTCTAGCGCAAGTTGGGCTGGTCACCCTGTGGTCTTGGACCCTCGGTGCTCCTCTTACCTCTTCTCTGCCCCCAACTCCCCCACCACCCCCCGTGCTGGGATTAAAGGCATGTGCCACCTCGCCTGGCTTGCTAACAATTCTTAGCCAAAGCACTGTTTCAAAGGGCACAGGAGGGGGAGGTGCACTGCCAGTGGCATGGACCTCTTCCTGTTCCTTGCTAGACAGTGTCTAGAAGTCAGTGGACATTGCTCTTGCCATGGAATCAAACTTCCGTCCTTATCTGTACTGCTGACTTTTAGAGAATAACTCTCCAACATGCTATTTTTTTCTCTGAAGAATGAGTTTGTTCGTAGAAGCTATGAGGATGTAGAGGCCTTCCAAATACAAAGTGAAATAAATGTTTTTGGCTAGCTGAAGTCGTTCTCAAAGTTTTTTTTTTTTTTTTAAATTTATTTATTTATTTGAGAGAGAGGAAGAGGCAGAGAGAAAGACAGAATGGGCAATCCCAGGGTCTCTAGCCACTGCAAACAAACTCCAGATGCATGTGCCACCTTGTGCATCTGGCTGAGGTGGGTCCTGGGGAATTGAACCTGGGTTCTTTGGCTTTGCAGACAAGCACCTTAATGGCTAAGCCATTCCTCTAGCCCTCAAAGTTTTTTTTTTTTTTTAAATATTTTATTATATTTTTGCAAGGAGAGAGGAAGAGAGTGATAATGAATATGGGCACACCAGGGCCTCCAGCCAGTGCAAACGAACTCCAGATTCATGTGCTACTGTGTGCACCTGGCTTTACATGGGTATTGAGGCATCAAACCTGGGTTGTTAGGCTTTGCAGGCAAGTGCCTCTCTCCAAACCTCAAAAGGTTGTTTTATGGAACCCTGGTCACCTGAGATGCTCTGAGGGAGGTGGGTAAAGCAGAATGAGATTGTTGGATTTAGTCAGGAACCCCTTCTTGTGAATGATTTTTTTTTTTTTTTTTTTTTGAGGTAGGGTCTCACTCTAGCTCAGGCTGACCTGGAATTCACTCTGTAGTCTCAGGGTGGCCTTGAACTCACAGCGATCCTCCTACCGCTGGCTCCCAAGTGCTGGGATTAAAGGTGTGTACCACCATGCCCGGCTGATTTTTTTTTAATTTTTTTGTTATTTTTATTTATTTATTGGAGAGTGATAGACAGAGAGAGAAAGAGGCAGATAGAGAGAGGGAGAGAGAATGGGCGCACCAGGGCCTCCGGCCACTGCAAATGAAATCCAGATGCATGTGCCCCCTTGTGCATCTGGCTAACGTGGGTCCTGGGGAGTCGAGCCTCAAACCCGGGTCCTTAGGCTTCAGAGGCAAGTGCTTCACCGCTAAGCCATCTCTCCAACTCTTTTTTTTTTTTTTTTTTGAGAAGATAGGGTATCATGTAGCCCAGGCTGGCCTTGGAATTGCTATACAGCTAAGGGACCTTAAACTCCTGAGCCTCCTGAGTCGTTGGGTTTCACACACACGTACCACCACTCTGAGTTTATGTGGTTTAGAGGAATCAAACCCAGAGCTTCAGGCATATGCTAGGCTAGTGGCATCCGCAGCTGTGAACACTATGAACATGAAACGCGTGTACATTGTTGACTGTCAACCCCTAATTTCATCATTAATAGCCATCATGACAAATGTCCACTCCCAATGCAGACATGTTCGTCCAGCTTCCACAAATGTCTGCTTCGCCTGAAGTACGTGAGGAAAAATGAAAGAGTGCATTTGTTCTCCCAACCCTGTCCTGTTTCCCTTGCTGCAAGCGCGTCCACTCATCCTGGCGCATCGATCCCTGCACATGAGCCCGCGGATGGGGCTTGGCGGGCATAGGACCAACACTGGCTTAGGAACCGGGGAGGTCGGTGTGAAGAAAACCTGCGATGTCTTCACTCATGGAGCTCACACTCTACCTGGGTAGGCAGACAAGGCCTAGAAATTCTGAACAAGATAAGTACCCGTGAAGGAAACAAGCTTGGGGAAGTTGAGGAGAGAGGATGGTACAAGACAGATGCTGGGCTACGCGGATAAGCGCACAATCCCGGAGGGGCTGGCGGAGCCAGACTGGCTGGGGCAGGCTGGGAAGGTATGCCTTAGGGAGGTCACTGGAAGGAACAAGGGCCCCCGAGGCCAGCAGGGCCTTGTCCTACAGGACAGACAGAAATCAGTCCGAACCTTCCAGGCATGTTCACTCTGGAAGACATCTGAATGACTGGACTTTTGAAGAATTCTGAAAATCTCCTGAATTTTCTCCCTGGGAGGTTTCCCAAGGGCTTTTCTATGTTCCTTTGTAAGTGTATGGAATGCTTTCACCCAGTAAGGCTGGGACCTCAGGCAAGGCGGTTATCAAGACGGTGTGGTTGTGGTGTCTAAGCCACAGCTTTCTAGAACTGACCTCACTTTTGCCTCCTCCAAAGCAAAGAACAAAAGGGGTTCAAAGATAATTTTATTTATTTATTTTTAAAATATTTATTTATTTATTTGAGAGAGAGAGAGAGAGAGAGAGAATGGGTGTGCTAAGGCCTCCAGCCACTGGAAACAAACTCCAGACACTTGTACCACCTTGTGCATCTAGCTTACATGGTTACTGGAGAATTGAACCTGGGTCCTTAGGCTGCTCAGGCAAGTGCCTTAACCACTAAGCCATCATTCCAATTCCTCAAAGACAATTTTAATCCACCCTATCTAAACTTGACTCAATGATGTAATATGTGCATACTGAGGCCCAAATATACTGACACCTAAGTATGCAGGATGGGGAAGGGGTCCTGGAATTTGGAATATTCAGGAAAATTCCTCAGGTGATTTCCCCCCCCCTACCTTTTGCTGCCCAGAACGAAATCCATGTTAGGCACGTAAAGTACTGAGCTCTGTCCCCAGCATGGTGTGTGTGAGAGAGGGAAAGACAGAAAGAGAGAGAGAGAGAGAGTGTGTGTGTCTCTCATTATGCCAGCCTGGGCTTGAACTCACAATCCTCCTGGCCTCAGCTTCCTGAGTTGCTGTGATTATAGGCTTAGATTACCAAACCTAGCTCTTCCGTCTTCTCAATTCTGGGATTACAAGCATGCACCCCTATACCTGGTTTACGTAGAACTAGAAGAGGTGGATTTTAGAGTATGTAAAATATGCCTCAGTGCCAGAAGCACAAAGTGGTACATACATTTGGAGTTTATTTGCAGCAGTAGCGGCCCTGGAGTGCTCATTCTCTCTCTCTCTCTTTTTCAAATAAATAAAATATTTTTTTTTTAGCTGGCATGGTGGTGCACGCCTTTAATCCCAGCACTCGGGAGGTAGAGGAAGGAGGATTGCTGTGAGTTCAAGGCCACCCTGAAACTACAGAGCGAATTCCAGGTCAGCCTGAACTAAAGTGAGACCCAGCCTCGAAAAACAAACAAAAATATATTTTTTTTCTTTTTTAAAAAAGAAAGAAAATAAACTGGGCTCATGTTTGTAATACTTGACAGGCTGAGCTAAGAGGAATTCTATTTATTTGAAGCCACCCTGGGTTACATACAGAATGAGTTCTGGGTTCACCGAAGTTAGAGTGAAACCCTTCTTTAAAAGAAAGAAAAAAAAAAGAAGGAAGGAAGCAGAAAAGAAAGGAAGGAAAGAAAATGAATGAGCTTAACAGGGATGGGACGCGGGGAGGAAAATCTGCCCAGAAGGGAAACTGCAGGGCAGTGTAATTAATTCGAGAGCTCCTCCACTGGGGTTTCTCAGAACCTCCCTTCATCCCCTCAAGTCTTAGGGCCACGCCCACACCTCTAGGCACTGGGCAAGCAACAATGCCATCTAGCGAGGTTGTGGGGATAAGCTGGCAGAGCGGGCGAAAACAGAGACCTCCAATTGGGATGTGAAGGGTGATACCCAAGCTAACAGGTGCAGCAGATGCAGTAGGCTAGGGAGGACAGCGGGGGACCAGCGTCAGAGCAACGTGACTTGTAGATCGGCCGAGACGCGGAGACCAGAGGAAAAGCAGGAAGGAGAGCCCACAGAGAGAGTTGAGGTTGGGCCCAGGTATGTCAGGGCACTGCAGTTCCAAGTGTGTGTGTGTTGGAGTAGGGATGGGTGAAAGGTGATATATTCGGGAAGAAGAGATTTGGGGTCCTGCTGAAGGTCTCAAACAACGAGAACGCACCACACATAGGGTGCCACCCAGGGGAATGACACGACTGGGTATGCGATTTAGAGGTGAGTGGGCTATAAAATGGAACAGCCTTGGAGGGCAGCAGCTGCGAAGCCTGTTAGGCTACTGTTGTCTTCAAGCAATCCTGCATCCAGGAATCTATTTTACAAATTACAAAGGGACTCCAAGTCCCCTGCAGCAAATACTGAAACGAGACCAACAACACGGGCTAAGGATATTTAAGCTATGACAAGCCTTAGCAATGCTGGCCCTGAAGGAAGTTTAGAAAAGGTGAGAGTTACAGGAGAGCCGCAGGTGCAGGTGCATATTTGATACTTATCGGCTTAGGGGCAAAGGCTGACTTGAGATAGAATCTATTCATGTAAGACAAGAGTTGCTCAAGGGTAGGAGGTGAATATTATTAACATCTGCATGGCCAGGATAAAGCAGAATCAATCTGAAGGCTGGGGTGTGCTTGGCAGGGTAGGCAGAATGGGTGCCTAGCATGTGTGGGGCCCTGGGTTCGATCCCCAACACCACATAAAAAGAAATATATATATATATATTTTGAAAGAATATTTTTTTTTGACAAAATAATGCATACATAGGAAAGAGGTGAAGGACCCAGAGAGGGAAACCCAGGAAAAGTGACAAAGATGCAGCCTAGTGCTGGGCGTGGTGGCGCACACCTTTAATCCCAGCACTCGGGAGGCAGAGGTAGGAGGATCACCGTGAGTTGGAGGCCACCCTGAGACTTCATAGTGAATTCCAGGTCAGCCTGGGCTAGAGTGAGACCCTACCTCAAAAAACAAAAACAAACACAAACGAAACAAGCAAACAAAAAAAGATGTGACCTGGAAGCCAGAGAAAGTGTCTGAGACCTGAGACTTCACTTGCGACCAGTAGAATACTCAGGAGCTCCCAATGTCTTTGATTCTGTTGACTATATGTGTTCATTTAATTAAAAAAATTTTTTTCTTCATTTTTATTTATTTATTTGCAAGTGACAGAGAGAGAGAGGGAGAGAAAGAGACAGATAGAGAGAGAATGGGCGCACCAGGGCCTCCAGCCACTGCAAACGAACTCCAGACGCGTGCGCCCCTTGTGCATCTGGCTAACGTGGGTCCTGGGGAAGCGAGCCTCGAACCGGGGTTCTTAGGCTTCACAGGCAAGCGCTTAACCGCTAAGCCAGGCGCCTCGAACTCACAGAGATCCTTTTACCTCAGCCTTCCTGAGGGCTGGGATCAAAGGCATGCGGCCACCACGCCTGGCCTTATCTGTTTTTATTTTGTGAGGACTTTTGTTTGTTTTGTTTTGTTTTGTTTGCTTTCTGACACACGGGACCGGAGAGACGCCTGGGCCTTCCCGTCGGGGACCGCTAAGGTCCGCATTTCACACCTCAGGTCTCGCTCCAGAGCTTCAGGCCTGCGGCGCGCGGTCGCCTAGGAGACAAGCCCCCTCCCCTACCCCAACCCTTTCCCGTAGCGCCTGCGCCTCCCCGGAGGCCCCGCCCCCTCTCCGCAGACGGGCGCTGATTGGTCCGTTTGAAATGCGCCGGGCGGGAGCTCACCTGGGCTCGTCGCGTCGCCGCCTCCGCCGCCGCCGCCGGGCTTTCCCCGAGCGCCGGACGTCCCAGCCGCCGCGTCCCGCTTCCCGCGGCGTGTCCCTCTGCGCTCCGCTCGCCGTCGTCTGTCCTCCTCAGGGTGGAGCCCGGGCGTCCCGCGCGCGCGCGCGCGTGTGTGTGTGTGTGTGTGTGAGCAGCGCACAGAGCTTACGGCCATGAAGCCAGCGTGAGTGGCCGGCCGCCCCGGGGCGTCGGCGGGGCCGCTGGGCAGGCGAGGGTCGCGGGGGAGACAGGACCCGGGCGGCCTTTTCTCCACGCCGGCGCCGTCCGGAAGTGGGAGCCGAGGCCTCCGTGTGGGGGGGGGGCTGGAGGGAGCGGTGGTTACGCGAGACGGTGGGAGGCCCGGATGTCCATGGACCCCGGAGGAGTCCCCACGCCTGCGCTTGGGCTTCCGCGGGTTGGTCGAAAGCCCGGGAGGTTGGGTGGGGGGTGTCTTGTGCCATCCCTCCCTTACCCCATGTCACTTGTCTGGCTCGTTATCCTTCCGACTCCCCATCCTTCCTCCGCATCCTCTTCCTCTCCGCGGCTCCCCAGTGCGGGTTGCAGACTTCGGTTCCGGCATGAGCCGGGCATGGGTTTTTATTTTATTTTTCGAGGTAGGTTTCTCGCTCTAGCTTAGGCTGACCTGGAATTCACCGTGTAGTCTCAGAGTGACCTCGAACTGGCGGCGATCCTCCTACCTCTGCCTCCCGAGTGCTGGGATGAAAGGCGTGCGCCACCACGCCCGGCGCTGGCATGGGTTCTGACATTTGGGGACCGGGTAGATTGCTTTCAGTTTCCCCCGCAGTCCTCCGCCCCTCCCGCACACACACCCCGAGCATCCGTCGGGGAACGCTGGGTCCCTTCCCTAGCCCTGGGTGGTGGTGGCCTTGAGGCCAAGCCCCTTCTAGCAGGTCAGTTACTAGGCGCTATCTTTGTCCTCAGGCCATCCCCGCCCGCGTCCCTCTATCTCCCACGCCCACATTCCTCAGTAATTGCGGCACACTTTTTTTTTTTTTTTGAACTGCTGCAGCATCCGCCCTGGTTAAACAAGTGCTTCTGCTTTACTGGTCAGACCGAATTTATGAATCATGACCACTTCCCTAGTCAAAAGGGAACTTGTTTTATGAGGCCAAACTCAAGAAATCTTTATAAAGATAACCTTTGAGTTTACAGAAGTGTGCCCCCGGTATGCGCTGAAGAATAATGATTTGCTGTGTTTCCGCCAGGGATTGTGTTGAATAAACTGTTTTAATCATTTACAGTCCAAGGCAAAAGCTTTCATTTGGTTTTCGTGTTAAATATTCCTCTAGCATATATGAAAGGAAAGAAAAAGGGTGGTAGGAGAAAGACATGATGGAATAAATCCGAATGGCTTTCTGTGTTCTCTACTTAAGAAATCAAGACATTGGCAGTTTGGGACATTTTGTTTGAGGATTAAAAGAAAAACTTAATAGTTTGATCATTCAGTGAAGTTATTCCTTGAAAGTACAGTTTAGACTGTATTTTTTATTATTTACTTATTATTATTTTTTTAAATTTATTTATTTATTTGTTTATTTGAGAGCGACAGACACAGAGAGAAAGACAGATAGAGGGAGAGAGAGAGAATGGGTGCGCCAGGGCTTCCAGCCTCTGCAAACGAACTCTAGACGCGTGCACCCCCTTGTGCATCTGGCTAACGTGGGACCTGGGGAACCGAGCCTCGAACCGGGGTTCTTAGGCTTCACAGGCAAGCGCTTAACCGCTAAGCCATCTCTCCAGCCCAACTTATTATTTTTTGTTTGTTTTTCTAGGTAGAGTCTCACTCTACCTCAGGCTGACCTGGGATTCATTTGTAGTCTCAGGATGGCCTGGAACTCACAGTGATCCTCCTACCTCTGCCTCCTGAGTGCTGGGATTAAAGGCGTGCAGCAATCCTGGCTGGACTGTATTTTGTTTATTTATTGTTGCGTGCTGGGGACCAAACCCAGAGTTTTGTGTATGCTGTGCAAGAGCTCTCAACCACTGAGCATTTCCAACCCTTAGACATAAAATAGATTCTCTGTGCACATTTTTATAACTGACTGAGGTTACTCACCCTATCAGCCTTCCTTGGTGTGTGCTTGACCATGGTTTTAAAGATAAGTGTGACCAATTACATGTAGATATTCCGAATTTGTCATGATAATAAAAATTATTGCTCAAGAAAATTTGCATGTTATCTTAATAGGGAGCTAATAAACTAACGAGTTGGAGATGTGGCTCAGTAGTTGAGCACTTGCCTAGTATTCATAAGACTGTATCTGAGTCCCAGCATTGCCCCAAACCCCAGAACACACAGAAACTAAACCAGCCTGCCTCCGAAAAGTCCCCCAAGGTTCATTTGGGTCCAAAAAATGTTTTTTCAATCAAGTTCTTAAATACTTTTGGGTTATGTATGTTACATTTTTCTAATACAGTTTCTTATGTATTCATGTTGCTTGAGGCATAGTGTTTGGGAACTGCTGAGGAATAATTTTATAAGTCCTAGTAAGGTCACTTGTATGAATTATATGTAAGGTTTTGTGTGTTAAACTGAAATGTTTTCTGTTCATGGTTAGGAGAGCTAAGACACCCAGGAAACCTATAATAAAAAAAGGATCCCAGACGAATCTTAAAGACCCAGTTGGGGTAAGGTTTCCTTGGATTTGTGTGTGTGTGTGTTCTTTCTTTATTCTTTTTCTGTCTTTTGTATACGCTTGGAAGGGGAGTAACATGAGATGTGGGAATGGAATGGAAGAGCTTTTGGTTAAATTGATTTACTAAATTGTATAAAGCTGGTTTTACCTGTGGAGTTTTGTTTCTCTATAGGATTGGTTCAGCGCCCAGGCTGACTTGGAATTCATTATGTAGTCTCAGGGTGCCCTTGAGCTCATCTTCCTACCTCTATCTGAGATTAAAGGTGTGTGCCACCACATCTGGCTGAAGTCTTGAAAAAAATTTTTTTTTTTTTTCTGAACGTGGTGGCGCACGCTTTGTTAGAGAATTGGCTCATCAGGGCTCCCAGCCAGTGTAATTGCACTGCAGACACATGTGCCACCTTGTGCACCTGTATGACCTCATGTGCTTGTGTCTCCTTGTGCACCTGGCTTACGTGGGATCTGGAGAGTCGAATATGGTCCATAGGCTCCACAGACAGACAAGCACTTTAACTGCTAAGCCATCTCTCCAGCCCTGAAGTCTTTTTTAAAAAAATATTTTTATGTTATTTATTTGCAAGTATGTGTGTGTGCACCAGAGCATCTTGCAAACAAACTACAAATGCACTTTTGCATTTGGCTTTATGTGGATACTGGGGAATTGCAACCGTACTGCAGGTTTTGCAAGCAAATGCTTTTAACCACTGAATCATCTCACCATCCCACAGTGAAGTCCTTGGTTGTTGACTACAACCCCTATAACTAATGAGGATTTGGAAATAGAGATATTCAGCGATCTTCACCGAAGTTCATGCTGTACTCGTTTGGGAGTGGGGTGTTTCAGCTCACATAATAGTCTTCCTCTTCCACCTGCACAGTCTCTGATGACTCATTTCCCAAGGAGAGGCCCAGTCTCCAAGTTCCATAATGACTGGGAGAAGATGGCTTACTTTAGTTAATGCTGCCTCCCAGTTGCAAGTACTTCACTAGTTTCACATTTGCGTCTTGCTTTTAAAGTTAAATGGTAAATCAAAGGGTTAATTTCCCCTAAGATGTTTATTTTATTTTATTTAGTAGAGAGAGAAGCAGATAGAGAAAGAGAATGGGCGTACCAGGGCCTTCAGCCACTGCAAACAAACTCCAGCCACATGTGCCACCTTGTGCATCTGGCTTATGTGGGTCCTGGAAAATTGCACCTGGGTCCTTTGGCTTTTTAGGCAAGTGCCTTAATCACTAAGCCATCTCTCCAGCCCTCCCTGAGAGATTTTTAACATGGCCACCTCACTGCCACTGGAGAGTCTGATTTGAGTTGTACCATGTGCCATGAGCACAGTGGGACAGGTTTTCTTCAGACATCCTGCCTCCACTTTTTCTTCTAATGTTTTCTTAACCTGTTGGGTTCAACCAGGTTTTGATTTGAAATCTAATAGCTTTATCTGCCATTTAGATTTTTTTTCTGTTTCTCTGTGTACAATACAATAGTGAAGAGAACTGTGTGATTTGATTTTTTTTCCTTTTTTAAATTTAAAACTTTTTATTTGTTTATTCGAGAGAGAGAGGAAAGAGGGAGGCAGATAGAGAATGGGGGCACCGGGGCCTTTAGGAACTGCAGACGCACTCTAGGCCTGTGCACCACCTTCTGCATCTGGCTTACATGGGCCCTGGAGAATTGAACCTGGGTCCTTTGGCTTTGCAGGCAAGCTTTCTCCAGCCCCTCTTTTTTTTTTTTTTTTTTTTGAGGTAGGTTCTCACACTAGCCCAGGCTGACCTGGAACTCACTCTGCAGTCCCAGGCTTGCCTCAGCCTCATAGCAATCCTCCTACCTCTTAGTGTTCTGAGTGCTGGGATTAAAGGCATGTACTACCACATCTGACTTACTTTTGGCTCCTCCCCCGCAACTTGAATCTTTTAAATCCAAATTTATTTTGTTTGCATGCACATTTGAAACCTCTTCTCATTATTTAATGTAGCCACTTTCGATCATTCTGAGTAGCAGATTTTCCTTGTCATGGCCCTGGGTTTATGTGGGTCACTTACGTTGAAAGAGCAGATGTGTGTGGAATGAATGGGAAGCTTGTCAGGCATATGCTGGGCACGCGTGGTAGTGAATCATGCCTATAGTCCCTGCTCTAAGGAGGCGAAACCAGGAAGATGGCCGAGAAGTCTATGTAAGCCTGGTCTCCATAGTTCTAGGCCAGCCCAGGCTGAAGAAAACATACTTAACAAGGAAAATCAGACATACAGTCCACCCTGCTCAAGCAGCTCTGTCTTTCCAGGTGTACTGTAGGGTGCGCCCCCTGGGCCTCCCTGACCAGGAGTCCTGCATAGAAGTGATCAACAGCACCACAGTGCAGCTTCACACTCCCGAGGGCTTTCGATTCAACAGAAATGGAGACTATAAGGAGGTAATCTACTACCACTGGGTTACTTTTACTTGTTGCGTTGTTTCCTTGTTCCTTTTGTCTTTCTTTCTGTTTTTAAAGGTAGGCTCTTGCTATAGCCCTGGCTGATCTGGAATTCACTATGTAGTCTCAGGGTGCCCTTGAACTCAAAGCCACCCTCCTACCTCTGCCTCTTGAGTGCTGGGATTGAAGGTGTGTGCCACCATGCCCAAGTGACATTGTGTATTTTTTCTGGATTTTGTTTTTTGTAGTGTTGGATATTAAACTTAAGGCCTTGTGAATGCTAAGCAAGTACTCTGTCACGCCACTCACAACATCCCCAGAAGCATTGTGCATTTGGGTCAGCTTCTTATGAAGAGGTATTTTTTTGTTTAGAGTCTCACTGTATAGCCTAGGCTGGCCTCAAAATTTTTATTCTTGTATCTTACCCTCCAGGTGCTAGGATTTTAGTCACCTACCACCTGTTGCCTGGAGAGTGGAGTTTTGTTGCTGATGTTATTTTGTTTTTGTTTTTGTTTTTTCAAGGTAGGGTCTCACTCTAGCCCAGACTGACTTGGCACTTACTCTGTAGTCCCAGGCTGGTCTCACAGCTATCCTCCTGCCTCTGGCTTTCAAGTGCTGGGATTTAAGGCATACACCACCATACCCAGTGAGAGTGGATTTTGTATTTTTGTTTGTTTAATTTTTAGGGCATTGGGGATTAAGCTCAAGGCCTTTTCTATCACTGAGCTATATCCCCAGCCCTTGTTCTTTTGTTTTTTTTTTCAATATTTTCTTTATTTATTAGAGAGAGAGTGCTAATGGGTGCACCAGGGCCTCTAGCCACTGGAAACAAACTCCAGTCACATGCGCCACCTTGGATTATTTATCTTGGCGATGGAGTCTTTTGGTATAGTCCATGTTGGGATTATAGGCATATACCACTGTGCCCAGTACATGGAGAATTTTTAATTTATTTTATTTATTAGAGTGAGAGTGGGAGAATAAGTGCGTCAGGGCCTTTAGCCACTGCAAACGAACTCCAGATGCATGTGTTACCTTATGTATCTGACTTACATGAGTCCTGGGAAAACGAACCTGGGTCCTTTTGTTTTGCAGGCAAGCACCTTAACTACTAAGCCATCTCTCCTGCCCAAAAGTGGTTTATTTATTTATTTTTTTTCTGGGGTGGGGGAGAGTTCAAGATAGGGTTTCACTATAGCCCAGAATTCACCATGTAATCTCAGGATGACCTAGAACTCACAGTAATACTCCTACCTCTGCCTCCTAAGTGCTGGGGTTAAAGGCGTGTGTCACTGCACTCAGTGGTAGAGTTTTCATATTAGCACAATAATTAGCAAATTTAAAATTGGAAGTTCAAGTTGGACAAAATAGTTCACATCTGTAATCCCAACACTTAGGGGGCTGAAGCAAGAGGATCACAAATTTTAGACCAGCCTGGGATATAGTAAGATCCTATCAAAAAAAAATAGAAAACATTGGGCTGGAGGGATGGCTTAGTGGTTAAGGCACTTGGCTGCAAAGCCAAAGAACCCAGTTTTGATTCCCCAGGTCCCATGTTAGCCAGTTGCACAAGGGGCACATGTGTCTGGAGTTCATTTGCAGTGGCTGGAGGCCCTGGCGCTCCCATTTGTTCTCTCTCTCTCCTCCTCCTTCTCCTCTTTCTCTGTCAATTAAAGAAATAAGAATATTAAAAAAAAATACAAAACATGGCCTGGAGAGATGGCTTAGTGCTTCAGGTGCTTGCCTGCAAAGCCTAAGGACCCATGTTTGACTCCACTGATCCCATGTAAACCAGACGCACAGTGTGACACATGCACAAGGTTGCACATGAGCACAAGTTGGGGCATGTGTCTGCAGTTCCATCACAGTGGCTGGAGGCCCAGTTACGCCAATTCTCTCTCTCTCTCTCTCTCTCTCTCTCTTGCATTCTCGCTCTCTCATTAAAAAAAAACAACAAAAAAAACAACTGGGTATGATGGTGCATGCTTTTAATCCAGTTGAAGGCCAGCCTGGCTAAGAATGAGACTCTAACAAAAAGTATGTGTATATAAAATAGATTGTGCTCAATTCTGGTCTACAAGTAAATGTACTGAGGAAGCAGTTACATGCATAGACTCCCAAGTAGTAGGTTACACTTCTCTATTTTTAATTTTGTTTTGTTTTGTTTTTCAAGGTAGGGTCTCACTCTAGCTCAGGCTGACCTGGAATGCACTATGTAGTCTCAGGGTGGCCTCGAACTCATGGTGATCCTCCTACCTCTGCCTCCCAAGTGCTAGGATTAAAGGCATGTGCCACCACGCCTGCCTTTAATTAAATTTTTTAATAAATATTTTATTTATTTATTTGAGAGAGAGAGGGACTCTAGACACTGCAAATGAACTTGACATGTCTTCAACCTTGTGCATCTGGCTTTCGTGGGTACTGGGGATTTGAACCTTGGTCCTTGAGCTTCACAGGCAAGCACTTTAACCACTAAGCTGTCTCTCTAGCTCCTAGTTTACACTTCTTTTTTTTTCATTAAATTTATTTATTTATTTGAGAGCGACAGACACAGAGAGAAAGACAGAGAGAGAGAGAGAGAGAGAATGGGCGCGCCAGGGCTTCCAGCCTCTGCAAACGAACTCCAGACGCGTGCGCCCCCTTGTGCATCTGGCTAACGTGGGACCTGGGGAACCAAGCCTCGAACCGGGGTCCTTAGGCTTCACAGGCAAGCACTTTAACCACTAAGCCATCTCTCCAGCCCAATAGTTTACACTTCTTTATGACTTCACTAGGTAATAGAAATTCATCACCTCAATTGTATCTTAGAGAACCACAGTTGTCTTTGTGGTCTACTATTGATGGAAATGTTGTGAGGTGTGTAAGTAGACATGTTCATTGTTTCTTTCCTCTGCTTCATTTAAACTTCATGCATGTTTTCTTGTTTTTGTCAAAAAGTAAATTTGAATTAGGCAAAATGGGCCCTCTGGGAATGCTTTATGGAGCGGCAGGTCTTGGAGAATATAATAGGAGTTGAACCCTTACGGAATACTAAGTTTGCTTAAGCGAGTTTAAAGTACTTATAAACTCAGGCTTGTGGGGATTAAAAATTGTCACTGCCTCATGGCAATCTGCAGTAGAGTGTACTTAAAAGCATCACTCTGGAAATGACTGCTGCTAATTGATCCCGACCCTTGTGCCTTGGTTTTCTTGGGAAGAGGGAGTTCTTGAGCGGGAGGCCGTCTGCTTTCCTGGGCGCAGTCCTGTGGTTCTTTTCATGGCGTGGCTCTTTGTTCTGCTAGTGTGTTACAATGAAGACTGCCACAGAGGTAGAAGTTAGTGCAGCTGAAATAGGTTTGCTGTCTCTGTAAGTTGTTACTCCCCCTGCTCATTTATATTTATTTACATATTTTATTTTATTTATTTGAGGGAGAGAGAGAGAATGGGCACGCCAGGGTCTTCAGCCACTGTAAACGAACTCCAGACGCGTGCATCACCTTGTGCATATGGCTAACATGGGTTCTGGGGAATCAAACCTGAGTTCTTTGGCTTTGCAGGCAAAAGCCTTAACTGCTAAGCCATCTCTCCAGTTCTATTTATTTATTTGAGAGAGAGAAGAAGAAAGAACAGGCGTGTCGGGGCCTTCAGCTACTGTAAACGAACTCCAGATGCATGTGCTACCTTGTACATCTGACTTACATGGGTTCTGGGGAATCAAACGTTGGTCTTTTGGCTTTGCAGGCAAGCACCTTAACTACAAAGCCATCCCACCAGTCCCCATTGCTCATTTATAAAATGATTGGTTGACACTTGTCTGCAGTCCCACATCCATGGGTTCAATTCAGTGTAGATTAAAGATCTTTAGAAAAGGGCTGAGGGTATAACTCTGTAGTAGAACACTTGGCTTAGCATGTAGGTGGCCATAGGTTCAATCCCCAGCACTGCAGAAGGAAAGAGATACGAGCAAGGGAAGGGATGCAAGGAAAGGAAAGTTAAGTTGGAGGGAGGGAAAGGGAGAGGGTGAGCAGAGAGGCAAGTGTGATGGCTTACATCCATTATTCCAGTTCTTGGAGGCTCAGGTAGGAGGATCACCTGGAGCTTGAGGCTAGCCTGGGGCTATATGTAGAGTTGGGTTTTTTTTTTTGTTTTTTTTTTTTTTTTGTTTTGGTTTGGTTTGGTTTGGTTTGGTTTTCGAGGTAGGATTTCACTCTAGCCCAGGCTGACCTGGAATTCACTATGTAGTCTCAGGGTGGCCTTGAACTCACAGTGGTCCTCCTATCTCTGCCTCCCAAGTATTGCGATTAAAGGCATGTGCCACCATGCCCGGCATATGGTTTTTTTCTTTGTATATTGAGAAACATTTTACAAGTACAAACATGTATTTCTAGTGTGGATACAGTGGACTTCTGTAAAAGAGTGTGTGTTCTCTCTCTCCACAGACTCAGTATTCATTTAAGCAAGTCTTTGGCACTCACACCACCCAAAAAGAGCTGTTTGATGTTGTGGCTCATCCCTTGGTAGATGACCTGGTTCATGGCAAAAACGGTATTTGGCTAGATTCTTCTTCAATCTTCTCATAAAACATCTTTTATAAGTTATATATTTGGTTTGACATTATCATTAGAGTGTTGTTAAATGCTACTTTTTTGAGTTAATTTAAGTGTTTTAGTACACTGAAGAAACAGAAGAGCAGGACTTTCTGATTCAGCTGGTGTCTTGCTGCACTGCAGGTCTCCTTTTTACATACGGCGTGACCGGAAGTGGCAAGACGCACACCATGACAGGCTCGCCAGGGGATGGAGGACTGCTCCCTCGTTGTTTGAACATGATCTTTAATAGCATAGGCTCATTTCAAGCTAAACGATATGTGAGTATGACTCCTTTGTGTTATAACTGTCCCTCAGCAGACACAAGACTAAGATACCTCTGGGTGCGGTCATATTGAGGAAGGACTAAACACTGAGCCATGGTGTTTCATGCCTGTAATGGTAGCACTCTGGAGGTAGAAGTGGGAGAAACCAGAAAATTCCAGGCCAGCCTAGGTTATGTAGTGAGAACATGTCTCCTCGTCCCTGCCAAAGTCAATGCTAAAATACTTCAAGTCAACTCAAAAAATAACCTGGGGGCTGGAAAGATGGCTCAGCAGTTAAGGTGCTTGCTTGTAAAACCTGACAGACCAGGTTCAGTTCCCCAGTACCCACATAAAGCACCAAGTGGCATATGCATCTGGAGTTTGTTTGCAATTGCAAGAGACCTTGGCACACCCATTCATTCTCTGTCTTTCTCTGCTTGCAAATAAATAAGCCAAATATTAAAAAAAATAACATGGTCTGATTTCCTCCCTACTTCAGGTTTTTAAATCTAATGATAGGAATAGTATGGACATACAGTGTGAAGTTGATGCCTTATTAGAGCGTCAGAAAAGAGAAGCTATGCCCATCCCCAAAACTCCCTCTAGCAAGTAAGTAATTTTTTGTGTGTATGTGTTTTTGTGTTACTAGCCCAGAGTGCACAGGATCTGTCCAGTGGTTTTGTGCAGGCCTTGGGAGTAGTGACTTTAAAAACTATTGACTGGTGAGGTCAGAGATGAGCCACCTGCTGAAGTTAGTGACTGTAGCAGTTACCTTCTCGTTGCTGGTACACAATACCTGACCAGAAGCAGCTTGTGGAAGGAAAGAGTTCATTCCTGGCTTAGTTTCAGGGGTATTCCATCATCACAGGAAAGTATAGCAGACACAGACAGTTGGCCATCACACGTCTTTTATCATTAGGGTGAGCTTGCTAGCACCTGCGGGTGGAGCTGGACTATAACATCTCCATGCTTAATTCCCAGTGACACACCTCCTCTTGCAAGGCTCCACCTCCCAATGGCTCCACCAGCTGGAGATTGAGTATGAGGCTTAATTACAAACACATGAAGCTATGGGGGACATTCTATAGTCCAGTTGCCACTGTGATGGGCCAGGCATTCTGTCTGGTTTTGATTCACTGTGACTACTTTGAGAAGGTGTCTGTGTGGGGGAGGGTGTGAGCACTGGGGCTGTCCTTGGCCCACCTCAAGTATGAAAAAGCTTTGTACATTTCTGCTTGAATGCACACCCTTTGTGTTAGGATTTTTGGTACCATTTACTTTTTTTCCAATTTTATATATATGTGTATGTATATATATATATATATATTTATTTTTTATATTGACTCACTGGTAAAATCTGACTTTTGGGATTTGTTTTCTTTTTTTATCTTTAGACGCCAAGTAGATCCAGAGTTTGCAGATATGATAAATGTGCAAGAATTCTGCAAAGCAGAAGAAGTTGATGAAGATAGCGTCTATGGCGTGTTTGTCTCTTACATTGAAATATATAATAATTACATATATGATCTATTGGAAGAGGCACAGTTTGATCCCATAAAGCCCAAGTAAGTATGGAGAGCACTTTTTTTTTGTTTGTTTTTCGATATAGGGTCTCACTGTATCCCAGACTGACCTGGAATTCACTATGGAGTCTCAGGGTGGCCTCAAACTCACAGTGATCCTCCTACCTCTGCCTCCCCAGTGCTGGGATTAAAGGGTGTGCCACCACACCAGGCTGAGATTACTTTTGGAAGGTCTTGGCTCTAGGTGGTTTTGGAAGAAATTTAATTATATAGGGAAGTATCCCTATTGCTGGGTTGGAGCTGCCTTTCTTCATCCTCGCTGTGCTGGGAGTTTGCAGCCTCTTAAGTCATCTGTGTCCTGATTCACTCTACAGGATGGATCAAAAGCTGTCCAAGTCATTCTCAGTCATCCATTCCTGAGTAATATAAAGCTGTATTTCCTTGTCATTCTGCCAGGGTTAAAAGATAACTCCTTAGATGTCCTTGACTCTTGTCTTGTTAGTTGATACAAAAGACAGCTCTCACCTCAAAGGGATAAGAGATAGTTTATTCTGGAGCCAAATATGAGTGACCATGGCCCGGGAACATAGATTCAGGTTACCCCGAATTCCATGTTCCAACATGTTTAACAAGGTGTGAAGGTTTTATAGTTAATAAAACAAAAAGAAATCATAAATTAAGGCACTTTTCAAATACATTGGCTGACCATCAGGTGGGCGGAATATAGCAAGGGGTCCACATTAATCTCCACCATTGGCTTCAGATGCTGTCTGATAACATTCTTAGCCCTTGGGTTGGTGGAAGCTGGGGATCTGTTCTTACATTCCAAAAATCAAGTGAGTGTCACCAGGATGTTAGGTCAGACATAGAGATGGGTAAAGAATGGTTGTTAAGGGGCTAAAGATAGCCCAAGGTACTTTGGCTCTGATCCTGCAATATTCCATCTTTATAGGAGATCTATCAGTCCATTCAGCCTTATCTAATGCACAAAATGTAAACACTAGTTACACTTGGACTTCACATACAGTGCATCTGTGTAGTGTCAGAGTTGGTTCAGGAATTTGACATCTCATAATGTTTATTTTTGTTATCTCAAGGCTGGTCTTGCATACTGTGTTCATTGGGGCCTCGTAAGACATAAATACTATGAGTAGCTGTGTTCTGCATAAAACTTCTGTGTATATGTCTAATGGAACATTATTGGGGAAATAGATTTAGAAAACCATTAGACTGCAAACATGTTAATATATGAATGTGTGCACTGTGATTGAAGTCCTATTTGATAAAGGTATTTAAAATTTTTTTATTTATTTGCACGTGTGTGTGTACAAACATGTGCATTGGGACCTCTTGGCACTGCATACAAATACCAGATGCTTTTGCCACTTTTTGGTTTTTTGAGGTAGGGTCTCACCCTGGCTCAGGATGACCTGGAATTCACTGTGTCCTCTCAGGGTGGCCTCAAGCTAATGGTGATCCTACTACTCTGCCTTCCCAGTGCTGGGATTAAAGGAATGCATCACCATGCCCGGTTTGCTTTTGTCACTTTTTGCATTTGTCGTATGGGTGGCCCTGGATTGAACTGTGGGTTCAAAAAGACCTTATTTTTTAAGTCACCTGTCTTTATTTGCTCTTGGTTGGATTAAAAAGAAATAGAGCCCAGTGTGGTAGCACATGCATTTAATTCCAGCACTCCAGAGGCAGAGGTAAGAACATCACCGTAGGTTTGAGGCCTCCTTGAGAGACTACACACAAGAAAATAAAATAAGAAAACCAAAAAGCCATGTATCTGGGTGTTGTTCCTCAGGTACCATCCACCTTTTGTGGGGTGGGGGGCTTTTCTCAGTTGCTTAGAACTCACCAAGTGGGTTAGACTGGTTGGCCAGCGAGACTCAGAGACTCACCTGACTGTCTAACCCTGTGCTGAGACTACAAGCACATGCCACCATGCCTGGCTTTTTTTTTTTTTTTTTTTTTTGCCTGGGTTCAGGGATCAAATTTAAGTCCTCTTGCCAGGTAAGGACTTAACCAACTGAGCGGTCTCATCAGCTTGGCCTTTTTTTTTGGAGGTAGAGTCTCACTCTAGCCCAGGCTGACCTGGAATTTACTGTTTAGTCTTAGGGTGGCCTCTAACTCACGGCGATCCTCCTACCTCTGCCTCCCGAATGCTAGGTTAAAGGCATGCCACCACATCTGGCTTTTGCCATTGTTTCTTATATAGAATTATTTTCTTATTTTAATGAGTGTTTTCCCGTTTGTTTTAAACTGAGTTTTGACTCCAGTTTTGTAACTGACGACTAGCCAGTAAGCTCCAGGGATTCTCCTGTCTTCATCGTCCTAGTGGCGGTTTACTGGTGGACACTGCTGCCCCAGCTTCTGTGTAGATGATGGGGACCCTCATGCTTGCATGCAAGTACATGCTTGTTAGGCTCTGGCTCACTGTGACTGCCACTGCTCTAGAGCGCACATGTTGCTGTGGGAGTGTGACTGTACAACAGTAATGCCTGCCTTGTTCCTTTGGCAGGTGGAACGGTTGCAGTACACCTATGAGGAACGCAGATTCTGTGTATGTGACGGCATTGGCTCCTTTCTTAAGGGCGCAGTTATATTAGTGGTAGCATCTGTGGCATATTTGTGAGTAGGTGGCTTTTCATTGGCACCTGCCAAGCTGTGACCTTGAAGCTTCTGGGGAACTCTGCTCTTGATTATCAGTGATGGCACTGGCCTCTATCCTCATCATTACTCCACAAGCCACTTGGAAAGGATTGCCTCTCATGGGTTATACCAAACCCTTTCAGAGGGTGTCTTCAGCTGTTGCTGTGACATCAAAACCAACTTCTGTTTTAAATTTAAGAAAATGCTAAGCTGATGCTTAACCTGACTACCTCACCCTCTGATTGTTTCTCTCAAGTATAACATTTCTCTGGGGTCTTTTGTAAACTTATTTTCTATGAAAGAATAGATAACATCTCACTTTGTGATGCCATCTGTCATGTCCTAACACTGCATGAAGGCCCTCAACAGATGTCAGCCCCCATGCTGGTGGACTTCCCAGGCTTTAGAACCACTAGCCAAATAAGAAAGAACAGAGCCAGGCGTGGTGGCGCACGCCTTTAATCCCAGCACTCAGGAGGCAGAGGTAGGAGGTTTGCTGTGAGTTCAAGGCCACCCTGAGACTATATAGTGAATTCAAGGTCAGCCTGGACCAGAGTGAGATCTTACCTTGAAAATAACGAAAAAAAGAAGAAGAAGAAGAAGAAGAAGAAGAAGAAGAAAACAGATATCACAAGTTGAAGATGCAGCTAAGTGCTGTAGGGCTTGCCTGGCATGCATAAGTAGCTCAGTGTTAGAGTGCTTGCCTAGCATGCGTGAGGCTGCACATTCTGTCACCAGCACGGGGACAAAACAAGGACATCATGTTGCTTGGCATTTTAAGCTTAATCTTAAAACAGTAATATCTCATAATTTAGAAAAGTAACCTTTTTTTTTTTTTCCCCATAGACTTCCACAATCTAAAATGCTTCGAGAAGATAAGAACCACAATATGTATGTTGCAGGATGTACAGAAGTAGAAGTGAAATCTACAGAGGAGGCTTTTGAAGTTTTTTGGAGAGGTTAGAAACAAGTAGAAACCAAACATACAAAATGATGGGGTCAGCATTGTAAAATTTGGTAGAAATCCTTTGTCATTTAGAATGTGTACTGAAATGGCTGAGTTCAGATATAATTAATGATTTCTCTGTCATTATAGGTCAGAAAAAGAGACGTATTGCTAACACCCATTTGAATAGAGAGTCTAGCCGCTCCCACAGTGTGTTCAACATTAAATTAGTTCAGGCTCCCCTGGATGCAGATGGAGACAGTGTCTTACAGGTAAAGTTGTATGTGGAGCTCATTTTTCCAATTCAGTCCTAAATTTAGGGAACTGCCATTGCATTAAAGCTTCCACTAGAATTAGTAGTCCCGGATTACTAAATACTTTGCTAGAGAAACACTGAAGAAAGCTTTGCTGTAGACTCACCTGTTACTTGTTTATTTTTAAAAGATTTATTTATTTTTATTTATTTGAGACAGACAGAGAAAGTGAGTGAGAATGAGCGTGCCAGGGCCTCCAGCCACTGCAAACAAACTCCAGATGCTTGTGTCACCTTGTATATCTGGTTTACGTGGGACCTAGAGAATGGAACCTGGGTCCTTAGGCTTCGCAGGCATGCGCCTTAACCACTAAGCCATCTCTCCAGCCCTCACTTGTTATTTGGAAGATGCTGACTTTGTACTTGATGCTCAGCACTTAGGGAGAGAGAAAAGGTGGCCAAGAGAGTCTGTTCTCAGGTAGCTACCCTTTGACGTCTGCTCAGAGAAGGAAAACCAGGCTACAGACAGTGATCATGTCATGTCATGAGCATATTTCTCAGGTGCTTTCAGCAAAGGCTCATAAAAGCATGGGTCTTCTGCCCTCCTGTGTATTTTGTATTGTGAAAATGTTGAAAATCCTGAATTCATCAATAGCATTCATTTGGTCTTACTTAAAGATTATTGTAAAGTAACAACTAGATTCTAGGTTATTGCCTTTGTCCCTTTCAGGAAAAAGAACAGATTACTATAAGCCAGCTGTCTTTGGTTGATCTTGCTGGAAGTGAGAGAACTAACCGGACAAAAGCAGAAGGGAGCAGGCTACGGGAGGCCGGTGAGAGCTCATTGTACTACTGTGGCTCTAACTTTCCGGGACTTTCTGGTGCTTTTAGCATAAAGAAAATGAATTCACCAGTACACTTAGTCTCTACATTGTCTTTTTTTTTTTTTTTTTTTTTAGACAGGGTCTTGCTGTATAGCCTAAGCTGGTCTTGAACTTGTGTGGCAATTCTCCTGCCTTAACCTCGTACAGCCCTATCCTGGCCACTGGGATTGCACACAAGTGCCACATCTCCTGGCTAAATTATCTGTTTGATAGGCCAGTGGTTGAAAGCTTGGTGGCATTAGGTGGACTTAATTAAAACTGCAAAATGAACAATTCATATTCACTTTGGCTTCTAATCAGGGGAGGTCTGCATTTAGAGGCTTGATTAATCTAGTGTCCTTGTTTTGGCTCAGAAATCCAAATGGGGTTGGTCAGACAGTGATAGCATAAATAAATACACAAGAAATTTGACTGTTAGAAAAATGTGCTTTCTGGGTACAGGAGGAACTTCAGGCTCTCAGTGAAGTCAAATATAGCCTGAAATGCTTTACAGAGAGGGTTTCAAACATCAGTGTGGCTGATGTACCTCAGTAATAAAAATGCTTTACTAGCATGTACGGGATTTCCAAGTTCAATCTCCACCACTGGGGACAAAAGTCTCAGTAAATGTCTGCATTTTTGACAGAATTTAAGATCTATAAGAAAACTTTTGAATAGGAGTAATGTATTTGGTGGAGAATCCTTCTAATGGAATCTCTGAAGTATGGTTTTTTTAAGCTACACGGAAAAGACAGTTTGTATCATACATGGACAGCTCTTTTAATTGAACCCTGAAAGTTTCCTAACTTCCCAATAGTCACATGAAGCTGAGCTGTTACAGCACATAACATTTTAACTGCTGTGCAGTTTCAGATATCTTCTGCATATTTTCTTCTGTCAGGTAACATTAATCAGTCACTGATGACACTAAGAACATGTATAGAAGTCCTGAGAGAGAACCAATTGTATGGGACTAATAAGGTAAGCAGTATTTGCTTATCACTTATATAGTTTTATTTGTACATTTGAGTTGCCTTTTATTCTTAAGATTTTGAATGTCATTATAGATGGTTCCATATCGAGATTCAAAGTTAACCCATCTGTTCAAGAACTATTTTGATGGGGAAGGAAAAGTTCGTATGATCGTGTGTGTAAACCCAAAGGCTGAAGACTATGAAGAAAGCTTGGTAATTTTAATGTATTGGTCCTGTAAAGTTAACTTTCTATAGGGAACAACACTATTGGGTGTGAAGAATGAGGCTGAACATTTTATGAGCTGGTACAGGATCACTGGGCATACATACACATGAAGTAATTAACCAACCTGTCTAGTGGTTGCTAAAGAAGGACTCGGCTGTGTTACTTTTTACAAACTCCAGTTGTTTTATGTTGTAGCAAGTCCTGAGGTTTGCTGAAGTCACCCAAGAAGTTGAAGTAGCAAGACCAGTAGACAGGGTGATGTGTGGCTTAACTCCAGGGAGGCGATACAGAAACCTGGTTCGAGGAGGCCCAGTTGGAGATGGTAAGCTTTGGTGTCTATGTTGTTCTCACTTGACTTTCTCTCTCTCTCTCTCTCTCTCTTTTTTTTTTTTTTCTAGGTAGGGTCTCACTCTAGGTCCAGGACGACCTGGAATTCACTATGGAGTCTCAGGGTGGCCTCAAACTCATGGCAATCCTCCTACCTCTGCCTCCCGAGTGCTGGGATTAAAGGCCTGTTCCACCACACCCAGCTTGCTCTGTTTTTTATGTATTTGCAAGTAGAAAGATACAGACTGGAGGGGGAGAGTGAATGGATGAGCACACCAGGCCCTCTAGGCACTGCATGTGGCTTATGTAGGTACTGGGGAAGAAAACCCAGGTCATTAGAGTTAGCAGGCAAGCGCCTTAAGTGCTGAGCCATCTCTCCAGCCTTCTGTAATTTTCAGAAAAATCTATTTATATTGGAAAACTATACTTTCCTCAAGAACAAAATGCAAAAAACGTTGTACCAAAATATAAATGAGCCAGGTATGGTGATATACACTTTTAATCCCAGACAAAGGTAGGAGGATCTCTGTGAGTTTGAGGCCAGCCAGGGACTACAGAGTGAGTTTGAGGTCAGCCTACAATAGTGGGTGACCCTACCTCAAACAAAAACAGACAAACAAAATATAAATTAAACTTTCTTTTACTGTATATGTATAAATCTAATTATTAAGGAACGAATATTATGACAGCCCAGGAAATTTCCTCATTAAAGATGGGCTTGGAGAGGTACCCATTTGTAACTCTAGCACTTAGAAGGTGAGGCAGGAAGATTAAGAAGTCAAGTCCAGAAACAAACAAAATCCATCGTTAATTGTTCTGGGCTTTAATCACAGTGTCAACTTGTGTTCCTTTGATATTCAATGCAGAACCATTGGTTGCTGAAGTGATTTTACAGAGTTTTCCACCTTTGCCCTCATGTGAAATCTTGGATTTCAATGACGAACAGACCCTCCCACGGCTGATTGATGCTTTGGAAAAACATCACCACCTACGACAAGCGATGGTTGAGGAGCTTAACAAACAATGTAAGGGCAAAACTCCATGAGCATTTGAACCTCACAGTGGAATTCTGTAGAAGAGTTGTTTTGCGGTAGTCATTTAGGCATTGTTTAATTAGAAAGGCAAGGCTCTACCCTCCTCCTCCCTTTCTTTTAACTAACTGAACACCAAAGAAAATTTCTTAATTTTGCTTTTTACAAAATGGAGATCATAATTGTTTGTACTTTAAGAAGGTATCAGGAAAATGAAATAATGTCTGAAAGTCCTGTAGAATTGTTAAACAACCTAGGTCCTAGTCAGTGGAATACCTAGGGTTATTTCTGTTCTTATGTCTGTAAGCAAACTTAACTATAAATGTCAGTCAGAGTTTACTATACTGCAAAATGAAAGACCAAGTTCCTTTAGTGGTAAACACAACACTTAAATGGACATCTTTTAGATCTGAAATTCAAACTCCTGATTTCTTTCCAAACTTGTTTTCTTCTTCCTCCTCCATTATCTTCTTCCTTTTTGGTGATACTGGGTTTTGAGCCTAGGGCCTCACACATATGAAGCAGACACTTTTACCACTGAGCCAGCTATTGTATGTTAGCTTTCACAGGGATTTGCTGGATATAAATTTTATCCAGTGTTGTCTCATGAAAGCTGATCTCATTGGTTGCTACTGTGGTTAAGACATGGCCTGCATGCTTTTGTTTCAGGTAACACTTTTAAAGCTATGTTAAAAGAATTTGACAGTAATATTTCAAACAAAGAAAACTACATTCAAGGAAAACTAAATGAAAAGGAAAAGCTGATCTCAGGACAGAAACTGGAAATAGAAAGACTGGAGAAGAAGAACAAAACTCTGGAATATAAGGTGTGTTTTGGTGTCTCAGGCTATGTGTATTGCTGGCCATGCAGCACTGTCTCAGTGGTTGCTTTGTTCCTGTGCCTGCTATAGCTGCTGATCACTGGTTGTCACTGGTTACTTATGAGCCTTATCCCACCCCACCCCAGAGATGGAGAAGAATGGAAGGCATATAAGGGAGGAATGGGAAAGCAGGATGGTGTAGTTGTTTAGTTTTATGAGTGAGTTTAACTTGAAGAGAATGTCTAACTATGTAGCCCAGGTTGGTCTCAAACTTGCAATCCCTATGTCTCAGCTTCATGAGTACTTAGACTAGAGGTGTGCACCACCATGCCTGGTTAACAAATAGAATTGCAGGAAGATTTATTAGACTTTCCTAGATTATTTTGGTTTTTCTTTTTGACTTATTAGAAATATTTCTTTCATATTCATTGGATTTTTTTGGGGGGGGGGGTGATTTTTGAGATAGGGGTTTGCTCTAGCCCAGGCTGACCTGAAATTCACTATGTAGTCTCAGGGTAGCCTCAAAGTCACGACAATCCTCTTACCTCTGCCTCCCAAGTGCTGGGATTCAAGTGTGTGCCACCATGCCTGGTTTTAAATGCTTTTTTAAAAAGTTATTGATTTATGAGAGAGAATGGGTATACCAGGGCCTCTTGTCCCTGCAAATGAATTCCAGGTGCAAGTGCATTTAGTGCACCTGGCTTTATGTTGATACTGGGGAACTGAACCTGGGCTTTGCAAACAAGTTAGTGCTTTTTTTTTTTTTTAATATTTTTTTTGTTCATTTTTTATTTTATTTATTTATTTGAGAGGGACAGACACAGAGAGAAAGACAGAGGGAGAGGGAGAGAATGGGCGCGCCAGGGCTTCCAGCCCCTGCAAACGAACTCCAGACGCGTGCGCCCCCTTGTGCATCTGGCTAAACGTGGGATCTGGGGAACCAAGCCTTGAACCGGGGTCCTTAGGCTTCACAGGCAAGCACTTAACCGCTAAGCCATCTCTCCAGCCCTAAGTTAGTGCTTTTAATCACTGAACCATCTCTTCAGCCCATCCATGTCCATATGCCATGTGTGTGTGTGTGTGTGTGTGTGTGTGTAAAATTTGTAAGCAGAGAAAGATAAAAGAGATAGAATGGGCTCCAGCAGTGGCAGTTGAACTCCAGATGCATGTGCCACTTTGCCCAGCTGAGTGAGTTCTGGGAAATCAAACCTGGAGTCATTAGGGTTTGTGGGCAAAAACCTTAACCACTGAGAAATCTCTCTAGCCCCCCATATGCTTTTATAAAGGTTGGGGGTGTTGCACTTAGGCTGACTCTCCTGTGGGCTAGAAGGAATTTCTGGATGCTGGAGCACCGCAGAGCTGTGTAGTGAGCGCGCTGTCCCAGCGGCTCATTCACAAGGCTGTCTGGTACCTACCATGCTAGAGAGAAGTAGCCTCAGCTTCTCTGTGCTGAAAAGAGGCCGGAAATTATATCAGGTCTTAGTTTTAAGAGAAAGGAATTGTCTCATGAAGCCAGCTACCATTTTGTTGTTCAGTGAGGGCCTTTATTATCTGTTTATTTTGAGGAGCTTATTAAAAAGTTCTTGTTTCTGGGCATGGAGTTAGGAATTCAGATGACATTTAGAGAACAAAAGTGCTCTTTCTGTGATTTTTTTTTTTCCCTTCTTTACATAGGTTTGCTTCTTGGAGCAGCTTAGGAAGGTTGTTTTATAACTGTGGGAAGTTTGCAGACAATACTGAGCCTGGCATTCTCTCCCCGCAGATTGAGATTTTAGAGAAGACCACGACCATTTATGAAGAAGACAAGCGTAACCTTCAGCAGGAGCTTGAAGCCCAGAATGAGAAGCTTCAGCGGCAGTGCTCTGATAAGCGCAGATTAGAAGCCAGGATGCAAGGCATGGTGACAGAAACGACAATGAAGTGGCAAAAAGAATGTGTGAGTGGCTTTCTTGTTGTACTGCTTTCGGAGCTGGCTGGCTTGTCTCAGATTGGATTTAGTTTGTGGCAGAGTGGTGGGATTTGTTAATCTCTGGAAGACTTGGAGATTCATTTTTTTAGGGAATAAAGGCGGGTTAATATGACGTAATTGTGTGGTGTAACGATTGGACTGTAAACTGACATTGATAATCTGTAGGAGCGTCGGGTGGCAGCCACTCAGCTGGAGATGCAGAATAAACTGTGGGTAAAAGATGAAAAGCTGAAACAGCTGAAGGCTATTGTTACTGAGCCCAAGCCCGAGAAGCCAGAGAGACCCTCCCGGGAGCGGGACAGAGGGAAAGTCACTCCAAGATCCGTTTCTCCATCACCTGTCCCTGTAAGTTTTTATAGCTGCACAGTAGCTTAGTATTAGAGAAAATTTGTTTAGATTAGTAGAGGACTGTTTCCGTGAGAATCAGTTTTGATTTCATATTATTTTTAACATTTTAAAAACTTGTTAGAAAATATTTAATAGCTACAGTTACTTACAAAGTTAAGGCTTCAGGTACTAAAATTGTAGAAAAGTAGTATTTCTCTCAGTTTTTCAGTCTTACTCATTAATTTCTCTCCAATTTTTCTAGCTTTCTAGTAACAATATTGCTCAGATTTCCACCGACCAGCAACTCATGAGCCAGCCACAGCTTCATAGGCGCTCTAACTCTTGCAGCAGCATTTCTGTAGCTTCCTGTGTTTCGGAATGGGAGCAGAAAATGTCTCCGTACAACACACCTGTCAATGTCACATCCATTGCAAGGCGTAGGCAACAGGAGCCAGGACAAAGCAAAGCTTGTATCGTGTCAGACAGAAGGCGAGGGATGTACTGGACTGAAGGCAGGGAGGTGGTTCCCACATTCAGGAATGAGATAGAACTAGAAGAGGACCATTGCTGCAGGGTTGGTGCCAGCATTACTTCAAAGCATTGTAGTAATAGACTTGATCTCTGCTATCTATAACTCGGTCCAAAGTTCATGGGAACGTGGGTGGGCTCCAGAATGAATAAGGTCTAATTTTTCTGTTGGGTTGAATCACCCTGACATTGAGGCCAAGTTCTTCCTCTACAAAAGCCTAAACAACGGGTAAGAGGCGTGAGTGATACCTGTGGATTCTGTGAGTGTAGGCCAGTTTTCTGCCTCTCAGAGTAGGCTGCTTGGCAGCTGCATGAGCCGAAGAGCTCCACACAGAATCTGAGCATTGCCTCCCTCTCCCTCCTGTTTCCTCTTTGCTGGGGATGTAGCCCAGAGCCTTACATGTGCTCAGCAGTCACTGACCACCGAACCACTCCCCAACCCAAATAGAAATGTCTGAAATCTTTCAGATTTTTTTTCCTTTTGGTTCCCATTCCTCCAATTTAAATTTTTTAGCCTAGTGTGGTGGCGCAGCCTTTAACCCCCAGCACCTGGGAGGCCGAGGTAGGAGGAGCGCTGAGTTCAAGGTCAGTCTGGAACTACACAGTGGGTCCCAGGTCTGCCTGGTAGAGTGAGACCTTGAAGAAACAAAACAAAACAATTAAAAATTGCTTTTTATTTATTGCTGTCTGTTTGAAAAATTATATAAGTTTTAAAGTTTTCTCAAACTTTAATTTTGAGACATCTTACACAAAGAAAAATAAGAACGGCATTACTTTTCCCCTTGACACAGATTTATTGCTACTTTATGTAAACATGTTTTGGGGGATTTTGGTCTTTTTTTTAATCTGAGTCTTTTGAAAGTAAATCATATTTACCATGGTAGTTCCTCCCTAAAAATAAAGACATTAACCTATGCAACTGCAATCTTTATTACATCTAACGTTAACATTAATTGAATAAATATTCTCTAATTTCCCCATTGGTCCCAGTGATTTCATTAACTTTCAAACCCTAATACTATCCAGATGAATGGATTACACATAGTAACTATTTTTTTTAACTTCTTATAGCAAAATACATTTCTACCTTCTTGGTTTTTGTGACACTGGCTTTCAGAGTGTAGGCCAGTTGTTTTGAGATTGAGTTGAATGTCCAGTAAATTTTTTTGTTGTTGTTTTGTGTTTTTGAGGTAGGGTCTTGCTTTCTAGCCCAGGCTGACCTAGAATTTACTATGTAGTCACAGGGTGACCTTGAACTCACAGTAATCCACCTACCTCTGCCTCCCGAGTGCTGGGATTAAAGGTGTGTGCCACCATGCTCAGCTAAATGTCCAGTAGATGTTTTAAAATTTTTTTTATTTATTTGAGAGAGAGTGTATGGGTCCTTTACTGCTACAAACAAACTCCAGATGCATGCACACTTTTGTGCATCCAGCTTTATGGGGAAACAGGGGGATCCAACCTGAGCCAGTAGGCTTTGCAAACAAGTGTCTTTAACCACTGAGCCATGTCCTCAGCCCCCTAGAAAATTTCCTTCTCAATCTCAAGGACTTTATCTCCAGTTACAAGGGCTTTGCCTCACTCAAGGGTGCTTTAATACATTCAATTTCATATTTCAATTCTTAAAGATTAAAGTGAATGTTTCCTATGAATAAATTATGACATTGATGATTTTGAATATAGATGAATGTTCATCTATAAGCATTTCTGATTATTAATGGTGACTCTCCCAAGCACTTGCCAAGGCAAAATCAGATTCTAAAGTTGAAGATTTTTGTCATAAGCTTTTTTCGGGAGCAAATCTTGGTGAATGGTCTTTCTGATCAACTCTAGTCAGTCCTCTACTTTGTAAATACTTGGACTAAAAAGCTATTGCCCACTCCTGGTCGGCCTTTGGCTATGAGCTGTTTAAGAGGATTTACTAGAGATACTTCTTGCTTGAAATCACATTCTCTTTAGATGTGCAGCAGGAAACTTACCACGAGGTTAGTATCTGTGTCTGCGTTTGTTGGTCAAAAATTATCAAGTGGAGGAAGTTTCACACTTGGGTGAGGAAACATTCTTCTAAATTTTTATGTCATGACTGCTGGTAGATTGTCTAAACTGTCACCTTCTCAAAAATCATTTCGAGATTGTTACTAAATGTGTTCAAGGCTGTCCTGTGTGAAATGGTGGGTCGGAATAGCTGTCTTTTCTTGCTCATATTCATTAGTCCATTTCAAGAATGGACGTTTCCTGCCTGCAGTGGGGCTCAGCAGCTGTAAAGGCAGATTGTCTTGACTGTTAGACAGTCCAGGGTTTGAGCTCTCCCTAGCACTTCATTCATTTCCTGTGAGTCTGTCAGGAAGTTAATTTCATATCCTGATATGCATTTTAAAGTTGGGATCTCCATATGTTACCAGGTTGAAAGGGTTCGTCTTGTGGTAGAACTTTACATATACTTTCAGCTTTCAAAACCAGAGATGCTAACAGAACTACTTCAAGCTGCTATCATATATGTGAAATGTGTTTTCTTAGACCAAATACACTAAATTAATTTTCCCAGATTCACATGACATTTGATTGGAAGCAGCTGTTTTTTTGTATGATAGAAACTGATTTGACACTCCATTCTTTATATGATTTTTTAAAAACTATTATGAAATATTGTTGCTGTTTTAGCCATTGTATTTGAGCCTCTCATGAAATTGTGTTTTGAGTTATAAATGTACCCAGAAGTACTTTTTGTCATGTTGTACCAGAGGTTCTCTTATACTTTGTGGTCTTTAGTGCTTCTCGACACCATAGTGTCAATAAGTTTTACTATCTCTGTGTGTAAGAAATGTTTTCTCTTGTATTGATGCCTAAAGCATGTTTAGGGCGTTTATTGGTCTTGTGTGTGGTATTGACTTTGTGCATGGTTTTAAGTGTTCCTAGTTTATGTCTGCCCCACAAAAGAAGGCGTAACTACTGATTTTTTTTTTCTTTTGGTTTTCTGAGGTAGGGTCTCACTCTAGCTCAGGCTGACCTGGAATTCACTGATTTTCAGGGTGACCTTAAATTCATGGTGATCCTCCTACCTCTGCCTCCCGAGTGCTGGGATTGAAGGTGTGTGTCACCACGCCCAGCACTACTGGTTTTTGACCAACAATGCAAAGTGGATTCTCCCCAAACGAAAAGAACCAGTAGCATCACCAGCATTTTTCCTTTATCTTTTGACAGGGAGGCTCCAGGCAGGCTGTATACTGTATAAGCTCTGGAATGGGAGACAAGCTGTTATTAAAAGGTGTTTTGTTGGTTCTGTGTTTAGTAGAAAGAGAATGTATAAATTGCTTAAGTAACATTTTGCTTTTGTAAAGCTTGTTTTGATGTTGTCATGTAGTAACCTGCTGCACTTCTAATAGTACCCTTAAATTAATTCTGGGTTCTGCTTGTTTCTCACTTGCTCTTCCGACCTGATCAGAACACACCAATTCCTGTCCGACACAGACGATCACGTTCTGCAGGGAGCAGATGGGTAGATCATAAGCCCGCCTCTAACGTGCAAACTGAAACAGTCATGCAACCACATGTCCCTCATGCCATCACAGTGTCTGTTGCAAATGAGAAGGCACTAGCTAAGTGTGAGAAGTACATGCTGACCCACCAGGAACTAGCCTCCGATGGGGAGATCCAAACTAAACTCATTAAGGTAAAGACGAGCTTTCACAGAGAAGAAGTTATACTTAAAAAAAAAATAAACGATTTGCCCTGCTACTCCCTTTGAGGACAGTAGAATGTAAATGGGTGTTTGCTGTGAAGCAGAAGTTTAAATAGCCATTTAGGTTGCAAATCTGCTAAATTCAGACTAACCCTGCTCACATGAGCTTAGGCTCTTGGGTTTTTTTGGAACTCTAGATCCATAATGAACCTTAGTTACTGTGTAGTTAGCTTAAATTAATGCTTCAAAAGCAAACCAAAGCTGGGTGTGGTGGTGCACACCTGTAATCCCAGCTTTCAGGAGGCAGAGGTAGGTCGATCACCATGAGTTTGAAGCCATACAAGAATACATAGTGAGTTCCAGGTCAGCCTGGGCTAGAGTGAGACTCTACTTTGATAAAATAAACAAACAAACAAACAAATCAGGAGCTGGAGAGGAGAGTTGGTTTAGTGGTTAAGGTGTTTGGCTACCTAATGAACCAGGTTTGATTGCCCAGTACCCACAAAAGCCAGTTGCACAAGGTGGCACATGCATCTGGAGTTTGGCTGTAGTAGCCTTTTGGCACCCATTCTCTCTGTATATATATATAAATATATATGCCTCCTTTTCTCAAAATAAAATTTAAAAAAATCAAGAGCTGGTGTAGTGCACATGCGTATAATCCCAGTACTTGGGGGGCTAAGGCAGGAGGATCACCAGTTTGAGGGCATTTTGGGTTACATAGTGAGTGAGTTGTCTCAAAAAAAAAATACAAAGCCGGGCGTGGTGGCGCACGCCTTTAATCCCAGCATTTGGGAGGCAGAGGTAGGAGGATCGCCATGAGTTCAAGGCCACCCTGAGACTACAGAGTTAATTCCAGGTCAACCTGGACCTTACCTCAAAAAAACAAAAAACAAAAAACAAAACAAAAAAAAAATACAGCCGGGCGTGGTGGTGCACGCCTTTAATCCCAGCACTCGGGAGGCAGAGGTAGGAGGATCGCCATGAGTTCAAGGCCACCCTGAGACTACAGAGTTAATTCCAGGTCAGCCTGGACCAGAGTGAGACCCTACCTCGAAAAAAAAAAAAAAATACACACACACACACACACACACACATATGTATTTATATCAAGGGATGGAGAGATGGCTTAATTTGCCTGCAAAGTCAAAGAAACCAGGTTCCATTTCCCAAGACCCACGTAAGCCAGATGGCACAAGCACGTGGTGGCATAAGATCTGCATTGTGTTTGCAATGGCTAGAGGCCCTGGTGTGTCTGTAACCTTTGAAAATTTTTTAAAGCTAAAATGTCTCCCACTTTTAAAATAAGATAAATAAATAAATACAATTTGACATAGGAAAATCAGTCAGTAGCGAACTACCCAAAGGACTTTTCATGAAAAGAAGTTTGCCTGTAGAAGAACTTTTCCTTTGATCATAGTCTATGGGAAAAAAAAAATCAAGAAAGTAAAGACATAACTAGGAGAAAAAAGCTTTGAAATTCAGTTTAGGGTACAGAGTAGTAAGACTATATATATCACCAGAGAGGAAAGTAGTGCCTGAGAATAAATGGAAATTGTTAGCAGATGTATTTATCCATAGTGCAGTTTAACTTTTAAAGTGTAGGAACATTTCCCCCTCCCCCCAGCACACCAGCAATTATGGGATATTACTAGTTAAATTTTGCAAGTGATTTATTTCCCCTGTCTAGTTAGGTATACTTAACTTTGTGGTGTGTTTTGATTGGTGCAGATTCAGCAATCCACACACACTTTAGTTTTATGGGTGGAAGTTTCCTTAACAGTGAAAACTTGAGTTCAGTTTCTCTTAGGGGATGCTAATCATCTGGTTATACCACAATGTAACAGTGACTTTTTCTCTTGGCTTTAGGGTGATGTTTTCAAAACAAGGGGTGGTGGACAGTCTGTTCAGTTTACAGATATTGAGACTTTGAAGCAATCACCAACTGGGTAAGTGATAGTCACTAATGTCTTTTTAAAGGGCTGCTGTTCTCCCAGCTGCTCATTGTTGAGGGACAGACTGTCCCGCGGCGTTTACTGTTCGTTCTGCACAGGGGCTGAGTCGGTTTTCCCTACTTCTAACGCTTTCCCTTCTTAGATGCAAAAATAACTGCTGCATCGTGTTTGCCCTTTTTCAGTAGTCGAAAACGAAGATCGCCCACAGTAGCGCCTGCCCAGCCAGACGGCACAGAGTCTGAATGGACCGATGTAGAAACAAGGGTAGGGGTGAAATTAAGTACTTGATTGCTAAACATAGGTTTGTAGTGCTTTAAATTCCACAGCCATAGGCTTTATGCCCTTTGAAGATGCTGGGGCAGGGCTGCATACTAACACAGCTGTATGATGTTGGCTTTTCTTTCGGTCTGGTCTAACTAGAGTTCTTGGTGTAGGTGGGCAGGGCTCAAGAATAGAGCCAGAGTATCACTTTGGATGAACAAAGCAGTGTGACCTGTACCTCCGAGGAAAGGTTCCTCGAGGAAGCTGCTATTTCTCAAAAATCCCCTCCCCTTACCTAATGGGAAGTTATCGGGATGATCTCCAAAGACCCTCCTTGCTCCCAGGGTGTGTAGCTGTGCCAGAAATGAATACAAGCCTCTGACTGGTGGTTTGCCTTAGATATCTTCCCTGAACTAGGGAGCACTGCTGGATTTCACTGGGTAGAGCCCAATGCACTGACGCGTGTTTCTGGACCTTTGGGCTAAGCAGCCCCTCCTCTGTTGCTTTTTTCCAGTGTTCCATGGCTTTGGAGATGAGAGCAGGGTCGCAGCTGGGACCTGGATATCAGCACCATGCACAACCCAAGTGAGCGCTATGGCTGGCCCTGCTCCGTCCTCCTCCTCCCTCCCAGGGCCGTTCCCCGTAGACTGTTTGGCCCTGCTGGTGGGCTGTAGTAGGTCTTTGTGATGGTGGGATCTCCTGTGGGCTGCAGGGCAGGAGGCGTCAGGGTCTGGTGGCTCTTGTTCAGATTCTGCCCCTCTTCCACTGAGCTGAGCTGCAGAGAGGGCAGCTGCGAAGAAGGGCTCGATCTGGGGGCAGCAGCCTCATGTGAGTCAGTCCTTCCTCAATGGCTTCTTGATCTTGACATAGGAGTGAGTGTTCTCTGAACAAAGTCAAGGCCAGAATTCATGGAAGGGGTGAAGTCACACTTTTCTTCTATTAAACCCATACTCAGGAGTCTGATGTACTTTCTTTCTCTCTTTTTTTTTGGGGGGGGGAGGAGGTTTTGAGGTCCAGACTGACCTGGAATTCACTGTGTAGTCTCAGGGTGGCCTTGAACTCACAGCGATCTTCCTACCTCTGCCTCCTGAGTGCTGGCATTAAAGGCCCGGCCTCAACAGCATTTTGAATACTTAGATTCTTTCAGCAACTTGAAAAATAGCTGCAGTCAGATAAGAATGGGAAGGCCTGTTTTCTGTAATAGTTCTCTTAGAAGGATTTGAATTTTCTCAGGATAAAACAGCAACTCTCTCAGCTTTCCTGAAGATTTATTTGGAATGACTTATGTCACTAAATACAGAGCTCATCATTCAAGGCTGGCTTTTATGTTTTAGGCGCAAGAAGCCATGAGCACAGGAACACTCACCTCATTCCAGTGTCTTCAGACCTGCACAGGTCATCTTCTGCACCATCTTTAAGAAGCCCAGCTCTGCAGACAGCGCAGACCTCAGCTACGTCATACACTGGCCTAGAACAGAGCTTCCCCTAGGGCTCCAAAGATACCTAGGAGTCAGTGTACATTGTGTATTATACAGATGTGCCTTGCAATATTTAATATTAATAAGTGGAGAAAGATATGCCCCCTTTCCACACTGCTGTATGAACTGTTTTTTATAATGCTATGTTTTTGTATGTTTTTGTACACTTACTAATTCATGCAAGCGTTTGTCTTGGGTAATTAAGGAAGGATGTATCTAGATTGCATTTTGTATTGTGACTTTTCCAACTGTTTTGAATATTTCTTAAGATTTTATAAACAAATGCTGCTATTGATTAGCTGCAAGAATGCACTTTAGACATATTTAACCATTGAAACTTTGAAAATAAAGATATTGGTGACTGGCCAATGACAACCATTTCAGGAAGGTTTTTAGAAGTCTGTATATATATATATTCACTTTTTGACTCTGAGATATTCAAAAGAATTGAAATTAAAAAGCACTAAGAAATAGTTTTGTGACAGCTCAGCGCATACTCCCAGCAACTAGCACAGGCTCTGTTTACTTGGCATTCATTATTTATGGAATGAATACAAAAGCACTGGAGAAGAAACAGTCAATATTAAATTTCTTGTTTTTTTCCTTTCTTTTGGTTTTTTGAGGTATGGTCTCTCTCTAGTCCAGGCTGATCTGGAATTCACTATGTAGTCTCAGGGTGGCCTCGAACTCATGGTGATCCTCCTACCTCTGCCTCCCAAGTACTGGGATTAAAGGTGTGAGCCACCACTCTTGGCTCTACATATCTTTTTGTGTAATAATTATAATTGTATAGCTGCATGCGGGGTACCCCTACTAGACATTTAAGCAGGAAGTATGGTTTGAGATTAAAGAAAAAGTACTAAACTCATGGAGGTCCTCCTTTCTAAGTGCTGAGATTCTAGACATGAGCCACCACACCAAGCTACTTTTCTGATTTTCAAGTCACTATTAAGTGTGATCCTTGCTTTAAATCTTTTGACAAGGTTTATTATATTAATTAGGTTACACTATGACATTTTCATACTCGTAAAAAAGTAGATTGTTATCACACCTCCCTTTACCCTCTCTTACTCTTGCTTATCCCTTTCCTCACTTCCCCCATGCCCAGTTTCTACTTTCCTGTCCTCTTAATTTTTCTTTTTTTTTTTTGGTGACCCAATGGGTTTCATTTGGGTTGTTTACAGTAATATGGGTACTTTACCACAGTATACGCAGTATTCAAACTAAGTAGTGCAGCTACTAGTTTAGAGTCTGCAGTTGACTGATCCACAAAATCCTAGCAGTATTTCTTTTAATATTTTATTTGTAAGGAGAGAGGAAATGGATGCACCAGAGCTTCTTGCAGCTGCTAATAACTCTAGATGCATAGGCCACTTTGTGAATCTGGCTTTATGTGGGCACTGGAGAATAGAACCTAGGTTGTCAAGTTTTGCTAGCAAGCACCTTTAACCAATGAGCCATTTCTTCAGCCCCTCCAGCATCATTTCTACATGGCCACAGACAGTTTAAAAAGCAACCTTATAAAACACCTAAAGACAGGCATGATGGCGGATGCCTCTAACCCCAGCACTTGGGAGGCAGAGGTAGGAGGATCGCTGTTTGAGGCCACCCTCAAATTCCAGGTCAGCCTGGGCAAGAGTGATACAGTACCTCGAAAAACCAAACCAAAAAACACCTAGCCAGGCATGATGATGCACCTCTTTAGTCCCAGCGGGGGGGGGGGGGGCAGAAGGGGGAGGTAGGATTCCTGTGAGTTCAAGGCCAGCCTGGGACCGAGTTCTTGGGGATTCCTGGGCTAGAGTGAGAACCTGCCTCAAAAATAAGCTAACAAGGGCTGGAAAGATGGCTCAGCAGTTAAGGCGCTTGCCTTAAAAGCCTAAGGACCAGAGTTTAATTCCCCAGAACCCATGTAAAGCCGATATGGCTTGTGCATTTGGAGTTTGTTTGCAGCAGCTGGAGGTCCTGGTGCCGCCATTCTATGTCTGAAAAAAAAAAAAAAAAAATTAAGACAACAACAAAAAAAAGCCAGCAGGGGGCGTGGTGGCTCTATGGTGAGTTTCAGTCAGCCTGGGCTTCAGTGTGAGTCCCTCCCTGCCTTGAAACAAACAAACCCAAACAAAAAATCCTTCCCTGAGCTGCTTGAGGTGCAGCTCAGAGGTAGAGCTCTTGGCCACCTTGTGTAGCTTTACAGAACAGTGTGTACCTTCCCCAACAGCCATTACCTATGTAAATGTTCAACAAGGGATGGGACCCATGAATCCCTCTTAGATTGCTGATAGACACCGTTTATCAGGGTATGGAATTTAACTCTCCTAGTTTTTTTTTTTTCCGTTTTATTTATTTATTAGAGACGGAGGAAGAGAGAGAGAATGGGCATACCAGGGCCTCTAGTCATGACAAACGAATTCCAGATGCATGCTCCACAATGTGCAGCTGGCTAACAAGGGAACTGGAGAATCGAACCTGGGTCCTTAGGCTTCACAGGCAAGCGACTTAACCGCTAAACCATCTCTCCAGCCTATTTTTCTTTTGTTTTCAATTTTTCTTTATTCCATGATTATAAAAAAAACCCCGTGGTATTTTTTTTTCATAATCATGGAAGTTGTTAAAAAAAATTTTTTTTGAAAAGAAATATCCCATGGTAATGCCTTCCTGCCCTCCTCTCCTAGTTTTCTAATAACCTATGTGAATAGTTGTCGAGTTTTTCATAAGGTGGCTTAAGATTTTCTAAGGATGAACCGTCCGGTTTAACCATGATACAAGGTTTTGTTTTAGAAAATAGGTATTTTGAGATGGAGAGATGGTTTGACGATTAGGGCGTTTGCTTGTAAAGCCAAAGGACCCAGGTTAGATTTCCCAGGACCCATGTAAAGCCAGATGCACATGGTGGCGCATGCATCTGGAGTTCATTTGCAGTGGCTGGAGGCCTTGGCACGCCCGTTCTCTCTCTCTCTGCCTCTTTCTCCCTCTCTCAAATAAATAAAAGGATTTAAATATACATATATATTATTTGAGAGGCAGAAGCACCCGAGAGGGGGAAGGGAGAGAGAGAGAATGAATAGGGGCGCATCAGTGCCTCCAGCCACTGTGCATCTGCCTTTACGTGGGTAGTGGGGAATCGAACCTGGGTTTTGCAAGCAAGTGCCTTGAACCACTGAACTATCTCTACAACATACTGTTTTAATATACAACCCGAGCCTCTTTACCCCACCCTGTTTCATCAGACACTGGGTTAACTTGCATGGGCTTTGGGAAGACGGCGATGCTAATCAGGCGACTGTCTAACAGTGTGACAAGGTTACAGCAGCCTTCCTACCATTCCTAGTAGCATACGGAACCGGCACGCGTTTTCCTAAAAAGTATCTTTCATATTCACAAATCCTACGCTCTACCAAAAAACTCGGAGCGCACGCCGGTAACAAGCCCAGCCTAGGGCGTAGTGCGCAGGCGCCCCTATCTCCTCCCCCCCCACCCCCGCTCGCCCTTGGCCCCGCCTCTTCCGCCGGACGCGCGGGCGCCGATTGGTCCGCGCGGCTGTATAAGAGCTTCCGCGCAGGCGCGCGGCCTTCTTTCCTCAGGTGCCGCCAAGGTGCTCGGTTCTTCCGAGGAAGCTAAGGCCGCGTTTGGGGTGAGGCCCTCACTTCATCCGGCGACTAGCACCGCGCCCGGCAGTCCGCACCATGGCCTCCGTCTCCGAGCTCGCCTGCATCTACTCGGCCCTCATCCTGCACGACGACGAAGTGACCGTCACGGTGAGTGAGTCGCGGGCCCCGCGCCGGCGGCCTGCCCTCCCGGTACTCCCCGCGGTCAGCCCCGGCACTTCCGGGCCGCAGCGCCGGGCGTCCCCCGCCGGACCCGCTCTTTTTCCCTTTTCCTCCGCGACACTTAATAAGCAAGTGGTTCTCCAGGGCGCAGGCGCACGGCCTCGTCCTGGCCTTCCCTGGTCCAGGCCGAGACTGCCATGTGACCCGGGCTCGCCGCGTGGCCTGGCGTCAGCTGGCGTGGTTCTGCTGGCATAGGAGATGCGGAGAACGCCCGGATTAGATGAACATGACTATGGGCAATAATAATAATAGTCCACAATCATGGATGACTTCCTTTGGACTCGGCAGGGCTCCGTAGATGGCCAAGGAATGCGGCACTGCGCTTTGATGGGATGACATCTTTGTCTGCTTGTTCGTTTTCAGGAGGACAAGATCAATGCCCTCATTAAAGCAGCCGGTGTGAATGTTGAGCCCTTTTGGCCCGGCTTGTTTGCAAAGGTAAGGGGTGATGGTGGCGGAGTGGCTTGGGAAGGCCTTGTCAAATTCGGTGGTGGCAAGTCAGCACGTGGCTCGTGCTTTCTCTGAAGACTGGGACCTACTGAGGTTTAAATAAGTCGTGTCCTAGCGTCATCTTAGACTAAAAATTATTACACTAGCTCTTTTTGAGCCGTTAACAAGGACAGCCCTCGTGGTTTCGAGGGAGTGGCACTCGTTGATGTAAATAAGCCTGAGAAGTGTAAAATAAAATAAAAGACTGCCCTTCCTGTTCAAGGAGCTGGCACTGGCTTGTCTAGGTCAAGTCCTGCATGTGCCTAGGAGCTTGTAACATGTTCTTCACTGTGTGGAGGTGTCCTGACACTGGACTTGTCATTTAGAGAAAAGTCACCCGCACGAAAAGCTTATAGTTTGGTGTCTGGCTGCCAGTTACACAACATTCTCAGCGCGGGAGCCAGTCGATGGTAAACAGACAGAACTGAGCGTTCACCTCCTGCACGTTTGTGATTGCAGGCCCTGGCCAATGTCAACATCGGGAGCCTCATCTGCAACGTAGGGGCTGGTGGGCCCGCTCCCTCGGTGGGTGCTGCGCCCGCAGGAGGCCCTGCCCCCGCCGCCGCCGCTGCCCCAGCTGAGGAGAAGAAAGTGGAAGCCAGGAAAGAAGAGTCGGAGGAGTCCGATGACGACATGGGCTTTGGTCTTTTTGACTAACCCTCTTGTCACACACTCAATAAAAAGTCTGTTGTTGGTCATAGAGGTGTCCTGGCTTCTGTGATGCTGTCTTTTTAAGACCGGACTCCTGCCCTGCATGTGCTGAGCAGCTTGTGGCCTGATTACAGCGGTGCACCTCCAGGCCTAAAGTCCTGGGTTTTTCCTCATGCCCTCATCAACAGATGAGCGTTCTTTCCTGAGCTTGTAGCTAAAATAGTATCTAATACTAGAACTGAGTACTTAGATGGAGGTGGGAAGACAAGATTGGCACCGATACCTTGTGTAATGCTTGTAGTTGCAGCCTTTGTGCTTGGGGTACATAGTATGACCTCCACTTTTTAAAACCTGGGCACAGTGGTTAAAGGTGCTTGATTGCTAGTCATAAGGTCCTAGGTTCGATTGACCCCTGCCCATGTAAAGCCAGATACACAGTGTCAGTTGGTTGAAAATGGGCAGGAAAAGTGTAACAGGTTAATGGGAAAGTCTGACCTTTTTTGTATTTGAGAAAGAGGCAGAGAGAATGGGCTTGCCAGCTGCTGCAAACAGACCCCAGACACGTGTGCTACTTTGCATCTGGCTTTACATGGGTACTGGGGAATCGAGTCCCAGTCCTGAGGCTTTGTAGGCAAGCAACTTAACCTTAATCTCTCAGCACAAAATATTTATAAGCAGGGAGAATGTGTGTGTCAGGCCTCTAGCCACTTTGCATCTAGCTTTAGCTCGGTTATGTTTTGTAGGCAAGGGCCTTAAGTGCTGAGCCATCTCTTCGGATAGCTCCTTAGGTGTTCCATTCCCCCCCCCCCCCAGTCTGGAATTAACTGCATAGTGTCCAGTTGGCCTCAGATTCGTACCTATCTTGCTGTCTCCTCCCAAGGGCTGGGGTTGAAGGCGTGTGCTACCATGCCGTGCCAAAGCACAGTACCATTGGAATGGCATCCGTAGGTCTAATAGACAAGTAGTGAAGATAGCCATATTGAGAGCTACACTTACTATAATGCTGTGCATTGAATCCAGGGTTTGGCGGCTGTTGAGCATGTGTTCTACAACTGAGCTACACCCTCTTAGTTGGCACAAGACTTAGGTATTCTAGCTTTTTCTTAGGGAGATTAATGCTGGCAAAGATGTAGTAGCAGAGGAACCCTCATCCACTCAGTAAATGGGAGTGTAAACTACTACAGCTACTAATGGAAAGCTGGTGGAAATACCTTGAAAAGTTAGAATTTCCATGACTACACCAGTCATGGGCATATGCCCTAAGGACCCCCCACTCAAATACAGAGATAAGTACAGCTGTATCTACTGTGGCTGCAATTTTACAATGGTTAAAAGATTGGAATTGGGCTAGAGAGATGGCTTAGTGATTAAGGTGTTTGTAAAGCCAAAGGACTGGTTCAAGGGCCATCAGGAGTTCACCTTTGCAGTGGCTGAAGTCCCTGGCATGCTCATTCTCTTCCTCCACCTGTTTCTATTAAATAAAATTAAAAACTTAAGGCCAGGCATAGTTGCACATGTCTTTAATCCCAGCACCTGGGAGGCAGAGGGTCATGCATTCGAGGCCACTCTGAGACTACATAGTGAATTCCAGGTCAGGCTGGGCTAGAGCAAAACCTTACCTCGAAAAACAACAAATTGGAATCAGTCTGTATCCCAAAGGGTACTGAAAATGTACAGTTACATAGGTATTCTATAAGCAATACATTTATTTTTTGCAGCATTGTGATGAGTAAATCTGGACCCTGACAGTTTAAACAGATCAGGCTAGGCCATGGGTCCTCAACATTAGTTAGGGCTGGAGAGTTGGATTAGTGGTTAAGGCACCTGTGAAGCCTAAGGACCCAGGGTCGATTATCTAGTAGTACCAATGTAAGCCAGGTGCACAGGTGGCACATGTGGATTTCATCTGCAGCAGCTGGCCTGGTGTGCCCATTCTCAATCTGAAATTATGGCTAGAGAAATGGCTTGGCCACTAAAGGTGACAGCTTGCAACGCCTGACAGCACAGATTCAATTCCCCAGTACCCATGTTAAACCAGATGCACAAAGTGCTGCATGTGTTTGGACTTTGCAGTGGCAAGAGGCTGTGAGTTTGAGGCCACCCTGAGTGTACATAGTGAATTCCAGGTCAGCCTGGGCTAGAGCTAGAGCCCACATCAGAAAACAAGTCAATATGAAGCAGGAAAAGATTGATTTAATGTGGTCACATTGTGAAGAGAGACAAGATCTAGAGCCCTCCCCAACACCTCCAGTCCATCTGCAGGGTCCTGACATGAAGTTTGAAAGCAGAGGGGCATGTGCCCTGCATAAAATCTTGGGGGACACAAGTCACCTCCCTGACTGGTACCAGGCTTCAGCCCTTTTCTCACAACATGAAATTCCTGGGAAAAATGCAGTTTCTTGGGAGTCCTTTTCTAAAATAGTCTGATAGCCAAAGGGAAAGGCATAAGTGTCCTAATTCCTACCAGGCCAGTTACCATACCATATGCTTTCTCTGGGCCAGGGCTGTTTATTCAGCTGTATCCCTAACACTCATCACAATTCCTGGTTCACGGTTGGCCCTCAATAGGTGTAGTTATCCTAGTTAGGAGTTTTGCTCAGTACCATAGGTTCACAGAGCCAGAACTCGAACCCAAGCCACAGAATAGCAAGGGCTCTTTCTATCGTAGCAAGCCGGTGAAGGGCCAAACCCAGATCTGCCTGTCACCCACCGCAAGCCTCATTCACGCATCTGCTTGGCAAGAGACACCGGCCAGGTAGGTGGGAACTCCCAGGTGAGGATGTAAAGCGGAGATACTGGGACAAAGTGTAGACTAACATTCCTCCCTGTCACACCCGCGAGCCTCCTCAGCGACTGTACTGCGAGATCTTAGAAGCCTGTCACCCACCTGGCATCTGGGGAGAAATTTCCCCTGGAGATGCCCGAGCCAGGTTTAGGGGATGAACAGGAAGGAGGAGGCCCTTACCAGATGCAAAGGCGTGGTACCCAGGAACCCGCAAACTTCCTCCTGGTCATGGGACCCTGTACTCAGCGTGACCCATCACTTCTGCCCCTATGCCCACATCACCAAATGAAGATGCAGGAAAACAGCGAGCCGGCGGCCAGACAAGGTTTCTGCACCTCGCTGAGTCCCTAGAGGGCGCCTATGTTTCGCGCCTATGCTTTTCTAGCCCAACGGCGGCCAATCAACGCCCTTGCCATGAGGAAGGGGCGGGGCCAGAAGCCGAGCGTGGCCGAGGAAAGCCGAAGTTCTCAATTGCGCTGAAGCATACCAACCGCTAGGGGGCGCGCGTGGCTTCTCGGGATTTTGTGCAGGCCCATTATTAGTCCTTGGATAACTTAGCCTTGGTATTGCTCTTCTGGTTGCTAGTGACCTGTCGTACGAACTTTGTCAGTTTTTTGTTTTCGTTAACCATCGGGAACGAGGGGGGAGGGCATTAGGTAAAAGCAGGCCCTCCACTTCCCTAACTGTTTTTCATTTGGGGAAGTGCATCTTGGATCTTGGCTATTCCCACCACTTTCCCTTCCAGAAGGTTGCTTTCTCCAGGGAAAGCAGCTGACTGGTTCTTTTTGTTTTGTTTGAGACACTCTAGCTCAGCTGGCCATGAACTCCATAGCTGGCTTGGGGCCTTGCAAGCAACCCTCCTGCCTCAGATTTCTGAGTAGCTGGAATTACAAGTGTGCACCATCCTCACCGCACCATTGCTGTGATCCAGCTACATTCCCCAGGTAGCTGACAAAAAAAGAATCAAAGGAAGGACAGTTTGGCGGCTTCCTTGTCCCTTCCACAGAATACTGACCAGAACCTTCTAGGAGGCAGAAGGAGATCTGGATAGATAGATGATAGATAGATACACAGAGCACACCGGGCCTCCTGCCAGTGCAAATGAGCTCTAGACACATGTGCCACTTTGTACCTCTGGCTTTACATGGGCACTGGAGAATAAAACCCAGACCATCAAGCTTTGCAAGCAAGTGCCTTTAACCACTGAGCCACCTCTCCAGCCTTAGAACTCCTGGCCTTTCTGCCTCCACCTCCCAAGTGCTGGGATTACAGATGTGCCACCACACTTTGGAATCCCTGTTTTGTTGTTTGTTTGGTTTTTTTTTTTGTTGTTTGTTTGTTTGTTTTTGAGGTAGCCCAAATTCCAGGCTGATTTGTAATTCACTATGTAGTCTCAGGATGGCCTCGATCCTCCTACCTCTGTCTCCTAAGTGCTGGGATTAAAGGCATGCGCCACCATGCCTGGCTGGAATCTGGATCTGTTTTAACAACAAGCTCTTCTGATGATGTTGTTTGGAGTAATCTCAGCTCCTCTAGGTATAGGAGCCATAGGTCCCATGGGGCCTGATTTCCCAGTGCTCCAACAAGTTAAGTCTGGCAATTTACCTCTAAATCAAACATTCAAAAGGCAGGAAAGGAATTTAATCAACAGAGTCCTACTGGGAAGAGAAGGATGGTCTAGTGACCCAGCTCTATTTTTTGAGGGGGAGAGATAGGGGGTTAACAAGAGCTCCAAGATTACCTGGGAAGTGGTGAGACATGCATGGTTAATCAGTCAATCAACCCAGTCAAACTGTTGGTCTGACAATCATTGTCTCAAGACTAACTGATTCTGCAGGGCTCCTGGGAAGAGTCATGACAGAGTCAGGCCTTTGGGCGGCGACTTGGTTTCCATCCTGTGTAGATAGACAGCCTCATTACGGGTTGATCCGCCTGAAAGGCCACTGTATTTCATCAAGGTCTAGAGTAACCACCAGTGACTTCTAGGCACCACTCTGAGGGTCTGGTACAGGACAATATAAAATTAGGGAATAACTAGTTGATTAAGCCTCACTTACTTTTATCTTCGTCCTTGAAGGGGAGAATCACAGGTGTAGATTACCAGGCAAGAATGTGATCCAAAGTAAAGGAGGCTGGGCTGGAGAGATGGCTCAACGGTTAAGGCACTTGCCTGCAAAGCCTAAGGACCCAGGTTTGATTCTCTAGTACCCTTGTAAAGCTAGATGCAAAAGGTTGCTCATGTATCTGGAGTTCATTTGCAGTGGCTACATACCTTAGCATGTCCATTCTCTGTGTGTGTGTGTGTCTCTCTCTCTGCTTATAAATAAATAAATGAAACATTTTTAAAAACAAAGTAAAGGAGACAAATATAAAAGGAAGGCAGCCAGGCATGGTGGCGCACGCCTTTAATCCCAGCACTTGGGAGGCAGAGGTAGGAGGATCACCGTGAGTTCGAGGCCACCCTGAGACTACACAGTGAATTCCAGGTCAGCCTGAGCCAGAGTGAGACCCTACCTCGAAAAACCAAAAACAAACAAACAAAAAAAACAAAGAAACAAAAACAAAAAAACTGAAGACAGACATACCTCTGCTTTTAGTTATCCACTGGACAGCTATAGGCCCAAGTGAAGAGTCCGGATCTCTGGCAAGAAAGGTTTTAAGTTCCTGTCACACTCACACAGAGCTGAAAAAATCCAAGATACATAATAAAGATTGTTTAATAGATGACGAATACATGAAGAAATCTATTAATGGGTAAGTGAATACTGTCTTCAAATATTGAAAGAAGATTTAAGTTTGATATTGAGCCTTTTAAATTTTATTATTTTAAAAATTTTTTGTTATTTTTATTTATTTATTTGAGAGCGACAAACAGACAGAGAAAGAGGCAGAGAGAGAGAATGGGCGCGCCAGGACCTCCAGCCACTGCAAATGAACTCCAGATGCGTGTGCCCCCTTGGGCATCTGGCTTATGTGGGTCCTGGGGAATTGAGCCTCAAACTGGGGTCCTTAGGCTTCACAGGCAAGTGCTTAACCACTAAGCCATCTCTCTAGTTCTTAGGCCATTTTTAAAAGCAATTAAAAAAAATTATTTGAGGGGGAGAGAGAGAGAAAGAGGCAGACACAGAAAGAATAGGTGCACCAGGGCCTCTAGCCACTGCAAATGAACTCCAGACACATGTGCCACCTAGTGCATCTGGCTTACATGGTTACTGGGGAATCGAACCTGGTGATTTGCGTGCTTTGGCTTTTCAGGCAAGCACCTTAACCACCAAACCATCTCTTCATCCCTTAAAAAAAAAAAGAATGGAGACAGGATCTTGCTAGGTATTAGCTGGCTTGAACGTACTGTGTAGGCCAAGTTACATAGTGAATTTGTGGTGATCTTCCTGGATGACGGAATTTCAACTGCATGCTACCAACCTTGGTGGACTAGGCCTTGTTGGTAAAGCAAGGGAAAAGCACTGTTTTTATTTTGTTTTATTTTATTTTTTTTGAGGTAGGATCTCTCTGTAGCCCAAGCTGACCTGGAATTCACTATGTAGTCTCAGGGTTGCCTCGAACTCACGGTGGTCCTCCTACCTCAGCCTCCCAAGTGCTGGGATGAAAGGCGTGCGCCACCACGCCCGGCTACACTGTTTATTTGAATAAGCGCTAATGTGTGTGTGCACATGTGCATGCAGAGTATGTGTGGCATGGTATGTGATATGATGCGTGCATAGTACATGCACATGCACGTGTGCTCCCAGTGTACATGTGTACAAAGGCCAAAAGAGAACATCCTTTTCCTTTTTTTTTTCAGTTATAGAGCCCACCTCTCAGAGATTCTCCAGCCAAGGACTGGGGTTCGAGACATGCCATGGCCACGTCCAGCTGTTTGCATGGGTGCTGGGGGATTGAACTGGGTGGTCTCAGACCCTCTCAGATCCTCATGCTTGTGCAGCAAGTGCTCCTAACTCCAAACCATCTCTCCACCCCACCCCCACCTTTTTTTTTTTTTTTTTTTTCAAGGTAGGGTCTCATTCCAGTTCAGGCTGACCTGGAATTCACTCTGTGGTCTCAGGCTGACCTTGAACACATGGTGATTCTCCTCCTACCTCTGCCTCCCGAGTGCTGGGATGAAAGGCGGGTGCCTCCACGCCCGGCTCCCCCTTTGGTTTTTATTTTTATTTTTAAAATTCCTTTTTAAAAAATAAGCCGGGCATGGTGGCACACGCCTTTCATCCCAGCACTCGGGAGGCAGAGGTAGGAGGGTTGCTGTGAGTTTGAGGCCACCCTGAGACTACAGAGTGAATTCCAGGTCAGCCTGGGATACAGCGAGACCCTACCTTGGAAAACCAAAATATATATATATATATATATATGTGTGTGTGTGTGTGTGTGTGTGTGTGTGTGTATTTTTTTTTTAATATGTTTTTGAGAGACAGAATAAGAATTGGCATGCCAAGACATCCTGTCACTGCAAGCAAACTTCAAATGCATTTGCCACTTTGTCCAATTTGTGCATTTGACTTTACATGGGCACTGGAAAATTGAAGCCAGGCCATTGGACTTTGCAAGGAAGTGCTTTTAACTGCTGAACCATCTCTCCAGCCCCTCTCCTTTAGTTTTAACTTTAAAAAAAAGTATAAGAGATAGATAGAGAGAGAGAGAATGAGAATTGGCACGCCAGGACCTCCAGCCGCAAATGAACTCCAGATGCATGTGCCACCTTGTGCATCTGGCTTACATCGATTCTAGGGAATTGAACCTGGGGGGTTCTTAAGCTTCATAAGCAAGTGCCTTTAACCACTGAGCCATCTCTCCAACACTGTTTTTATTTTTATTTTTTGAGGTAGGGTTTTGCTTTAGTCCAGGCTGACCTGGAACTCACTTTGCAGTCTCAGTGTGGCCTTGAACTCGTGGCAATCCTCCTGCCTCTGCCTCCCGAGTGCTTCTCTCACCCTGTTTTATTTTTTGTACCTTTAAAAAACTTATAAGGGGCTGCAGGGATGGCTCAGCAGTTAAGGTCCTTACCTGCAAAGCCCAATAACATGGGTTCCATTCCCCAGTACCCATGTAAAGCCAGAGGCACAAGTGGCACATGTGTTTGGAGTTTGTTTAAAACAACCAGAGGCCCTGGTGTGTCCATTTTCTCTCTCTCTCTCTCTTTTTCCCTTTCCTTGCAAATAAATTAAAATTTTTTTAAAAAAATCTTAGGTCCAGTTGTAGTGGTGCACGCCTTCAATCCTAGAACTCAGAGGCAGAGATAGGAGGATGGCTGTGAGTTCGAGGCCAGTGTGGGACTACAGAGTGAGTTCCAGGTCAGCCTGGGCTAAAGCGATACCCTGCCTCAAAACAACAACAACAAACTTACAAGGAAAGTAAAATGTTGTATTTCAGGATGAATGAAATTAGCAGGTTGGTACAATTGCATAGAAGCTGATTGGTTTTTTACAAAGGAATTTGCAAGATGCTGGCTCAGTGCTGCCCCACAGTGGCCGATCATGGGAATGGCCTCTTCACACTGGTGCTCCTGGGCTGGGGCAGGTAAGTCTAGCCTGGCAGTCAGGGCTGTTTGGCTAGGGAGCAAGTGAGGGAGGGAGACCACACCTGGGAAAGACAAGTTTGTGTGTCAACCTGTGCTCCAGCCCAGAGGAAGCCAAGTGCACTTTAATTTGGTCTTACCTTCTTTGTGATTTACTTAGCACACTTGACTTTTCCTCTTCAGACACTCTAGTTCATTTCTTGTCCAAAACCCAAGTAGGACGTCCCTGAGCCATTCATTGCTCAATCCGGCATGCGCTTGTCTCCTCTCCAAGAAACAGCCAAAGAAAACCACTTCTGGATTTGTTCTAAACCTTGAGGAGGTACTTCTATATTCCCTAGAGAAGGTCTCGTGTCAAAACATTCTTGGGGGCTGGAGAGATGGCAGGCAACCCTAATGATCTGGGCTCAGTTCCTCAGTACCCATGTAAAGCCAGATGCACTAAGTGACGCATGCATCTGGAGTTCGTTTGCAGTGGCTGGAGGCCCTGGCGCGCCCATTCTTTCTGCCTTTCTTCTATCTCCCTCTGCTTGCAAATAAATAAATATTGTAAAAAACAAAGTGGTGGCGCACGCCTTTATTCCCAGCACTCGGGAGGCAGAGGTAGGAGGATCGCCTTGAGTTTGAGGCCACCCTAAGAATTCCAGGTCAGCCTGAGCTAGAGTGAGACCCTACCTTGGAAACAAACAAACAAACAAACAAAATCTTTGAAAACTAAGACCCAGGAGTAAGTTTTTCCCTCTGGCAGATTGCTAGTTGCCCCCCTGTGGAGTAACGAGACCTCTGTGCTGATTATTTTGCTCAGCTGTTGAGAAACTCCTTAGAGGCTTGATGCCCCACCCCATCTCCTAATATAACTTGATTCAAATAGATAATGTATTTGTTTTTCCCTCCTTTACTTGTTATTGCTTTAAAAAAAAATCATGCAGGAAGTCTTGGCAAGTTTAAAAAATTTTTTTTAAATTTATTTTCTTATCAGAGAAGGGGAGAGAAAATGGGTGACTATGTTCCTGGCTGCTACAAACAAATTCCGGATGCATGAGCCACGCTGCGCCTCGGCCTTTTGTGGGTACTTGAACTGCTGAACCGGCTCTCCAGCACCCTCATCTTCTTTCCTTCTCTCTTCCATCATTCTTGTCAAAATGTTGATGGGCTCAGTATGGTTCAGGTCTTGTGCGCGGTAGCAACGGTAGCAACAGCCACTCTGAGGTCATGAATGCAATGGCCCCTTCTTGTCTGGACAGCATTCCAAGGCTCTCCTCTCCATCATCTGATTCTTACACAACATATATATATATATATATATATATATACACACACACACACACACACACATATATATATACATACATACATACATATATATATATATATACATACATACATACATATATATATGATATAATAGTTTGTTTGTTTTCCGAGGTAGGGTCTCGATCTAGCTCAGGCTGACCTGGAATTCACTATGTAGCCTCAGGGTAGCCTCGAACTCACAGCAGTCCTCCTGCCTTTGCCTCCCAAGTACTTTAACGGCTAAGCCATCTCTCCAGCCCTCAAGTTAGTCTTAAGACTAACAATGTATAGGTCACAGATTTCAGACCACGATGCTTCTTTACTTGGGAAAACGAGAACATAAGCCCAACAAGGAAGCTGTGAGGTGTGCTGAGAGATCAGGTGTTATTAAGGCTTGCTTCCTTACCGCCTCCCCCACTCCCAAGGATAATATTAAATCACTGTAAACGCTTAGAGACAAAAGGTTGCTGGCCTGTTGGAACCAATAGTCTTTTCCCACTGCTGTTCATTTCATTTCATTTCATTTTTTTGAGACAGGGTCTTATGTAGGCCAGGCTGCTGGGATTATGGGTATATATACCGCCACACCCAACTTATTCAGGGCTGGGGAGCAAACCTCAGGCTTTCTGCAAGCTAGGCAAGCCCTCTACCATCTGAGACCTTGAAGGTCTTCCCAGCCCGACTGCTGTTATTTTGGACATGCTGCTGGTCAGAATGGCGGGGGGGGGGGTGGGGCGCCTGCTGAGGTTTCCAGGTTCTTGTGTCTCAGGACAAAGAATCACATGGGGTGGTGGGGGAACGCATGGGCAGGTAATAGATAGAAAGAAAAGGAAAGAGAAAGGTACTACGGAGAGTGAATGTGGGCTGGTGAGCTGGGGAAACTCCACTCCAAAGCACGGGCCATGAGTCGCATGACTGTGACGTTTTTTTCACACATTCTGTGTTACATTTAGCCAAGCCTAGGTGAGGAAAAGATTTCTAGTCTTTTTTAAATTATTTAATTGTGAGGAGAGAGAGGGAAAATGAATATGGGTAGGTCATGGTCTCTGGCCATTGCAAATGAACTCCAGATGCACACTCCCCCTGTACATCTGGCTTTATGTGGGTACTAGGAATTGAACCTGGATCCTTGGGCTTTACAGGCAAGCATTTTAACAGCTGAACCATCTCTCCAGCCCTTTTTTAATTTTTTTTTTTAATTTTTATTTATTTATTTGAGAGCGACAGACACAGAGAGAAAGGCAGAGAGAGAGAGAGAGAGAGAGAGAGAGAATGGGCGCGCCAGGGCAACCAGCCACTGCAAAGGAACTCCAGATGCGTGCGCCCCCTTGTGCATCTGGGTAACGTGGGACCTGGGGAACCGAGCCTCGAACCGGGGTCCTTAGGCTTCACAGGCAAGCGCTTAACCGCTAAGCCATCTCTCCAGCCCTATTTCTTGGTTTTTTGTTTGTTCGTAGGTTTTTGTAGTTAGGGGTCTCACTCTAGCTCAGGCTGACCTGCAATTCACTATGTAGTCTCAGGGTGGTCTTGAACTCAGAGATCCTCCTACCTCTGCCTCCTGAGTGCTGGGATTATAGGTGCACACCACCATGCCCAGCTTTATGTTTTTAAGATTTACTTATTTATTAGACACAGAGAGGGGGTGAGGGAGGAAAGAGAGAATGGGTGTGTCAGGGCCTCTAGCTACTGCAAATGAACTCCAGACGCATGCGCCACCATGTACATCTGGCTTACATGGGACCTGGAGAATTGAACCTGGGTCATTAGGCTTCACAGGCAAGTGCTTTAACTGCTAAACCATTTCTCCAGCTCCCTTTTTAATGTTTTTTTTTTTTTTTAAATTTTTATTTATTTGCAAGGAGGGAGACAGAAAGAATGGGAACACCAGGGCCTCTTACTACTGCATACATACTTCAGACCCAAGCGCCCCTTTGTGAATATGGCTTTATTGTGGCCACTGGGGAATGGAACCCAGAATGTCAGGCTTAGCAAGCAAGTGCCTTGACCACTAAACCATCTCTCCGGCCCAGGTTTTATGTTTTGTTTTTTTTTAACCTGAGCTGACCTGGAACTCAATTTGAAACCCAGGCTGGCCTTGAACTCACGGTGATCCCCTACTTTAGCTTCCTGAGTATGTGCAGTGTGAGTGTACCAGATGTTTGTACCACTTTTGTTGTTGTTTGTTTTGGTTTTTCGAGGTAGGGTCTCACTCTAGCCCAGGCTGACCTGGAATTTACTATGGAGTCTTAGGGTGGCCTTGAACTCATGGCAATCCTCTTACCTCTGCCTCCCGAGTGCTGGGATTAAAGGCATGCGCCACCACGCCCAGCTTGTGCCACTTTTTGCATCTGGCTTTACAGGGGTGGTTTGGGAATCAAACCTGGGCCTGCAGGCTTTACAAGCAAGCACCCTCAACCACTGAGCAATCTCCTGAGCCCCTAAGGCGTAATGTTATTAATATCTTTTTAAGATATAAACTTCATCCAGGGGTGGTCAAGACTGACATCAGAGCCAATGAGATGATTCCTGGGTCTTCCTTACTCTGGGACCCCTAAGGTCTGGGCGGTTGCCTTTTCAGTGGTGGGGGGGAGGGCAGAGGCTGTGGGAAGAGAGGCCTGCTTCGGCTTCAGAGAGCTGTGTGATCTCAGATAGGCTCCAAGTCTTCCGGGGTTCTGGGCTTCTTCACCTTGGCACGAAGGGCTGACAAGGACACCAGCTCTGGCTTCCCCCTCGGAGCACGGAGTCACCTTCCTGCCCCCAGGGCTGCCTCAGCTCCTTGGCTCTGTTTGCTCTCTAGCTAAGCCTTCCTTCTGTTTACTCAGCAAAGATTCCTCTAAGACAGGCTAAGCACACCGTTTACTCTGCTAACAAGCCTTGGCATTTACGGGGAGACTCGTGTTGACTTATTCTTGAGCCTCCATTGACATTCACTGGGAGACGGTAACACAAACATGGGCAGACAGCCGAAAAGCCCAGGTCTGACATGGTGCTGGGGCCCTGCCTGGGAAAGGCCTTTCTTTCTGTTTCCGTTAAGATCACCTCAAGAAGTAAGAAGAATATCGTATGCACCGTGGGAGATTCCAGTGATCTCTTTTAGGTTCTGCACTTTGCTGAAAGTTTCTAGAAAGTTCCCTGCGCTTGTTCTGGCCAAACATTGGTGCTGGCCATGTCACATGTGATCATGCAACATTTGGGGGTCTTGGCCCAGTCATACTATTATGGGAGTTGAGAGCAATGAAGTCCCTTTGAGCTGTGTCCTGGGTTCTTGTCTTATGATTAACAAAGAATTGATAAGTGTAGACACAAAGAAAGGTACGTTATGAAAGATTTGTTTCTAATTTTTAAAAAATATTATACTTGTTATTTATTAGTGAGAGGAGAGAGAGCGAATGGGCACACCAGGGCCTCTTGCCACTGCAAACAAATTCCAGATGCATATACCACTTTGTGCATCTGGCTTTACATGGGCACTGGGGAATTGAACCCAGGCCCTCAGGCTTTGCAAGCAAGCACCTTTAACAGCTGATCCATACCCCCAGCCCCAGAAAGATTTATGTTAAGAGAGATCAGAAAAGTAAAATGGAAAAGCTCCCAAGCTTGAGAAGTAGAGACGGGTCCTGAGCAGGTAGCCATGTGGCAGCTTGAAATGAATTTCCTTGTAGCTGTGGAGATGTAAATTAAGCATTCCAAGTTCAAATGGACATGGAGGACCTTACTTGGTTGGTGGGTCAGGGGGGAGACTGCAAACTCGGAAAGAGCCTGCCAGTGGGAGAGAAGAGCCCCCCCCCCCCAAGATTTCTTAGAAGGAAAACCGGGGTGCTATTCTGATCTCCATACTGAGTCAGATTGGAATTTTCTTCTAGTCTTCCCAGGGTATATTGACATCTGTGTTCTTTTGGGTCTGGAACCATCCCTGACTAACTACTACCTTAAAGAGACCATCTTGGGGGCTGGAGAAATGGCTTCATGGTTAAGCTTGTCTGTGAAGCCCAAGGACCCTGGTTCAAGGCTCAATTCCCCAGGACCCACCTTAGCCAGATGCACAAGGGGGCACACGCATCTGGAGTTCGTTTGCAGTGGCTGGAGGCCCTGGCGCGCCCATTCTCTCTCTCTCTATCTGCCTCTTTCTCTCTCTCTCTGTTGCTCTCAAGTAAATAAATAAAAATAAACAACAACAAAAAAAGAAACCATCTTGGGCTGGGTGTGGTGGCGCACGCCTTTAATCCCAGCACTGGGGAGGTAGCCGTGAGTTCGAGAACACCCTGAGACTCCATAGTGAATTCCAGGTCAGCCAGGGCTTGAGTGAGACCCTACCTCGAAAAACCAAAAATTAACAAACAAAAAAATATTTGTTGAGGATCACCGTGAGTTTGAGGCCACCCCGAGATTATATAGTGAATTCCAGGTTATCCTGAGCTAGAGTGAGACTCTACCTCAGAAAAACCAAATGTACATATGTGTGTGTATATATATTTGCTGAGAGGCTGGTGAGATAACAGTTAAGGCACTTGCCTTCGAAGCCTAAGGACCCAGGTTTAATTCCCCAGAACCCACGTAAGCCAGATGCACATGGTAGCACATGCAAGTTCGTTTGCAGGGGCTAGAGGCCCTGGTGGGCTCATCCCCCCCATAAATAAATTTTTTTAATTGTTGAATGAATGAATGTGTCATATTAGCTGACCTCCTGTCTCTCCCCCCCACCCCCCAAAAAAGGCCTACTTGAGTCATCATCTGATGAATCTGCCCACGGTCATTGCCAACCACAGGCTCAGACATGTGGCTGCCCGGGGGCTTCGCTGCCTCTGCCCGGCTCCTCCTCTTCTCCCCATCTCCGCAGGTGTGTGTCAAGGCAACATCCTTTCAGGTGAGGAGCTGTGTATTTGGTTTGTCTTTGTTGCCTGGAAACTGTTGACATCTGAGACATAGTGTTGCCTTCCTGGGTAATGAAAAATTGATTACTTTTGTCTGTCAACAAGTACAAACACAGGGTAGCCCGTTCACCTTGGCTCCTGGGGTGCCAAGCTCCTGCTCCTCACCCCGCAATCCTTACATTCACGTCTTTCAGGCTGTTGGGCAGAGGTCCAGGTGATGGAGCCGGGTGTCAGGTATTTTGCTCCCTGCAGAGGGCGCTGTCTGCTTCCATCTAGTTCACTCTAGCCAATCACTAGCTCCTGTCTCCTGGCCAGACCCTTCCCCTGTCTCCCTGGTCCTGGATTCTGCTGTCCCTGATGTAAACCCTGGAGACGGCCTGTGTCACCTCATAACTGCCCATTTCCGTTCACCTCATTACTCTCTTTTTTTTAAAAAAAATTATTTTATTTACTTATTTGGAAGCAGTGGCTTACGTGGGTCCTGGGGAATCGAACCTGGGTCCTTTGGCTTTGCAGGCAAATGCCTTAACCGCTAAGCCATTCCTTCAAGCCATGAACATTGTCCATTTTAAAATTATTTTTATTCATTTATTTGCAAGCAGAGAGGAGCGAGGCAGAATGAGACAAAGAGAATGGGTGCGCTAGGGCCTCCAGCCACTGCAAACAAACTGCACGTGCATGGGCCACTTTGTGCACCTGGCTTTACTTGGGTACTGGGGAATTGAGCTCGGGTCGTTAGGTTTTGCAGGCAAAGCGCCTTAACTGCTGAGCCATCTCTCAACTTTGCCAATTTGGTTTATCCCTAAAAAGCTGTGAAATATGAAAGTTGAGGAATAGCCATCACCTTGGGAACACCCAGAGAAGGGGACAGGGATGGGGTCAGAGTTGACAGAGGCTCTGGGGTGGTTCTCTAGTGGAGTGGAGTGACATGGCTGTCCAGTAGATAAGAGTTAAAAAAAAAAAATTTAAATTTTGTGTGTGTGTGTGTGAGAGAGAGAGAGAGAGAGAGAGAGAGAGAGAAAGAGTGGCTTTGTGAGGAGGGAATGACAGGTGAGGCTTTGCCAAGCCTCTCCTCTTTGTGGGAGTGGAGACAGCTTGGGGAGTCACTAGCCTCTGGCTACCCGTGCCCCTCCTGCAGCCCGCCTGGCACTGGTCATATTTGTGGTCTCAGCTGCAGGGGGGAACCACATCCTGCGGTTGGAGGGACTCAGGGACTCCCCAAGATGGCACCTTTCCCGCCCTGACTCCATGCCTGCCTTGTTCCGGGAACTGATCTGACCTCTTTCCACAGCCTCAGGCCCCTCAGTAGCAAAATCCTGCAGCGATATGTGGTAGCAGGCGCCTGTGGCGTCAGCTACTCAGGGGGCTGGGGGAGGATCCCTTGAGCCCCGGGGTTCCAGGGATAACCTGGGCCACCCAGAGAGACTCCATCTCAAAGGGGAAAAGAACCTATGTCCCGAGGGCACACTGACCCTCAGAGTCCATGCCTTACGTTAGCGTTTGCTCTTGGCGCTGGACATTCTGTCAGTCTGCAAATGGACAGGGGCGTGCATCCTCTCGTGATGTGCACGGAGCACTTTCACTGCCATGAAATAGCCCCGCGCAGCATGTATTCACCCCTCTGAGACCCAGGGAGATATTTCCGTGGTGTCCTTTAGGGTTTAAAGTCAGTCCCAGAGCACTTTGCCGAAGGTCCCTAGAAAGTTCCCTGGGTTCATTCTGGAAAGAGTACGTTTGCACCAGCCATGTGGCGGGTGGTCCTGCAATACATGGAGACCGTGGCACAGTTACACAGTCCCTTGGGCTGTGGGTTCAAGTACAGCTGGGCCCTCAGAGGCCATGCAATCTTGGGATGGTGCCCTTCTCACCCTGGCTCTTGGTGTCTCTTCCTTAAGGTGAAGGGACACTATCCATATGCTCATGTCCCTGGCTAGCCTGGTGTGTCCGCCCAGTCTAAACCACGGTGGGCCAGGGTCTGCTGCCAGTACAAATGAACACCAGATGTTTGTGCCACTTTTTGCATTTGGCTTTATGTGGGTGCTTGGGAATTAAACTTGAGCCAGTGGGCTTTGTAAGCAAGTTCCTTTGACCTCTGAGTCAACTCCTCAACTCCTTTCCTCTCTTCTTTTTCCCTTCCCCTCCCCTTCCCTTCCCCTCCCCTCCCCTCCCCTCCCCCTCCCCTCCCCTCCCCTCCCTTCCCCTCCCCTCCCCTCCCCTTCCCCTCCCCTCCCCTCCCCTCCCCTCCCCTCCCCTCCCCTCCCCTTCCCTCCCCTCCCCTTCCCTTCCCCTCCCTTCCCTCCCCTTCCCTTCCCCTCCCCTCCCCTCCCCTCCCCCTCCCCTCCCCTCCCCTCCCCTTCCCTCCCCTCCCCTTCCCTTCCCTTCCCTCCCCTTCCCTTCCCCTCCCTTCCCTCCCCTTCCCTTCCCCTCCCTTCCCTCCCCCTCCCTTCCCCCTCCCCTCCCTCTCCCCTCCCTTCCCCTCCCTTCCCTCCCCCTCCCTTCCCCCTCCCCTCCCTCTCCCCTCCCTTCCCCTCCCCTCCCCTCCCCTCCCCCTCCCCCTCCCCTCCCCTCCCCTCCCCTCCCCTCCCCTTCCCTCCCCTCCCCTTCCCTTCCCTTCCCTCCCCTTCCCTTCCCCTCCCTTCCCTCCCCTTCCCTTCCCCTCCCTTCCCTCCCCTTCCCTTCCCCTCCCTTCCCTCCCCCTCCCTTCCCCCTCCCTTCCCCTCCCCTCCCCTCCCCTCCCCTCCCTCCCCTCCCTCCCCTCCCCTTCCCTTCTCTTCCCCCACCAGTCAGCTCACCGGCTGCAGGACGTCTTGGTGGCAGAGCTGCTGTGAACATCTGTGTGCAGGTTTTGTGTAAGCTTCCATCTCCTTTGAATCAGTTTCAAGGGATGCGATGTATGGAATTAAAAGGGGGCAGTATTATAAAAACATCCTGGATTTCTTGCTTTTCTTTAAAAAAAAAAAAAAATCACTGGGCCAGGCTTGGTGGTGCGGGAAGGTCCCAGCGAGCTCCAAGCCAGCCTGGGCAAGACTGTCAAACTACAAACCGAACCCACGGGACCTAGATGGGATGGGTCCAGTGGGGCTATTGGCTACCACCCCTGTCCCTTTGGGTCAAGTGCGCTGCTTGTGCAATGTTCCACAGTCCCCTTCCCTGTCTCCAACCTGGCTACATCCTCATCCACGCCTCGCCTGTGTGGCTATTTGAGCTCTCAGTCTCTGGAGGAGACAGTGCGCTATTGTCCCAATGTAGAACCTTGGGGATTCTTCAGTCACAAGGCTGGGTGTCTCTGGAAGTCTTTGTTGTTTTTTTTTTCTGAGGTAGGGTCTCGCTCTGGCCCAGGCTGACCTGGAATTCACTACGGAGTCTCAGGGTGGCCTCGAACCCACGGTGATCCTCCTACCTGTGCCTCCCGAGTGCTGGGATTAAAGGCGTGCGCCACCACGCCCGGCATGGGGCTTAAATGACCCAGGAAGTCCGCGCCACGACATCTGATTTTACTGGAGCCTGGTTTTGCAGCAAGGCTGGCACAGGCAGGGTGTCGCAGCCATGGCTAGGGAGTGAATAGGGCCTGTCACTTGTCACCTGGCTCTCAGTAGCCCTGCTGGGCTTGGCTCTGCCCATAGCTTCAGTTCCTACAGCCTGCCTGACACTCTGCTCCTCTGCAGGGACAGAAGCTTGTTTGGTTACTCATAGTTTGACCTCTCACGGACTTCATTCATTTATGTTTTATTATTTGCTCATTTATTATTTATTTGAGAGCGACAGACACAGAGAGAAAGGCAGAGAGAGAAAGAGAGAGAGAGAGAGAATGGGCACGCCAGGGCTTCCAGCCACTGCAAACGAACGCGTGCGCCCCCTTGTGCATCTGGCTAACGTGGGACCTGGGGAACCGAGCCTCGAACCGGGGTCCTTAGGCTTCACAGGCAAGCGCTTAACTGCTAAGCCATCTCTCCAGCCCTAAAAACCTTCTCACCTTGGGAGATAAGGGCATGGGGTGATGGGTGCGTTAATTAGCTCTGTTTAGTCTGTATTCTGTTTAGTTATCACATCACATGGCACCTCACAAATAGATACCTTTGTGTTTTGTCGATTAACAGTGAAAATAAGTAACGAAAGTCCAGGAAGGGCAACCAGGGCCTCTCTTCATCGTCCTGGGGCCCGCATTTCGTGAAGTTCTCCTCTGGGTCATCAGGGGGCAGCAGAGACACAGGGAATCGTCCTTCCAGGCAGGACGGCTTCTTCCTTCCGCTCCTACTGGGGAGGGAGGTAAGCTTTCCTTTTTCCTTCTTGTTTCGCCTCAGCTGACAGCAAAGTCTCCAGGGAGAGCTTTCCAAAGGAGGGACACTCGTGTGGACGCGACAGGACACTGGGTCCCCAGGTGGACTGTACTTCTGGGACGCGTGCCTGCGCGGGCCTTGGGTATGCAGGCCAAGGCGCCGTTTCCAGCCGCTGGGGTTCGAGTCCACAGTCCTTCAGTTGCTGTGAAGCCTCGCGAAAGTCACATTAGCCCCGTGGCTGGCCTGTGTGAACACCCCACCCGTATGTTGTTTACGTGGCAGCCCCAGCTGGTGGGCTGTGTTTTCTCAGCTCCTGTGAAACTGGGGGGATGTCACCCTTTTCAGCTGGTCACTTTTCCTGAAATAACCATGCTCTCTCACTGTGATTGCAGACCCTAAGATTTGGCTCAGCTTTTAGCTCCTCCAGGAAGCCTATATTCTTTTTATTTTTATTTTCCTTGAGAGAGAGAGAGAGAAGAGAAAGAGGCAGATAGAGATAACAGGCATCCCAGGACCTCCAGCCACTGCAGACTCCAGACGCATGCACCACCATGTGCATCTGGCTTACGTGGGTACTGGGGAATGGAACTTGGGTCCTTAGGCTTCACAGGCAAGGGCCTTAAACCACTAAGCCATCTCTCCAGCCCCTTGGCCTCACATTCTAAGTGGCTGGTTCCCCATTGCTCTGACTTCTTCCTCTTCTGGGTCTCCCAGCTCTGTGGAGACACTGCACATGGCACACTTTGCCAGGCACTGTGGTTTCCACCTCTCACTGGAAGCCCCTGCCGCCTGGTAGTTGTGAGCTTGGCACCCTGAGCCTGAATCTTGTCTCCATGTTATGCCAGCCGTCTGACTTTGGGCAAGTTGCCTGATTCCCTCGGGCCTGGTGCCCTGTTGTGCCTTGTGCTTTACTGTGATAATTGAGTGAGGGGAAATGGGTGAAGGTCACATGTCTGCACTGAGCGGGAGTGATCAGGAGCGGAATCTATTCAGGCTTGGTGGCACAAGCTTTTTTGTTTTTGTTTTTGTTTTTTCGAGGTAGGGTCTCACTCTAGCCCAGGCTGACCTGGAATTCACTATGTAGTCTCAGGGCGGCCTTGAACTCACGGCGATCCTCCTACCTCTGCCTCCCGAGTGCTGGGATTAAAGGCGTGCTACACCACACCCGGCTTGGCAGAAACTTTTAAAAAAATTATTTTATTTTATTTTCAATTTTTTTAACTTCAAATTTTTATTAACAACTTCTATGATTATAAAAAAATATCCCATAGTAATACCCTCCCTTCCACCACTTTCCCCTTTGAAACTCCATTCTCCATCATATCCCCTCCCCCTCTCAACCAGTCTCTCTTTTATTTTGATGTCATGATCTTTTCCTCCTGTTATGATGGTCTTGGGTAGATAGTGTCAGGCACTGTGAGGTCATGGATATCCAGGCCATTTTGTGTCTGGGGGGAGCACGTTGTAAGGAGTCCTACCCTTCCTTTGGCCCTTACATTCTTTCTGCCACCTCTTCCGCATTAGACCCTGAGCCCTGGAAGGTGTGATACAGATATTGCAGTGCTGAACACTCGGTCATTTCTTTCCATCACCATGATACCTTCTGAGTCGTCCCAAGGTCACTGCCATTTGAAAAGAGAAGATTCTCTGCCAAAAGTGAGAGTAGCATTAATATAAGGGTATGAACATTAACATAAGTGCTTACTGGGCAGTTTGATAAGCATAGTATATACATTTAGCCAGACAGCATCGGATGTTACACCCCTAGGGCTCATGACTACCCCTGTTTTAAGTTTTCAGTATCAGGCATGTATTCCCTCCCATGGAGTGGGCCTCCAGTCCAATTAGAGGGCAGTTGGTTTCCACCATGACAAACATTGGCACAAACTTTTAATCGCAGCACTCAGGAGGCAGAGGGAGGAGGATCGTTGTAAGTTCAAGGCCACCCTGAGAATACATAGGAATTCCAGGTCAGCCTGGGCTAGAATGAGAACCTAACTTGACAAAGAGAAACTTGTAGCCCAAGAAGGAAGGGACCAGTTCAATTCCCAGCTACTTGCCAGACATCAGGCCCTGCCTAGACACACAGCGTCCCATTCTGTCCCCCTGTGGAAAGGCAGGCACGTCTGTCTCCTACTTGCAGATGAGGCAACAAAGACTTGGTTTCCCCAGGCCTGCAGGACTAGGAGGAACTGGAGGTGGGGTGGCCCTCTGTCCCCTACGTAGAGCCTGGAGTCCCTGTACTGGATTTGTCAGAGGAGGGTGGGAGAAGTTTGGACTTCTTTGCATAATTCGAGGAAGCCAGAGATAAACACATTTTTTTTCGGGGGGAGGTGCTGGGGCTTTGGGCAGCATAAAGGTGCTAGTGAGAATGGGGTTCTCCTGAGTGTGTTGGGGTACTTCAGCATTACCTGTTCCTGCAGAAGGGTGGGAGTGGGCAGCAGGGGGCGCTGTGACACCAGTGGAAGGCAAGGCTTCCCCGAGCCCAGGCACAGGCAGGACAAGGCGGGGAGGGCACAGTGGCCCGCTCTGAGAACGCCTGCCCGGGAGCTGCGGCACGGCCACGGGTTCCACGGGTCAGCGACAGGCGTCCAGAGTACTTTGGGTTCTGTGGCCTTGGACTTAAAAGCCCACGCAGCTCTTTCTAGATGATGTGATTCTGGGCAAATCAATCTCGTATAGCCTTAATGGTGTGCGTGTGCGTGCATGCGTGCGTGCGTGTGTGTGTGTGTGTGTGTGTGTGTGTGTGTGTGTGTGTCAGAGGTCAGCTTCAGGTGTCATTCCTCAGGAGCCATCCACCTTACTTTTTGGGGTCGGGCTCTCTCTCACTGCCCTGGAACTCACCAAGTCAGCTAGACTGTCTGGCCAACCAGCCCCAAGGATCCTCCAGTCTCTGTCTCCTTGGTGCTGGGACTACAAGTATGTACCACTATGCCTGGCTTTTTTATTCTTTTTTATTTTTCAGAGAAAGCACGAGAGAGAGAGGGAGGGAGAGAGAGAGAGAGAGAGAGAAAATTTGCACACTAGGGCCTTCGCCACTGTAATTGAACTCCAGACGCTTGCACCACCTAGCGGGCATGTGCGACCTTGCACTTGCCTCACCTTTGTGCCCCTGACCTATGTGGGGTCCGGAGAGTCCAGCATGAGGTTTCTCAGGCAAGTGCCTTAACCACGAAGCCATCTCTCCAGCCCATGTCTGGCTTTCTTTAGGGAGTTCTGGGAATTAAACTCAGGTTCTCATGCTTGCAAGGCAAGCACTTTATCACAAGCACTTTAATGACAGAATGATTGCCTCTTCCCTCAGTTACTTACTAAAACAATATTTGCACATGCATGTATGTGTGCACATGCGTGTGTATGGGGTACACAAGGGTCTCTTGCCACTGTAAACAAACACTAGATGCTTGCTCCACTTTTTTTTTTTTTTTTTTTGAGGTAGGGTCTCACTTTAGCCCAGGCTGACCTGGAATTCACTCTGTAGTCTCAGAGTGGCCTTGAACTCAATGCGATCCTCCTATCTCTTCCTCCCAAGTGCTGGGATTAAAGGCGTGCACCACCACACTTGGCTCCCACTTTTTTTTCCCCCCACGTAGAGTCTCACTCTAGCTCAGGCTGACCTGGAATTCACTCTGTAGTCTCAGGTTAGCCTCGAACTCATGGCAATCCTCCAACCTCTGCCTCCCAAGTGCTGGGATTAAAGGCATGCACCACCAAACTCAGCTCTACTTTTTATAAAAGCAACTTTTTTTATTGACAGTTTTCAAAGTTATTGACAATAAACCATGTTAATTCCCTCCCCACATCCACTTTCCCCCTCACAAATCCACCCTCAATCATATCCCCTCTTTTTTATTTTGATGTCACCATCTTTTCCTCCCATTCTGAGGGTCTTGTGTAGGTAGTGTCAGGCACTGTGAGGTCATGGATATCCAGGCCATTTTGTGTCTGGAGGAGCACATTGTAAGGAGTCCTACCCTTCCTTTGGCTCTTACATTCTTTCCACCACCTCTTCCTCAATGGACCCTGAGCCTTGGAAGGTGTGATAGAGATGTTTCAGTGCTGAGCACTCCTGTCACTTCTTCTCAGCACCATGGTGCCTCTGAGTCATCCCAAGGTCACTGCCATCTGAAAAGAGAAGCTTCTCTCACCAAAGTGAGAGTAGCATTAAGACATGGGTATGAACATTAAGAGAGGTGTTGAGGGGGCCACTGCTGGCATTCCTGGATGGGTGGCCTGTGAGCAGACAGGATGCTGGACATATTCATTGCCTCGTGCCGTTTCACAGTGGCTTGTCTTGAATTGTACATGGCTTGTTTCCTTCCTTCCTTCCTCCCTTTCTTTCTTTCTTTTTGAAGATTTTATTTTTACTTATTTATTTATTAGAGACAGGGAGAGAGAGAGAGAGAGAGAGAGAGAGAGAGGGAGGGAGGGAGGGGGGGGAGAGGGAGAGAGGGAGAGGGAGAGAATGGGCGCATGAGTGCCTCCAGCCACTGCAAACGAACTCCAGATACATGCGCCACCATGTGCATCTGGCTTACGTGGGACCTGGAGAATTGAACTTGGGTCCTTAGGCTTCACAGGCAAGTGCCTTAACTGCTAAGCCATCCCTCCAGCCCCTTTCTTTTTTTTAAATATACTTTTATTTATTTGAGAGAGAGAAGGAGTGCACCAGGGCCTTCAGCTGCTGCAAACTCCAGATGCACGTACCACCCTGTGCAGCTGGCTTACATGGGTCCTTTGGCTTTGCAAGCAAGTGCCTTAACCACTAAGCTATGTCTCCAGCCCCTTTCTGTTTTTTTATTTCTTTCTTTATTCATTTGCAAGCAGAGAGAGAGACAAACAAACAGAAAGGAAGAGAATGGGTGTGTCAGAGCCCTCAGCCACTGTAAACGAACTCCAGATGCATGCACCACTTTGTGCATCTGGCTTTACGTGGGTACTGGCGAATCGAACTCTGGTTCTTTTCTTTTCTTTTCTGGTTTTTTGAGATAGGGTTTTGCTTCAGCTCAGGCTGACCTGGAACTCACTATGTAGTCTTAAACTGGCCTCAAACTCACAGTGATCCTCCTACCTCTGCCTCCTGAGGGCTGGAATTAAAAGCATGCGCCACCATGCCCATTTATTTATTTATTTATTTATTTTAGAGACAGAGTCTCATGTGGCTCAGGCTCATCTTAAAACTCACTGTGTAGCCAAGGATGATGATGGACTTCTGATCCTCCTTCCTCTAGCTCCTGAGTGTTGGGATTACAGGTGTGTTTATGTAGCGCTGGAAAAAAAGCAGGCAAGGACTCCATCAGCTGAGCCACGTCCCTAGCCCCTCCACATGACTTTTCTTTTCCCCCATGGCTTTTGAAGGTCCCTCAGGGAATTATATAGATGCTTAAGCTAAAATCTAACGGCTGTATTACATAAGCACCACTGCAAACAAACTCCAGATACATGTGCCACCGTGTCCCAGGTCCCACGTGTGCCAGTTTGCAGTTGTGTTTGAAAGGGTTTTAAAAGAATTGTATGTGTGTGTGTGTGTGCACGCCCGTGTTGCTTCAAATTATTGCAAGATCATTGCATCACGTTTTGCGTCTGGTTTGACATGAGCGGCTGGGGAATTGAACCTGGGCCTGCCGACTTTGTAAGCAAGCACCTTGAACTCCTGAGCCATCTCCCTAGTCCTCCAAAGGTTTTAATGTGCACTAGTTTTCTAAGAATACCACTATCACATAATCTGGGAAGGCCACACATCAGATTTCTCCAATTTATCCCTGAAAATGAGAATGTTTGTATAAAAATGGTTGGAGGAACATCTTTCCTTTCCTTTCCTTTCTTTCTTTCTTTCTTTCTTTAAAAAGCATTTTATTTGAGCTGGGTGTGGTGGCACTCGGGAGGCAGAGGTAGGAAGATCGCCGAGAGTTTGAGGCCATCCTGAGACTACATAGTGAATTCCAGGTCAGCCTGGGCTAGAGCAAGACCCTACCTTGGAAAATAGAAACAAAAACAAAGTTACTTGTTTATAAGTAGAGAGAGATAGAGAGAAGCGACAGAGAATGGGCATACCACAACCTCCAGCTGCTGCAAATAAACTCCAGTTGCATGCGCCCCTTGTGCATCTGGTTTTACGTACGTCCTGGAGTTGATAGGCTCTATAGGCAAACACCTTAACCACTAAGCAATCTCTCCAGCTCCTGTTTATTGTCTTTAATCATCATCATGATTTTTTAAAATTATTTATTTGAGAGAGTGAAAGAGAAAGAGGGAGAGAGAGAGAGAATGGGAGCACCAGGGCCTCCAGCCACAGCAAACAAACTCCAGATGCATGCGCCACCTTGTGCATCTGGCTTACATGGGTCCTAGAGAATCTAGCCAAAGTCCTTTGGCTTTGCAGGCAAACGCCTTAACCGGTAAGCCATTTCTCCAGCCCCCATCATGATATTTTTGAGCCAGGGTCTTGCTAAATAGCTCAGGCTATCTTCGAACTCATGATCCTCCAGGCTCAGCCTCCTGGGTGCTAGGACTATAGGCATCGGCCACCATGCACTACTTTCCCATTATTTATTTATTTATTAAGGTAGGGTCTCACTCTAGCCCAGGCTGACCTGGAACTCACTCTGTGGTCCCAGACTGGTCTCGAACTCAGTGTTCCTCCTACCTCTGCCTCCTGAGTGCTGCACCACCATGCCTGGCTTCTCCCCTCCCCCATTGTTTCTCAAGAGGAAAAGTCACATCGTAACCACCAACCCAAGTCCTTTAACCAATTTCCTAAAACTGCACAGATGATAGTAATGTATAGGCAATCGTGATGGGCTGTGAATGGCTGCAATTTTGCTGCCAGGCCATCCCAGGACTAATGGGGACATTAACAAGCAGTCCCTCTGCACACACTGGAATCTGCCTCTCCCCAGGCCATCAGAGGCCAAGACCAATCTTCATTCCCTTATTACCACGTGAATACATTTTGGAATTTAACTTGATTCAGCCATTCCGCTAATTGTACTAGGAGTGTCTCTCCATCTTCCCCTACATATCGTTTTGTTAAAAGAAAAATGTTACATTGATGGGCTGGAGAGATGGCTCAGTGGCTAAGGTGCTTGCCTGCAAAGCCCAGTGACCCACCTGGTACCCATGTAAAGTCAGATGTACAAACATGGCACATGTGTCTAGAGTTTGTTTGCAGTGGCTGGAGGCCCTGGGGTACCCATTATCTCTCTCTGCTTGCAAACAAATAAAAGTGTTAGAAAAGTTACATTGAAATTTGGAGAGGTACAGGTACACTCTCCGGCCCTTCCCCCCAAACCAGCAGCCAGAAAACATGCCACTGAAGGTGCGGGTGCTCCGGGGAGGACGGATCTGTAGGAAGGATGCCACCTGGAGGCTTCTGCAGGGCATGCCTGAGGCTTGTCAGCTCCGGGCACAGGAGGGAGCATGCTCTGTCAATTCCATCTGAGCTTGGCCAGCCTTGGGGAGTGCACCAACCTGATTCAGTTGACAGGGAAGAGACCAAGAAAAGCCTGGGGACTTGTGCAGAGTCACGCGGTCCCTGCGACAGTATTGAGCATTTAAGTGGGGGTAGGGGTCTGTGCATCAGGACTTCGTGCTGGCATTGGAGCAGCTGTGGAAAGACAGGTCGCCAGATAGTCTCACAGGGCCAGTCACTTGGCATGTGAACGCCACAACTTGCAAACATCACAGAACTGACTGCGGTCCTGTCCTTGTGACCGGAGTGACAGAGACTCTTAGCGAACACACACCTGCTGGCTGTTTACAGAGTTCAGTCTGGGGGGCCTTGACTAAGCATTTCCCCATAGTCAAGGGTAAGGGAGCCAGTGGCCTGTTGGTTTTTGTAGCCTGTCTGTGTGTGTGTGTGTGTATGTGTGTGTGCGTGCACACACACACACACACACACACACACACACACACACACACACGTTGCTGGAGTGGGAAGGGGCAGGGCAACCCCGCTTCTGAGAAAGCCACACTGTAATAGCTGGTGCTTCTGTCGGAGTGGTATGGTGGGGTCATCTTGCTGAAGGCTTTTAGCTGCGGGGGGAGGGGTCCTTAGATCAGAGCCACATCCAAGGCTCTGTGCCCTGAGTTTCTCTGGGAATATCCCCGGAAGGTGGGAGAGCTGGGTGGATAACTGAAGCAGAGAAGGGGATGGAGGAGCCCCAGAACTGATTCCTCCTCCCTCCTCACCGCCATCACCTGGCTGTATTCAGATTAGGTTTGGGGTTCTGAACCCCCTCTTGTTATGGTAACTGAGGAAACCTGGTTGGAGAAGAGGGACTGCCACCTTTCCCTAGACCCTACCTCAGTGACATCATCCAAGCCCCCTCCCTCAGTGCACAATTCCTTACACTCTCTCCTCAAGAACTCTTGAAGTCCCCTCTGTCGGGCTGAGGAGATGTCTTAGCAGTTAAGGCACTTTTGCTTGTGAAGCCTAAGGACCCCAGTTTGATTCCCCAGTACCCACATAAAGCCAGATGCACAAGGTGGCACATGTGTCTGGAGTTCATTTACAGTGGTTAGAGGCCCTGGCACATCCATTCTCTCCCTCTCTATCTGCCTCTTTCTTTTTCTATCTCATATATATAAATAAAATTTTAAAATAAGTCCCCGCTCTTCTGTTACCTAGGAGTCCTAAACTTTCTCTATAGCTTTAGATCCTGCCGTTTTCTCCTGGCATTAAAATAAAAGTCTCGGGGGCTAGGGAGATGGTTGAAGAGTTAAAGGATCTTGCTTGAAAAGCTCGCCAGCCCAGGTTCAATTCCCCAGTACCCATGTAAAGCAAGATGCAAAGTGGCACACGTGACTGGAGTTCATTTACAGCATCAAGAGACCCTGGAGTTCCCGCCCTTGTTAATGAATATAATAAATAAAAAACAAAATAAAAGTCTTTGTCCTCTATTCTCAAATCAAGAATCTGACCCACCTCTTCCCATAACACTTAAAGTCTGCTCTCTTTTGTTACTCCAGGGTTCTGAAGCACTGTTCTCTCTATGGCTTTGGGTCCTGCCACCCTGTGCATATGGCTTCTGTGGGTTCTGGGGAATTGAACCTGAGGCTTTGGGCTTCATAGGCAAGTGCCCTAACCATTAAGCCATCTCTCCAGCCAGTCCCCTTTTTAATTTTTTTATATTTTATTTTTATTTATTTACTTGAGAGAGGGAAAGAGGGAGAGAGAGAGGGAGAGAGCAAGCACACCAGGGCTTTCAGCCACTACATGCGAACTCCAGATGCATGTGCCACTTTGTGCATCTGGCTTACGTGGGTCCTTTGGAATCCACCCGAGGTCCTTTGGCTTTGCAGGCAAGTGCCTTAACAGCTAAGCCATCTCTCCAGCCCCCTTGTATCTAGAACACAGAACCTCATGGGTGGCACCAGAGAGCAACCTCTCGTGGGCCCCAGTCCTGCCTGCTTGGGAAGTAGGACGCTGTTTCCCCTTTGATGCAGGGAGACCATGAGGCCTTTGGTCACCTCCTGTTTATGTCCTTCTGGCCCTGAGCTGTCCTGGCCCCTCGGGCTGAAGAGCCTGGGGCCGGATGAGCGTGAAGTCCCCAGCAACTTGCAGCTTCACAAAACCAAGAGGTGTGTACAGCTGGGAGGCCCCAGGAATGGCTGGGAAATGAAACCGAGAGGCTTATCATGGTGCCAGGAGGTCACGGGTACACGTGGCGGGAGGCAGTGGACCCTGCAGCAAAGTAGCCGCTGGTGGGAGTTTCTGACCACGCCAGTGCAAAGGGCCGGCGTGAGGACCCTCGTTTCCAGTTCCGGGAGGTGGCACGCTCTAACCTGCTTTGAGTCCTTTGCAGATCCCTCCCTGCCTGCCTCTCTTCCTCCTCAATCTGTGCATTTCTCCTCTTTTCCTCCTCCTCTTCTTTCCTTCCTTCCTTCCTTTTATCTGCCTCTCCTTTGCTCTCAATGTCTGCTCTCCCCTTCCACCGTTCTCTCTGCCCTCCTGTGCCCTCTTCTCTTTAGCTTGCTGTAAGCTTGTCATATCTGCTCAGTGCCACAGGCTGCTTTGGGAGTGCAGGGGACATGCTACGGACTTTTAAATCTTCTTATTCCTGGGGGGTGGGGAGAATGGGCACACCAGGGCCTCCAGCCTCTACAAACAAACTCCAGATGCATGTGTCTTATGTGGATACTGGGGAATCAAACCTGGGTCCTTAGGCTTTGCAGGCAAGCCCCTTAACCACTAAGCCATCTCTCGAGCCCCAACTTTTTACGTCTTTGCCTGTCTCCTGTGAACATATATATGTACAGGCAACTCAAATTGTTACCAGAGTCATTAGGGTCAGAACCTGTGACCTAGCAGTCCAGACCAGGGAGCCTCAACCACCCATCCTCAATAAGCCAATTAAAGATGCGATTAGCAGAAAAGGGGATTTATTCCATGTGTTCACATCGGGGGGACAAATAAATAAAGAGGTGCAGTGATGCCCTCTCAAATCCAACTTTGGGGTCATGCCATGCAGTTTAGATTTAAATAGAGGGCAAGAGGTGTGCATGACTAAGCAGTCCCAGGTCAAGGTCAGGGTGTGGGTCTTCCATCAGTCCTCGGGAGATTCCTGTCTGGGCTCCAGCAAGGTAATGTCAGAACTGTGTGAAGACTTTTCTGGGGAGACATTCCTTTTTGGCTGGCACCAGGCTTCCATATTTTGCTTCTTCCAGCTTGAAATTCTAGATCGAATCCATCCCCTTGGGGAGCCTTATTTAATAGTATGATAACTGGAAGGATGGGCACAAAGTCTCCCTAGAATAACTTCATTCCTGCCAGGATGGTTACAGGATAGTAGTGTGTGTATCCATGCCCTAAAGGTCTGAATGGGAATGACTGACCCCTTGTTCTATACCCTGGGGAGACCCCAAAGACATAACTTCCTGAAAAGTAATACCATCTACTTTGGCTCCTGTCTCCCTGGGATCTAGTTTTCTTTTCTTTTTTTAATTTTATTTATTTATTTACAAGCAGAGAGTGGAGAGACAGAAAGAGAATGGGCATGCCAGGGCCTCAAGCCACTCTGCAAACAAACTCTAGACACATGTGCCTCCTCGTGCATCTGACTTACGTGGGTCCTGGGGAATGGAACCTGGGTCATTTGGCTTCGCAGGCAAATGCCTTAATTGCTAAGCCATCTCTCCATCCCTCTGTGAGTTTTCTAATTATTATTATTATTATTTTTTTGGTTTTTTGAGGTAGGGTCTCACTCTGGCTCAGGCTGACCTGGAATTCACTCTGTAGTCTCAGGGTAGCCTCAAACTCTCAGCGATCCTCCTACCTCTGTCTCCCGAGTGCTGGGATTGAAGGCGTGCATCACCACACCCGGCCATTTTCTTTATCTTTTTACTGAACTTGAACCAAACACGGGACCCTGGTTTTCTCCTTGACCTTCCCACTTGACCCACAAGGTCACTGTGGTGAGTGAGAAGTTTCTAAGGGTTCTTGGATCATTAGGAGGGTCTCACTGTGTAAAAATTGTGGGTTTATACACTTTATCTATCTATTTGCAAGCAGACAGAGAGAAAGAGAGAGAGAGGGAGAGAGAGAATGAGAATGGGCACACCAGGGCCTCCTGCCACTGCATACAACCTCCAGATGCATGTGCCACTTTGTTAATCTGGCCCTATGTGGGCACTGGGGCATTGAACCCAGGCCATCAGGCTCTGCCAGCAAGTGCCTTACTGAGCCGTCTCTCCAGCCTTTATCTATTTACTTGCACACATATGTGTGTGTGCATGTGCGTGTGCCAGGGCCTCTTGCTGCTGCAAAGGGACACCAGGTACTTATGTCACTTCTTGTGAACATTAGACACTTGGGCCACTCTTTACCTCAAGCTTATGTGGGTGGCTTCAGAATCGAACCCTGGTCTGCAGGCTTTGCAAGCAAGTACTTTTAGCTACAGAGTCATCTCCGCAGCCTCTTTATACTTTGGCTCTGCCAGCCTGTGTGCCACCTGGCCATTCCTCAGTCCCCTTTCCTGAAGGGCAGCCTTCTCTACTCTCTGGCATCAGTTTTCTCTCCTCCCAACTGGCTTCTCCTCAGTCTAGACCAGTTCTGTAGGACCAAGGCATTGGCCAGGCCAGAAGGGTCCACTGTTAGTAGTAGATACTGGAGCCACGGCCTTCCATGGAGGTCCTGGGCCCCTTCTGGGATCCTCTAAGGGGTGCCAGAGCCCTGGTTTTATTGGGTTTGGTCAGAGGCCTCTTGGGACCCCTCTCCTCTCTCCTCCTGTCAGCTCCAGTGGGACCTGGCGCCGTTTCACCCTGCAGGTTGGACTCAAATCTCAAATAAACCGCCTTTCTCAGGAAGACGAGTGCCCCAGAACCCACTAACCCTCTTGGCCAACAGCATCATGTTTGCTCTTAGAGATTGGAATCGCTCTTGGCAGGCCACACTGGAAAAAGCATCCAGGGGGAAACTGGATCTCTCTGGGCAAAACTGGGGCTGTTCCCCCAATCCACTCCCACACAACATGGGCGTGTCCTCCCTGGGGGAGAAGCGCTTCCCCGTGGTGGTAGCCAGCTCACAGCCACACACAGGCAACACGCATCAGCTCACCAGTTGTGCAAAAGCCCTCCTCCTCTCTTCTTCCTCTCTGCTCTGTGGGAAAGTCAGGGCTGGACTCTGGGCCTGGCCTCCCGTCTTCTGTGGAGAGTGGAGGACCTGGGTTTGCAGTCCCACTTTGGCAGCAGCTGCCCAGGCAGGGTAGATGACCATGAATCTGTATGCATGACCTTAGGTGTAGCTTGTTATGGTCTGGAGCCTCTGAATAGGCACCTGAAATCAGGTATCTGTGGAGCTGCTGCCTCAAAGCCGGGAAGTCCAATAGTGAAGGAGAGGCGGCAGAACATTCTAGGAGCTCGGCTCCCTTGCTCACTGCCGGTAGCCCTCTCTTTCACCATGTACCCTTGACCTTGGACTTCTGCTTACCTCTCTGGGCTTCAGTGTCCTGGTGAAAGGAGTAGGTGAAGGAATAGATGAGTAATCTCAAGAAGGGACTTTGCAGGGTCAGCAATGCACTGTGAGGTGAGTTTTGTTCCTGCTTTGAGATGGGGTCCTGCTGTGTGTATTGCTGGGTCATATGGGTGCGTGTCTAATTTGATATTTTATTTATTTATTCATTTATTAGAGAGAGAGAGAGAGAAAGAAAGAATGAGAGAGAGGGAGGGAGAGAATAGGCACTCCAGGCCCCTAGTTACTGTAGACAAACTTCAGATGCATGCACCACCTTGTACATCTGGCTTATGTGGGTACTGGGAAATTGAACTTGGGTCCTTAGGTTTCGCAGGCAAGCGTCTTAACCACTATGCCATCTCTCCAGCCCTGTGGCTCATCTGCAAAGAAGCTGTTGAACCATCTTCAACAGTGCTGGGCAGCTTGGTATCCACAACTGTGGTGCACACTCCAGTTGTTCCGTACCCTCATCAACTCTTGATGTTGTCTGGTTGGTTCCTTTATCCTCCAGAGTGCACCCTTAAAGGACCCCATCCTTCTTACCTGTCAGCTCAGCTTCTCAGGTCTTGACATGGACAGGACACGTGGAAGAGGGTGGGGAGGGGGATGACACTCATCCAGGGGGATCAACTTGGCTTTGAGATCTAGCTGGAGGAGAAAGGTCCACATGCAGTCTCTCAATTCACCAGAGATCAGGCCTTTCTAGAATCTCTTGGCTATCTCTCTCAGGGCCAAGAACTTGACTTTTCTCACTTTAATGGTTCTTTTCTTCTTAATTTTTAATATTTATTTATTTATTTATGGCAGAAAGAGAGAGAGACAGAGACAGAGAATGGGCATGCTAGGGCCCCTAGCCACTGTAAGCACCTTAACCACTAAGCAATCTCTCCAGCCTATTATTATTTTTTTAATATTTTTATTTATTTGTAAGCAGATAGAGAGAGAGAGAGAGAGGGAAGACAGAGAGAGAGAAAGGGAGAGAGAATGGATATTTTACGGCCTCCAGCTGTTGCAAATGAACTTCAAAGTGGCATGTGCCGCTTTGTGTATCTGGCTTTACATGGGGACTGTGGAATTGAACTTGGGTCCTTAGGCTTTACAGGCCAGTGCCTTAACTGCTGCACCATCTCTCCAGCTCTTGCTAGTTATTTTCTATTTATTCATGTCTGTGTTTGCACGTCATCTTTCCCACAGGGGCCCTTTCTGACCACTAGGAGAAGAGCCAGACTTGGTGAGGCTTGACTTTCCATTATTTTATTTTATTTTTGGCATATGTATGTGTATGGCGTGCATATGTATGCATGTGGGTTACATGTATGTGTGTGGGTGTGTGCACCTGTGTGTACACGTAGGTAGAGTCCAGAGGTCGACCTTGGGTGTCTCTCAGCAAAACTGATTCGGTTAGACGATCTAGCCAGCAAGCTTGCCTGCCTCCGGCTCCACATTGCTGGGATGACAGGCGTGTGCTGCCACATGTAGCTTTCTGCATGGATGCTGGGAAGCTGCCCTTGGGTCGTTATGCTCTCACGGGCAGCAGCTCCCCTTGAGCCATCACCCCAGGCCATTATTATTGTTGTTATTTTATTGACACGGAATCTTGCTATGTAGTCCAGGATGGTCTTGAACTACAATCTTCCTGCCTCCGCTTTTGGAGTGTTGGGATCACAGGTGTGTGACACCGAGCATGGTTATCTTAAAGACGCTCCGACATAAGCAGTTTTTTAAAAATATTTTTTAAATTTTGTTCAGTTTTATTTACTTATTTGAGAGTGACAGAGAAAGAAAGAGGCAGATTGGGAGAGAGAGAGAGAGAGAGAATGGGTGCGCCAGGGCCTCCAGCCACTGCAAACGAACTGCAGATGCGTGCGCCCCCTTGTGCATCTGGCTAACGTTGGTCCTGGAGAATCGAGCCTTGAACCGGGGTCCTTAGGCTTCACAGGCAAGCGCTTAACTGCTAAGCCATCTCTCCAGCCCAACATAAGCAGTTTTATACCCAGTCTGCAGAACAGGGAGGCGTGGTGAGGTAATGTCACATGGCATCACTGCTAAGCAAGCAGCAGGGATCTGTACCCAGGTTCCTGGCTCCTCTTGATTCGTGGTGTCCCAGCCAAGCCCCTCTGGGCTCCCCAGCTCCTCCCTTGAAGCTCTATCCTCCACTGCTCTGGAGGGGACCCCTGGGGTCTATGAGGGTCAAGTGCTGAGAGCTGAGCTCCAGAGGAACAGGAATTACAAGCTTGGAAACTTCAGATGGGCTGGGGTTGGGGAAGGGAGGGAAGGGAGGCCACCCCCCCCCGCCCCCACGCCCTTCTGCCCACCTCCAATGCCCTGCTCCAGAGCTGCCCAGATCAACGGAACTAGCTAGCCTGGAATGAAGGCGTGTTTGTGGTTAAACAAGGTCACAGGGACTAGTCCCAGTGAGGAGAGCTTTGAGTGGCTTCCAGGACTTGATTTCACACACAGAGGACATACAGAGTACCCAGGCAGCCTTCTTGTGCCAGATGCCAGAAATTCCATCAGGTCAGGCCCCTGAGAACTTGGGTGACAGACAGATGGTACTAAATGTTTCTTCCTGGAGACATAAGTGAAGTCACCTGCCCCGCAGGTTGACATGGGGATTAATGAAAGGCGTAGCAGATGAAACTGCACAATTACTGTCATTCGTCCTCTCTCCACTCTGTATTTTTCCTTCCTTCTTTTTAAATTTTTATTTATTTATTTGAAAGAGAGTGAACGAAGGAGAGAGGGAGGGGGGCATGCCTGGGCCTTTAGCTGCTACAAACGAGCTCTATACACGTGCGCCACCTTGTGCATCTGGTTTATGGGGGTCCTGGGGAATCGAACCCAGGTCCTTTGGCTTTACAAGCAAGTGCCTTAACTGCTAAGCCACCTCCCCAGCCCTCTTTTTCTTTGCTTATGTGCGTGTCTAGGACATGCATGCATATGTCTGTATGCGTGTGTGCTGGTGCTCTTGCACACGTGTGCTTGTGGAAGCCAGAAGCCACCACTGGCTGTCTGCTTCAGTTACTCTCTCCCTTATTTAAAAAAAAAAAAAAAAGTTAGGGCTGGAGAGATGGCTTAGTGGTTAAGCGCTTGCCTGTGAAGCCTAAGGACCCCGGTTTGAGGCTCGGTTCCCCAGGTCCCACGTTAGCCAGATGCACAAGGGGGCGCATAGTGGTTAAGCACTTGCCTGTGAAGCCTAAGGACCCCGGTTCGAGGCTCGGTTCCCCAGGTCCCATGTTAGCCAGATGCACAAGGGGGCGCACGCGTCTGGAGTTCGTTTGCAGTGGCTGGAGGCCCTGGCGAGCCCATTCTCTCTCTCTCTCTCTGCCTCTTTCTCTCTGTCTGTTACTTTCAAATAAATAAAAAAAAAAAAAGTAAAAAACTATTTTATTTAGCCGGGTGTGGTGGTGTGTGCCTTTAATCCCAGCACTCAGGAGGCAGAGGTAGGAGGATAGCCATGAGTTTGAGGCCAGCTTGAGACTACATATTGAATTCCAGGTGAACCTGAGCTAGAGTGAAACCTTACCTTGAAAAAATAACAATAACAATTATTTATTGATTGATGAGAGAGACAGAGAGATGGAGAGAGAGAGGCAGAGAGAATGGGGGTGCCAGGGCCTCTAGCCACAGCAAACGAATCCCAAATGCATGTACCACCTTCTGCATCTGGCTTTATATGGATGCTGGGACTCAAGTCCCAGTCCTGGAGCTTTGCAGGCAAGCACCTTTAACCACTGAGCAGTGTCCCCAGATCCCTATTTTCATTTAAAAAAAATATTTTATTTTTATTTATTTATTTGATGAAGAGGGAGAGAGAGAGAGAATAAATGGATGTGCCAGGGCCTCCAGCCACTGCAAATGATTTCCAGATGTGTGCTCCCCCTTGTGCATCTGGCTAACGTGGGTCGTAGGGAATCAAACCTGGGTTCTTTGGCTTTGTAGGCGAACACCTTAACCATTAAGCTATCCCTCCAGCCCCCTTATTTTCATTTTTAAAAATTGCTTTTTCTTTCTTTCTTTTTTTTTTTTTTCCTTAGGTAGGGTCCCATTCTAGCTCAGGCTGACCTGTAATTCACTATATAGTCTTAGGGTGGCCTTGAACTCATGGTGATCCTCCTACCTCTGCCTCTCGAGTGCTATGATTAAAGTCATGTGCCATCATGCCTGCATCTTAAATTTTCTTTATGTGTATGTTTGTATGAAATGTGTGTGTGCGTGCATGCGTGCCACTCTGCATATATGAAGGTCAGAGGGTAATCCCGGGGTTTTTGTCCTTCTCTTCCACCTGCTTGTTTTTTCTTTGTTTATTTTTATTTATTTATTTTTTTGAGAGTAACAGAGAGAGAGAGAGGAAATGGGCATACCAGGGCCTCCAGCCACCGTAAACGAACTCCAAACACGTGTGCCCCCTTTTGCATCTGGCTTACGTGGGACCTGGGGAATCGAGCCTCAAACAGGGATCCTTAGGCTTCACAGGCAAGTGCTTAACCGCTAAGCCATCTCTTGAGCCCCCCATTTTTAAATGGTTTTTCGAGGCTGACCTGGAATTCACTCTGTAGTCTCAGGGTAGCCTTGAACTCATGGCAATCCTCCTCCCTCTGCCTCTCAAGTGCTGGGATTAAAGGTGTGCGCCACCACTCCCGGTCCACCTGCTCTTTGAAACGGGGTCTTCACTGGGTGTGTGTCAGTCTAGCAGGCCCAAAAGCTTCAAGATTCTCTTGGCCTCCATTGCCATAGGCACGGTGACATCACAGATGTGTATGCCACTTTTACATCCAGCTTTTACGTGGGTGTGGGGCATTGAACCCTGGTCAGCAGGCTTGCAAGCAAGTGCCTTTAACTGCTGAGCCATCTTCCCAGCCTGCAAAGGATTCTTGATGAGTTGAATAAATGAGGTATTTTGCAAAACACTGAATGTAATTCATCCGGTGCCTATTGTTGTTTTTCTCCAATGAAAGAAGTAAAAAAAAAAAAAGATTTTAAAATATTTACCTTGTGTGGGAGTAACTGATGAAGACGCGCACTTACTGTGTGCACGTGGAACGCCAAAGCTGTTGGCAGAGAATCCAGATGCTTGGGCTGGACAGAGGCTGGTGGTGTGTTGGGGGGGTGGACAGCCCACGCTTACATCTCTTACAGGCCTTGTGTTCTGCGGTTCTCTTATCTGTACTGAGACAAAGACCGCTTCTAACTTTTCCTCATCTGGCTTTTAGTTTGGTGGCGAAGATTCAGGAATGTGTTTGCCTGGAACTTGCAGCTCTCGAAAGGCACTTAGAGAACAAGGCCTCATTGTCTCCTCTGAAGGCTCTGATGAAATGTCCTCAGACCCAGTTTGGCCTCAGCCTACCTCAGAGCAGCTGCAATACTTTGGGGGAAAATGCTAGATTCTCCGGGGGGGTCAGGAAATGTGGATTTGAGCTCTGGATCCCTTAGCTGTGTGGGCTCAAGGAAGTTGATTCTCTTTACTGCGTTTCCCTTGTCCCAGGGTCACCTGGGTTCTCTGTGGACACTTTCAACCCTGGGTGGCTGGCTGTGGTCTTCGGCCAAGTGTAAGGAAAGGGTGTTCATCATTATGCAAGACATGGTAGCAGGGCACACCAGTTATGTATTCTTTGCGTGTGTGTGTGTGTGTGCATGTACACATGTATGTGCACATGTGTAGAGGCCAGAGACAACCTCAGGTGTCAAATACTGCCCACCTTGTGTGTGTACATGTGTGTATGATACGTGTGTGTGTGTGCATGCCGCTGCACACACATGGAGGTCAGAGGGTAACCACAGAGGGTCAGTCCTCTTCTTACATATTGTTTGAGACGGGGTCTCGCTTGTGTTTTGCTGCTGGGAAGGCCAGGCAAGCTGGCTTCTGAGCTTCACGGTTCTCCTACCTCTGCCTCCGATCCCCATTCACTAACCCCCCCTTTTTTTGTTTATTATTATTATTATTATTTTTAAATTATTTATTTATTTATTTGAGAGCGACAGACACAGAGAGAAAGACAGATAGAGGGAGAGAGAGAGAATGGGCGCGCCAGGGCTTCCAGCCTCTGCAAACGAACTCCAGACGCGTGCGCCCCCTTGTGCATCTGGCTAACATGGGACCTGGGGAACCGAGCCTCGAACTGGGGTCCTTAGGCTTCACAGGCAAGCGCTTAACCACTAAGCCATCTCTCCAGCCCTTTCTTTGGTTTTTGAAGGTAAGGTCTCATCTGGCCCAGGCTGACCTGGAATTCACTATGTACTCTCAGGGGTGGCCTCTAACTCACGGCGATCCTCCTACCTCTGCCTCCCGAGTGCTGGGATGAAAGGTGTGTGCCACCATGGCCAGCTCATTTACCCCTTTGAGTCAGCTTGCTTGAAACCTTTTCTTTTTCTTTTTTTTTTTTAAATTAATTAATTAATTAATTTATTTGAGAGCGACAGACACAGAGAGAAAGACAGATAGAGGGAGAGAGAGAGAATGGGCACGCCAAGGCCTCCAGCCACTGCAAACGAACTCCAGACGCGTGCGCCCCCTTGTGCATCTGGCTAACGTGGGACCTGGGGAACCGAGCCTCGAACCGGGGTCCTTAGGCTTCACAGGCAAGTGCTTAACCACTAAGCCATCTCTCCAGCCCGCTTGAAACCTTTTCAAGTAGGCGAGGTGGTTGGTGAGCTCCAGGACTCCTCCTGATTTTGCCTCTCCAGCCCTGAGATTATAGGCACGTGTCACCGTTCCTGACCTTTTGATGCGAGTACTGGGGATCGAACTTAGGTCCTTGGGTTTGCAAGGGAAGCAGTTTATCAACTGAGCCCTGGACCGTGGTTCTTTAAAAAAAATATTTATTTATTTATTTAAGGGAGAGAGAGAGAGTGAGAGAGAGTAAGAATGGACACACCTGGCCCTCCTGCCACTGTGAACAAACTCCAGATGCATGTGCCACTTTATGCATCTGGATTTATGTGGGTACTGGGGAATTAAACCTGGGTCATTAGGCTTTGCAGGCAAGTGTCTTAACCACTGAGCCATCTCTCTGGCCCAAAGCCACTGGCTCTTGAGGTGAAGATTTGCTGTGGCGTGTGGGTATACTTTTTCCACATGATGGTTTCCTATAAGCTTATGCAGTGCTGCACTCTTTATCAGTATGATCTAGCTGTCAGCAGGGGGGGCTTAAGCCCTATACCGGAACGATGGACCCTCTAAGGCAAGGGCCCTTCACTTCTACACAGACTTCTGCTAAGCCCCCAGGTCAGCCAGCTCCCCAGGTACAGATGAGGCCAAGAGTTGAAATCAGCCTTCCCTTTGCATTTCACATTCTGAAAACTTCCCCACATCACACGTGAAGGCTCATGTGTGGAGTGCTCTTCCAGTCTCTCCTAAGCACTCCTGGCACATGACTTAGAATCGCCCTGGGCCCTCTCTGATCCTCACCCTCCACCCTGCCACCTGTTCCCACCTTCCTGACTTCTCCCCTTCTGCTTTCTAATGTTCTCCCTCTTTCCCTCCCTTAAAGGTCCAAATGCTTTCCCCTCTACTTCAAAGAATGGTTAGGCTATTATTATTATTATTTTTTGTTTTTGTTTTTCTGAGGTAGGGTCTCTCTCTAGCCCAGGCTGACCTGGAATTCACTATGTAGTCTCAGAGTGGCCTCGAACTCAGTGATTTTACCTCTGCCTCCTGAGTGCTGGGTGGCCCGGTTGCTTTGGCTAATGTGTCTAGCCTATAAGCATTCATATTGAAACCTGCTAGGTGCTTACCAGGCTCCAATACTCCACGGAGTGAGTGTGGTTGACCTTCTACAGGAAAAGATTGTCACAGAGATGAAAAGCCAAGACTGAGCTGCATGAGGATAGAGTTGTTCAGCCTCTTGGGTGGTATTCTGGGGTGAGTATCTTAGTTCTGACTCAAAGATTAAACTTGTGATATATTATTTTTAATTTTTTAATTGACAATTTCCATAATTATAAAGAATAAACCATGATAATTCTCTCCCGTCCCCACTTTCCCCTTCACAAATCCACTCTCCATCATATCTCCTCCCCCTCTCAATTAATGTCTTATTTTGATGTCATCATCTTTTCCTCCTATTATGAGGGTCCTGTGTAGTAGTATCAGGAATTGCAAGATCATGGATATCTGGGCCATTTAATGTTTGAAAGATTGCATTATGGGCTGGAGAGATGGTTTAGCGGTGAAGGCACTCACCTACAAAGCCTAAGGACCCAGGTTTGAATCCCCAGATCCTACGTAAGCCAGAGGCACATGTGTCTGAAGTTCATTTGCAGTGGCTGAAGGCCTTGGCATGCCCATTCTTTTCTCTCTAGTAAATAAATTAAAAAAAAAAAGATTTTATTGTAAGCAGTCCTACCCTTCCTGTGGCTCTTACATGCTTTCTACCACCCCTTCCACACTGGACCCTGAGCCTTGGAAGGTGTGATAGAGATATTTCAGTGCTGAGCTCTCCTCTGTCACTTCTTCTCAGCACTATGGTGCCTTTTGAATCATCCCAAGGTCACTGCCATCTGAAAAGAGAAGCTTCTCTAACCAAAAGTGAGAGTAGCATCAATATATGGATATGAACATTAGGAGAAGTGCTTACGGGGCAGTTTGGTGAGCATAATGTACGCATTTAGTCAGACACCAGCAGGTGTTACACCCCTAGGGCTCATGACCTTGCCAGTTCGTGATGTCTTTTGGACATATGCAGCCTGTGAAAACATTGTATACCATTCCACACAGCTCTTTCCTCCCTGGCTGCTATCCAACCTGGCTTTTATGTGTCTCTTCTGTCTTTAGCGACTGGTCCTCTGGCAGCCTGACTCTTCGGGGATACGAAGGCAGATGCAGATGTGGGAGGTTGGTTTCGAGCATCCGATCATGGGGAGCTGGGGCCGGTTAGCTCCTGTTGAAGACTACGAGGCAAATCTTTGTATCCCACTAGTGAGTCATCAGAGCTGACCCCAGAACGTGGAGTCCAGGAAGACATGGGAGACGGTGGGGAAGCAGCAATGGAAAACGATGCAGTTGGACAGCTTGGTGAGAAGAGCAGCGCCCCCTGCTGTCTGGAGCGCTCCAGGGCATAGTGGTCCACAGGAAAAGCCAGGGCTGCACAGGGGTGACCTTCAGCTCTGGGCGGGAAGTGGCTTCCTGGGGTTGCATCAGAGAGGAGAAGTTGGTCAGGGGGCCTTCGGATGAGGCTGAAGGGATTACAGGAGCGAGCAAAGGCGTGCAGAGAGGGAAGGGAAAGACATTGTCCTAACCTTCCCTGGGGTTCTGGACCTAAGCCTTGGAATTCAAGCATTTGCCCAGATGACCCACGTTCACGTTGATAGGAGAACGAGGATGGGTAAGAGCAGACTGAGGAAAGTACCCCAGAGTGAGAAAGAAAGTTGCCTGGCCCAGGATCGGCTGGCCTGTCTGGTGGGTCACAAAGATCCCCTTGGGAAGGATTGTTGGGATGAAAGAGTGGGTGCCTATAAGCCCTTCTAAGTATTCTGGGCTATGTTGCGTAGGCCACATGGGGTCAAGGGAGGCTCTAAGCAGCAGGGGCATTGTCAGATGTGTGCCTTGGGAAGACGCCCTTGGCTGCAGGAGGGCGGAGGGGAGGGTCCCAATTATACGGCTGTTGTATCATTGAAGCAAAAAGTTATGAGGTGCACGCAGAGGGGGCTGCGGGGAGCCTTAGACGGCAAGGAGGCAGGTTCTGCAAAGCGTAACATGTTAATACAGCAGGCAATATGTGTCCGTGTGGTTTGCTTTAGCTGCTGTGTGAAACTACATTTCATGAGTAAATCACTCTTTTATTTTATTTTTTTAATTTTTTATGTTTATTTATTTATTTGAAAGTGATAGAGAAAGAGGCAGAGTGAGAGAGAGAGAGGGAGAGGAGAAGAGGGAGAGAAAGGGCACGCCAGGGTTTCCATTCACTGCAAACGAACTCCAGACGCGTGCGCCCCCTTGTGCATCTGGCTAACGTGGGTCCTGGGGAATCGAGCCTTGAACCGAGGTCCTTAGACTTCACAGGCAAGCGCTTAACTGCTAAGCCATCTCTCCAGCTCTAGATCACTCTTTTAAATGTTTATTAATTTATTTGAGAGAGAGAGAGAAGGGGAGAGAATGGGCACGCCAGGGCATCCAGCCACTGCAAATGAACTCCATATGCATGTGCCATGTGCATCTGGCTTACATGGATCCTGGGGACTTGAATCTCTGTCCTTTGGCTTTGCAGGCAAATGCCTTAACTGTTAAGCCATCTCTCCAGCCCTAGACCACTTTTGTTTTGTTTGTTTTTGTTTTTCAAGGTAGAGTCTCATTCTAGCTCAGGCTGACCTGGAATTCACTATGTAGTCTCAGGGTGGCCTCAAACTCACTGTGACCCTACCTCTGCCTTCTGAGTGCTGGGATTAAAGGCATGTGCCACCACGCGTGGCTCCTAGACCACTTTTTTTGTTTTTGTTTGGTTTTATGAGGTAGGGCCTCACTCTAGCCCAGGCTGACCTAGAATTCGTTCTGTATTCTCAGGGTGGCCTCGAACTCACGTTGATCCTCCTACCTCTGCCTCCCAAGTGCTGGGATTAAAGGCGTGCGCCACCACGACCGGCTCCACTTTTTGTTTTACTTTATTGTTGAATTTTCCTGTATGGTATAGACAAGTGTGTATGTGTTCCTATGTACACATGATGAGTATCAGTGTGTGTGCATGTTCCTTTAGAGTTTGTAGTTAATTTAAATTTTCTTTCAAGGTAGGGTCTCACTCTAGCCCAGGATGGCCTGGAACTCACTCTGCAGCCCAGGCTCGCCTCAGACCCACAGTGATCTCCCTACCTCAGCCTCCCAAGTGCTGAGACTAAAGACATGTGCCACTAACCCAGCCAGTTAATATAATTTGGTTAAAAACTTCCCATTCAGGGCTGGAAAGATGGCTCAGTGATTAACGCACTTGTCTGTAAAGCCAAAGAACTCAGATTTGGCTCCCCAGGACCCACATGAGCCAGATGCACAAGGTGATGCATGTGTCTGGAGTTTGTCTGCAGCAGCCGAAGGCCCTGGCAATCCCATTTTCGCTTTATCTGCCTCTCTTGCCCTATCTCAAATAAAGAAATAAAAATTAAAAAAACCTTTCCATACTGATGAATAAATATTTTTTCTGTATTTCTTTTTTAAAAAAGTAATACTAGTTATAAATTTATTTTTGTTGTGCGTGTGTATCTGTCATATGTGTGATATGTGTATGTGCATATGGTGTGTACATATGTGTCTGCAGGTGTTCATGTCCTGTGTGTATGTGTGTGTGTGTGTATGTGTGTGTGTGTGTGTGTGTGTGTGTAGAGGTCAAAGGACATCAGATCTCTTTCTCTCTTGCTCTTCGGCCTTACCCCCGAGACAGAGCCACTTGGGGAACCTGAAGCTCCCTGCTTTGGCTGACCATGGGGCCCAGGGACCCTCCTGTCTCCATTCCTCTTTTACTGGGGCACTGGTGTCACAGTACAACCATGTCTGGCTTAAAAAAAAATTTATTGACAACTTCCATAATTATAAACAATATCCCATGGTAATTCCCTCCCTCTCCTCACTTTCCCCTTTGAAACTCCACTCTCCATCACATCCCCTCCCCCTCTCAATCAGTGTCTCTCTTATTTGATGTCATCACCTTTTCCTCCTCTTATGATGGTCTTGTGTAGGTAGTGTCAGGCGCTGTGAGGTCGTGGATATCCAGACCATTGTGTGTCTGGAAGAGTGCACTGTAAGCAGCCCTGCCCTTCCTTTGGCTTATCTTTTTTTTTTTTTAAATATTTTGTTCATTTTTTTAAAATTTATTTGAGAGCTACAGACACAGAGAGAAAGACAGATAGAGGGAGAGAGAGAGAGAATGGGCGCGCCAGGGCTTCCAGCCACTGCAAATGAACTCCAGATGCGTGCGCCCCCTTGTGCATCTGGCTAACATGGGACCTGGGGAACCGAGCCTCGAACCGGGGTCCTTAGGCTTCACAGGCAAGTGCTTAACCACTAAGCCATCTCTTCAGCCCTGGCTTATCTTTTTTATTTCTTGTATTTAGGCCTTTAATTTTTCTGGAGAGAGAAGGGGGCGGGGAGAGTTCGTTTACATTTCCTGAGTGTCTGGAAGGCTTTTGGGAGATCAGTCTTTTGCACTCTCCTGACTTGTCTGGGAGCAGATGGAGGGCAGGTGTGGGGACACGAGAGCAGAGGGGACCAATTATAATCCCCCCCCCCCCCCCGTCTCCTTCAAGGAAACTCACTGTTAATTTCCTTTGTGATTATCCTGCTTAGTGCCTACATAGGCCGATGGCTGCCCTGCCTTTGATTTCTTCTCTCTGTAAGTCTCTCGAATTGTCCTTTCCACCCTTCCCCGGCATGTTTTACTTCTCCTGTTTTATATTTAGTCCCAGGGAGTTGAGAAAGTATGTTGTGTCTGCAGTCACATGAGCCCCACCGCTGGTTCTGGGTTGGATTCGGGCACTGGGTCAGCATCCTTGTCTCTGAGGCGGTGGGGGCCCTGGGGATAGGAGTGAGCCGGCTTCAGGTCGAACATGTTCAGCACACAGGCCAAGGCCTGGGGAGAGAGCAGATCCCGCATCGTGGGTGCTGAGAAGTACCCCCCTGCTCCTCTCCTTCCCACCTTGTAGTGACCAGGATGTCATTCTTGGGTTCAAGAGATGTTTACACAGTACCTGCCAGGCGGTTGGGGCTGCGGCTTTAGTGGTAACGCAAAGTAGGCACTGCCCTGGTCCTTAGCAGCTTGCCTTGTGTGTGGTGTGCATGTGTGTCTGTGTGTGGTCGTGTGTGCGCGTGTGTGTGCATATGGAAGCAAGAGGACAACGTCCAGGCGTTATCTTCAGGGATACCATCCATTCTTATTTATTTGCGGACAGAGAGAAGAGAGAAAGAGAGAATGTGTGCGCCAGGACATCTGGTCACTGCAGATGAACTCCAGATACATGCACTACTTCGGGCATCTGTCTTTACGTGGGTGCTAGGGAACTGAACCCGGGCCATAAGGCTTTGTCGGCAAGCACTTTAACCACTGAGCCATCTTTTCAGCCCCTGTCCATCCTTTTCTTTTTCTTTTTTGAGAGAGAGAGGAAGAGGCAGATAGACAGAAAGAGAGAATGGGCATGCCAGGGTCTCTAGCCACTGCAAACAAACTCCAGACACATGCTCCCCCTTGTGCCTCTGGCTTATGTGGGTCCAGGGTCCTTAGGCTTCGCAGGCAGACACCTTAACCGCTAAGTCATTTCCCCAATCCCATGTCCATTCTTTTTGAGGCAGGGTCTGTCACTGGCTTGGAACTCACTGATGAGGCTGGACTGACTGGCTTTTGAGCTCCAGCAATTCACCTTTCTTTGCCTCCCCAGCGCTGGGATTATTGGCCCACACCCATCAATGCCCAGCATTTACATGGGCACTGGGGACAGAACTCAGGTAGGTGCAATGCCTGGCATTTACATGGGCACTGGGACACAACTCAGGTAGGTGCTCATGTTTGCAAGGCATGGGTACTTAACTAACAGAGCGATTGCCTCAGACCCTCTGCCACTTTCCTCATTAGGACATCTCAGAGAGGCTCTCTGTCTCTCTTCTCCCCCCCATTAGCTCTTCAGATTTTGCTTATTGCTCAGTAGAGCGGATTCTGGGGATGAGCAGGGTCAAGGCGAACTTTAAACAGAGGCCGAGGAATGAGGGATCTGCACCAATGAAAACGAGGGGCTGGGAGGAGGGAGGGAGCGCGGGAGGGCAGCCCACCCCCCCCCCCCCGCTGTCCTGCAGCGAGAGAAAAGTGCAGCAGAAAAGGCCCTCGAGATAATTGAGTTGGTGGCTTTCATGTACATCCCGTGGACGACTGGGCCGAGGGCCAGCCCTGCTGGCAAGGGCACGAACCCTGCCCTGCTCCAGCCCTCTGGGTGTCACTCGCTGAAGTCCCTTCCTGTCTCACGTAGCTGGCGTCTTTCTCTGTTCATGGGATCTCAATTATGTATACCCTGGTCGTAGGGAGGGCTGCGACGAGAAAGGTCAGCCATATGGCGCCTCGGTCTAGCGCAGACTCAATGGCCCTAGTGCTCAGGCCAGAGGATCCCCGGGGGCCTCGGGGCTCAGCAGGAGCTGAGACGTGGGATCGTACCTGAGCTCCAGGTGCCGGGTCCCTGGACTCTCATTACGCAGGCGCTGAACCTTGCTGGACAAAGGTGACTGCTGTGATTATGGCAAATGGGGGTGTCATCAGAGTGCCTGGAGCCGGGTCCACAGGGGAGGGCGCTGGCTCCCTGAACTCCCTGGGCACAGTGAGCTATATTTAGGGAACTGCTCGACTGATGGAAACAGGCTGGTTGACCGTTGGCATCTGGCGCTCTGGGCTTGGGGTGCGTGGGGGTGGGGGTGGGCAGGGCTCAACAGCTTGTCTGCCTGTCACTTCCCAAGTCCACTGTCCTAGTTCTGCCTGTCACCTTCCTTTTGTTCTGCCCGTCTCGCCATCCGTACTGGCACCATTTCCCCTAAACCGGGAGAGACAAGGTCTTATCAAATGCCATTTAAGAAGCAGCTTCCTATGACGGTGCCTTCTTTTTCTAGGGCTGCTCTCACTGAGTACCACAAGCCAGAGGTCACGGCCCGAAATTTAAAAACCTGCGATCTCTGGTGGCTCTGAGGAATGGGAGGCCACAATCAAGGCCTCTCAACAGGGCCATGCTTTCTGTGAAGGCTCCAGGGAGAAAACGAAGTCATACCCTTTCCCCTGGCATCTGGGGGTGCTCCTGGTCCTTGGTGGTCCTTGGCTTGCAGCCACACTACTTCAGTCTCTGCCTTTGCTCACCTGTGGCTGTCTGCTCCTCTGGGGTGTCTTGGGAGTCGCCTGAGGGTTAGCACTTCAACATATCTTTCTGGAGGACACGATGGAGCCCACAGTCCATGACAGATATCAATAGAAGGAGAGCTTGGGGGTACAGTCCACCCCCAGACTGTGTGTTCTCTTCCATTAGTAACACTCCTGTGGCTGGGAATTCCCAAGGTGCAGGGCCTCCGGGGTTTTGTAGGGCTTGAGGCACATGCAGTTGGGGGCTCCTTTTTAAAAAAAGGAAGACTGGGCTGGAAAGATGGCTCAGCTGTTAAGGCGCTTGCCTGCAAAGCCTAACGACCCAGGTTCGATTCCTTAGTACCCAGCTAAAGCCAGATGCACAAAGTGGCACGTGCACCTGGAGTTCATTTGCAGTGGCTGGAGGCCCTAATGTGCCCATTCTCTCTCTTTCCTTGCAAATGTACACATATATATATATATTTAAAGAAGCCAGGTGTGGTGGCATACACCTTCAATCCCAGCACTCGGGAGGCTGAGATTGCTGTGAGCTCAAGGGAAGTCTGTAAAACTAATTCCAGGTCAGCCTGAGCCTGAGTGAGACCCTACCTTGATAAAAAGAAAAGAAAGAAAAGGAATACTTGGTTGTGAATTCACACTTGAGTAGACAGTGGATGCTTCTGATCTAGGATAAGCAAATCCATTATAACAGACCAGGACCCCGTAGACGTCATGAAGCCCCGAATACTAACACAGCGGGCGTTGCTGGTGCCTCACCCAGCTCCTTCACTAGGAAAGGGACACCCGGGGTGGACGAGGCCTTCCGGGGGGTAACTGTTTACCAACTGGTGCGGCCGTGTGTGAGTTTGGGATACCCAGCATGACCGGGTTGCTGTGGCGGGCAGCACCTCCTTGCCGGGGGTTGCCGCGCAAACACTCTGCAGATGGGCCAGGGCACCCCTGCAGAAGTCTTTCCTTTCGCTCCCCGCGGGGACTGTCATCTCACGGTGGGCCAGTGGGCTCTGTGCCGCAGGTGCGGGCTGACATCAGGCCCAGCTGCAGCTGTTGGAGATGTCACTTCCCCCGGATGAGCCAATGAGGGCTTTCTATTCCAGAGGGAGGTCAACTGCAGCTGAGCCACCCTGCAAAACCCGTCTTTCCCCAGGAAACCCACAGAACAGGGTCGTTATCCAAACATGACGAGAGGTGGCAGGCAGATGTTGGGTCACTCAGGAAGGACGAGGGTTTGATATCCTAGAAGGGAACCCAGGCAAGACATTTCCAAGTCTCTCTGGCAGCTGGGGGTGGGGAGGCCAGTGAGAAGAGAGAGGGAAGGAGGAAGGTGAAGGAAGGCCAGTCTAATATTCAGTGGTAGGGCTGGAGGAGAGTTTTACTTACAGATGGAGAAACTGCGGCCCAACATTGGTTATAGATGTTGCTTTCTCCTGTACAATACCTAGTCACCAAGGTGACGCCATGTGTCCTACAGGGTGTCTCTGGATGCCACAGTGACACTCCTGTATCATGATGATCTCTCTCTCTCTTCCTTTTGGTTTATTGAGGTAGGGTCTCGCTCTAGTCCAGGCTGACCTGGAATTCACTATGTTGTCTCAGGGTGGCCTTGAACTTATGGGCATCCTCCTACCTCTGCCTCCCAAGTGCTGGGATTAAAGGCATGTGTCACCATGCCTGGCATGATGATCTTTCTTTCTTTCTTTATTTTTTTGTTTATTTATTCATTTATTTATTTATTTGAGAGAGAGAGAGAGAGAGAGGCAGAGAGCAAGAGAGAGAATGGGCGCACCAGGGCTTCCATCCACTGCAAACAAACTCCAGACGTGTGTGCCCCCTTGTGCATCTGGCTAATGTGGGTCCTGGGGAATCGAGCCTTGAACTGGAGTCCTTTGGCTTCACAGGCTAGCGCTTAACCGCTAAGCCATCTCTCCAGCCCGTCTTTATTTTCTTTTAATATTTTATTTATACAGAAGAGAGAGAGAGAGAGAAAGAAAGAATGGGCTCACCAGGACCTCCAGCCACTGCAAACCAACTCCAGACACATGTGCCACTTTGTGCTTCTGGCTTTACGTGGTTAGTGGGGAATTGAACCTGGGTCATTAGGCTTTGCAGACAAGCACCTTAACCACTGAACTATCTCTCCTGCTCTACAATGATGATCTTTAAGAAAATTATTATTTGCATGGGTGTGCAGGTGCCTGCATGCATGTTTTTATTTTGTGTGTGTGTGTGGGGGGGGGGAGTGGTTATTGGCACACCAGGGCCTGTTGCCACTGAAAAATGAGCTCCAGACGCATGTTTCGCTTTTTACATCTGAAGATATGGATACTGGAGTATTGCACCCGGGCTGGCAGGTTTTGTAAACAAGCCCCTTTGACTGTTAAGTTACCTCCCCAGCCACACCACAATGATCTTGACCTCTAGGTCATTTCCAGTCTCCATTCTGAGTCTGAGAGCCACTCCAGATATTCTGTTGGCATCTGAGACCCTGGGAGGTCATACCTTCTTCATGCCTCTCCATCTTCAGATTCTGGAACCTTCACCCTTGTTTGACCAGATTCAGCTCCAAGTCACCCTGTTCCTTCTAGTTGGCCATCAGGCAGTCTCTGCATAAAAATCTTCAACTGAGGGCTGGAGAGATGGCTAAGTGGTTAGGATGCTTGCTTGCAAAGCTTAAGGACCTAGGTTCAATTCCCCTGTGTCCACATAAAAATCCAGATACACAAGGTGGTGCATGTGTCTGGAGTTTGTAGTGGCTAGAGGCCCTGGTATGCTCATTCTCTTTCTTTCTCTCTCTCTCACACACATTTCTCTTTCTCTCTCTCTCTCTGCCTCTTTCTTTTGTTCCTTAATGTGATAAAATAGCTATTTAAAAAGAAAAGAGACCAGGGATGGAGAGGTGAGAGACTGGTGAGGGTGACCAGGGACAGTCACAAGAGACCAGCCCCAACCCTCTTCATCCGTGGTGGCGTGCATTCTCAGGTTAGTAATCATTCAACAAGTCCTGAGTGTTTAGTGGCTGCAACTGCTCCCCTGAGTCTCCTAAAATGGGTCCTGGCTCCAGGAGCTAACCTTCTCAGGTCTTGAGGAACAGGGGACAGAGCAGCTGACACAGGCTAGGGTCTTACAAGGGGTGGAGGAGGGCGGGTGGGAAGGGAACAATCTGGTTGGAACAAGTAAGAAAAGACAGGCTAGGTTCTTAAGGATTTAAGAGAATGTTCTTGGCCTGAACTTGAGTTTGGGTCCATTTGATTTCAGTTTTTTTTTCTTTTTAAAAATTTATTTAGTTATTTGCAAGGAGAGAGAGAGAGAGAATGGGGATGCCAGGACCTCTAGCCACTGCAAACGAAACTCCAGATGCATGTGCCCCTTGTTCATCTGGCTTACATGGGTCCTGGGGAATCCAACCTGGGTCCTTTGGCTTCGCAGGCAAATGCCTTAACTGCTAAGGCATTTCTCCAGCCCCAGTTTTTTCTTTTCTTCTTAAAAAAATATTTATTTGCAAACAGAGAGATAGAGAGAGACAGAGAGAATGGGCATGCCAGAGCCTCCAGCTGCTGCAAACAAACTTCAGACACATGTGCCACTTTGTTCATCTGGTTTTACATGGGTACTGGGGAACAGAACCCAGGTAGTTAGGCTTTTCAGGCAACTACCTTAACTGCTGAACCACCTCTCCAACCCCTTGGGGTTTTTTGATATGTTTATCTGTGTATGGTATACATATAAACACGTATGCATGTGTGTTTATATGTATGTGGGCAGGTATGCATGCATGGGGAGGCCAGAGGTTGATATCAGATGTCTTCCTCAATCATTTTTCCACTTAAAATTTTTTAAAAAATTTGTTTGAGAGAGAGAGAGAGAGAGCCAGACAGAAAGACAGAAATTGAGCCGGGCTTGGTGGAGCACACCCTTAATCCCAGCACTCAGGAGGCAGAGGTAGGAGGATTGCCGTGAGTTAAAGGCCTTGGTGAGACTACATTGCTAATTCCAGGTCAGCCTGGACCAGAGTGAGACCCTACCTGGAAAAACCAAAAAAGAAGGAAAGAGAATGGGCACGCTAGGACCTCGAGCCACTGCAAACGAACTCCAGATGTGTGCACCACTTTGTGCACCTGGCTTACATGGATTCTGGGGAATTGAACCTGGGTCCTTTGGCTTTGCAGGCAAGTGCCTTAAATGCTTAGTCATCTCTCTAGCCCCTTTCCACTATATTTTTATTTTATTTATTTGAGAGGAAGAAAAAGAAGCAGAGAGAGACAGAGAGAGAGAGAGAGAGAGAGAGAGAGAGAGAGAGAGAGAGAGAGAGAGAGGGAGGGAGGGAGGGAGGGAGAGAATGGGCATGCCAGGGCCTCTAGCCACTGGAGAATCAAACTCAGGTCATTAGGCTCTGAAGACAAGTGCTTAACTGCTGAGCCATCTCTCCAGCCCCCACCTGGCATTTTTTACATGGGTTCTAGGGACCTGAACTCAGGCCCTCACGTTTGCATGATAAGCACTTTACTGGCTGACCCATTGCCCCGGCCCTGGTTTCAGTTTTGCATTCCAGCTCTGTTTCTTACTAGCTATGTGACAATGAATACGTTACCCCCTCTCCCCCGCCGAGCCTAAGTTTCTTCATTTACTTCCAATTCATGCGTAATCTTACTTGTCTCATGGGGTTGGAATGCTAGCTTACGTGAAATAACGAATGTGACAAAGCTTGGTGCACGCGCGTTTAATAAACATCAGTTTCTTTCCCGGCCTTTCCTGTATCAATTACAATTAAGTTTTACTGTGATTGCCAAAACCCCAGATAGTGAGAAATTCATTTCTCTCCTATTTGAAGAGACTGCAGTTACATGGCTGGAGACTGGTACTCAATGACCCATGTCCCTTCTATTTTGTCATTCTGTGTCCATGGTGCCCACTCCAAGACCACTTTGTCATTCAAGATGGCGGTCCCAGCCACTGTCTACATTCTAGGAGGCAGATAGCAAAAGGTGTACCTTCTCTGGTTAAGTACACACACACACACACACACACACACACACACACACTCCTTATATGATATGGTCACACTTTATTGCAAGGGATTATGGGGATAGATAGCTTCTATTTCAGATGGTCCAGCCATAGCTCGAGGTTTTATTCCTGTAAAGAATTGGTGTGTTGGGGGGAGAGAGCTGGCAGTTATTTTCACCTTCCCTTTCCTTGAAGATTTTTTTTTTTTTTTGTGGCCTGTGTGTGTGTGTGTGTGTGTGTGTGTGTACATTTGAGAGATAGAGAGAGAGGGAGAGAGAGGGAGATGTGGGTGCATGTATATGCGTGTTTACATGTGTGAGTGTGGGTGCACACGTGCCACGGCATGCGTGTGGCAGTCTGAGGACAGCTTGTGGGTGTCACTTCTCACCTTCCACCTCCTTTGAGGCAGGGTCTCGTGGTCACTGTGTCCTTCTCCAGGCTGCCTCTGAGGCTTCGACCTGAGGGCTGGATGTCTATATCCAGGTATTCACGTTTTGTGGGGTGATCTCCCCAGCCTCAACAAATGGACTCTTTTTTAAACTTAGCATTTAATTAATTAGTTAATTAATTAATGACACACACAGAGAGAAAGAGGCAGGTAGAGAGAGGAGAGAGAGAGAAGGAAAATGGGCACACCAGGACCTTCAGCCACCGCAAACGATCTCCAGATGCATGTGCCACTTTGTGTATCTGGCCTTACATGGGTCCTGGCAAACTAAGACCGGGTCCTTAGGCTTTGCAGGCAAGTGCCTGAACCACTGAGCCATCTCTCCAACCTCAACAAATGGATCTTGAATTGAATGGCTTTGGGGAGCCATAGTGCTTGAGCTGGGGATTCAAAGATAAGATGATTCACTTACTATTGTTACTAATGGTGACTAAATGATCCATATGTTTCTGCCCTTAAAAAAAAAAAAAAGTCTCTCCAAACCTTACTGGTTTGAAACATCCACGCATACGTATGGTGCGGTACAGACTCTGTAGGTAAAGGAGTTGAGCTCAGGAGAGGCGGAGCTGGGTGGTCAGGCTCAGGGTCTCGGGATGTGGGCGTTACGATGTTAGTCCAGGCTTATGCAGGACCAGAGCACCCTCTTCCCCATGACTGTTCCCATAACTGTCAAGTCGGCATCTGTCATTGGAAGGAAGACTCGCTTGCCTCCCACCGGGGTCTTCACAGGCCCTCAGAGTATCCCCTTGGCACAGCAAACCCAACAAGAGTGAATAAGATGGAAGTGGTGATGTCCTTCGTGACACCATCCCTTCCTCCGCATTCCATTTGTGAGAATGAGCCACTAAGCCTGGTCCATGATCAGCGGGAGAGGAATCAGGCTCCACCCTTTGGGAGGAGGAGGGTCAGGAACCACCACCACAGGGTGCTGGAGAGATGAGGGCTCAGCAGTTAAAGGTGCATGCCTGCAAAGCCTGTGGTCTGGGTTCGACTCCCCAGTGGCCATGTGCAGTCTGATGCATGAGATTTTTTATTAAGAACATATTTTGTATGGAAACATGTGTTGGTTCTATCTTCTCCCTTCTCCCTGTCCCCATTCCGCTGGGGGCCCCTCCTCAGTGGGGTTGCTGGTATTCCCCACGGGGGTTGTGGGTTATGATTTGTGGGAACAGCAGTCAGCTATCGGGGCTGTGCCTCTGGGCATGACATCTCAACCTACAAGTCTTAAAATCTTTCCGCTCCCTCTTCCGCAAAATTCCCTGAGCCGTGGTGGGTGAGTTTTAAATCCACTTTAGCGATGAGCTTCTTCAAGTCCCTGGATCTTGGCTTTGCTCCGTGTCGAGTGTCCTCAGCGTCTGTCTCCTTCACCCTGGCGCCGATGGCCAGGCTCACCGTGGAAGCAGCTCTCTTGCCCTGGCTGAGAGGCGAGGGGTGGTTTATCTCCTTGGGTCTCACCCCCTGAAGAAGAAAACCAGAAAGCGACCAGGGGAACGTGGAGATCCACTCTGCGTGCGCAGGATGTGGGACTCCAGAGGCATCCTTAGCCCCGCCCTGCCTTCACGTCTAATAAAGTGGTTTGACCAAGGGGTGGGGGAGAGGGTGGTGTGGCTTGGTATTACAGTGCTTGCCCAGTGCCAGGATCCGGGTTCGGTCCCTAGTATTGGAAAAAAGCCAGTCCAGAGGAGATACGGCTAGTGTTGGTGGAGCACTAACTGTATGCCTTGTATTATGTTGAGCTTTCAAAAGAATCAGCCTGCTTGCTTTAGATTTTATTTACCTTACTTATTGAATTATTTCGTGTGTGTATATGGATGTGCATAGCCCATGACCCATGCATGGGGTGGAGGTCAGAGGACCACGAACATGCCCACTGGCTTTGGGATTTTCCTGCCTCTGCCCCTCATTGCCGTAGGCATGTTAGGGTCACGGACACGCGGTCTATTTTTGTCTTCAGCTTTATGTGGGTCTTAGGGAGGACGCACTTGGGTGGGCAGGCTTGTAAGCAAGCACCTTTAACTGCTAAGTTATCTCCCCAGCACCCCCACATTGCTGTTTACAATATCTTATCAAGCAGATCGCCGTATTCTCTTTCTCTCTCTTTCTCCTTGAGACAGGGTCTTGTGCAGCGCAGGCTTGTCTCGTACGCGCGATATACCTGAGGGTAACCTTGCACATCTCCGATCTTCCTGCCTCCACCTCCCCAGCGTTGGAATCACAGTAGTGGGGATCACACCCAGGGCTTTGTGCATGCTAGCCAAACACTCCACCCGCTGAGCCACATCCTCAGCCCTCTCTGCACCTTTCCAAATAGCCATTGCATTTGTTCAGGCTTAAGAACCCGAGGAAGGTATGGATGAAGTGGGTGGCGGGGTCGCTGGCCTAGCTTCTAGGTTCCTCAGGAAGAGGACCTCCCCAGAGCTATGCTCTGTGTGTGAGCCGACAGGGAAGGCTTATGAGCATTAACTTCTAAAGGGACAGGAAGAAAGCAATGCTTAATTCCTCTTTAATAATATGTCAGTAGGTAACGTTTTCAATATGTCACTGTGTCTGCCACTTGGGTCAGTGGGTTGCTATCATTTTTTTTTGAGCAATAAACAAAAGACTGCTTTTAATTACTTCTGTGAAATTGCCTGACCCATGCATGATTAAATATTCATTATGTAGAACGAGGCATTTTCTTTGTATATAGATCCATATTAAATTTAGTTGGCAACCTGCTGACCGAACAGCATAAATAAATTTCTGGTAATGGGCGGCAGTCTGTTGTCACCGCTCCGTGCCTTCTCTTTCTTTAGGGCCCCGTTGCTGTCTTGGCTTAGCTATCTCTCCGTCACTTTTGATAGTTTCGGAAATTGAGTTGAAATTCATGAGATATACATTGAGCCATTTTAACGCACGCTTACAGTGGCTTACAGTGCATTCACAATATTGGAAGACCAACATTTCCTTATAACCTCACAACCTTTCGCTTATCCCAACAGCATGCTTCATTCCTTCTAACGAACGCTCCAGACCTCCCTCCTTCTGGCCCCTGGCAGTTATTTAACTGCTTTCTGTCTCTAGGCCTCTTAGTTTTTCTGGACATTTTCTATAAATGGGATTATATGTGTCCTTTTGTGTGTGACTTATTTCATTTAGTGTAATTTTTTTTTTTTTTTTTTTGAGGTAGGGTCTCATTCTACTCCAGGCTGACTTGGAATTCACTATGTAGTCTCTGGGTGGCCTCAGACTCAAGGCGATCTTCCTACCTCTGCCTGGGATTATAGGGATGTGCCACCACGCCCTGCTTAGCATAATGTAATTGAATTCCAAACATGTGCACTTCCTTGAGCACTTGTGTCACTGTGTGTCTGGCTTATGTGGAACCTGGAGAGTCGAACATGAGTCCTTGGGCTTCATAGGCAAGTGCCTTCACCACCTAGGCTGTCTTTCCAGCTCTGCTGTGAACATTCTTGTGCTGATTACTATGGGGGTCAAAGAAGAAGAAGAAAAAAATCCAAAGCAAAGCATGAAGGTAGGATGGGGCCTAATGATGCAGAAGAGTTTCCGTGGAAGGGGAAGGAGGTAAGAGAGTAATTGCAGAAGAAGATCAAAACAGGAGCTGGAGAGATGGCTCACAGTTAAGGTGCTTGCCAGCAAAGCCAAAGGACCTAGTATGCACGTAAAGCTAGATACACAAGGTGGCGCACGCACCTGGAGTTCGTTTGCAGTGGCTAGAGGCCCTGGCACACCCATTCTCTTTCTCTCTCTCATAAATAAATAAAATATTTTAAAAGATCAAAATACATTTTATGTATGTATTAAGATGTCAAAAAAAAAATTCTGTTTCTGAAGACAGTATAGTGGTGTACTTGGTAATCCTAGCCCTTTGAAGACAGAAACAGAGGAATTGTGAGTTTCAGACAATGTAACAAGGTCTTGTCTCAAAAACCAAAACAGCAACAAAAATACAACAAGCAAAAATAAATTTACAAAATTCTGGGGCTAGAAAGATGGCTTAGCTGTTAAGGCATTTGCCTGCAAAGCCTAACGACCTGGGTTTGATTACCCAGTACCTATGTAAAGCCAGATGCACAAAGTGGCACATGCATCTGGAGTTCGTTTGCAGGGGCTGGAGGCCTTGGTGTGCTCATTCTCTCTCTCCCCCTCTCCTTGCAAATAAATCAAAAACAATTTTAATTCTATGTCTGTCTTTGTCATTTCCTTAAGTCTGACTTCCTTTCTCTCTCACTTGCTTTTCTTCCGTCTTTACCTTTCTTACATCCTGCAGACGTGTGCCAGCGTTCCCCCGCCTTGTTGTTTTGTGACTGTAGCATTCTGTCTACGTGGAAAGGAATGCTGGGAATGAGAGGTGGCCGGGAAGTATTCAGTCAGTGGAGGGACATGATGGGACCAGTGAGTGGGGCTTCAGGGAGCAGTCAAGGAGCCCAGGGCTGAAGTGAGAGTGGAAGGTAGGGCTGATTTTTGATTTTTTTTTTTTTTTTGAGGTAGGGTCTCACTCTAGCCCAGGCTGACCTGGAATTCACTATGGAGTCTCAGGGTGGCCTCAAATTCACAGTGATCCTCCTACCTCTGCCACCCAAGTGCTGGGATTAAAGGCGTGCGCCACCATGCCCCACTTGATTTTTCCTTTTAAAACCAGTCCAGGGCTATTGTAAATATTTGTGCTATATTTATTACGCTGTGAGTTCAGCCCTTGGGTTTTCATTTCCATTATGGAAAATTTACCAAATTAAACTAATATATGATTCAACTTTCTTGAGTTTTTATTTTCCTCTTACTCTTGTTTCTTCTGTTTCCTCCTACCTTAACTACCTCAGGTAGTGGCCACCCAGCATCCAAGGCAGCTGAGCCGGGATTCGTTTCCATCCAGACCAGGCATAGTGCATTAGTCTAGGCGGGAGCAAGTTACACCAGCTCTCCCGGGATCTACTTAGCTCCTTACTGGCGCACTGTGTAATGAATGCAAAAGTACTTGATGAACTGCAGAAGAGCTATTTCAGAATCAAAATCGCCATACATTTATTGTTGTTTTAAAACCTCAGGTTTGAAAGGTCATCATTGCAGGCAATAATGGGGGCGTTTCTTTATGCTGCAGAGCAGGGGTTAGCTGTGGCCTCATGCTGAATCCTTCGCTGCCATCCAGACCCTCGTGATTCCAGCCACGTTCTTTTTGTATACTCTACTTCTGGCTTCTTTTATGCCCAAATGGCCTTAGAGGACACAGTCCCACCTGCTTATTTTACAGGGGAGGAAACTAAGGCCCAGGGAGGGACCTGTCCGAGCCTTACAGGTATCAGTGATGTAGTCCACCTTCCCATCCAGGGATCTGTTTGCTTAATTTAATTTATTTATGAGAGAGAGAGAGAGAGAGAGAGAGAGAGAGAGAGAGAGAGAGAATGATAGTATCTCCAGCCGCTACAAACAAACTCCAGATGCATGCGCCACCTTATGCATCTGGCTTACGTGGGTCCTGGGGAATCTAACCTGGGTCCACTGGTTTTGCAGGCAAGTGCCTTAACCACTAAGCCATCTCTCCAGCCCCCACAGGGATCTGTTTTTAACCCTGTGTGGTTGCCTTGCTCATTCTCAGGAGAATCGTGGCTTTTCGAGGAGCTGGTGTCTCCAAGGAGCAGAAGAGAGATTGGGTCTCCATGAGGCCAAGAAGTCCAGTAAGAGCCCAAAAGCTACCCTCCTCTGAACCATAATTATAGCTTTTTTTTTTTTTTAACTTTTATCTTTTTGGGTTTTTCAAGGTAGGGTCTCATTCTAGCCCAGGCTGACTGGAAACTCACTCTGTAGTTCCACTATGGCCTTGAACTCACAGTGATCCTCCTACCTCTGCCTCCTGAGTGCTGGGAGTCAAGGCATGTGCCACCATATCTGGTTTATAGCTTAAAGCAAATATACTATTACTTTTAAGGGATTACTCTTTTTTTTTTTTTAAACAATCCTTCTCTCAGCTGCGCGTGGTGGCACACGCCTTTTTAAAAACATTTTTTTTGTTTATTTTTATTTATTTATTTGGGAGTGACAGACAGAGAAAGAGGCAGAGAGAGAGAGAGAGAGAGAGAGAGAATGGGCATGCCAGGGTTTCCAGCCACTGCAGACGATTTCCAGATGCGTGCGCCCCCCTTGTGTATCTGGCTAACATGGGTCCTGGGGAATCAAGCCTCGAACCAGGGTCCTTAGGCTTCATAGGCAAGCACTTAACTGCTAGCTAAGCCATCTCTCCAGCCTGGGATTACTCTTTTTGAAAGAGAGAGGGAATGGGTGCACCAGGGCCTGTTGCCACTGCAAACAAACTCCAGCTACATGTAACACTTTGTGCATCTGGCATTAGATGGGTACTAGGGAATTGAACCGGGTCACTGGACTTTGCAAGAGAGCGCCTTTGACAGCTGAGCCATCTCTTTAGCCTCTAAAGTATGCTTTTTATTTTAAATTATTTATTATTTATTTATTTGAGAGAGAGAGGAAGAGGCAGAGAGAAAGAGAGAATGGGCGCACCAGGGCCTCCAGCCGCTGCAAACGAACTCCAGACGTGTGCGCCCCCTTGTGAATCTGGCTCATGTGGGTCCTGGGGAATTGAACTGGGGTCCTTAGGCTTCATAGGCAAATGCCTTAACAGCTAAGTCATTTCCCCAGCCCAAAGTATTCTTTTTACATGGTTGTTTTACTGCTTACTGAATCCAGGGCCTCACACAAGCTAGGTAGGCACTCTACCACCTAGTGACTCCCCAGCCCAAGATATGCATTTATCAATAAAATATTCTAAATACGCAAAACCACATATGCGCCACTCAGCTTAAGACACATAGAAGAAAACGAATTGAGCAGACTCATACAATGCAAAAATCGACTGCACTTATATACATTGATAATGAATAATCAAAAAAAAAAAAAGAGAATTAATGCTGGACTTGGTGGCACATGCCTGCAATCCCAGTACTAGCAGCGTGCATTTACGCATGTGTTCACGCATGTGTGTGAGTGTGTGTGTGTGTAGCTGGAAAGAGCTGGAGGGCTTGCTGAATCAGTCTCTTTTCAGCTTTTTTTTTTCTTCTCGTAGTTTCTTGCCTCATTTTCTTATTTCAAGGATCATTTGTTCTCCGTGGTAGCTTGATGCCCATCTGTGGACTGGGAGGGACATGGGAGAGCCAGATGAAGTGGAGGAGGGTTGTGTGCCCAATCTGGCTCCTGTGACTGATTACCTGGGCCTTTCTGGTGCTGTGTAATGAGACACGGAAGCCTGCAGGGGGCAGCACAGGGCCAGTACTTGCCCCCTCCCGAGAGACTGGCTCATTGCCTTAAAGGCTTTGCAAGAAATCAGAGCTTTCCCTGGCCTAAGGGAACTTTGGGGATGTCTGGAAGGAGCCTCAGTTCTGAGGCTAAGATATTCACAATGCCCTGCAAAATCCTGATGCTACTAACTGGGCATCTTAGACTCATCTTAGGCCTCAGTGGTCCAGCTAGCCTTCTTTTTTTTTCAGTAATTAATTTTTTTGTTTTGTTTTGTTTTGCTTTTTTTTCGAGGTAGAGTCTCACTCTAGCCCAGACTGACCTGGAAGTCCTTATGTAGTCTCAGGATGGCCTCGAACTCAAGGTGATCTTCCTACCTCTGCCTCCTGACTGCTAGTGGATGAAAGTCATGTGCCAACATGCCCAGCTTAATGATTAATTTTTTTCCCCCAAGGTAGAGTCTCATTCTAGCCCAGGCTGACCTGGAAGTCCCTATGTAGTCTCAGGGTGGCCTCGAACTCACGGTGATCCTCCTACCTCCCGAGTGCTGGGATTAACGGCGTGCGCCACCACGCCTAACTAATTCAATAATTAAATTTTTTTAAAATTTATTTATTTATTTGAGAGCGACAGACACAGAGAGAAAGACAGAGGGAGAGAGAGAGAATGGGCGCGCCAGGGCTTCCAGCCTCTGCAAACGAACTCCAGACGCGTGCGCCCCCTTGTGCATCTGGCTAACGTGGGACCTGGGGAACCGAGCCTCGAACCGGGGTCCTTAGGCTTCACAGGCAAGCGCTTAACCACTAAGCCATCTCTCCAGCCCAATAATTAAATTTTTAACATACGTTATTACTCCTCCCCCAGTCCCTGTTCCCCTGCCGACCCTCCTCAATTGAGTTATTGGTGTTCAGTGTGGGGTAATTAGGGACTCCGTCTCTGTGGTGAGCTGTGCCTCAGGGTGTTTCTACCCACCTGGCTTCTCTTACAATCTTCCTGCCCCCCCCCCCCACTTCCGCAACAGTCCCTGAGCCTTGGCAGGTGTGTTGTTGGTTGGTGTTGACTTCTCTGTAGCCTCTGCATTCCTGTTATATGTTTTGCTTCACGATAGTGTTTGCTGCTATATTCCTGATGTGATCTCGGGCTAGCGTGGGGAGACATACTCATGTCGCTGTTTCCTCTACAATTTCTTCTGGACCACAGGAGACGTGGTAGAGGTGGCACATCTCGTTGCAGGCATTCGGCTGTCTTTTCTTTTTTCTCTTTCTTGCCTTCCTTCCTTCTTTTTTTTTTTTTTTTTGGTTTTTCGAGGTAGGGTCTCATTCTAGCCCAGGCTGACCTGGAATTCACTATGTAGTCTCAGGGTGGCTTCGAACTCATGGTGATCCACCTACCTCTGCCTCCCGAGTGCTGGGATTAAAGCTGTGCACCACCATGCCCAGCTCTCACTGTAAATTTTATTTTATTTTACAGATGGCAGACAATTCTGGGAAGATCCAACTCCATCAATACAAGAAGAGACAGTTGGGCGTGGTGGCGCACACCTTTAATCCCAGCACTGGGGAGGCAGAGGTAGGAGGATCACTGTGAGTTCGAGGCCGCCCTGACATTACTTAGTGAATTCCAGGTCAGCCTGGGCTAGAGTGAGACCCCTACCTGGAGAAAAACAAAAAAATTATAGTGAGAGAAGCTTTGATTAAAGGAGTTAAGCATAAAGCTTGAGAGACAGTTTGAGGATGAGGCTTCCTCACTCTGTGTGCGGGGCCAGCCAGCCCCTTTGCTGATCGCCTGGGATGGTGTCTGAACTCCCCCACTTCAGAGCGAGGGTAACCTGAAGGATGATGGAAGTCTAACATGTCATTGAAGTAACATAGACCGCGTGTGCCCATCTTACAAGAGGGAAAACAGTGACGTTAAATGATGCTGTTCGCGTCCTATTGATGTATCGCTAAAGTTCTGTCTGGAGGCATTAGAAGATGTCTGGCTGGCTTAGCCAAAGGAGAGGACTGCGGTCACTAGAGCATCTCACAGAATGACAAGAGCTGATTCACTTGACCTTGACAGGCAGCGAGCCCAAGGTGGCTCAGCGCCCACTGTCAGCCTGTCTCTTCTAGGTTGAAAATTCAGGTTCCTGGGAGATAGTTCTAGGTGGCCCCATTGCGTCGCTCAAGGGTCAAGGTTATGCAGCCTCGACGTGGCCGCTTGTTCTGGGTCCTGTGGTTGAAGCTCAGAGCCAGGACCCACACCTTGCTCTGCGGGTCTTCTGACCCCCCCTCACACCCCTAGATTTTGCTGTGGAAAGAAGTTCTCTCGGGTAGCTGCAGGCTCATCCCAGCTCTGGGGCCAGCCAGGAGACGGAAGGTGCTATTTGCATTTTAATAAGGAATCCAAGAGACCAAGGACTCGTGGGTTCTGAAAGACTGATTTTTTTTTTTTTTCTCTTTCTTCTCTCAAATGCTGGAAAGGCAGGCACTGAAACTGATGGGACACTGGGGATCAGGATCCACTGCTGGCACCTCGGGGCGTCACATCACACAAGGGTGCCTCCAGTTTATGAAGTTCACCTGTTTATCTTGCTTCCCCTGCGTTACCCCAACTCCTTTCCTGCTCCCTCTCCAAGGACTTGGTAATATGTTGTCTAGACTCTACTGCCGCTCTTTCTCCTCCATTAATCCATTTTAATTGGAAAGTTATCATAATGCAAACTCTCTTCGGTATTATTTGCAGCTCTGTGTTATTAGAACTTCACCAACTCGCTTTCCCAGCAAATTAAACTCGCTATGGAAGCAACGAGATCAACTGCTCATATTAAATCAAGCATGGGTTGGTAAGGGGGTGCACTGGGGCTTTCTCAGCTAGGTGGGGCGCCGTCGACCCCCCGCGCTGACAAGGGCACTCTGTTTCCTCTCCCTCTCTTTTTCTTTTCGCACAGGCTTTGGAAATAAGAGGTAGAAATAAAGGAGACAAAGAGGGCTGGAGGGATGGTTTAGTGGTTAAGCGCTTGCCTGTGAAGCCTAAGGACCCTGGTTCGAGGGTCTATTCACCAGGACCCACGTTTGCCAGATGCACAAGGGGGCGCACGCATCTGGAGCTCATCTGCAGTGGCTGGAGGCCCTGGCGTGCCTATTCTCTCTCCCTCTCTCTATCTGCCTCTTTCTCTCTCTGCCTGTCACTCTCAAAGAAATAAATAAAAATTTAAAAAAAATTTTATAAAAGAAAGGAGACAAAGAGCTTCTAGTGGGATCTGGCGTTGTTCCACTCAAGACTCAGAGCAAATGGCAGTGATCAGAGCGCATATGACCTGCGGATTACAACACACATTCCAGGGCTGGGGAGATGGCTCAGTGGTTAAAGGCGCTTATATGCAAAGCCCAGGGATCAGGGTTCAAGTCCCCAAGACCCAGGTGTACAAAGCGGCACATGCATCTGGAGTTTGTTTGCAGTAGCTAGAGGCCTTGCATGCCCATACTTTCTGTGTGTCTGCCTGTTTCTTGCTACTTGCAAATAAGTAAATAAAAATATTCACAAACCACACACTCTACTGGGACTTGGAGCCCAGGGAGGGGGGTAATGTCATTCTGTTCAGGTGGAGCGGGAAATTGGCTCAGGGAAGGTAATTGGACTACCTCAGGGTTGTTCGGGTGAAGAGCTGGGACTCTAAGTATGGTCCTCTGAGCTGCAAACCCTGATCCCTCAAGGGAGGACAGGTCCACCCAAGTAAACAAATCCTTTTCTTAGAGCATATCTGGGAATGGCTTAGCTTTTGGTTGACAGAATGGAAAGTAATTTAATAAAGTAACTATTTTTGGATTATCACTACCTCAGCGTCTAACTTTTCCCAGTCACCTACTTAGAACAACTTGGCTGACATTCTTGCTTGCCTACCCAATAGGCATATTTCTCCCCTACTTCTTACCACTGGAAACCTAATTTCAAAAATTTACTAGTATATATTAATTATACATGATGCTGGGATTCATTATGACATTTTCACACGCGCAGATATTCTGATCACATTCACCTCCCACTGCCCTCTCTTTTCTCCTTTCCACTCTGACTACTCTCCCTTCTATTTCCATGTTGCGTGTGCACGTGTGTGTGTGATCCACTGAGTTTAATTAGGGTTGCTCATAGGAACAGGAGAGAAGGATTATTTATAGGAGTATGGGAAACCTACCAGTGGCTACACCACTGAAGAAAATCTCTCTGCCTCCCTCAGAAAGCAGGAACTGCCCATGGATTCTCAGGGGACCTTGTAACCCCCCCCCCCCCCCCCCCCGTGACAGAATGTGGAAACCTAATGCTGTGAAGGCAGAAGTGGACTCAGTTTCAGAGGAGGATTCATGACTGGTTTAAATCAGTCATGGGATTCTGTTTTCTTCCATCAGAGATGAGCATGTGACTCAGTTCTGACCAACTAAGAGATTGCCAGGGTTTTCTAGAAAAATCTTCCCTCTCTGGAAACAGAGTGGTGTGAGAAGGGAGTGTTTTTTTAAAAAAAAAAATTATTTATTTATTTATTTGACAGAGAAAGAGAGAGAGAGAGAGAGAGAGAGAGAGGGAGGGAGGGAGGGAGGGAGAGAGAATGAGCGCACCAGGGCCTGTAGCCACTGCAAACGAACTCCAGATGCGTTTGCCCCCTTGTGCATCTAGCTAATGTGGGTTCTGGGGAATCTAACCTGGGTCCTTTGGCTTTGCAGGCAAACATCTTAATCACTAAGCCATCCCTCCAGCCCAGAAGGGAGCTTTTTTAAAAAATATTTTTATTTATTTATTTGAAAGAGAGAGAGAGATACAGAACTAGGCAGGGAGAGAGAGAGAGAGAGAGAGAGAGAGAGAGATAGAGGGAGGCAGAGGGAGAAAATGGGCACACCAGAGCCTCCAGACACTGCAAACGAACTCCAGATGCATGTGCCCCCTTGTGCATATGGCTTGCATTTACGGGGGTCCTAGGGAATTGAACCTGGGTCCTTTGGCTCTGCAGGCAAGCACCTTAACTTCTCCAGCCCGAGAAGGGGGCTTTTTGTTTCCTTTCCTCTTTTCTATAATTTGTGCATTATTTGCACTGGTATTGTTATTACTTTTTTTGTTGTATTTTTCAAGGTAGGGTCTCACTATAGCCCAGGCTGACCTGGAATTCACTATGTAGTCTCAGGGTGGCCTTGAACTCACAGCAATCCTCCTACCTCTGCCTCCTGAGTGCTGGGATTAAAGGTGTGCGCCACCACGCCTGGTTCTTTTTTTTTTTTAAAGACAGGGTCTCCCTGTATAGACCAGTCTGGCCTTGAACTTGAAATCAGCTCCCAAGTGTTGTGGTAGCTTAAAAAATAGGTCCACATATTTTATCTGAGCTTCCTCCCTTCGAGCATTTCAGCTACCAAGGCAGGCGAACTCAGGAGATATCCTGTCAGTGGGCTCCACAGTGACCCGAGGGGCTGGGGAAGGGGCTCAGCTGGCAGAGTGCTTGTCTGGCATGCATGAGGCCCCAGGTGTCTTGCCCAGTACCACACAGGTCAAGCGTGGTGATGCACACTTCTAATCTCAGCCCTCAGGACGCGGAGGCAGGGTGATCAGGAGTTCAAGTCATCTTTGGTTACACAGTGAGTTGGAGGCCAGCCTGGGCTACATGAAATAAAAAAAAATAAGGGCTGGGGAGATGGCTCAGAGGTTCAAGGAGCTTGCTTGCAAAGCCTGCCAACCCAGGCTCAATTCCCCAGTAGCCACATAAAGCCAGATGTGCAAAGTGGCGTATGTGTCTGGAGTTCCTTTGCTTTGGCAAGAGGCCCTGGCACATCCTTTTTTTTTTCTCTCTCTCTATTAAATAAATAAGTAAAATATTAAGAGAATAAACAAAACTAAACCAGAGTAACCAGAGCTTTATCCTTGTCCTGCCCCTTCCCCGCCGTCACATTCTAGAGGGTGAACCGAAGGTCTGGTTGTGGGATGCTCTCTGGACGTCCCACTGGTGACCTTTTTGAGCGCTGTCTCCCCCTGCAGCTCAGGCACGGGCAGAGGGATATGGTGCCCTGCAGAAAACTGCCAGATAGGCTAGGGGCCCAGGGCGTGCTCCGGATGCACAGATCTGGGCAGAGTTCTACAGGATCACGTTGCTGAGAACAGGATGCAGAACACAGGGCGGAGCGTTTTCCATCAGCTTCCCTGTTGTTTCTACCCACTGCAGGCCACCTGTTGTCCCTGAGGATGGCCAGCAACATTCGGGTCAGAATGGCAGCCCTGCCTTAGACAGCTAAAGATGCCGAGGCAGGGATGGAGATATGGCTTAGCGGTTAAGGCATTTGCCTGAGAAGCCTAAGGACCCATTTGGACTCTCCAGATCCCACGTAAGCCAGATGCGCAAAGGTGAGGCAAGTGCAAGGTCGCACATGCCCACTAGGTGGCGCAAGCACCTGGAGTTCAACTGTAGTGGCTGCAGCCCTGGAATGCCAATTTTCTCCCTCTCTGTCTCTGTCTCTCTCTCTTGCTCTTTCTCTAAAGTTAAAAAAAAAAAAAAGATATTGAGGTACAGTCCTGTGGGTCACCTGAGGGTGAGATGGAAGCCAGGGTTTGGGTCCTCTCTCCACTGTTGGAAGGGACAGCTGTCACCCTTCTAGAAGGGGGTAGGAGGGGAGGGATCCAAGAAAACACAGATTCAAGCTATTGGGGAGAGCAGAAACCTCCACTCATTCCATCCAGGCCTGTTGGTTTCCTGTCATTTATAATCTACATTCCTAGCTCAGGGATATAATTTATTTGTATTTATTTATTCACAAGCAGAGAGAGATAGAAGAGAGACAAAGACAGAATGGCACCCCAGGGCTTTCAGCCACTGCAAACAAACTCAAAATGCATGTACCATTGTGCATCTGACTTTACATGGGTACTGGGGAGTTGAACCCAGGTCCTTAGGGTTTGCAGGAAAACACCTTATCCACTGAGCCATCTCTCCAGCCCTTTATTTTGTTTATTTATTTTTTTTTTTGAGGTAGACTTTCACTCTAGCCCAGACTGACCTGGAATGTAGTTTCTAGCTGGCCTCAAACTCACAGTGATCCTCCTACCTCAGCCTTCTGAGTGCTGGGATTAAAAGACGTGTGTCACCATACCTGGCATTTTTTTTTTTTAATATTAACTAGTAACTCAGACTTAAAAAATTTTTTTTTCTTTATTTGACAGAGAGAAAGGGTGGGGGGATAGAATTGACACGCCAGGGCCTCTGACCACTGCAAACAAACTCCAGATGTGTGCGCCCCCTTGTGCATCTGGCTAATGTGGGTCCTGGGGAATCGAACCAGGGTCCTTTGGCTTTGCAGGCAAAAGCCTTAACCGCTGAGCCATCCCTCCAGCCCCCCCCCCCACTTTTTAAAGCAGGATCTACATAATGCCTCTTAAAGTCTGGGCGCTGGCTCACATGCGTTATGTGACATTCTCCACTAATGCTCATGATCAAATTATGAGAGACACACTGTTGATGTCTCTAGTTTATAGATGAGGAAACTGAGGCAGAGACAGCACCCTCAGCCCCAATGCTGCCATGTGGGTGTCCTCAAGGCCCTGCTGGTTTGGCCCCTGGAGGACGCGTCTGTCCCCTCGGTGGCACTGGGGCCAGGCCTCCGGCTTTGCTGCCTTTTCTAGGAAGGGCGCTTCCAGGCGGTGCAGCCCCAGGGCTCATTACGGATGCTCCAAATTGAATGAAATAGCTGCTCAGTTACAAATTAATAACAGATTTGTTTGTCATTAAGGCAGCATTGTTTAATAAAATTAGTTCAGCTGAGCATAATTACCTTCATACAAAATTCCCCCTTAAAATTACTTTGATAAATCCAAGCCAATTAGTTGGGTATAGATTGGGGCATGGGGGTGGCTTTGGGCTTTGGTTGGGCCGCCGTGTTGACACCCTTACATCAGGAGCCCAAATTGCCAAATCCTTTGGTTTTTTTTTTTTCCATCTTGGGGACCACTGAGAAGCCAAGACCCCACAGGTAACATGAAGCTCGGCTCTGCAAGGCGAAGCTCTGAGAGTCTGGCAGTAACCCTTTATCTTTGCTTTTTTAAAAATTATTTTATTTTATTTATCACAAAAGTGAGAGAGAGAAAGAGGCATACACACACACACACACACACACACACACACACACACAGAGAGAGAGAGAGAGAGAGAGAGAGAAAGAGAGAATGGGCACACCAGGGCCTCTAGCCACTGCAAAGGAACTCCAAAAGCATGCCCCACCTTGTGCATCTGACTCACATGGGTACTGGGAAATTGGACCTGGGTCCTTAGGCTTTGTAGACAAGTGCCTTAACCACTAAGCCATCTCTCTAGCCCGGTATCCCTTTTCCTAAACTCAGAATTATTCTTGCCCTGACCAGGCCCTTGCTGCCCCACCGGCCTTTTGCACTTACATCTTCATGTCAGAGTTTGTGGGTCATTCCTCTGCTTGGGGACTTTCAGAGGCTCCTCACTGCCCATGATTTATAACCCAAACCTTTGCTGTTGTGTTTTGAGTGTGTGTGTGTGTGTGTGTGTGTGTGTGTGTGTGTGTGATGTGTCTGTGTGTGTTCATAGGTGTGGGTACCAGTTCTATGTGCCGAGGTGAGCGTGAGGTCAGAGGGTAACTTCAGTTGTCAGTTCTTGTCTCCCATGTTGTTTGAGATGGGGTCTTTATTGCTTACTGCTTGGCTTGCTCGGCTAACTCACCGGGCCCGCTGGTTTTGTGTGTGTGTGTGTGTGTGTGTGTGTGTGTGTGTGTTTGTGTGTGTGTGTGTGTGTGTGTGTGCGCACGCACACGCCCCTTCTGCATATGCGCAGAGGCCAGAGGAGGATGTCAAGTGTCCTGTTATTCTTCTGCCTTATTTCTTTGAGACAGGGTCTCTTGAACTTGGGGCTCCCCGTGTTTTAGTCAGACGAGCTGGCCAGGGAGCCCTCCCGTCTCCACCCCTCTCAACATTGTGATTACATAAGCGTGTGAACCTCCCACCCAGCAGATTTTTATGTGGGTCTTGGGGATTGTCATTCTTTTTTTTTTTTTTTAAGTTTTCTTAAAATTTATTTATTTATTTGAGACAGTCAGAGAGAGAGAGAGAGAGAGAGAGAGAGACAGACAGACAGACAGACAGCAGTATGGGAGCCAGGGTTTCCAGCTGCTGCAAATGATCTCCAGACACATGCGCCACTTTGTGCATTCCCGGGGAATTGAGCCTGGGTCCTTTGGCTTTGCAGGCAAATGCTTTAACTGTAAGCCATCCTTCCAGCACCTCCTTTTTTGGGAGGGTAGGGTCTCATTTTACCCTAGGCTGGCTTGGAATTCACTATGTAGTCTCAGGCTGACCTCAAACTCAGAGCTCTCCTCCTACCTCTGGGATTAAAGGTGCGCACCTCCACACCCGGCTTTGGGATTGTTAATTTTGCACAGCAGGTGCTCTTAGCAATTTGTGACCCCCCCCCACCAGCCCCTGAATTTTGTTTTCTGAGACTGGATCTTACTAAATAGCCTAATTGTTCTCAAACTTGTGATTCTCTTGACTCAACCTCCCCAGTGTTTAAATTATAGGCGTGCTCCAACATGCCCAGGCTTACAACACAACTGATTGTCACAGGCCCTGAAGATCTGGCTTGTGGTAATTTGGAGAGCCTATTATCCAAACTGGAGGTCAGTAGACTGGGGTCTTGGCCCCAACCCTGGCTTCAGAGCATGCTGGGTATCCCCAGACCGTTTTCAGCCTCAGTGACCTGTTCATCCAATAGGAAACTCTTCTCTCTCTCTCTCAGATGGCTGGCTGTGAGGGGCCCAGGAGATGACAAGTGCTCACCAGCCTCAGAGCCCCCCCCCCCGAATCCTCACGTCTTCCCAGCAGATAGTCACACTGTACCTTGTAGCCTTCTGCCTTTGGGGACATGGGCCCTAGGCAGAAACTTCCCTCTGTCTTTTGTCAGTGGTTTGGGTTTAAAGGTACATCCGGGCAATTTCCCCCTTTGCAGTCAGCCTTCCATGACTGCTCTGCAGCCCCCTGAGGTGGACCCCCCCAGAGCATATTTCTACCAGGGGTGGGGGTCACGCCCTACACGGCTCACGCACAGGAGCCGCTTTTCTGCATTTACAACAGGCTTTGTGACATTGCTTCTTTTCCAGCCAGTCTCTGGTTGAAGCTACTGTAGAATCGGAGTGCAGATGGGGAAACAGAGGCACGAAGCCCTGGCCTGGTTCTCCCTGTCTTCACTTCCAGGCTGCAATTCCCCCACTGTACTTCCTTTGGTCTCTGTCTCTCTGGAACCTCCCCTGCCTGTGGGTCATTCCTTGAACTGCCCTGTCTTTCCCAGGCACTTTGGATTTCAGCCCCGACGAAGTGGTTAAGGCGAGTTGTTCAGGCAAAAATGCTCAGGTTGGTTTTGTAAATCTTCCCTGCACAACGGCACCCAATCCCCAAATGGTCCCCCAGGAGGTCAGTGGGAGGAAAGTATGCTGAGCTGGGGGCATCGCGCCCTTAGGGGACCCCGCTCATGGGCTACATTGTCCCCAGACTTTGCACACAGACTGTACCCTGGAGCTGAGGAGGAAGTGGGGTGGGAGGGACTTTGGCAAGCAAGGGACCCAGCTTAAAAGGCTGGGTGGTGGCTGCCACGCGGAAGGAGGCCACGGTGGCGCCTCGGGTGGCCTGTCTTAGAAAACCCCTCTCTGGGCTCATTGCGGAGAACATCTGGGATGGGCAGGCTCACACAAAAGTCACTCTGCTCTGCGGGATCTCGGCCTTCTCATTTGTTACGTAGCGAAAGCAACCTGTGACTTCCACGCAGACGTGGGAGCGAGTGGATCTGAAAGCCAGGGGTGACTGAGGCAGATCGCGGACGGGGAGGGGCTGGGGAAAGGACCTTCAGGGCTAGCAGCCTTTCCCTGCTCTGCTCCAGGGCCAAAGGCCCTGGCTGATGAACTGGTTAGATGACCCCATTTCTAGGTGACATTCCAGCATCCCCTGGGAAGCCAGAGACCTGGCCTGCTCTGCAGAGAAAGGGTTTGGGACCTCCCCCTTTGGCCCTCAGTTTCTCTTAATCTCCTCATTCCCAGGGCCCCCAACGACCAGGGTGGCCCTCCTGGAGACCTCGTGGTCACCACCGAGACAGAGGGCTCGGGAGGGGAGGGGCCCCCAGCAGCGCACCACCCTCCTCCGCGCCCTCCGTTCTCTCGAAAGCCCCTTTTGAAGGGGACCTCAGAGCTGTAATGAGTTGAGAGCTTTTATGGCGGCCCAGGCAAACCAATTAGGTTTGCTTAAAAATATTGTATTCATTAGCATGAAAATAAAGCTGAACTTTTTAGAGATAATTGCATCTTTTAAAATGTGGTAGTCTTTGTCTGGGCTTGTCTCATAAATATGCATGCTGCATAATCCTTTTGGAACCGTAATCATGAGTAACACACAAATGCATCCAGGGTGTGTTAATATTCTGACAAGGGCCCCAGCCTCTCCGGCAGGCGGTGCCACTGGCGGGGGTCTCCGGAGGGGCATGGCTGTCAGTCCCCCCAGCTGCAGCCGGTGCCTCACCCTCACTCTCGGGAACAGAGCCCAGTCTTGGGTCCCCATAACCCCCATGCACCAGGCTCCTGTTCTCAATGGCTCTCTTTTGTCCTACTGTCTCCACAGAGGAGGAGGATTGAGGGCTTTACTCAAAATGTGGGGAAGAGGGGCACCAAGATGGGGGCCTCAATTCACAGCCCAGACTAGGGAAATGGAAGCTCAGGGGTGGGGGTGGGGGTTAGGTGGGTTGCCAAGGTCACCCAGCACGGACGGGACCGAGATGAAGTTTGCACTTTCTTGCTGACGGATGCTCATTATTCCTGAAAGGAAAGCGTTTACATTTGGCCCACGCAGCAGGGAAGGGGTGCTTTCCAGGGAGCTGGGGTGTGTGTGTGGGGGGTGGATAGGGAGGGCTGGCATCTCTCGCTTCACCCACTCTGGTGCTCCCAGCTGCCTTGAATCTCCACACTACTTAAGTTAGAGCAACGAGTTGGCTAGTCAATGTGGCTTCAGTTTCCCCTTTGTGTTTTAGGGTGCCCTCAACCCCCCACTGAGCTCCTGTGCAACTGGGGCTGCTTGCGTGTCACCTGTTTTTCCACTACTTTCTCCCGGGCTCTCCAGTGATGGAAGGCCACCACCTCACTTCCAGGACCATCCTCCAGAGAAAGCCATGATGAGCTCAGAGATGTTTCTCTAAGCCCTTCCTCTGTGCAGGTCCCTAGCTAAGTTTACTGGGGTTACAGAGGCCTAGGCCACCATGAGGCGGCAGGCAGAGTCATGTCTCCACTGCTGGTCCAAGGCCTGGCAGGCTAGTTAAGCCCCAGACGCGGCTCCTCCTGCACCCACATGCTTGCGAGGCGAGCACCTTGCTGAGCTATCTCCCAGGCCCAAATTATAGTGTGGAAGAGCCAGCTTGAGCCTCCACCAAGTTATTGACTGTCCCATTCCTGATTGATTTGCTCCCTAGGATTCACTATGACTATGACAGAAACAGACAGGTGCCTGGTTAGCAAACACTACAAGTCTCCCGCAATGGTGCATCATGTTTACCCTTTGTAACGGCAGCGCGGTACTCAGCGGCATGACTAGGTCATATTCATGCCCAAAGCCATTAATGTTTTCATTTTCTGTAATAATCAACATGGTACCTATATAATAATTGCCAATAATTTTACAATTAAAAAAATTATTTAGTTGCAAGCATAGAGAGATGCGGGGGGGGGTGGGTAGAGTCTCACTCTATCTCAGGCTTACCTGGAATTCAATATGCAGTCTCAGGGAGGCCTTGAACTCACGGCAATCCTTCTGCCTCTGCTTCCCGAGTGCTGGGATTAAAGGCGTGTGCCACCACGCCCAGCGTGGACCAGCAATTTTAACTGATGAAGATTTATAACGTATTTTGATATTTAGTACAGCAGGTTTTCAAGCCTTTCTTGTTTATTCTCATGGATTTACTCTTCAACTTTAGACAACCTACAATTTAGAAACTTTCCAAGTTTCATAAAAGCATCATTAGAATCTGGATTGTAACTACATTAAATTTATAATTAATTGGAGAAGACTTTTTTTCTTCTTAAAAAAAACTTTAAAAAAATCTGGGCGTGGTGGCACATACCTTTAATCCCAGCACTAGGGAGGCAGAGGTAGGAGGATTGCTATGAGTTCAAGGCCACCCTGAGACTATATAGTGAATTCCAGGTCAGCCTGGGCTAGAGTGAGACCCTACCTTGAAAAAACAAAACAAAAAGAAAACTTCTTGAAAAAATATTTTTATTTATTTATTAGAGAGAGAGAGAGAGAAAGATAGAGGGAGGAAGTGAGAGAAAGTATGGGCACACCAAGGTCTCTTGCAATTGCAAACGAACTCCAGATGTATGTGCCACTTTGTGCATCTGGCTTTACATGGGTAATGCGGAATCAAACCCAGGCCATCAGGGTTTGCAAGCAGGCACTTTTAACCTCTGAGCCATCTTTCCAACCCCCATTAAAAAAAAAAATCTTTGTGTTGCACTCGGGAGCCAGAGGTAGGAGGATCACCATGAATTCGAGGCCACCCTGAGACTCCATAGTGAATTCCAGGTCAGCCTGGGCCAGAGTGAGACCCTACCTTGAAAAACCAAGAAAAAAAAATCTTCGTGTGTACCGCTGTGTGTGTGTGTGTGTGTGTGTGTGCGCGCGCACGCACGCGCACATGTTCATGCGTGTGAGTGAGGGCACGGGCATGCCATGGTGTGCCTGTGGAGATCAGAGGACAGCCTCAGGTTGGCGCCTGCTTTCTGTCTTGTTTGAGTCAGGATCTCGTGTTCTCTGTTGCTTACGTCATCAGGCTGGCTGACCCACAGGCTTCTGGGAATTCTGTCCCCATCTGCTATCTCCTCACCCTAGTGCTGGGCATCTGCTGTGTCTGGCTTTACGAGCATTCTGGAGACCTGAGCTCAGGTTCTAGTGTTTGCGCAGCAACACCTTTAGCCACTGAGCTATCTCCCCAAGGAAGACTTTCTTTATTTACATTTTACCCCCATTTATTTATTTATCTATCTATTTATTTATTTTTCAAGGTAGGGTCTCACTCTAGGTCAGGCTGACCTGAAATTCACTATGTAGTCAGGGTGGCCTCAAACTCATGGTGATCCTCCTACCTCTGCCTCCCGAGTCCTGGGATTAAAGGCGTGTGCCACCATGCCTGGCTTCTTATTTATTTTTTATGTATGATTAACCATCTCATTCTTTTAAAAAATATTTTAGGGCTGGAGAGATGGCTTAGTGGTTAAGCGCTTGCCTGTGAAGCCTAAGGACCCCGGTTCGAGGCTCGGTTCCCCAGGTCCCACGTTAGCCAGATGCACAAGGGGGCGCACGCGTCTGGAGTTCGTTTGCAGAGGCTGGAAGCCCTGGCGCGCCCATTCTCTCTCTCTCTCTCTATCTGTCTTTCTCTCTCTGTCTGTCGCTCTCAAAAAAAAAAAAAATTAAAAAAAATATTTTATTTATTTATTTGAAAGAGAGAGAAACAGAGGAAGAGGCAGAGAGAATGGGTGTGTCAGGGTCTCTAGCCACTGCAAAAGAACTCCAGATGTGTGTGCCCCCTTGTACATCTGGCTAATGTGGGTCCTGGGGAATTGAACCAGGGTCCTTAGGCTTCCAGGCAAAGACCTTAACTACTAAGCCATTTTCTCAGCCCAACCATCTCATTCTTAAGAGCTCCTACTGCATGTCAAGAGTAACACTGTGCAAGAAAGGGCGCATCAGGGCCTCCAGCCACTGCAAACGAACTCCAGATGCGTGTGTCTCTCTGTGCATCTGGCTTTATGTGGGTCCTGACAAATTGAACTCAGGTCATTAGGCTTTGCAGGCAAATGCCTTAACCACTGAGCCACCTCTCCAGCCCTCTCATCCTTTTTTTTTTTTTTTTTTTCAATGTAGGGTCTCACTCTAGCCTAGGCTGACCTGGAATTCACTAAGTAGTCTCACGGTGGCCTCGAACTCACGGTGATCCTCCTACCTCTGCCTCCCGAGTGCTGGGGTTAAAGGTGTGCGCCACCATGCCCGACCCCCCTTTTTTTAATTGTGGGTGCTGGGATTGAACTCAGGTCCTCTCAGGCTCTCCTGCTTGTGTGGCAAGCACTCTTACCTTCTGAGCCATTTCCCATCTGTCTCTCTCCGTGGTCCATCCATGCACATGCATCTTCTCCATGCTCAATGTGTGGAGGCCCGAGGATGTCAAATGTCCTCCTCTGTCACATTTCATCTTAAGACAAAATCTCTCAATGAGCTCTGACCTTTCCATCTTTTGGGCTTTTTCCCCCATTTTTTTTTGGGGGGGTGTAAGGTCTCACTCTAGCCCAGGCTGACCTAGAATTCACTATGTAGTCTCAGGCTGACCTTGAACTCACAGCGATTCTGCTACCTCAGCCTCCCAAGTGCTGGGATTAAAGGAGTGCGTCACCACGCCCGGTTCTTTTGGGCTTTTTAAGTGGGTGCTAGGGACAGAACCCAGGTCCTCTGCTGGTACGGCAAGCGCTGTTACCCACCGAGCCTTCTTTCTCTCCGGCCCCTAAGTCCAAGAGTCTTTCGGCCTGTGTCTCCTTATGCAGGAACTCCATCCCAGCCTGGGGAGGAGAGGAAAGACTGTTCTTGGCCAAGTTTCATTTAATTTTCCATCAGTAGGTGTCAACTGTGAACCAGTCAGAAATGCTAAAATAACAGCTTAAAAACATAGGCACCAAAATGGAAATGTAATTTTAGCGCGCCTCGCCAGCCCCTCCCGAAGAGAAGTGCGGCTTATGGGGTGTCTGCTACAGACATGTAGCACTTAAGGACCCAGCTCACAGGAGTTCCCGGCGATGTGCAATTTAGCAACTTGGGCTGTGAGAGAAGAAAGGGAACAGGGAAAGAGAGGACTCCACAGGCAGAGCATCGAAAACAAAAGCAAATGGATGGGGGAAAAACCCTACGCAGAGTTCCTGCGTTTGCCTGTAGTTCCTCCTAATGGCCCAGGAAATAGCTTGTTAGGTCTAAAGGCTTGCCTGTGAGACATTAACTTACGTGATGGGCCACATTTGCCAATTGTGTCTTGAGGCCTTAGGCCAGGAACCTAGTGGATCCCCTTTGTGAGCAAGGCCTGTGGAGTCAGGGTGAGAGAAGTTGGGTGTCTTTCTTTCTTTTTTTTTTTTTTTGTTCATTATTTATTTATTTATTTATTTGAGAGCGACAGACACGGAGAGAAAGACTGATAGAGGGAGAGAGAGAGAATGGGCGCGCCAGGGCTTCCAGCCACTGCAAACGAACTCCAGACGCGTGCGCCCCCTTGTGCATCTGGCTAACGTGGGACCTGGGGAACCGAGCCTTGAACCTGGGTCCATAGGCTTCACAGGCAAGCGCTTAACCACTAAGCCATCTCTCCAGCCCTGGGTGTCTTTCTTTTGGCATACAGCACCCACTGGAATGGCTGCATTGGGCACACAAGTGCAGGCCAAGAAACGGGGCTGAATGAGATCGGGGCTGGGGATGGGAGGGGCAGCTTTGGTCTGGGGGTATTGAGGACAGAGGCATGGAGATGGGACATGGGGCCACAGCTGAGGGGTAGAGACACGAGTTTTCCAGTCTCAGCTTTGGTCCTAATGTCCTGGAATAAACCATCTCACCTTCCTGAGTCTCAAGATCTCTATACATATCAAATACTGGAAGTTACAATGGAAAACTGCCTCTGAAATCTATTTTTTAAAAACTTTTTCATTTTTATTTATTTATTTGAGAGAGAGAAGAAAGAGTGAGAGAGAGAGAGAGAGAAAGAGAGAGAGACAGAGAGAGAAAATGGGTGTGCCAGGGCCTCCAGCCACTGCAAACAAATTCTAGACACATGTGCCACCTTGTGCAACTGGCTTATGTGGCTGCTGGGGAATCGAACCTGGGTCCTTAGGCTTCACAGGCAAGCACCTTAACTGCGAAGCCATTCCTGCAGTCCTGAGATCTTTGATACTATGAATTCAAAGGACTACTGATGCTCTTCAGTTGCCAGAGTCAGACATCCTGTTCAAACCAACTTAGTCCCAAGAAAGAACATTTCTTGGTTTGGAGAACTGTGAAGACCAGAGGTCAGGGTGAGGCTGGGTCCGGGAGCTCACACAGGCTCTTGGGCTCGGCCTCCTTCCTGCTCCAACCCCGGTTCCATTCTCTTCTCTCTGTGCAGGGGCAAGCTTCCCTGATAGGTGCAGCAGACTAGCTTCTAGGACCTCAGTCTCACCCCATCACAGAGAATGAGTTTCTTCCAGAAAAGGCGGCTTTAGGCACCAGCTGAAAGGGGATAGCGTTGAGAGCCGGCAAAACCACAGGTGATTTCCACATGGTCCATGAACACACTTCAGATCACATAGAGCAAGTGGGGTGGGGGGAGGGGTGTGAAGCATTCCAAGGAAAACTGCAGGGTTGAAGTGAGTCATAGGCCCAGTCCAAGGTAAAAAGTGCAAACCGAGGCCACAGGCCAGATGTTTAGATATTATAAAGTCATAACTCACACTAACAATGCATTCAGTCCAAAAAAAAAAAAAGAAAAAAAAAGAATATCTGCTTCTCTTGGGCACATGCGTCTTCCAGATGATCTGTAAGGCAGGCTTCAGTTTTGAACTTTTTTTTTTTACAATCCTTGGAATTTTGTATCAGGAGGTGAGGGCTGATAGCCCATGGTTCCCCGCCCCCCTGGCCGACTTCACCTCCCTTTTCATGAACACTTCAGTGTACGCATGGGAGTTGTGAATTCAGCCCCTGTAACTAGCTGGCCTGCCTGTACATACTGATCCTTCATCCTTTCTGCAGGCCCAGCCTGAGGAGAGGTTAAATAAAGCCCTCTACATGAGCTAGGCCTAGCCTAGCAGTAAATTCCAAGGTTCTGGAAGATTCTGGAGGAGGCTGTATGGGCTCCACTGGGCACAGCCTCTGGGCTATCTGGAGTTTTTGCTGAAACTCTCCTCCTAGGACCAGAGTTTTCAAATATGCCAAGTCTTAAAGTATGACCAGAGGAAAGGCCAGGATGGGGCCTTTCAGAGAAGGGGTCCAGAATAGGGTCACTGGCTTAGTTCTGAGCCTGGCTGTGGTGGAGACCTGAGTGAGCTTGGCTAGGTGGGGTCACTGAGATGAGATGAATTTGAAGGGAGAACGGAGAGATCGAACTTGGCCGTGCTTTAAGCAGGCGCTGGACTTTCAGCTGTCTGGATCATTCTGATGGCGAGAGGGAGTCTTGCATGGCCTCAGTGGGCTCTGGCACAACTGTACAGTCCAGAGCAATCCTCGTGCCTCCACAGCCGGGCACACTCCTCATGCCATCTGGTACTCATTGCACTCAATAGCAGCTGTCACTCCAGACTCTTTGACCTTTCGCAATTTAAAAAAATATTTTATTTTATTTTTTCCATTTATTTGTTTGAGAGAGAGAGAGAGAGAGAGGGAGGGAGGCAGATAGAGAGAGAATGGGTGTTCCAGGGCTTCCAGATACTGCAAATGAATTATTCCAGACGCATGTGACACCTTGTGAATCTGGCTTATGTGGGTCCTGGGGAATTGAACTTAGGCCCTTTGGGTTTGCAGGCAAATGCCTTAACTGCTAAGCCATCTCTCCATCTCCAGCCCTTTTTTTTTTTTTTTTTTTACAGGTAGGGTCTCACTCTAGCCCAGGCTGACCTGGAATTCGCGCTGTATTCTCAGGCTGCCTTTGAACTCACGGCGATCCTTCTACCTCCCGAGTGCTGGGATTAAAGTGGTGTACCACCATGCCCAACCTTTTTTTTTTTTTTTTAAGGAAGGAAAAAGGTTTATTTTGCCTTGCAGTTTTGGAACAGACAGTAGGGATTTGCATCTCTATAGCAGCAGAGAGGAAGTAGTGCGCACGTGAGAAGGGTACATAGATGATAGTGATACTAACTTTATTCGACGACAAGTCTTTTTGGGGTGTTGTGTCAATTATTTTCTAGGGAGAAGCCAATGATCCCTTTCTCCTCACAGGCAGGGCACCTATGACACATTAAAGTCCAATTCCACCAAAGCTCACACTGGTGAACCAATGAGTTTATTGGGCTTTCTTTTAAAAAAATATTTTTTTGATTTATTTATTAGAGAGAGAGGGAGACAATGGGTGCGCCAAGGCCTCTAGCCACTGCAAATGAACTCCAGATGCATGCAGCACCATGTGCTTATGTGGGTATTAGGGGAATTGAACCTGGGTCCTTAGGCTTTGCAGGCAAGCGCCCTAACTGCTAAGCCATCTTTTTAGCCCATTGTGCTTTTTTAATTATTAGTTATGGACATACTCAGTATGTAAACAGCACTTGTTGGTACCATCCTTACCCTCACCCCTGCCCCCTCCTCAAAAGAGAGCCTCCTCATTGCTTCTTCCTTATTATGCTTTTTTATAGAGCATGGATGAAAGGTTACTCACAGGAGCATAGACTTCCCAGAACTGTTGTAGCATCAAAAGGTCTCTTCCCAGCATGGATGGTGATCTCTGGAGAGATGCACACATGAGCTCTGTGTCCCTTGATCTTCCCTGAGACCATGTGACATGTATGTATCATTTCAAATAGCTGGCCCAGGAGGCACCTGAGATCTCAGGTGAGGGTCTGACAACCCTCCCTACACTCCTATGAGAAAGGAGCTAACTGGCCCAATTTCCAGTGTGTAAGTGATTAAACTGCTTCAGATAGCTGTTTTTCTTGGAGGACTGCCTCACACAAAGGGGATTTAAAAATTTTTTTTTGTTTGTTTTTATATTTTTGAGAGCGACAGACACAGAGAGAAAGAGGCAGATAGATAGAGAATGGGTGTGCTAGGGCCTCCAGCCACTGCAAACAAACTCCAGATGCATGTGCCCCCCCCCCTTGTGCATCTGGTTTACGTGGGTCCTGGGGAATCGAGTCTCGAACCAGGGTCCTTAGGGTTCACAGGCAAGCACTAAACCACTAAGCCAACTCTCCAGCCCCAAAGGGGACTTTTGTCTGAACCCTTATCCTTGCTCCAGGCTAGTCCTCTTTGAGCCTCTTCACCTTTCTTCATCAGTGATCCCAGCACATGGTTCCACAATGGCTGGCTTGGCATTACCTCTTCCAGTCAAGTCTATTCTCCCAACATAAGGGCTTCCATAACTAGACCCCAGATGTTGGTGATGGGAACTGAACTAGTTGAAATGACCTAGAAGAGGGAGCCTGGGTCAGGAGAAAGGGTTCCATTTAGGGTTCATTCCTTAGGAACCACTGTCCTTCAAGATATAGCTAGAACCCAACTATTTCCAGCTTATTTTTCTTTCTCCCTCCTTTTCTCCTCCCCTCCCTCCTTTCCTTTACGAGAGAGAGAGAGAGAGAGAGAGAGAGAGAGAGAGAGAGAGAGAGAGAGAGAGAGAATGGGTATACCAGGGCTTCTGGCCACTGCAAATGAACTCGAGACCCATGCACCACCTTGTGCATCTGGCTCACATAGGTCCTGGAGAATTGAACCTGGGTCCTTAGGCTTCACAGGCAAGTGCCATAACTTCTAAGCCATCTCTCCAGCCCTCTACTTTATTGTTCATAACCAGCTTTGGGGCCAGCAGCCACCCTCGCAACTTGGACTCACCTGGTTATTCCAGACACCTTTCTTACGGATCCCCTGCCCCAGGCTATACCTCACCCTGCAGCCTGTCAGCCATCAGAGGATGTTAGTTGTGATAGTCTCTCATTCCCACACAGTGCTGTGGTTTAGAAATGAAGGGTCCCCACAAAAGGTTTGTGTGTTGAAGGCCAAGGGTCCAGCTGGCGATGCTATTGAGAGGCGGTTGGATCATGAGGGTGCCAATGGACTCAGTGATAATGAGTTCATAGCTGAATGGGCCATCAGGATGTGGGCCTGGGGTTAGTGCCCTTGAAGGGTGCTTCCCATGCCTGGTTCTACTGCTGTGTTCATACTTGCCCCAAGGTAAGCGACCTCCTCCGCTCACACTCCTGTAGCTATGACGTCTCCATCTCACCTCAGGCCCAAAGCAACTGGAGCCTGCTGACTTTGGACTGAAGTCTCTGAGCTTGTGAGCCAAAGTCAATCTCTCTTCCTTCTCATTGTTTTCTCAGGTGTTTTGTCACAGTGGCGAAAAGCTGACAAACTGAGAGCAAATCTTGAAGCCCTTTTTGCCAAGGTCTCCAAGGACCTGTTCAACACCTGGATCCCTTGATGGGGGTGAGGGAGGGGGTCTTGCAAAGGTTCAGATTCCATTTAGGGTATCTGTCTGGTGGGGTCTTGGGACTGCATTTCAGCAAGCTCCTGGGGCTTGATGCTGTGGGTAGACGGTCTCATGGGGAGTAGAGATGCCCTGTAGGATGCCACCCTTCTCTTCTGAGTTCATCTGCCACACACATGCTTCTAGGGTAACCAGCGATCCAGGTGGGCCTGGCATTGTCTTGGTTTTCAAGGACTGAAAGTCCCACATCCCAGAAATTCCCTCAGTCTTGGATAAACCAGGATGGCTAGTATGGTGGTTTGAGCACAAAATGTCTCTCATAGACTCATGCATTTGAATACTTAAATCTCCAGTTGGTGGTACTGTTTGGGAATGTTGTGGAGCCTTGGTGGTGGAAGCTCGTCACTGAGGGCAGGCACTGAGGTGGTACAGCCCAGTTCTGCTAGCTCGTTCTGCTAGCTCTCCCTACTTCCTCCCTGCCCATGTGAAGATGTGACACAGGCTTCCTGCTCAGGCCCTGCCGTGCCTCCCCTGACGTGATGAAACGTCCCCAGGAAACTGTAAGCCAAACTAAACTCGTACCTCCACAGCTGCTTCAGTTTGGGCATTTCGTCCCAGCAATGAATGAGAAAGTCACTGATATCATCATCCACCTTCTCTCCTCTCTCCCCTGAGCTTTACTTCCTTCACAGGTCTTTCTTCTATTTATTTTTATTTTATTATTACTATTTTTTATTTTTTGGTTTTTTGAGGTAGGGTCTCTCTGTAGCCCAGGCTGACATGGAATTCACTATGGAGTCTCAGGGTGGCCTCGAACTCATGGCAATCCTCCTACCTTTGCCTCCCAAGTGCTGGGACTAAAGGCATGCGCCACCACATCCTGCAGGCCTTTCTTCCTTATAATTGTCTGTTTCTCAAACTTGGCTGGCATTAAACTCTCTTCTCACCCCCTTTTTCTTTTTCTCCTGAACAGGTATTTCACAGCCTACTCTTTCAGATCTTATTTATTTATTTATCTTATTTGAGAGAGAGGCAGTTAGAGAGCGAAGGAGAGAGAGAGAGAGAGAGAGAGAGAGAGAGAGAGAGGCATGCCAGGGCCTTCAGCTACTGTAAATTAACTCCAGACGCATGTGCCACCTTGTGAATCTGGCTTACATGGGGACTGGGGAATCAAACTTGGGTCCTTTGGCTTCACAGGCAAACATTTTAACTGTTATGTCATCTCTCCAGCCCCCAGAATGTGAATAATTGCATCTAATAAAGATGGCCATAGTTGTTTTTTGAGACAGGGTCTTTCTATGTAGTCAAGATTGGCCTGGAACTGTTTACGATGTTCCTTCTCCCTGTCCCAAGTGCTGACATTATTGGTGTGTACCACCATTGCCTGGCTCCTTTGCATCTTTTTTTTCTTTTCTTTTTCTTTTTCTTTTTGTTTTATTTTTATTTTTATTTATTTATTTGAGAGCGACAGACACAGAGAGAAAGACAGATAGAGGGACAGAGAGAGAATGGGCGCGCCAGGGCTTCCAGCCTCTGCAAACGAACTCCAGACGCGTGCGCCCCCTTGTGTTCCTTTGCATCTTATTTATCACCTTGTTTCTCTTCACTGAAGAGCAAAATCCCTAAGAAATGGGTAATTTTCTCTCTGTGGTCTTTACTGTGCCCTTGGTGCCTGTAACAATGCCTGACATCTCATGAAGGTTCGCTGCCTGATGACCCCACGGGTGCTTCTCAGGCCTTTGGAAATTGTTTATTTTTCTAAAATATTTTTATTTATTTATTTATTTATTTTAGAGAGGGAGAAAGAGAGGGGGATGGAGGGAGAATTGGTGCACCAGGGCCTCAGCCACTGTAAGCAAACTCCAGATGCTTGTGCCACCTAGTGGACATGAGTGGTCTTGCACTTGCCTCACCTTTGTGTGTCTGGCTTATGTGGGATCTGGAGAGTTGAACTTAGGCTTTGCAGGCAAGCACCTTAACCACTAAGCCATCTCTCCAGCCCTAAACTATTTTTTTCTTTTATTGTTATTTTTTCCTTTTTTATTGACAACTTCCATGATTGTAAACAATATCCCATGGTAATTCCCTTCCTCCCCCCACTTTCCCCTTTGAAACTTCACTCTCCATCATATCCCCTCCCCCTCTCAGTCTCTCTTTTAGCTTGATGTCATGACCTTTTCCTCCTATCGTGATGGTCTTGTGTAGGTAGTGTCAGGCACTGTGAGGTCATGGACATCCAGGCCATTTTGTGTCTGGAGGAGCATGTTGTAAGGAGTCCTACCCTTCCTTTGGCTCTTACATTCTTTCTGTCACCTCTTCCACAATGGACCCTGAGCCTTGGAAGGTGTGATAGAGATAGTTCAGTGATGAAACTCCTAAAATATTTTTAAATATTTTATTTTTATATATTTATTAGAGAAAGAGAGAGAGAGAATGGGCTCACCAGAGCCTCCAGCCACTGCAAACAAACTCCAGATGCATGCACCACCTTGTGCATCTGGCTTTATGTAGGTAACTGGGGAAATGAACCTGGATCCTTAGGCTTCACAGGCAACTGTCTTGACTGCTAAGCCATCTCTTCAGCCCTTATTTGTTTTTTGAGATAGAGTCACATGTAGCCCACTGTAGCCCCAAACATGCTATGTATGTATCCAAGATGACCTCGACTTTGATCCTCCTGCCTCTACCTCTGAGGGCTGATTACAGATGTCTACCACCATGCCTAGTTTTTTGGATGCAGGGAATCAAACCCAGGGCTCTGTACATGCTAGATAAGCACTCTGCCCCTGAGCTACATTCCCAGCCCACCTGAAGAAACTATTAAGTTGCAAATATGGGTTCATATTTGCTGGGCCTAAGAGTATGCATTTCTGACAGCTCCAGGAGGCAAGTCTGGGCTTGGAGGCAGAGCAAGGGCTTCTCAGAAGAGAGAGGAGCAGGTGGGACCATCCCAGTCTCTGAGAAGGGCATCCGGCTCTGGTATGATGGGGTGGAGGGCCAGCTGGCCCATCATACTGACTGACTCCAAGATGACAGGAGCCCAGACCGAACTTTCCCTGTTCTGTGTTTGTGCTCAGAAAGAAACCCCACCGCCTCCCTGCGACGCTTCTCCACTGTCTCTACAGCTGGCTTGAACAAGCAAAAGATTTCTCTCCAGAGCCCGGCTCTGTTTGGCGTTGCACCTGCTACCGGCAGCTGTTGCCCAAACTCCCGTTAATGGCACAAACGAAGCCTCTAATGGATGGGGCAAAAGCCCTGCTTGGCAGTGGGGTGGGGGGCGTGCACTGTGCAGGCAGATGGGAATTGGGCCAACTGCTGGGCTGCACTGCCAGCTAGCTGGACAAGCAGACAGTGGGCCAGGCAGCCAGCCCGATGACCAACTTGGATGTGTTCATCCTCCCGGGTGGTTTTGAGGCACTGAAGAGAGGGGTGGATAGCCACTCAGGCTTCCTGGAGCTCATGTTTTAGTTCAGATTAGAAGACTTTGACTTAGAAAAGACCTTAAGGAGATAAGACCTTGGGTGAACACTTGACCCTGAATTGTATATGTGGGGGTGGAGGGGGGAGGCACCTAGGAGTACCACACAACTTCAGACAAGTTGGGATATTCCTTCCTCTCCTAAAGATTTTTTTAAAAAATATTTTTATTTATTTATTTATTTTTGGTTTTACGAGGTAGGGTCTCACTCTAGTCCAGGCTGATCTGGAACTCACTACGTAGTCTCAGGGTGGCCTTGAACTCATGGTGATCCTCCTATCTCTGCCTCTCAAGTGCTGGCATTAAAGGTGTGCGCCACCACGCCCGGCAAAATATTTTGCTTTTAATTTATTTATTTTATGGAGAAAGAGGGAGAGAGAGAGAGAGAATGGATGCGCCAGGGCTTCCAGCTACTGCAAATGAACTCCAGATGCATGGGCCCCCTTATGTGTCTGGGTACTGTGGAATCGAACGTGGGTCCTTTGGCTTTGCAACCTCCAAGCCATCCCTCCAGCCTCCTCTCCTACAGATTCTGACTGGCTTGAACAGCATTTAAAATTTGAAACAGACGCCATGACACTGGGTCATACACGTGCTCATTAGAAAATAGTGACATGCAGCCGGGTGTGGTGGCGCACCCTTTAATTCCAGCACTAGGGAGGCAGAGGTAGGAGGATCGCTGAGAGTTCAAGCCCACCCTGAGACTACATAGCTAATTCCAGGCCAGCCTGGACCAGAGTGAGACCCTACCTCGAAAACAAACAAACAAAAAACCAAAAAGTATCTGTGGTCTAGGGAGATGACTTGGTGGTTAAAGGTGCTTGCTTGCAAAGCCCAACAACCCAGGTTCGACTCCCCAATGCCAACATAAAGCCAAGTGCACAAAGTGGCATGTTCAGCTGGAGTTCATTTGCAATGGTACAACTCCCTGGTACGCTCATTCACTTTCTGTCTCTCCCCCTAACAAATAAATACAATAACAAATAAATAAAAAGTGGTGGCACATGCCTTTAATCCCAGCACTCAGGAGGCAGAGGTAGGAGGATCACCATGAGTTCAAGGCCACCCTGAGACTACACAGTGAGTTCCAGGGTCAGCCCGAGATTGAGCGAGACCCTACCACCCCCCCCCCCCCGAAAAGAAAGTAGTACCACTCTATCTCAAAAAACAAATAAACTATTTCCCTAGGTGCACAAGAAACACGACCCCTGGAGCTCAGGCTGCTCTGCGCCCTCAGATTTGACCTTAGTGACACCTTAGGGCTGGACTCCAGGATTCGCCCCCAGCAGCACTTCCTCCAGCCAGGCAGCTGGAGATACAAGATACACGTTTTAAGAGCTTTTCAAGTTATGACAGCGAAACAGAATCAGGGAGCCGCTGACTGCCGTGACCCACCATCGCTAAGATCCATTGAGGACTCTAAAGGTTTGCCTTTCTTTAGGCTGCTAAGTTTTGGTACTTTAAGTCTTAAAACATTTATTTATTCAGCGTGTGTGTGTGTGTGTGTGTGTGTGTGTGTGTGTGTGTGTATACCAGGATCTCTTGCTGCTACAAATAAATTCCTGTCTGTCTTCACTTGGGTGGATGGGGAATTGAACCAGAGAGAGAGAGAGAGAGAATGGGCGCGCCAGGGCCTCCAGCCACTGCAAACGAACTCCAGACGCGTGCGCCCCCTTGTGCATCTGGCTAACGTAGGTCCTGGGGAAATTGAGCTTCGAATCGGGGTCTGTAGGCTTCACAGGCAAGTGCTTAACCACTAAACCATCTCTCCAGCCCTAAAAAAATATTTTATTTCTACTTATTTATTTGAGAGAGAGAGAAAGAGAAAATGGGCACCCCAGAGCCTCCAGCCACTGCAAATGAACAACTCGAAACTCGTGTGCTCCCTTGTGCATCTGGCTTACGTGGGTCCTGGGGAATCAAACCTGGGTCCTTTGGCTTTGCAGGCAAACACCTAAACTGCTATCCCATCTCTCCAGCCCACAGGCAAACACTGTTAACCACTGGGCCATCTTCCTACCCTATCGTTCCATCATCATTAATATATACATGGTTGTGTGTAGGTGTCCGGTGAGTGTACGTGTGGGCACACACTTGCCATGGCAGACGTGGAGAACCCTGAGGACAACCTCAGGCTGTCTACCTCTGTCTCCACCTTGCTTCATAGGGTCTTCCTTGTGGCTTTTGCTGCCGCTGTGTGTGCCGACCTAGTTGGCCCGTGAGCTTCTGGATTCTTCTAGCTCTGCCTCCATTGCCATAGGCACGGTGGAGTTACAGATATGTGTGCTACTTTGGATCTGGCTTTCCATGGGTGCTGGGCAATTGAATTCAGGCTGGCAGCCTTGTGAGTGAATGCCATCTCCCAGCCCCAGGGACTTCTAGATGAAGGGAACATCAACATGCTCCGATACCCATCAGTTAGAGGTGCTGCCACAGACGTCTGTGATCACCATGCTTGCTGGGACTGCTCTTCAGGTCCCTTGAGATGGTGGTGGTTGTCACCCATGCAGCCTTTTACCTCTCGTCACCATTTCCTGATTCCCTGGCAGGAGGGCTCCATCCCGCTCCACTCCCATGGCTTGTGCTTGTGTGTGTGTGTGTGTGTGTGTGTGTCTGTGTGTGTGTGTGATGCTGTCCCCATTTAAAAATATTTATTTATTTATTTATGTATTGGGGGGAGGAAGAGAGAGAGAGTATATGGGAGTGCCAGGGTCTCTAGTCACTGCAAGCGAACTCCAGATTGCCAAGTACCACCTTGCGCATCTGGCTTATAAGAGTACTGGGGAATCGAACCTGGGTCCTTAGGTTTCCCAGGCAAGTGCCTTAACTGCCAAGCCATCTCTCCAGTCCTGTCAGTGTAGCCCAGGCTGACCTGGAATTCACTATGTAGTCTCAGGGTGGCCTTGAACTCATGGCAATCCTCTTATGTTTGCCTCCCGGGTGCTGGGATTAAAGGTGTGCACACCGTCATGCCTGGCTCGTGTGCTAGTTTTGACCTGAGTAAATCTGGGCTGTTTTGTGTTTGTTACTTGCAACACAAAGTGTCTTAGGTGACATAAGGGCAAGTGCCCTTCTCATTCCTGCTTGGCAGACAAGAAAGGCTCTATTTGTAAAGACGATTTGGTGACAATTTGGATGGGCACCTTGTAGACTTGGGGCGCAGAGTGAGGCAGAAGAGCAGATGGGGGGATGGTATTGTAGTCAGTTCCGTGTTGCTGGGATGAGCATCCACACCGGACACTGTTTGTAGGAGGAAGGGGTTTATGTCACGCTTACAGATCCAGGGGAAGTTCTATCACTGGTGGAAGAAGCTGGCCTCATTCATCATCCAAGGGGAGACAGAAACCACCACTGGCCAGCAGACACCAAAAGCCACAAACACAAACTGGCAGCAAGCAGGGCCCCAGAGCTCAGACTGCTCCGAACACCTTTGGGCTGGAATTCAGATCCACCTGCAATGAGAACTCAGTACTACCCTCTACCCCTGGTGACGCCTCCACCAACCAAGTTTCTGAAATCCAAGTTACAAGTTTTTTTTAAAAATATTTTAGTTTTATTTATTTATTTGAGAGAGAGAGACAGAGAGAGAGAGAGAGAGAGAGAGAATGGGCGCATCAGGGCCTCCAGCCACTGCAAACAAACTCCAGATGCATGTACCACCTTGTGCATCTGGCTTATGTGGGTTCTGGGGAATCGAACTGGGTTTTTTTTTGCCTTTGCAGGCAAGCCCTTTAACCGCTAAGCCATCTTTCCAGCCCCCAAGTTACAGGTTTTTTTGTTTTTTTGCTTTCAAGGTAGGTTCTCATTCTAGCCCAGGCTGATCTGGAATTTACTATGTAGTCTCAGGGTGGTCTTGAACTGACGCTGACCGTCCTATTTCAGCTTCCCCAGTGTTGGGATTAAAGGCTCGCGCCACCACACCAGGCTCCAAGTTACAAGTTTTAATAAAACACCTGAGTCTATGGGGCACGCACATCCAAACTACCACTGGGTGGTGCGGGGAAGGTAATAGTTCTGGTGTGACCACCACCTTGGTGGGAATACAGCCTGAAATCCTAGAGAGACAACGTGCTGGAGATGGGTCTGGTTGCAACATGAACCCCACCAAGCTGCAGTGTTTAGTCTTGACTGTCAACCTGATGGAATTCGGAATCACCATGGAAACAAGTCTCTGGGCATAACTGTGAGAGAAGTTTCTAGATTAGGTTAATTGAGGTGGGAAGAGCCACTCTAAGTGGGGACACTTTCCATCCCATGGGCTGGGGACCCAGACTGAATTGAAAGAAGGTGCGCCCAGCATAAGTGTTCCTCTTTCTCTCCTTCCTGACTGTGGAGACAGTGGACCAGCCACCTCCTGCTCCTATTGCTAACGGGTTGCATCCCCTGGAACCAGAAGCCCATATAAACCGCTCCTTCCTCAAGTTGCTTTGGCCAGATATTTTGTCACAGCGATGAGAAAGGTAACTAACACACTTGCTGAGCGTACATCTTCGTAGCTCTCTGCTTCCTGCCTGTGGGTCGACTGTGACCTCGGCTGCCAGGCCCCACCCCACACGCTACGTGGACTGTGTTCTCTTAGTCACAGCAACAAGGAACCTAATGAAAACACCAGCCAACCCATTCGCCACCACCAGCACCGCCGTCAGCTGCTTTTTTTTTTTTTTTTGGTTTTTCGAGATACGGTCTCACTCTAGTCCAGGCTGACCTGGAATTCACTATGGAGTCTCAGGCTGGCCTCCAACTCATGGCGATCCACCCACCTCTGCCTTCCAAGTGCTGGGATTAAAGGTGTGCGCCACAAAAAAAACCTTTATTTTTATTTATTTATTTGAGGCGGGGGGGGGTGGGCAGAGAGAGGGAGGGAGAGAATGGGCACACCAGGGCCTCCAGCCACTGCAGATGAACTCCAGACGCGTGCGTCCCCTTGTGAATCTGGCTTGCGAGGGTCCTGGGGGAGTCGAACCGAGGTCCTTTGGCTTTGCAGGCAAATGCTTTAACCGCTAAGCCGTCCCTCCAGCCCGAGTCAGCTACTTTGAAAGGAACTTGGGTGTGAGAGCCCCAGTGTGGTGGGTGGCATCACCCCAGGTGACCCGGGGGGAAGAGAAGAGCCCTGCTTCCTGCTCCAAGGGCTCTTTGGGGCTCTGGGGTGGATAGCGTTGGGATAATTTATTTCTCGGGTCGTGATGCTTTATTATTACCGGTTGCTACAAGCGCCCGTGTTTATTTATTCATTTAGTGCCTTTAATCCCCTTGCCATCCCCGCCCTGCCCCATCCTGACAGACTCGTTAATACGTACCTTGTGGTTTGTACGGGTTCTTATAAAATGTGTTTTGCTGTTTCGCCTGCACGTATCTTTAATGGATATTAATGGGGTGATGCTACATTACTCATTCTGTGTATTACCTTCCCACTGTGGTTTTAAGACCCGTCCATGTTACCACGTGCAGGTTTAATCCCTCCCTTCTGCCTGAAGCACGTATTTCAGAACAGGGATCCCCCTACATCTTCCCGTGCCCGGGCTACTCCTGCCCTGGGCCACTCTGGACTCCGCGGTCTCCAGCCACCGCGCGCGTGTCAACTCATGAGCCCAGCGAGCGTGACTGTGGCCTCTGTGGCTGTCTTCCTCCAGGGTGGCCCAAGCTCTCCAGCTTCCTGACGTTCAGACTTTCCTATGTTGAATGTTGGCGGCTGGGGTGTGTGTGTGGGGGGCTGGGGGTGGCGGGGGAGAGGCAGGCCTGTGCAGCCTGAAGGAGATTATGGAGAGGATGGGTGTGACTTTGAAGGTTAGTTTATAAACAAGATTACAGCTCCCCCAGTTTGGACCACGCACTCTGAGAGTCAGTGGCAGCCATGCTTTCAGTATGTTTAAGCTGTACCCTGTGCAGTGAGTTCCAGAAGATAGCTTGCCTAACAGCGCACGAGAGCCTGGCCAGCAAGCCCCTTGTGTTTCCACCTCCCCAACACTAGTGACTGATGTTTGATGTGAGTCCTGGGGGACTGACCCGGGGTCTCCATGCTTGTAAGATAAGTACGGTACTGGCTGAGCTCTCCACTGCCAAGGTAGTCTATTTTGGCCTGCCCACTTCTCCATCCGGGTGATGGGGAGGAGAATATGATTCCTGTGGTGGTTTGGTTCAGGTGTCCCCCAGAAACTTAGGTGTTCTGAATGCTAGGTTCCCAGCTGATGGAGGTTTGGGGAATTAACGCCTTCTGGAGGTGGTGTATTGTTGGGGGGGGGTGGGCTTATGGGTGTTATAGCCAGATCTCCCTTGCTAGTGTTTGGCACACTCTCCTATTCCTGTTGTCCACCTGATATTGGTCAGGGGGTGATGTCCACCCTCTGCTCATGCCATCATTTTGCCTGCCATCATGGAGCTTCCCCTCTTGATCCTGTAAGCCAAAATAAACCTCTTTTATTCCACACAAGCTGCTCTTGGTTAGATAATTTCTGCCAGCAGTGCGAACCTGATTGCAACAGTTCCCCTTCTTCAGAAGACCCCAGAATACTGTCACACCCATGAAACACTCCTGGGAGAAAAGTAACCAGAATTTCCAGAGAGTTCCCAAAGGATTTTTTCCCCCCCTAAATCCCAAAGGACAGTCCCTAGAGAGTCAGAGACCCCGTGGTGGGGTCAACAAGAGCCCAGGGACCCCTTGTGTGAGCCATCCCCTGTGATGGAGCCCCTTACCTGACCTGGCAACCTGGTATGTTGACATCACTGTGGGTGCATTTGGCTTGGCCGTGGGAGAGCTGCAATTTGCAGACTGCAGCGGCTAAAATGCATTTTTTCTTCTTCCTCCCATCGACGTCTGGAAAATAGATTCCTGCGGCGTCATTTCTCTGCTGTTCCAATCTTTGTTAAGGAAATGAGCTTCCTGGAGTTGGATGTCTGTTGAGAGCACTTTAGCAATCTCCAGGTACCATGGTCGCTTTGATGTCCCAGGCCATTGGAAATGGAGCCGCTCCTGCCAGGGGTTTCCCATTCGGATTAGGCTTTGTGTCCTAGGCTTTGTTCACAAGGCCCAACAGAGCCCCATTGAAGGTGGAAGAGGTTAGAAATAGCTATAATATACTCCCATGGCGATTCCCCCCTCTCACATCCCCCCCAAGGATCCTAGGCTTGTAAGACCCTTTGTGATTAGAGCTCTGATGTGGTCTGGCCAAGAGGCTTAGGGAAGTGACTTTCCAAGTTCATCCAGTGAGGGAGCGCAGAGCTGGCATCACACCTCAGGGTCCCTGGCTAACAGCTAAGGGCTTCTGCATGCTCGCCTGGTAGCCGAGAGTGTGGATTAGGGATTTATTGGCTCTGAGCTCTAACCTGGTAGTGCCCGACGGGCCACGTGACCTCGGACATTTCATTTGTCTGGACAGGGCTCGGTGCTCCTATGTGAAGACTGGAGAGATGGAGAAGAATTTCACTGGGAATAAGGGGAAGACATTGAAGAGGACCGGAGTCAGGGCCCAAATTATAAGGTTGAGCCTCTCCGTCATTTCCCAGGAGCCTCCTGTCTCTTTTCAGGCCTCTTCACCTTAAAGTTCAGATATTTCCCAGTGGCATAAGGAGCTTAGTCCACACTGTCCCCAGAGATGAGTGTGGCAGTGGCCTGAGGTCAGAAGCCGCTATACACAGGGACTCCGGACCAGGCAGGGACAGCCAAAAGCTGCAGCTTCTGGCGTGAGTGTGTGGTGCCTCTGGCTGGGGCTGTGGGGAGCCAGGCAGAGCCCACACTGTGCCTACCCCAGCTTGCGGGGAGATTATCAGAGGGTGAGTCTTGGTGCTGGCAAGTCCCTGCCCTAGAATGTGTCTCCTCTCCACCAGGCCCCTCGATGAGGAAATGTGCAAGTTGCAGTCAAGTTGGTTTAAGAGAGGGGAATGAATACAGTGGCCTCCAGGCGTGGGGGACCTGGCTTCCACATTGTGGAACTAGCCGTCACTGAAGCCATCAGACTCTGCCTCTTTGCTTTCCGTGGCTTCTGGCTGGCTTTGAGGGGCACATAGCCAACTTTTTCTTATTTATGTATGATTAAAAAATTGTATTTTACTTATTTATTGAGAGAGAGAGAGGCAAATAGAGAGGAAATGGGCACACCAGGTCCTCTAGCCACTGCAAACAAACTCCAGAAGCATGTGCTACCTTGTGCATACGTGTGTACTAGGGAATCAAACCTGGGTCCTTAGGCTTTGCAGGCAAACACCTTACCTGCTAAGCCATCTCTCCAGCCCTGTTTTATGATTTTAAAGCAATATTTTTTCCTGGGTTGGAGAGATGGTTTCGTGATTACAATGCTTGCCTGTGAAGCCCAAGGACCCAAGTTGGATTCCCCAGTACTCAGGAAGCCCGATGCTCATGGTGGTATGCGTCTGGAGTTTGTTTGCAATAGCTAGAGGCCCTGGTGTGCTCACTCTATATGTGCACCTGCCTCTTTCTCTCTCTCTCTCTCAAATAAATAAATCAGTTTCTAAAATACTTTATAATTTCAAAAATTTATTTGCAAGGAGAGAGAGAGAGAGAGAGAGAGAGAGAGAGAATGGGCGCACCAGGGCCTCCAGCTGTGTAAATGACTCCAGATGCACGCGCTCTTTGTGCGTCTGGCTTTACGTGGGTACTGGGGAATTGAACTTGGGTCATTAGGCTTTGCATGCAAGCGCCTTAAGTGCTGTGCCATCTCTCCAGCCCTGTTGATGATTTTCTTTCTGCAACAAGGTCAGTTGTAGTCCATGCTGGTTTCAGACTTGCCATGTAGCTGAGGATGCCCTTGAACATCTCATCCTCCTGCCTGGTTACAGGCCTGTACCACCACACCTGTTTATGTGGTACTAGGAACCAGACCCTGGCGAGTCACAGCCCCGCCTCGCTTGTATGTAGCAGGCAACAGGGAGGCTTGTGGTCTTACGCTCCCAGTCTCTCAGTTTAGCAGTGACTGTTGAGAAAAGCCCTCTACTGTATTGGCTCCTGCAGAAGAGGCCAGGACAGCCTCTTCTTGGCCACATTAGGAGCACTGAAACCTTCCTGAATTAGTCAGAAGGGCGTTTTGATTGGCTATGACAGAGGAAGTGGTAGCGGGAAGGTCTCCTGACTGACAGGCCAATCAGGCTATTGGGGAACAACATGTCAAAAGAAGACTGTATTATCTGAGGAGGAGGAGGAGAAAATGTGTGGTGTATCCACCCCCCCCCCACCCCCCCACGCCCAAAGATTCTGGGAACCAGAGTCTATAACGAATGTCCAGCAGGTGACACCAGTGATCTCTCCTTTCTCCTTTAGACTTAGCTTTAGGCTTCTCACCATGGTGTGGCTGGACTTTGCCAGGAGAGCTGATTCCAGCCAGGTCCTGAAGATGCAGCTGCTCAAAACCCCATTTCTTGGTGACACTTTTATTTTATTTTATTTTATTTTATTTTATTTTCTGTGTACATGTGTGTGTGTGTGTGTGCACGAACATAGACCAGAAGTTGATGTCAGGTGTTTTCCTCAGTCGCTCTCCACCGTATTTTCTTTTCTTTTTTTTTTTTTTTTTGTGAGGTAGGATCTCACTCCACTGTATTTTCTGAGGCAAACTCTTTCACTGAACATGGAACTCTCTGATTTGGCCAAATAAGCTGGCCAGCAAACCTTAGGGATTCTCCTGTCTCCTCCTCCCCAGCGCCTGCCTTTATTTATTTATTTTTAATGTGGGTGCTGGGGATTTGAACTCAGGTCCTCATGCTTACACAATAAGTATTTTACCCATAGAGTCATCTCTGCAGATACTGTATATTTGTTTTGTTCCAACACACAGGGAGCCGTTTTTTTTTTCCCCCCACCCAGACCTGGGACATGTGTTTTAGGGGACAACTCCACGGGACTGACTTGCTGCATGATCAGTACCCTGAATGAAGTACGGGAGCTCCAAATGGCCTTGACACGTCCATTCGCTGATCACCTCCAACTCCTCCTCAACTGCATAAAAGGGCTGTATGGCCCAGAGCTAGCATGTCACAGGCAAGTCAGCCAGTGACTGAATGCTTGGGTGGGGCTGACCCACATCACCGAGCTTCAGAAGGTTGAGGACGCCAGACCGTCCCACTCGGATTGGCTTAAAGGCCTCTCTGGCCAGCTCAAATCTGAAAGCCATTGGCGTCGCAAGCCAATTTTCAGACTGAGAACAAAAATGCATAGTTATCCCCCTCTCGTTTTCCCTGCCTTCCCTCCCCAAAAGAGCGCGTCTGTGAGGACAGATGGCCCTGTGTCAGCGTCCCTGTGTGATATTGATGTGAACAGCGAGGGAAGACGATGTGTCTCGTGGCTGTAAAAATAGACACGCATTAGGAATGCATGAAGTCAGCCTCCTCCTCCGGCCACGCCAGGCGCTATTCTAAACCCGGAGCTCATGGGCTTGGTATCCAACCACCCGGCAAGGCAGAGCATTGGTCTGGAACTTGACATTTAAAGGGTTTGAGAGAAATAGAAGGAGGCATGGAGATTTCTTTTTTTAAGCCAGTCTGGCTATTTCTGAATGGGACATGCCAACCAAGCACGAGATCAAATTCACAGCAATTTTGAACCATAGTGTCTAAGAGATGGTGGGGGCCGCAGGAGCTTTTCTGTCTGGTCTCTCTCCCAAGCCAGGGGACGCCTTCCATGTAGCCTCTGATAGGCATTTGTTTAATTTCCGCCCGGGTACTTCAAAGGACAGGGTGCTCTCTCCCTGGAGGGGCCGGGGGTCTCAGCGCTGGCTGCCTCTGGTGGCTGTGGAGAAATGCTGAAAGAAAAGGACCAAGTTGGTGGCTGTCCCTCATGGTCCTGCAAAGACTGTGGGGTGCAAGGGTCCTTTTCTGCTCTGGAAATTTCTATCCATTGCTTTGCGTCAGGCTCCTGCTATATGCTCAGCCCTGCACGAGATGCCGCGGAGGCTAAAAGAGAAGACGGTTTCCAAAAGCCAGCAAACGCACAATCTGGGGAGATAATGAACATGTGTGGAATAATGAGGGTGTGCGCAGCGACAGGATATTATTAAATCTGACATTGTGTGATACTGCCTGTTCCTTCCCAGTCAAAATCAGTGGCATTTTGTGTGTGTGTGTGTGTGTGTGTGCACGCCACTCTTGTATTGGTTCATGACACCTACATTCTAGCAGTCTTTCTGGGTTGGGGATTAGGAACGGCCTTGGCTCTCATCCTCACCTGCCTCACTAGGAAGTCTCATCGAGGGGGCAGCTTGTAAGCACCTCCCATCCTTCCTCTCTCTGCCTCACTGTGGTTACAGTCCTCAGCTTGGGTTGTAAGATGCCCTGGTAGTTAACCTTACTTCCTCTGGGCTTTGCTATTTATTTGTTCATTTGTTTATTTACTGTGTACGTGCATGAACACATGGACACATACGTATGTTGAGGTCAGAGGGCAATCTCAGGTGTTGTTTCTTAAGAACACTTTCCACTTTTTTTGTTGTTGTTTTTTTTTTTTTTTTTGAGGTAGCAACTTGCTCTAGCTCAGGCTGACCTGGAATTCACTATGTAGTCTCAGGGTGGCCTCGAACGCATGATGATCTTCCAACCTCTGCCTCCCAAGTGTTGAGATTAAAGGCGTGCACCACCACGCCTGGCTACTATCCACATTTTTTTTTTTTGAGGTAGCAACTTGCTCTAGTCTAGGCTGGCCTGGAATTCACTATGTAGTCTCAGGCTGGTCTCGAACTCTCAATGATCCTTCTACCTCTGCCTTCCAAAAGCTGGGATTAAAGGTGTGCGCCACCATGCCCGACTGGTCCACCCTTTTGTGATACAGGGTCTTTCGTTGGTCTGGAGCTAAGCACCTGGGCTAGATTGGCTGGCCAGAAATCCTCAGGGATCTTTCGATCTCTTCCTCCTTGGTGCTGGGATTCTAAGCCTGCGCCATTACTCCGGACCTATTCCATAGGTTCTGAGGACGGAAGGCAGCTCCTCAGGCTTGTGATGTAAGCGTTGGATCGACTGAACCATCTCCCCAGTCCTTCCAGGCTTTGTGCCTTACTTGAACTTGTTGTCCTAGGAAGTCTCTCCCAGTCACCTTGGCTCTCCTAGGCCCCAGCTCAGAGCCTCTCCCACACCTCAGCTTCGGTTTCTCTTGCTCCACATGTTCCCTTCTCCCTACCTGCCCAAGTTCCATCCCTTCTCCAAGGCCCGGGGCAAGCTTGCGTCCTATGTAATAGCTGCAGTTGTCCACCACCCCCTCCTGGGACCCTGTCTTGGCTCTAGCAAAATAATGGGCTCTGTGTCACCAGTCCTGAGTTCAAATCACGGTTGCCCCTTACTAGCTGTGAACTGGCACAAACCACCCACTCTCGCTAGCCTTGGGTGTCCACATCTGCAGGGTGAGAGGAGCCCCACCCACTGCCCTCGGCTGCTGGATAACTGAGCTGATGACTGTTGCAAGTCCTTGCCAGCTACGTAATGCCTTTTGGTTGCTGATTGTTATTGTGGTTGTGTCTTCTTTGAAGCGAGGAGGAAGTGAGGCTTAGATCCCTTTTATGTCCCTGGAATGCACATCACAGGTAGTTAGTGGGCACCTGCGGTTTGTCTGGCTTTGTGCAACGTGTTGGGTTAAAAGTGAAGGCCTCGTTTCCAGCCGGCGAGCTCACACTCTGGGGGAAATAATGAATCCATACATGTGGGATAATGAGACCGTGAGATCAGGCGGGGTGTCATTAAACGTGGCATTGTCTGAGCTTGTCTGAAAGCAGGGCAGGGCTGCTGAGCTGGGGACGAGGGGAGTCTGGGTGATGAGGGAAGACTTCCTGGTAGAGGCCGCCTGGAGCCAGAGCTTTCAGGGCCAGGTGACCCCTGGAGAGGTGGAGAGGACGCAAGGAGCATGGTCCAGCAGAGATCCCTCCGCACACTGTTGACTGTTATCTCCTGGGATTAGGTGACAAGGCTTCCATTCACCAGTGTTGGACTGGGTGCTGCTTTGCCCCCCATCATAAGCTGGGGCTCAAAGCTACTGCTGCTCATTCACAGCCATTGCTCATTTGCAAAGGGGAAAAACCCCAGCCCATGGAGCCTCCAAGTTTGTCTAGCATCCAGCGCAACCCAGGTGGGGCAGAGCTTAGATTTTTTTTTCTTCATCAGTTGAATGGGACCACTAAGAAGAAATCCCCCATCAAGCCCTTCTTTAGCCAGCCTGGGATTTTCACAGGACAGAGAGCCTGACCTGAGGTTGCCAGCTCACAGTGAACCAGTGGTCTGGTGTGAAGGAGAGTCACCCTTCTGGGAGTTAGGATGCAAAAGCCAGCAGGGATGAACTGAGCAGATTGGTGGAGAAGATGCCCTGGGGGAAGGCCTGAGTTGGGGCTGGTTTGTGAGGGCTGAAGCCAGCAGGCTTCAGAAACCACAGAGCAGGAGAAGGGAGCTCTCAGGGTTTGGAGGTGGCACATGTATCTGGAGTTTGTTTGCAGTGGCTAGAAGCCCTAGTGCACCCATATTTTCTCTCTCTAATAAATAAATAAAAATAAGTATCTTTTTTAAAAATGAGAGGGGCTGGAGAGATGGCTTAGTGATTAAGGCACTTACTGAAAAGCCAAAAGACCCAGGTTCAATTCCCCAAGACCCACGTTAGCTAGATGAACAAGGTGTCGCATGCACCTGAAATTCATTTGTAGTAGCTGGAGGTCCTGGCGTGCTAATTTCTTTATTGCTCTCTGCCTCTTTCTCTCTTTCAAGTAAATAAATAAAATTTTTTAAAAAATTTTAAAAAGGAGAAAGTGAGCTGAGCACCAGCTTTCATTTCTCTCTTTCCTAACTGTAAGGTGACCAGCCGCCTCAGCTTCCAGTTGTTATATTTCCCTGCGTGGTGGACTGTACCCCTGAACCATAAGCCAAAACAAACTCTTTCTGCCTTAAGCTGGTTCTTGTATTTATTTGGTCACAGCAGTGAGTAAGGTAACATAGAGGTAGACATCTTCTCGACCCCCACAGAACTAGCCCTGTCCAACTGAGCCATAGCTTTAGGCTCTCCTATCTCTGTGCCTTGGGACTATGTGAGCAGCCTACATTCTGTACCCCAAGTCTCAGGAGTCCCGGGGGAAAGGGAGAGACTAGGGAGGTCAAGCAGTTGCATGGATGGTTTGATCAGAGATCAGGTTGGCTGTTGGCTTGACAGATGCAGGCTCTGGTGAACAGTGGTGTGGCCGTGACTTCAGAAGCCTCGTGTTGGTATGGTGGTGGAGGGTCCCTGCCCGCACTCGGCGACTTCCTTTGTCAAACGAGGGCCTGGGTTTCCTCTTGGCTTCCAAGGAAATGGGGACCTAAGTGGGAGGGGCTAAGATCATTGTCCTCTGGACCGACCACAGATCTGAGTGGGGAAGTAAGGGACCAGGAAGGAGGCAGACCAAGCTAGTGCTCATGAGCCCCCCTTCACCACCTCCTACTTCTTCCCTCTCCGAACCTGTGTTAAATATACCTTCCTTGGGCTGGAGAGATGGCTTAGCGGTTAAGCGCTTGCCTGTGAAGCCTAAGGACCCTGGTTCGAGGCTCGGTTCCCCAGGTCCCACGTTAGCCAGATGCACAAGGGGGCACATGCGTCTGGAGTTCGTTTGCAGAGGCTGGAAGCCCTGGCGCGCCCATTCTTTCTCTCTCCCTCTATCTGTCTTTCTCTCTGTGTCTGTCGCTCTCAAATAAAATAAATAAATAAATAATTAAAATATATATATATATATATACCTCCCTTAGCTTTTGCAAGGAGTAGATCTTGGAGAGAATGGGGCCTTCAAATCAGCCCTGTACTGCTCTCCAGCTTGGCCACTTGCTTGTGGGATGGCCAAGGGAAAGCTATGATGCTTCTGCCACCAGTGTCCTTACCTACACACACGGCTGTCCCATAGTTAAGGAGCATCGCGCCTGAGGACCACATGGCCTTCACACAGGAGTTGGGTCACTGGGGGCTCTTCCCATAAGCCATGCCACCTATCCGGCCAGTAGCTGGATGACCCTTGTCCTTTCCTTCCCTCACTTTAGGTCTGTGTGAGGGGGTGTGTGGACACCAGCCCTTGGCTTTCACACTCCTTCCTTCATGAGAAGCTGGTTGAAGGAACAGCGTCAGCCTGGCCTGTTTGGAGGCTGGCGCTGAGATGGCAGAGGCCGGCGGATGCTCACTGTCTCTTTTGTTTTCTCATTTTCCCCAGCCCTGAGCTGACGCATCACCATATGCTAGTTGAAGATGCAAAGGGAAAGCGCTCGAAGGGGGCTTGGGGAGATGCTCAGTGGGTAAGAGCACTTGCTGTGTAAGCATAAGGACTCAAGTCCAGTATAAAAAGCGGGGTGGACATGCTCCCCCACCCCTGCTACCCCAAGGGACTGACTGAGGTCTTCATGTCCCACAGTGAATACCATAACTCCACTGAGGAGGGCCCCAGCGGAACGAGAGGTGGGGAGAGGGGATAAAAGAATAAAACCTATTATATAAAATAAAATCAAAAACAAGAGCCGGCCGTGGTGGCGCACACCTTTCATTCCCAGCACTTGGGAGGCAGAAGTAGGTGGATCGTCGTGAGTCTGAGGTCGTGCATTCCAGGTCAGCCAGGACTAGAGTGAGACCTTACCTCGAAAAACCAAAGAAGAAAAAAAAAAAAAATCATGATGTAGGGAGCTGGAGAGATGGCTTAGCAGTTAAGGTACTTACCCGAGAAACCTAAGGACCCGGGTTCGATTCCTCAGAACCAGCGTAAGCCGGATGCACAAGGTGGTACATGCGTCTGGTATTTGTTTGCAGTGGCTAGAGGCCCTGGCACACCCATTCTCTCTCTATCTCCCTGCCTCTTTCTCTCTTTCTCAAATAAATAAATACAATATTTTGAAAATCAGGGTGTAGCCTGATACGCATGCCTGTAACCCCCACACTCAGGGGAACAGAAGGGTTGTGAGACTCACTGGTTAACCAGTCTAACCGCCCCTAACCCCTGAAAAACCCCAGCAAGCTCCAAGTTCAGAGAGACCCTGACTCAAGAAAATGAGGCAGGGGGGTAAGAGAGGAGGACGCCCGATGTTCTCCCTAGATCTCCGCACTTGCCCGCACACGGCACTCACCTATACACACCCATGTATAACCATACACTCACACTACACATAAAAGAAGAAGAAAAAAAGGAAGGACTCAAAAGATGACAAGACATGCTAGACATGGTGGTGCACACCTTTAATCCCAGCACTCAGGAGGCAGAGATAGGAGGATTACTGTGAGTTCGAGGCCACCCTGAGACTACATAGTGACTTCAAGGTCAGCCTGACTAGAGTGAGTTCCTACCTCTAACCCCGCCTTACCTCCCTCCTCAAAAAAAGACAACAGCAGAGTTGGAAGCAGGAGCCTGCAGATTCCATTGTTCAGGGCACCTTGAAAGTCTGTTGGTTCCAGACAAGAAACAGCTGTCAGTTGCCTACAGGCCGAGGAGACCCCATGTCAGCTGGGATCTTAGAGGATATTTGTTTTTTTTTTTTTGTGTGTGTGTTTATTATTTATTTATTTATTTGAGAGCGACAGACAGAGAAAGAGGCAGATAGAGAGAATATGGGTGCGCCAGGGCCTCCAGCCACTGCAAAAGAACTCCAGATGCATGCGGCACCTTGGGCATCTGGCTAACGTGGGTCCTGGGGAATAGGAACCTCAAACTGGGGTCCTTAGGCATCATAGGCAAACACTTACCTGCTAAGCCATTTCTCCAGCCCAGGATATTTGTTTTTATTGTGAAAAAGTTTTCTTAAAAAATGATTATTACGTAGAAACTTTGTATGGACATGCCATGCGTTGGTAGCATCATTTCCCTCCTCCCTGCCCCCATTCCACTGAGGGCCCTCCTCAGTGGGATTGCTGGTATTCCCCATAGGGTTGTGGGTTACGAGTTATGAGAGTGACAGAGGTGGTGGACAATGCCTCTGGATATTCCCTCCCACCCTGTGGCTCTTTTAATCTTTCTTCCCCTTCTTCCACAGAATTCCCTGAGCCTTGGTGGTGGGTGTTGCAGTCCGGTTCACATTGCTGGTAAAAATCACCCAATCAAGAGCAGCTTGTGGGAAAAAGAGGTTTACTTTGGCTCACAGGCTCAAGGGGAAGCTCCACGATGGCAGGGAAAACGATGGCATGAGCAGAGGGTGGACATTGCCCCCTGGCCAACATCAGGTGGACAACAATAACAGGAGAGTGTGCCAAACACTGGCGCAGGGACACTGGCTGTAACACCCATAACCCCGCCCCCAGCAATACACTGCCTCTAGGAGGTGTTAATTCCCAAATCTCCATCAGCTGGAAACCCAGCATTTAGAACACCCGAGTTTATGGGGGACACCAGAATCACACCACCGCAGTGGGCGACTTTCAGACCACCTTAGTGCTGCACTCAGCAGCTCCTGGATTTCTGCTTTGGTACATTTTGAGTCTTCTTGCTGTCTGTCTCCACCACCCAGGTGGTTGTCAGGCCGGTCATGGGAGCAGCACTCTTGCTCACCTGGCCAGTTCCTCTGTGGTTTCATCTGGGTCCTGGATGCTGTGTGAGAGCTGGCTCATCTCCTGACAGAGTGTCAGCTATTGGCTTGAAATCTGCAGGTAGGACCCGAGTGCAGCCTTAATTTTTAGCCAGTCTTTGTGAATGATACATAGAACACCAGGCTTCAAAGGCTCTTACCTGCTCTTGGGAAGAGAAATAGATAAGAAAAGCCACCGTGGAGCCAGAAAGGCTTAAGCAGTGGCTCCACACACCAAGACTCTTCTCCAAGGCGTCTCTGTTCCTTGCTGGGCAACAAGGACTTCCTCCTGTATTTTGGCCTATCACTAGGCCAGACTCGTCCCTCACCACATAGAATCCAGCTTACACCTTCCACAGCATTATATTTTATTTTTGTTTGTTTCTTTACAGGGTAGGGTGTTACTCTAATCCAGGCTGACCTGGAACTCTGTAGATTGAGGCTGGCCTCCAATTCATAGTGATCCTCCTACCTCAAAGATTGAAGGGTGTGTGCTACCATGCCTGGCCTTCTACAGCAATTTTTTCCCCCTAAATGTGTAGCCCAGGCTTGCCTCGAACTCCTGATCCTCCTGCCTCTGACTCTTCAGCAATTTCGTACTGGTGAGTGCCACCACAACGGGCCCAGAGTAGTTTTTATGTAGATACCTCTCCCATTCTACCAGGGCTCAGCCAACTATAGGTCAGGTAGCTTATGCTAATAAAGATTTTTAAGAAATATTTTATTTACTTATTGGAGGGAGGGAGGGTAGATAGAGAAAGAGAATGGGCACACTACGGGTTCCAGCCACTGCAAATGACCTCCAGACACCTGCGTCACCTTGTGCATCTGGCTTTATGTGGATACTGAGGGATCTAACCTGGGTTCTTAGGCTTCGCAGACAAGTATCTAAACCACTAAGCCACCTCTCCAGCCCCCAGTAAAGTTTTAAAAAAATATTTTATTATTTATTTATTTATGGGAGAGAGAGAGAGAATGGGCATGCCAGGGCCTCCAGCAACTGCAAATGAACTCCAGATGCATGTGCTCCCTTGTGCATCTGGCTTACATGGATACTGGGGAATCAAATTGGGTCCTTGGGCCTCATAGGCAAATGCCTTAACTGCTAAGCCATCTCCCTAGCTCCCCCCCTCCATAAAGTTTTATTGAGACACAACCACACTCGGTTGTTTATACATTATCAATGATCTTGTGCCAAAGTTGGATTATTACATTGAAGACAGTCTGCTAAGCTGAAATATTAACTTCCCATCCCCTTTGCAAAATGTTTACTGGTACCTGGCTAGAAAGTAGGCCGTTGGAAAGTGGGGACTGGCTCTTAGTCACATTCCAGTCCCTGGACACAGTCTTTTGCAGAAAATGGACTTCCATAAACGCTTAATTAAGGGGGGGTTGGTATCCAAGCTGGAGAGAACCAAAGCAGGGCATCTAGAGTAAACAGTTTAATTACTTAAGAGCAGAGAGGGAGAGCCCAGGTTCAAGGACTTTAAAAGCCTTCATTTACATACACAGAGTTGATAAGCTAATTACACAACAATCTTGTCCTAACCAGTAAAAGCAGCCCCCTAAGGTCTTGTTAGATAACACCTTGTTCACCTAGCAGACTGGAACCGTGGTTGCTTAAAGCCATCAAAGTTCAATTTGCTGTCATCCACACTTGACTTGCCCTCCCCTCCAGTCTCTCTCTTTGGTCAGAAGTTGACTTTGAATAGACATCTCCCTGGATTGGAAATGACTGTGTGTAAACAGCCTGGCGTTTTGAGGATGGCTTTCCTCAGATGGTGGAGGCTGGCTGAGGGCAGTCTGGTTTCCTCCAGCAGGCACCACAGACTTGCTACACAGAAACCACAGCTCCCCCAGGGTGTGGGGAAAGAAAGAAAAGCTTGCGACATGGAAATTCAAAACATATCGCTTCCAAGATGAGCAATTTCTCTCAACCGACCAAAACCAATATAAAAGTATATTTACTTAGAAGTCGACTAGGCAAATGATATTATGCTAATTTCAACTCAACTCCCAGAGTTATTTATAAATAATATTAGATGGCAGGTATGGGTGCATCTTAAGACGTTTGTCATGATGTAGGGGTGGGGCCCACAGAGGTGGAAATGGGTGCAGATGAGAATGTGTCTTTTTAAAAAATAATTTTGGGCCGGGCGTGGTGGCGCATGCCTTTAATCCCAGCACTCGGGAGGCAGAGGTAGGAGGATCGCTGCGAGTTTGAGGCCACCCTGAGACTACATAGTGAGTTCCAGGTCAGCCTTGACTAGAGTGAGACCCTACCTCGAAAAACAAAAACAAAAACAAAATAATAATTTTGGGGCTGGAGAGATGATTTAGCAGTTAACACACTTGCCTGCATAGCCTAGTGACCGGAGTTCAATCCCTCAGTACCCATGTAAAAGCAGACACACAGAGCCATGCATGTGTCTGGAGTTTGCAGTGATGGAATCCCTGGTGTGCACATTCTCTCTCTCTCTCTTTCTTCTCTCTATCTGCCTCTGCTTGCAAATAAGTAAATAAAAATATTAAAAATAATTTTTGTTTGTGTGTGTGTGCGTGCATGCACGCATGTTGGTGTGTTGTGTGGCGCCCCACCCCCCACGTGCTTGCCTACATTGGTGGTGGGATTCATCTGTGGTGGCTGGAGGGGAACATTGGGTGAACCCCTCCATCACTCTTCCTCCTGATCTTGTTTTGTTTTGTGTTTTGGTTTTTCGAAGTAGGGTTTCCCTCTAGTCCAGGCTGACCTGGATTCTGGATTTCACTATGAACTCTCAGGGTGGCCTTGAACGCACGGCGATCCTCCTACCTCTGCCTCCCGAGTGCTGGGATTAAAGGTGTGCGCCACCGCGCCTGTCCTGATCTTGTTTTGAACTAGTCCCTTTGTTTCTGGAAACTTTAGGGGCTCAGATGACTCTCAGGTTTCAGCTCCCCAGCAGGACGGGGTTTATGGGTGCTTGTAGTCATGTCCTATAGGGTATCATAGTTTACATGGAGTCTGGAGGTTCAAATTGTGGGGGCCTCAGGCTTTCTCCAGTCCTCAAGCATGCACAGACAGGGTAGTTCACTACTGAGCCATCTGTCCAGCCTGAGGACATACATTTTGGGGATCCAGAGCTTGTACAATTTCAGGGTCTTTCTTAAAGCACAAGGAGATATCCATACCTTACTTTAAAAAAAATATTAATCTTTTAAATTCTTATTTATTTATTTGAGAGAGAGAGGCTGGGCGTACTAGGGCCTCTCACCACTGCGAACACACTCCAGATACATGTGTCCCCTTGTGCATCTGGCTTACGTGGATCCTGGGGAATCAAACCGGGATCCTTTGGTTTTGTAGGCAAGTGCTTTAACTGCTAAGCCATCTCTCCAGCCCCTATACCTTACTTTTTACAAATTTTACACAAATATATGAACAGTGAACACTCCGTTAGGGACCTTCCAAAGCTTTTCAATGATCTATGCAGGTGAGGAGCTGTGATGTCCAGTTTTTACCAGCTCAGTGGCAAATGGGGCGGAAGTTTGATGAGAACAAGACTGGTAAAACCACCCCATGGACCACAGCCGTGCCCTGAATAGAAGGGAGAGAGCTGGGTGGGCAGCAACGTTCCTTTCTCGCTGCTTCCTGACTGCTGAAGGTGACCAGCTCCTGCCGTCTTCCCTACCCCGATGGACTGTAACCTGGAACTGTTAGCTGAAATAAACGTTCCCCCCTTAAGCTGATTAAAGCAATATTTTATTTATTTATTTATGAGAGAGAAAGAGGCAGGTAGAGAGAGAATGGGTGCCCCAGGGCCTCTAGCCACTGCAGATGAGCATCATGCCACCTTGTACATCTGGTTTTATGTGGGCACTAGAGGTTTAAAACTGGGTCCTTAGGCTTTGCAGGCAAGCGCTTTAACCACTTAACCATCTCTCCAGCCCCCAAATTCTTTTGTTATTTTATTTTATTTATTCATTTATTTACCTCTGAGGTTTCTCACTCTAGCTCAGGCTGACCTGGAATTCACTATGTAGTCTCAGGGTGGCCTCGAACTCACTGCAGTCCTCCTACCTCTGCCTTTCAAGTGCTGGGCTAAGGCATGTACCACCATGCCTGGCTCCCTGAAGCTAATTTTTGTCGAGAAGTGTTTTGTGGTAGCAACAAGAAGGACGCTGATATAAATTCTGGGTGGGTGTTGTGGCTCCCTGTAACGTCAGTGCTCTGTGGTAGAGATGGGGGACCCCCAGGGCCAGCTGGCTAGCTAGACGAGTCAAATCGGCAAGCTCTGGGCTCAAATGACAGATCCTGTCTCAGTAACTAAGATGGAGAGCGTTTCAGTCTTGCTGGAGGAAATCAACCTCTGGCCTGCACATGACAACTTCCACAATTATAGATAATAAACCATGAGAATTCCCTCTCCTCCTCCCCTTCACAAATCCACTCTCCATCATATCCCCTCAATCAGTCTCTCTTTTATTTTGATGTCATCATCTTTTCCTCCTCTTATGAGGGTCTTGTGTAGGTAGTGTCAGGCACTGCGAGGTCATGGAGATCCAGGCTAAATTGTGTCTAGAAGATTGCATTGTAAGCAGTCCTACCCTTCCTTTGGCTCTTACATTCTTTCCGCCACCTCTTTTGCAACGGACCCTAAGCCTTGGGGGGTGTGATAGAGATGTCCCAGTGCTGAGCACTCCTCTGTCACTTCTCAGCACCATGAAGCCTTCTGAGTCAACCCCAATGGCCACTAGAGAAGCTTCTCTTTCGGAATGGCTTTCAGGGTCACCTATGCTGTGTGTCTGCCTAGCTCCCCCTTTAGCACGCCGTGGGCTTGACTAGGCTGCCTGGATCGGTGGGTCCGCTGTTCTGATGGGCTGTGCTGGGTGCTGTGTGGCTGGTCTCCCTTCCCCAGGTCTCCAGTGGTGGCTGGTGGTTGGGGAGGGGAGGCTGTGGAGGGTGCCTGAAGTTGTACGGGAGCTGTGTAGCTGGTCTCCGTGGTCTTCCTCAGGAGCTGCTCAGCTGGTCCCTGCTGTTTCCTCCTTCAGACTTTTGACTTTTCAAGGAGACTGGTGTGATTGGAGGGTCCCCCAGCCAGGGCTCTGCTCCTGCAGCTCAGGAAAAGGTGGGCACAGCATTGCTCTTCCCAGAGCCAAGGACTGGCACTGGTGCCATGACGGGAGCTGATTCTGCCTGCTTACGTGGTTGCTAGAAGTTCTGGGTCTCTCCTGCCTCTCTACTGTTGTTGGTAATTCCTTATACACCTTCACTCTTTGGTAGAAGAGTGTACTGTGGTGTTTTTCTGTGTATTTTTCCCCCAAGGTTGCTATGCCACCATCTTAACAGGAGGTCCCTAAAAATCACTTTTGTAAAAGTAAAAAATTTCCTTTGTTTTATTCTACTTTTTTCCGTGTGTGTGTGTGTGTGTGTGTGTGTGTGTGTGCGCGCGCGCACATGCCGCTATGTGAATGTATGAGGAGGTTAGAGAACAACTTTCTGGAGTCTATCCTCACCTTCCATCCCGTTTGAAGTAGGACCTCTCGTAATTCACTGGCCTCTTCTGAATTTGTGAGGCTAGCTGGTCCACAAGCTTCTGGGAAATTCTCTGTCTCTATCTCCCATCTTTTTTTTTAAATTTTTTAATGCTTATTTATTTATTTGAAAGTGATAGACAGAGAAAGAGGCAGAGTGAGAGAGAGAGAGAGAGAGAGAGAGAGAGAGAGGAGAGGGAGAGAATGGGCGCGCCAGGGCCTCCAGCCACTGAAAACGAACTCCAGACGCGTGCACCCCCTTGTGCATCTGGCTAACGAGGGTCCTGGGGAATTGAGCCTTGAACTGAGGTCCTCAGGCTTCACAGGCAAGCGCTTAACTGCTAAGCCATCTCTCCAGCCCTCTATCTCCCATCTTGCCATTATGTCTTACAGCTGTTACATGCGACCTGGGGATCGAACTCGGGGGTTCATGCTGTAAGCACTTTATCCACTGGGCCATCTCCCCAGCCCTGGGAAGAGCATCTTGATCTGGTCACTTTCTGGGACCAGTAGATGACAGCCAGCCTGTCCTCACTCCATTGTAGCATTATGAGATCAGAGCCCTGAGCCTAGGATGGCCATTTCTTTTCTTTTTTTTAAAAAAAATATCTATTTATTTGAGCAAGTGAGAGAGGGAAAGAGAGACAGAGAATGAGAATGGGTGCACCAGGGCCTCCAACCACTGTAAATGAACTCCAGACGTGTGCGCCCCCTTGTGCATCCGGCTAACGTGGGTCCTGGGGAATCGAACTGAGGTCCTCTGGCTTTGCAGGCAAGCACCTTAATTGCTAAGCCATCTCTCCAGCCCAGGATGGCCATTTCTCTCAGCAAATCTGCCACATCTCCATCCTGGAGTAGTGCCTGCTGGTACCCACAGCGCTTCTGACCGGACAGAGGCATGTCTAGGCTGAGCGCGGGAGCCCCTAAGCTGGGGCTGCATCCTCCACTTCCCAGCCACGTTGGTTTAGATCCCAGGAGGTCAAGCCCAGCCAACCCCGGGCTGAGTGAGGGCCTGGGCTTTTTGAGCTCCTGTTCTGGATTCTTTCCATAAAGCCAGCCCAGGGATTCCAGAAAGCACCTTTCTCTGCAGCCTTCTTCACAACACTACAGATCTCTTCTTCCTAGACTAGGGTTCATACCCAGGAGAGTCCCATGTGAGGCAGCTGCCTCCAAGGAAAATGGAAAGGCCCACTTGGGTTTCTGAGCTATAACATCAGCCCCAAGCCCCCATCTCTCAGAAAAGTTGTTATTAAATTTCGTGTCTGGCCCTGACCTGGATTTAAAGATTTGCAAGAAGACAAATTCCAAACAGATGCCCATTAGGGCCCCGACAGCCGCAGCTTAAAGATAGCATTTACATTCTGCTGGGGTCTCTCTCTCTCTGTCTTCCCCACACAGCCCCTCTCCTGCCTCCAGGGGGATCAATACCTCGGCTGAGGTTACGTGGAGGTGGTCACATTCTTCTAAGCTGTTTGCTCACTGAGTGGTTTGCTCTGCTAACACGCTGGGCACTTCTTCCAACAGGCCTGTTTGCCCAGCATTAGGGCTGTTTGCAGAAACACCTAGCCCAATCTGAGGGGCTCAGCTTTCTAAACAGTTAGTCCCTGAATCTGTCAATCAATAACACCAATTGGGTTCCTGATACGGACAACGAGCAGGGCCAAGTCCAATATTTGCCCAAACGCCACCTCCTCCCCCAGCACCTGACTGCTCCTTCCTCCCCCACATCTTGACAAGGCAGGGCCCTCACCAAAGCGCACAGGCTCCCGGGAAGATCCGATGTTGGCCGACAGGGACCGATTCCAGGAAAGGAGGGCACGCGAGCAAACATGACGGCCCCTTTATGAGAAGTAATTTACTGAAATGCACAGCCATTACCTGCTCATCCAGCCCGGTGTAATTAAAGGTGACAGGCACTGGCTCTGGCATCCCCTGAGTTGGCAAAGCAGCCTGAGTGTGGGGTTGCGAATCTCAAGGTTGCATCTGGGGGTCGGCTTAGACTCACAGGTGATGATGGGCAGGGGGTGGCCACAGGATGTCATCAACCCCATGGAATCTACTATGTCCAAGGACTAAAGAGAGCTAAATTATTAAAAATTTTTTTTTAAAAAGTCAGAGGAGGGGATTGGAGAGATGGCTTAGCGGTTAAGGCACTGCCTGTGAAGCCGAAGGACTCAGGTTCAATTCCCCAGTCCTCACGTAAGCCAGATGTACAAGGCATGTGTCTGGAGTTCGTTTGCAGTGGCTGGAGGCCCTGGAGTGCCATTCTCTCTCTCTGTCTGCCCTCCTCTCATATAATAGGTAAATAAAAATTTAAAAAATTACAGATAAAACAAAAACGAGGTTCACAGGACTGGCTTTCTATTTTAATATGTATGCGCCTCGGGGCGTGAATTCTTTCCTTCCACCTTGCTTGAGACAAGGTTTCCCTGTTTTTGTTGTTTGAGGTAGGGTCTCACTCTAGCCCAGGCTGACCTGGAATTCACTATGCCATCTCAGGGTGGCCTTGAACTCACAGCAATCCTCCCACCTCTGCCTCCCGAGCGCTGGGATTAAAGGCGTGCGCTTTGCGCCAGTCTCGCTGTCTGACGAGCTCCCAGATCCCCCTGGCTCTGCCTCTCGTTGCAATAGGTGCATTGGGACGGCAGACCTGCACTTACATGCGGATGCTGGGGAGTTCCATTTGGGCTGGTAGGCTTGTCAGCAAACCCTTTTACCCACTGAGCCTTCTCCTGGGATTGGGTTTCCTTTGAGGCTGCGGCAAAGTTTTGGGGACACAGTAGAGGCCTTGGCTGTGCAGCACCGGGGATCACTCTAGCCATGGACTCTTCGAGGTTTGTTTCATGTTCCGCACATCTGAGAGGCCCCCCGTGCCTAACTCCGGGTTTGGCTCCGAGTACATGCTTAATAAATGTTTATTGAAAGAACAACCTAACATTTGCACAGCCAACAAAGCCCTTTGTTATACATTGGCTCATTTTATCCTTGAAGAGCAGCTCTCTGTGGTGGGCAGAGGAAGCATTAGTATTCTCACCTTGGAAAGGGAGACTCAGGCTTATCGAGTCATGTGACTCATACACTGTCCCACAGCCAGGACTGGCAGTGCTGGGACTTGAACCTCCAAAGCACTGGTTCCAGGTTTGTGGGTGTACTATTCTGCCTTTGTCATAGCTTCTGGAATGGGAAGGAGGGACTTACAAATAGCTCTGCCCCTTCTTTTACGGTATTGATTACTAAAAGTATTTTTTTGGTGTGTGCTTGTGCGTATGTGTGTGTGTTCGTGTATGTAGAGGTATACATGTGTGCACATGCATGTAGAAGTCAGAGGGTAATCTTCCTTAGGCGCTGTCTACCTTTAAAAAATTAAACATGTCAGCTGGGCATGGTGGCACTGGCCTTTAATCCCAGCACTCGGGAGGCAGAGGTAGGAGGATCGCTGTGAGTTTGAGGCCAACCTGAGACTACACAGTGAATTCCAGGTCAGCCTGGGCTAGAGTGAGACCCTACTTTGAAAAACCAAAAAAAAAAAAAAAAAAGCTATTCATGCAATTGAGAAAAGAAGGAGGAGGAGGAGGAGGAGGAGGAGTAAGAGGGAAGAGGAGAAGGAAGAAGAGGAGAAGAAGGGAGAATGGACACACCAGGGCCACTTGTCACTGCAAATAAACTCCAGACACAGGCACCAGTGTGTGCGCATCAGGTTTTCCATGGTGTGGTAGTTTGCATGTAGGTCCCCCAGGAGACTCAGGTGTTTTATTAAAGCTTGCAGCTTGGGTCTGCAGCCGCTTGACTGGAGGAAGTGTCACTGGGGGCGGATCCTGGAGTCCAGCCCAAAGGTGTGTTTGGGGGTGGACCTGAATTCCAGCTCAAGGGTGTGCAGAGAGGTCTGCGCCCTGGGGGTCCTGCTTGCTGCCAGTTTGGGCTTGCTGCTTTTTGGTATCTGCAGGCTGCTTGGTTGGATGTATGGAAGAAGCCTCTTCTACCACTGATGGAACTTTCCCCTGGGTCTGCAGGCTTGAAATAAATCCCTTCCTCCCATAAACACTGTCTGGTTGGATCTTTGTCTCAGCTTCGTGAAGCTGTCTACAAAACATGGGTACTGGGGAAACTAAACCACGACCATCAGGCTTTGTAAGAAAGTGCCTTTAACCACTGAGCCATCTCTCCAATCCTTACTTTTTTATTTTTATTTTTAATTTTTGGTTTTTTGAGGTAGGGCCTCACTCTAACCCAGACTGACCTGGAATTCACTATGGAGTCGCAGGGTGGCCTCGAACTCACAGTGATCCTCCTACCTGTGCTTCCCCGAGTGCTGGGATTAAAAGTGTGCACCTCCACGCCCGGCTTTATTTTATTTTATTTTTTTGATACAGGGGTCACTCACTGGTTTGAAGAGATTGCCAAACAGACTGGATGGGTTGGCCAGTGTGGCCCAGGGACATGCCATTTTCCGCCTCTCCAGTGCTGGGCCACCACGCCTGGCTTTTTACATGTGTTCTGAGGACTGAGCTGAGATCATTTCCCTTGCGAGGAAGCAGTCACTACCCGGGACATTTAAAAGCTGATCATCAAGGCCTTGGTTCTTAGCTCGAGGTGTGATCAGTCCCTACTGACTCATTCACTGACTGAGCTGAGGCACAGAGAACTCTCTGCTCAGATAGCTTGGAGCACTGGGGATTCCCTGAGACTCTGGCTGTGCGGGGTCTCTGAGGAGGAGGAGTTGGGGAGCTCCAGTGGAGATTTTTCTGGATGCAGGGGGCCCTCAGCATACCTAGACCACTGTGATGGGAAGCTGTGTGGTGGGTGGGCCACCTCACCACTGACACCTGCCAGATTGGGCGTGGCTGTGATTTCTAGGCACTCCCCCCTCCTCCAAGAAGTGGCATAGATGTGACATAAGTGACAATCAACCATTACTTGTATTTTATTTCTGTCTCTGCTTTCTTTTGCCCCTGAGATGTTGGGATGGTGGGTTAATGTCCCTGAGCAAACATCTCTTAGTCTACAAACTGGGACAATTAGGCATATGCCACAGGGCTGTGTGGATGAGGAGAGCCAGGTGGTTTGACATTGCCCAGCATGGTGAGTGGCACCCAGAAGGAAAGACACCAACAGCTCCTGAGAGACACTCCTGACATGACATTTATGACATGTCACAGTTACTACCTCCTTGCTGGGACAGAGCAACCAGCCAGAAGCAGCTTCTGGGAGGAAAGGGTTTTATTTCAGCTCACAGTCTTGAGGGGTATTTTCATCGCTGCTGGGGAAAGCATGGCAGAGCAGGGGCCCGGGTGTCACGTCAGGTCACATCAGCTGGGAGGTAACAGTAAAAGTAAACTGGCTAGTTAAGCCCCAGTAGAGCAAACTAAATAAACCCCAAGGTCTGTCACCAGCAATGTAGCACCTCCAGCAAGGCTCTCCTAGCTGGGAATTGAGTAAGAGGTTGAATCACAAATACATGAGGCCATGGAGGGACATTTTACATTCAGCTCTGTGACCTGGAGCAAGTACCCTGCCGCGTGGAACTCAGGTTCCTCCCCTGAGAAGCTGGGAGTGAGGTATACTAGTTTGCTTCCTGGGCTGATGTCCTGATGTTGGAGAGAGGTGATGGCTAAGCCCAGTCCTGACCAGAGTGCCAACTGCTTAATAAGAAATGGCTTGTGTCACCAGGCATGGTGGCGCACGCCTTTAATCTCAGCACTTGGGAGGCAGAGGTAGGAGGATCGCCATAAGTTCGAGGCTACTCTGAGATGACAGTGAATTCCAGGTCAGCCTGGGCCAGAGAGAGACCCTACCTTGAAAAACCAAACCAAACCAAACAAAAAAAAAAAAAAAAAAAAAAAAAGAAAGAAAGAAAGAAAGAAGGAAAGAAAGAAATGGCTGTGTTAGGGCTTAGCTTAGAGGGATGGCTTAGTGGTTAAGGCACTTGCTTGCAAAGCTGAAGGACCCAGGTTCTATTCTCCAATAGACATATAAGCCAAGTGCACAAGGTACTGCATGTGTCTGGAGTTTGTCTGAAGCGTCTGGAAGCCCTGGCACACTTCTTCCTTCTCTCTGCCTTTCTCTCATAAATAAATGAATAAATACAAAAGAAATGGCTGGTGTCATGTCCCGGGCTCTCCCAGGAGACCTTCATCAGAGAAGCTCAAATCCAATGCCTGGTAGAGCCCAGAGCTTACTGCAAATCTTACCTCAGGGAAGGTGTTTCCACCAGCCCGTGGCTCTCTGATGAACTTGGAACAGACAGACCCCATGGCCCCTTGCACAACCTTCCTCAAATATAAATGGTCTCTACAGAAACCATGTGAGAGGACATTTTTGTTGTCAATAACAACGACAGTAATTTCTAGGCACTCGTCTTGAAATCATAGTCTACTTGTAGGCAACTTTCATCCTCTACTGGCTGTTAGGTGCAGCACCTAGAATAACAGTTTCAGCATTCCCTATCCCTCAGCACCCTAATTGGGACCATATCCTGACTTTCTGATTGATAGTGAATATGGTTCCGGCTCTCCATGAAGGCCTGCTGGTGTGCTAACCCACATATTTTAGGGACTTCTGATGTATCATCTAATTTAATCCCCCAACCCTGTGAGGGAAATTACTTTTAACTCTACTGAGCCTTAGAGAAGGTAAGAGGCTTTACACAAGGGCACACAACTTGCAAAAGACACAGTGGTGATTTGAGCCCAGACCCATGAGCATTCGGGGTTCTAGCTCTTTTTTTTAAATTTAAATTTTATTTTATGAGAGAGAGAACATGGGCACACCAGGGCCCTCAGCCATTGTAAATGAACTCCAGATACATGCGCCACCTTGTGCATCTGGTTTACATGGGTCCTGGGGTATTGAACTTGGGTCCTTTGGCTTCACAGGCAAATGCCTTAATATCTAAACCATCTCTCCAGCTCTATAGTTCTTAACTAGTTATCTTTCTTTCTTTCTTTCTTTTTTTTTTTTTTAATTTTCTTTGCTCTTGAGAGAAAACAGGCCTAACTCAGGGAGCTCTGGTCAAGACAGCCGCCCTGCAATATGTTTCTAAGAACAGGAAAGGATACACACACAAAAAGTCCTCACCTAACTCCACAGAACATCCTATATGCATTCCACCCACTTGTAAGGATCTGGTTGGTTCTGGGCGGAAGCTTCCAGGAGCATTTCCACGTGGGGAGGAGTTGTTGAGTGAACATAATGCAAGAGGATGTTTGTAGGGGAAGCACCGGGCCCACAGAGGCAAACAAGCTGTTTGCATGCATTCCCAAGCCCTTGCTGAGCCACCCTTTTCCACACCAATAATTGATAGACTACTCTCAAATTATTATTTGTTCATTAACGTGAGTCCCCCCAAGGGCTCACTAAGCAACACTTTATTAGCCTGGATGGAGTCATATATTTTAAAGTAATAAAACTACATTATTTTTAAATTATTTTTTAATGTGGACTTTCCAGCCCCTGACTGCCCTCTCTGATAGATCTGAATTAGTGAGTTTTAATTGTGTGTAGAAGAAAGCAATAAAATCATCATTACTAAAATGATGGGGTGTCTCACTCACGGCAGGCACCGTGCAGTGCTGTTCCGCTCGGCCTCCTGGAGCCAGCCACGGACACGGTGGGCATCATATGCCCTCATTGCATAGCTGCTGGGCTCAGCTGAGGGGTGTCGCCGAGGTCTCCCCGTGAATGAGTAGTGTAGGCGAGTCAAGGCCAGGTTCAGTGCTCCTAAGGTCACCCACACACACTCTGCCATACCCACAGGACCAACCATGGTATGAGCACAAGATGATGCTGCATGAGGCTGGTTTTTTAGGGGCCAGTAAACATGGATTAGTGGAAACAGAAAGGGAAGACATATTAAGAGGAAGGATACAGAGATGCCTCAATGGGTAAAGTGCTTGCTGCGCAAGTATGAGACCTGAGTTCTGATCCTCAAAGAGTCCACACGATAGATGGACGTTACAGTAATCCCAGCCTACCTTTAGCAAGATGGGAGATGGAAACGGAAGGCTCCCCACTGATGCCCACGGCCTAGCTAGCCTGGCCAATACAGGGGCGAATAATGAATGGTCCTGCCTCCAGCAAGAAGGAAGGTGAGGGCTAACAATGAAGCTGTCCTTTGACTTCCACACACACGCACTAGCATGTGTGTACGCACACCTACCTACACGAACATTCAGCCACATGGGTGCATCAGATGTTCCTAAGGAGCATGGAATTCTCAGGACTGCAGCATAGACAACTTGTGGGTGTTTGATGGCGTTTCTAGCCTGATGCTCTGTGAATGTGAACTTGAGACCACAGGACACAGTGCTGAACTCGTCCATCAAGTTTCATTCAGTGGCTTATCACATAGATTTCCGTTTTACCAACCTCACGATCATGAGAGCCAGTGTCAAGACAGCATATCTCCCTCTCACCATCTCTTTTTCTATGCATATATACCCGTATATACATGTACATATGTGCACACACACACACACACAAATGCATGTATATATACATTACTTGTGCGTTCTTCTCCACACCTATTTAAATGTCTCTACCTTGTTATACTTCCTGTAATGGTTAATCTTGGTTATCAACTTGAGAGAATTTCGAATCATCACCAATCCCTAGGCATGTCTGTGAGAGATTTTCTAGGGTATTTGAGGTGGGAGAATCCCCCCTAAATGTAGGTGGTGCTCTTCCATGGGCTGGGTGAACTGACAAGGGGAGAGCTGGCAGAGTATGGGTTCTCTGCTTCCTGATTCTGGATACAACGTGGCCACCGCATCCTCTGGCCTTCCCATGCTGTTCCTACCATGATGGGCTGTATCCCCTTCAACTGTGAGACAAAATAACCCCTTCCATCCTCAAGTTGCTTTTGTCATGGTGTTTGTCACAGCAATGAGGAAAGTAATTAAGACACTACCCATGAGTTCATTTTCTCGGGAGAACCCTGAGTAGTCCATGTGGAGAATTGCCCTCTTAGGAGGAGGCTTGTCAATGGAGTGGTGACTCGGAAGTCAGTAATAACAAGCAAGAGGCCCAGGGTAGCCATTTTCCTTGTGAGCAGTGAGTGCTTTGGTCTACAAGTTGGGGTCTACTGTAGGCAAGGTAAGTGAGGAAAGAGTGGAGTTCAGCAGTAGTTTGCCTAGTGTATCAGTGATCGTTGCTGTGACCAAATACCTGACAAAAAGCAGTTTAAGGCAGGAGCAGGCTTATTTCGCTATCCAGTGCCAGGGGGACACGTTCCACCATGGCAGGGGAAACATGGCAGCAGGAGCGGGAAGCCAGCTGGTCACACTGTGTCCATAGTCAGGAAGCAGAGCAGACGAGTGTGAAATTGGTCCAGGGGAAGATAACCTCAAGGTCTGTCCCCAGTGACTCACTGCTTCCTGAATAGCTCCATAACCCAAAGGTCCCACTACTTCCCAAACAGCGCCACCAGCTGGAGACCAAGTGTTCAAACACACCAGCCTTTGGTGGTGGACATTGTACATTCCAAACACAATGCCTGCTGGGCGTGGTGGCACATGCCTTTCATCCCAGCATTTAGGAGGCAGAGATGGAAGGCCACCCTGAGACTACATGGTCAATTCCAGGTCAGCCTGAGCTACAGCACGACAGAATCTCATGTGTTAGTCATGCTTCTCTAGAGGAACAGAACTGCTAGAATGAATTATTTTAAAAAAGGGAATTTATTGGATTAGCTTGCGGTAGTCCAATAGCAGTTGCAGGCCTGAGAATCAAGGAACCCAGTGACTTCTCAGTCCATGTGGCCAGATGCCTCAGCAGTCCCAATTCATCTGGCACTGAAGGCCTGGAGGCTTCCTGAGGAGCCGCTGGGTTTCCATCCACGTGGGTCTTCAGTCCACACTGGAAGGCAGTGAGCAGCTCCAGCAGCCAAGTGAGAGAAAGGAAGGAAGGAAAGAAGGGGCTCTTTTCACCCAGAGCTTCCTTATATCAAATCCCCTCTGAGCAAGGTGCTGGCTCTGGGGGAAGGACTCACTCTGGGGGAAGGACTTCCTCCTTCAGTGAACCCTTCCTTTAAGCAGCCTCAGGGATCCACCCGAAAGGGATTTCTATGGATTGCTAAACAGATCAAGTTGACAACACCTTACCTATCACACCTCACAAAACAAAAACAAAAACAAAAACCAACCCCAAACAAAGAAACACACACACACATCATGTAGTTTGCACGCCCTGAGTTCCACCCTCTACATTGAGTCAAAAGTGCGAGGCATGGCCAAGCAGTCAAGGCCACACCGGTCAGTGACCTTAAACTCACCTGCCTCCTTCCTCCGCAGTCTTCAAGGATTGCTTGTTTATTATTTCAGGCAAATGTCAGCTCTGGAAGGGATACTGGAGACAAAAAAAATTGCAGCTCTCATTTTGCAGATAGAAAGCCAAGTGTCTGAGAACATCTATCATAGCGCTAAAGGTCCCAGATCATCTTCCACACGAGCAATCCCCTCTGCGCAAACACATTGTGTCTTTTTTCTTTTTCTTTTTTTCCCCCACAAGGTAGGGTCTCACTAGCTCAGGCTGACCTGGAATTCACTATGGAGTCTCAGGGTGGCCTCGAACTCACGGTGATCCCCCTACCTCTGTTCTGTCTCCCTAGTGCAGGGATTAAAGGCGGGCACCACCACATTTGTTTTCATATTTTGGTGCACCTACCTGTGACCACGACACGGCGAACTGTAGAATATGTGAACTGTTTTTGACTCCTTTGAGAAATACTCAAAAGAATGAAATCGGAAGGCGTGTAGGGATTGCTCTGAAGGTGCCTTTTGCATCCACATGGGGCGCCTTGTGCAACCCTAGCTGTGTGGCCTGCAGCCGGGCATGTCCAGACCACCAGAGTCCTAGCCAGGCAAGCCGCCCTGGGGAATACCAGCGGGGTTTAGCTCCACTGGAGTCGGAATCGAAAGGCTTGTTCTTATTAGGAAAGTCAATTGTCCAGGATGGACCAGGGTATCCATTTCGTCTCCAGAGCCCTTTCCTCAGGCAGTGCAGAGGCCACTCTTGTCATCTTTTTATTCTCACATTGCCTCCATAAAGGGACCAAAGTTCTGCAAGAGCAGGAGTTGTAAGAACGACTACCCCTCGGGGCCCTTAGTGGCTTACAGGAAACACAGGCATTGCTGAGTCCCCGAGGCTATAAAGCGCTCACCCAACATACACAGCTATTATTTTTTGATATGTCTCAAAGGAGAGGGGGGTGAAAGAGGCTCTTGAGTTGGAGACTATTGCCGCTTCGAATCTTTACATGTCACCAGGAAGTCACAGTCTGAGAGTTCAGGCAGTGTTAACTGAGGGTCACCTCTGTATACAGCATTTTGTGAGACTCATCGATCAGAACTTCTTCGTGGACGGGCAGCAGAACGGCGCTGTTGCAAGTCCAGTGCCAAATTATCTTGGGCTATCTTAGCACACCTAGATGACCATGTTGCCTACCTCTGTGTGTGACCTCACGTCTTTGTGACTATTGGCTGAAATCCTTCTGGAATGTATAAAGAGACTCCTTTGCTCCCACCAACCCAAAGGCTAGGGATGTCATCAGAAACAACTGGGCCCGGCAGTAGAAATTTCCCCTCTTTCTTCTTCTTCTTTTTAAAATTTATTTATTTGAGGGAGAGAGAGAGAGAGAGAGGGAGAAAGAAGGAAAATGGGCACTCCAGGGACTACAGTCACTCTCCAAACAAACTCCAGACTCATGTACCACCTTGTGCAACATCTGGCTGACGTAGGTCCTGGGGAATCAAACTGAAGTCCTTTGGCTTTGCAGGCAAATACCTTAACCGCTAAGCCATCCCTCCAGTCCCCAAACTTCCCCTTTGCTATAACCTGCCTGCCTAATGTTTCTGACATATTTTTAAAAAGTGTCTTGACTTGTGATTTTCTTTGTTCTGTTACTATAAATCTTTCATAAAATTGTTACCATTTTAGAACATGAAATTTGGGGTATTCTGAATTTGTGTTCCCCCTAGCTGTCTGTATTCTCCAGGTTTTTGTCTCCAAGAGTTCTATGCAATGCCATCGTTTCCAGCAGAGCATCAGGTCGGGTCTGGTCTATGATCCTGCTTCCATGATGTTAACAAAGTCCTGTACCTGTTTCTTCAGGATCAAGAGGGCCCAAAGAGAGGTTGGAGAGATTGCTTAGTGGTTAAGGCGTTTGTCTGTAAATCCTAACAACCCAGGTTCAATTCCCCAATAAGTACATAAAGCCAGATGCACAATGGCACATGTGTGTGGAGTTCATTTGCAGTGGCAGGAGGTTCTGGTACATCCCCTTTCTCTCTGCAAACAAACAAACAAGCAAACATATATATATATTTATACACACACACACACACACACACACACACACACACATATTCATTTATTTATTGAAGAGAGAGAGTGAGAGTGGGCATGCCAAGGCCTGTAGCCACTGCAAACAAACTCCAGATGCATGTTCAACCATGGGCATCTGGCTTATGTGGGACCAGAAGAATCGAACCTGGGTCCTTAGGCTTTGCAGGCATGTACCTTAACTGCTAAGCCATCTCTCCAGCTCTCCCCCACTTTTTCTTTAAAGAGGGTCCAAAGAGATGGGAAAAGGAGACCAGACATGATGAGTGTCAACTGCTTTTCAGAGGAGGAAAGGAAGACTTAGAGAAGTCAAGAGGGAGGTCGAACCCCTTCCTCCCCACAACTAACTGTGTCTTCCCTGCAGCACGTTTGAGGGGCATATTCAACGGCAGCCCCAGGCTCTCTGATTTCAAGGAAACACGGAGCACACATATTGCAGATTTGGGATCGTAATGATGACCTGTGTGCCTGACCCTAGGATAATTGCGCCTATCAGGTGAGACCGTCTCTCTCTCTCTCTCTCTCTCTTTCTCATTCTCCCCTTCTGTTTTGTTTTTTGAGGTAGGGTTTCACTGTAGCCCAGGCGGACCTGGAATTCACTATGGAGTCTCAGGGTGGCCTCGAACTCACTCACGGTGGTCCTCCTACCTCTGCCTCCCGAGTGCTGGGATTAAAGCCATGCGTCACCACGCCTGGCAATTCTTCCCTTCTGGAATCTCAGCTTAAGTCCCTCAGTGGGTGGCACTCCAAAGGTCAGTAGAGTCAAAACGGATGTGAGCTTTACAGAACAACAAAAATATAATGAAAGACTCAGGCACAAAGATTATGGTTCCTCACCGAGGGACTTGAGATACTGTCCCTGAGTGTGATCTTTTGACCACTACCCCCACCCACTCAGTATTTCTTGGCCAGCAAGGAACGAGTGGACTTTGCTTATAGGAGAGACAGTGAACTGAGGGCTTGGTGACCCGAGTGTCACAGGCCGTACTAACTAGCCTTTATGAATGGCCTGTCAATATTTCTAGCTCTTTGTCTCTGGGCACTTGGAGGGTCTTATATCTAAGGCCCCTTGTGTCTTTGTGGGGCCTTGTGGCTAAGCGTGTGTGTGTGGCCAATGCAGGAAGGTCTATTGGCTATTTGATGCCCTCAGTCTCTCCATTTCTGTCCCTGTAGCCACCAACATTTAAGGCAGTGATGGTTGCTATACCCTCAACCTGGGCCCCAAAGAGAGGAAGTTAGGAAGTAACATCCACAGACAGTCCACCAGAGGCAGCTTTCAGTTATTATTTTTTTTTTCTTTTTGAGGTAGGGTCTGGAATTTACCGTGTAGTCTCAGGGTGGCTTTGAACTCACTGCAATCCTCCTACCTCTGCCTCCCTAGTGCTGGGTTTAAAGGTCTGCGCCACCATGCCTGGCTGAATTTTTTGAGATAGGGTCTTGCTATGTAGCCCAAGCTGGCCTAGAACTTGAGGTTCTCCTGGCTCAGCCTGCTGCATCTAGGCTTACAGGGGTGTCCTATCACCTTCATACACCTTTGTTTTCCTAGTCAGGTCTAACCCATGACCCGTGGGCTGCTTCCTATGAATGTGACCCGACCTAAAACTGCTAATGTACTTAAAACATTAAGAGATTATTATTATTGTTATTTGTTTTTATTCTTTGGTAACTTGACTGCATGGTTCTTGAGGGTGAGCTTTGTAGGTGACAATATAGTGTCACAACGGCAGAAGGTCCCACACACCTGTAGGGGGTTGTTTGTTGTTTGATCTACCCCGGGTATAACCCTTACGCTTTCCCAGATCATCTTGTACAGCAGATGGAGGGACTGCTACAAACTAGGGCAACCCAGGAGGAGACAAGTGGCATGCCTCAGTCTCCCCTGCCAGCCCCAGTGCTATCCTCGGGCCATGGCACAGGAGTGCCAAACAGCAGAGGGCACCAGAGGCCTGTCTGTGCCAGGCAGCCTGTTTTGGTGGCATTGGGCGGGTGTGGGTGAAGAAGGTGCCGGTGCTGTAGGAGGTGGCACTCAGCTGCCAACGGGGACAGCTCAGGGATGCTCCTCTGTGGGCCACTGTGGCTCTGAGCAAGTGCCCGTGTTCTCTTGAGTAGGGGGCGGGGACCGTCTGAGACCGGGGGCCACGGGTCTCAGCGGCTTCCGCAGAGCAGGCCTTGCGGGAATGGGTGCTCTCGCTCTCTTGGCCCAGCTCTGACTTCCATTGTCACATGTCGGGAGAGGTCGAGGAGGGCCAGCCAGGAGCCAGGACAGACCACAGCGGGGTTCTGGGTGCAAATGACCAGTTGGAACAGCTCAGGACAATGTGGCTTCAAGGCTGTCCCCAAGGTTCCTCCTCTCTGACATCTCGAATCCCACCATTATACTCCTGCCTATTTACCACCCTGCTTTCATTTTTGCACAGTGAACCCCTAGTGTGTGTGTGTGTGTGTGTGTGTTTTCGGGGAGGAGGGAAGTGTGGACAACAGAGAGAGCCACACTAGATTGATGCTGTTGGGGAATGGATTCATCAGTTTACAGTACAGTGTTGGACAAGAACTCTGTGTAGCATCTGCCTTCACATTGCTAGGACAAAACACCCAGCCAGGAAGAAAAATGTGGGCTTATTTTGATTTATAGTTTATCATATATACACATATATATATGATATATATAAAATATATATGAATAAAAAATATATATGTTTTGAGGTAGGGTCTCACTGTAGCCCAGGCTGACCTGGAATTCACTGTGTTGTCTCAGGGTGGCCGGCCTCAAACTCACGGTGATCCTCCTACCTCTGCCTCCCAAGGGCTGTTGACCTAATAGTTTTTTTTTTTTAACAAGAACGCGAACTCCTTTTTTATTTTTTTAAATTTTTATTTATTTGAGAGTGACAGAGAGGAGGAGGAGAGAGGGAGAGAGATAGAGAGAGAGAGAGAGGGAGAGAATGGGTGCGCCAGGGCTTCCAGCCATTGCAAATGAATTCCAGATGTGTGCGCCCCCTTGTGCATCTGGCTAACGTGGGTCCTGGGGAATTGAGCCTTGAACCGGGGTCCTTAGGCTTCACAGGCAAGTGCTTAGCCACTAAGCCATCTCTCCAGCCCCTGACCTAACAGTTTTGAGGAGAAGTTTCATCACAGAAGGAAAGCATGACACAAGCAGGTGGCCAGGTGTCACATCTTGTTACATCAGCAGGGAGGGAGCAGTGAAAGGGAGCTTTCCCGACACCCAGCGGGGCTATACTGTCAGAGCGAGACACGCACTTCTTCCAGCAAGGCTCCTCCTTCCAAAGACTCCACCAGATGGGGATTAAGTACGATTAAGCATTACTCACAAACAACATGAGTCTATGGGGGACATTTTATACTTAAGCCACTAAGTTCCACCACTGTATTCCCTCTCACAGATTCACTTTCATCCTCTGTAAACAGAGACTTGGGGGCCTGTGGAGCTCTGAGCCACTGGGTCTCATAATTTAAGATCCAGGTGTTGCTGGTCGGGAGCAGGGAGACAGCTTAGTACTAGGCAAAGGATGAGCTGGGAGAGGGGAAGACAAGGAACAGGGCACGGAGAGTCACTAGCTGGCCTGTGACATTCTGCCAGGAGTGGTTCCAGCCCCAGCACCTGCTTACTTTTCCTTTAGCCTTGGCGTGTGGCTCAGTATTGACACTTCCCTAGATCCCATAAGATCAAGGTCAGGCTAAATCGGTCACCCTTGGCCCTAGTTGGCTCCCTAGCAGGAGCGGTTGCTAATGTGCCTGCGTTTCCTGCCCTCCCTCCCTGTCTTTTGTATGTCCCCATGCCTTCCCTTCTGGTTCTGCTCCCCCTCACATAGGCAGGAGGCTTGTCCTCCAGAAAGCCAGGCAGTGGGGTTACGTGAGCAGTCACCTTGGGGTGGGGTGGTGGCCGCTTTTCTGTGGGGCACCCCGATGTGAAGTGGTGGGGTGCTATTTCTTGGGCTGCCTCTGTCACTCCTCTCCTAAGAAGCCAGATCCTTGATGCTCCCTGTGAACAGGTGCCACCAATGTCTTCCCAGAAAGAGCCTGGGGAGCTTTCGAGGTCACCCCTGCGTGGGGCTGGCTGTTTAAGCAGTCCTCCTTTTCCCTTAGGCTCAAACCCTGGGTCCTTGGGGATGTATCAGGGAGCCAGCTACATCCTGGCTACCTGCAGCTCTGCAGCACCGCACTTGAACTCTGGAGGTTGATAGCGTATGAAGGAGCTAGTCTTTAGCAAGTCTCAGGCCTTGGGAGAGCTCCTGAGTGACTTGGTTCTCCCAGATGCCTGTGGCCTTCCTGAGGCCTCCAAGATGGGGGATCTGATATCTCCCTCCCCCTGTCTTATGGGGACTGGCCTTCAGACCCTGGTGAGGGTCTTGTTATCCCTCCAATGCCCACCAGTCATCATCAGGCCCATCAGGATGCAAAGTCTTCAGAGACAAGACATAGAGATGAAGAACCGGAACGTGGGGTGCAGAGGCGGTTGGGAGCTAGGTGGGGGGGCAGTGGAGGAGCAGCTTTGAGAGGTCCTTGGAGGGTGGAAGTGATCTAGCTGGGTGACCTCTCCGACGTGAGGACGGGGAGGAGCGGGAGGTGAGGAGGGCTCCTGTTCTCACTTCAGATGGCGTGGAGCTTCTCGCCACTCACCAGGATGGAGGGGGGTGTGTTGCGAGTGTGAATTCAGCGGTAGATCTGCTGTTTGAAAGTCCGTGGACGTTGCCCGAGGGGATGCCCGACGGGAATCTGGTGTGGAGTTTGGCAAGAGATTGTCCCTGGAGAAATGGCTGGAGTGCCACTGTGAATGAGGCAATGTTCACATCCTGGGGGTGGCAGTGAAATGATTAAAAGGCAGATAGCAAAGGGAGATGGAGAGCAGGCTTTTGAGAGGTGCTGGGAGCAGGAGGGTGGGTGGTGGAGTATAGAAGGAACGCTGAGACAAAGGGGTCATGGAGGGCAAAATGCCCCATGGAGAAGGAGCCTTCAAGGGCTGCCATAGGATCATGGAGGCAGCTGGAGAGGTGGCTTAGCGGTTAAGGCATTTGCCTACGAAGCCTAAGGACCCAGGTTTGATTCCCTAGAGGCTTGGTCATGAGAAGGAAGGACATCAGTTTGAGTCTGAGAATGGAGAGAAGAGACAGCTGCAGAGGATGCCAGTGGCAGAGCTGGGTGCTACCCCGTCTGCTCCTGGCTATGCAACCTTGAACCCTGAGCGCAGGAATGGTGTCCAGTGCTCGCCTGCTTGGAAGTGACTTGTCCAGTGACCCCAGGTAGGATCCAAGGACAGAGACTTGTTTTTTAGATTGCTAACTTGAATGTGTCACCTCTTCTACCTCTCTACCCCCAAAGGGAGTAAAAATAAAAAACAAAACAGGGCTGGAGAGATGGCTTAGTGGTTAAGCGCTTGCCTGTGAAGCCTAAGAACCCCGGTTCGAGGCTCGGTTCCCCAGGTCCCACGTTAGCCAGATGCACAAGGGGGCGCACGCGTCTGGAGTTCGTTTGCAGAGGCTGGAAGCCCTGGCGCGCCCATTCTCTCTCTCTCTCCCTCTATCTGTCTTTCTCTCTGTGTCTGTTGCTCTCAAATAAATAAATAAATAATTAACACAAATAAAAACAAAGAAATAAACAACAACAAAAAAGCAATGCACAGGGAGTTTCCAGTTCTTCTCCGGGCCCTGGAAATGATGACGTAGTCTGGGAAAGATGCCAAGGCTTGTTTGGAAGGGCATGTTGTGGGGTTTTGATTCAGGTGTCCCTCCATAAACTTAGGTGTTATGAAAGCTAGGTTCCCAGCTGATGGAGATTTGGGAATTAACACCTCCTGGAGGCAGTGTATTATGGCTATTATAGCCAGCTCCCCCATGCCAGTGTTTGGCACACTCTCCTGTTGCTATTGTCCACCTTATGTTGGCCAGGGGGTGATGTCCACCCTCTGCTCATGCCATCATTTTCCCCTGCCATTGTGGAGCTTCCCTTCAAGTCTATAAGCCAAAATAATTCCTTTTTTCCCCCAAAGCTGCTCTTGGTCGGGTGACTTCTGCCAGCAATGCGAACCTGACTGCAACAGCATGGGTACCGAGTGGCTGGTACGGGGACCCCTTTTCTCTGGGGCTTCCTTGTGCCCCCAGCCTCTCTGGTGGCTTCTGGACACTGAGCGAGGCATCCAGGGAGACACTGTGGAGGCCCACTCCTCTCTCTGCAGGACTGGACGTCTAGAAACGTTAGCCTAAGGCAGCAGTCACCAGGGGGAAGGAGGTCTATTTAATGTGGCCACCTTGCAAAGAGGAACTCGGAGGTCCAGTGAGTTACTAAGCCTACCTCTGGGGTGCTGATGGGAGATTTGGTTTTAAGCAGTGGGCAAGGGACATGCCTACCTAAGCAGTCCTGGTCAAGGTGTGATCCCAGCCACCCCTGGCCCATCACTGTCTGGGCTCCCACTTCCCGGCAAGGTGGCCTGGTAAGTTGTGAGCACTGTGTGGAATTTCTCACCCAGGAACCAAGCAAACCCTGAGCAGATACTGCCTTCCAGCCTTTCCCTTCCCCTACCATGAGACTGCTGGGGAAATGTCTCCTTGTTTGAATAGTCAGATCACCCAAGGAAAGGGAGCATGCATCTCTCTTTAGAATACCTTCACTTTGGCCAGGACGGTTGCATCTGTGGGTTTCCTGTGGTCACCCAGATACATTCATCCTGTGAGACTCTTGGTGACTTTCTCCTTCTTTTGAAGGCTCCTGGGGCGGCGGGTGTGTGTGGGGGGGTTGTAACATATTTACTTAGTGTGTCCCTAGTCTACCCTTCCATAGGCCTAAATGAGGATGGCTTGCCAATAAGGATTTGCAGAATTATTTCTTCATCTTATTACAGCCTGTGGAGATTGGACTCAAAGGATTCTGGGACTCAGAATCACAAAACATTACAGAAACAGGAAGCCTTGGAGAATTAAGTGTTCTGTCTTAAAAAAAAAAAAAAAAGCCACGTGAAGCCAGGCATGGTGGCACACACCTTTAATCCCAGCGCTTGGGAGGCAGAGGCAGGAGGATTGCCATGAGTTCAAGGCCACCCTAAGGACTAAATAGTGAATTCCAGGCAGCCTGGGCTAGAGGGAGACCCTACCTCAAAAAACAACAACAACAACAACAACAAACAAACAAACAAGCAAAAACAAAACAAAACAAAACAAAGCCAGCTCCTGGAGCTGGGGATGTCAATGAGAAACTTGAAGTAGCTTAAAATGAACAATTAGTTGTCTTTTGTTGTATTATATGAGAAAAGATACCTGCTGTATTAACAAAGCTAAAGATTCACAAAATTCTTGGGGCTTAATTCTTTCGAAATGCTGCAGGAAACTACATGTAATTAAAAAAAAATTTAACAAGATGGAAATATTCCTTAATAGCAATATTTATATCACGGGCATAACATACGATATACAGACTAAAAACAATTACTACTACTGATATATGCTAATGTGTTATGGTATTTTGTAGTTGTTAAAAAGGTGCAAATTAGTAAGTTGAAAAAGCAGGATGCAGAGATGTGTTCCCATAACTATTTATGGAAGTTCTTAAGACGTTTTTGCATTTATGTATCCCAGCAGTGGCCTCATTTCTTTTCTTTGTCGGATGCATGGGAGCTTGCTAATGGGGGTTAAAGTACACCATTTGCACCTCAGCTGTCAGTGTTTTCACCTCCAAATAGCCCTGTAACCCCACATCGTTCACATTGGTGATGGTCCCTTGGGATACCTCTGAGAGGAGAGCCCACAGAAGGTACTGGTGTTTGCTGTTGGTCCCTGGTGTAGGGGAAAGTTGAAGACCTGAGGGGTGGTATACGTCTTGACTTGTTAACTCTCCACACGTATGATGGGAGGCAAGTGGTCTCTTTATTGGGGGGGTCTCAGTTCTTGGCACATATTTTCAGCCATGAGGACCCCAACGCAGACCCTGATTAGAGGTATGTTCCTTTCTTCTCACCCAGGCTGACGTCCAGGGTAGGACTCTGGTGGCTGACTCTGGGTGGAGAGACATCCATCCCGCCCACCAGGCTCCGCACACTACTGACTGCTGGATTGCCTCCCAGGAGTGAGGCCTAGACACCTCAAATCAATTTGTTAAAAGCCAATTTGCCAAATGATCAATTCACTGAATGACTAATTTGCCATAGGTTGAGAATTTTTTTTTTCTTTTTTCTTTTTTGCTTTTCTGTTTCTTCTTGGCTTCACAACAGAAGTTCTGGCGTGTCAAGTTTCAGACACTGAGCCTGGTTCCAGCCCTCCATGCTTCAAACCCGGCCCAGGGCTGCCTCTGCTCAGCCTGCCTGGGTAAGTTTTCTCTTCAGGTGCAGTTTCCTTGCAGATGGGACCCTATGCCTGTCCCTACTAAGGGGTCTCGAGACGGTGCACGGGGCAATTGTAGGAATAAAAGTGATATTTCTTTTTAACATTTATCTATTTATTTGAGAGAGAGAGAAAGAGGGAGGGAGAGAGGGAGAAAGAAAGAGAGAGGAATTGGGCACACTAGGGCCTCCAGCTACTGCAAACAAACTCCAGATGCGTGTGTCCCCTTGTGCATCTGGCTTTTACATGGGTCCTGGAGAATTGAACCTGGGTCCTTGGGCTTTGCAGGCAAGTGCCTTAATTGCTAAGCTATCTCTCTAGCTCAAAAGTGATATTTCTTATTTATTTATTTGAGAGAGAGAGAGAGAGAGAACAGTGCTAGGGCCTCCAGCCACTGAAAACAAACTCCAGATGCATGTGCCCCCTTGTGCATCATCTGGCTTATGTGGGTCTTGGAGAATCGAACTGGGATCCTTTGGCTTTGTAGGCAGACGTCTTAACCACTAAGCCAGCTCTCCAGCCCCGTATCTTTATTTATCTTTTTTTTTTTGCCTGTGGTATGCTTGCGTATGTGTATGCATGTTCACATATGTGTGGGCACATGTGTGTGTGTGAGTGCTTCGTGTGTGTGCGTGTGAGGACCAGAAGTTGATGTCTGATGTATTCCTCAGTTGCTCTCCACCTTACTTAATTTATTTATTTTTGAGACAGGGTGAACCTGCAGCTCACTGATTCAGCCAGACGGGGATCCTCTTGTTTCTGCCTCCCCAGCGCTGGGATTAGAGTCACACGTCACCATGCATGGCAATTTACTTGGGTACACATATCCTTGTGCATGTGTGGCAAGCACTTTACCTCCTGAGCCACCTTCCTTGCCCTTTATTGATCGTTTTAACATAGGTTGTAATGGACATTGAAATCCTGAACATTTCTAGGTGGAGAATTCAATGTAGCCAGCATTCTGTGACGGCAACACAATGCTTCGGAGACTCAGGGTGGGGGGGGGGCAGAGGTCTGTTTGGCTCATGGTTTCAGAGGTTTTATCTCTTGTTGCCTGGGGCCTGCGATGGGGCCGCACACGGGATAGGAGCACAGGGTAACACTGGTACAATCCACCTCCCAGCACTCCCAGTAGGGCTGGACTCAAGATCCCCCCCCCCCCCCGCCCATGCCACGCCTCCTTCAGCAGGGCTCGACCTGCCGAGGAGGACTAAGTAGAAAGCTTAATGGAAACTACCTGAGTAGCTGGGCATGATGGCACACACCTTTAATCCTGGCCCTCAGGAGACAGAGGTAGAAGGATTGCCATGAGTTTAAGGTCAGCCTGAGACTACATAGAGAGTTCCAGGTCAGCCTGGGCTACAGTGAGACTGTACCTGGAAGAACAAAATCAAAACAAAACAGGGCTGGAGAGATGGCTTAGCCATTATGCACTTGCCTGTGAAGCCTAAGGACCCTGGCTCGAGGCTCGATTCCCCAGGACCCACATAAGCCAGATGTACAAAGGGGCACATGCATCTGGAGTTCATTTGCAGTGGCTGGAGGCCCTGGCATGCCCATTCTCTCTCTCTGTCACTCATAAATAAATAAAAACAAACAAATTAAAAGTACCTGAGTCAGGCTGGAGAGAGAGCTCAGCGATTTAGGTGTCTGCCTGTAAAACCTAACAATATGACTTTGATTTCCCAGGACCCATGTAAAGCCAGATGCACAAGGTGGCGCATGCATATGGAATTCGTTTGCAGTGTCTGGAGGCCCATTCTCTCCCTTCCTCCCTCACTCCCTCACTCCCTCTATGGGGCCATTTACATTCGCTTAAGCTGTGTTAGCTGATATATTTCTTTTAAATTTTTGTTTTATTTTTATTTATTTATGAGAGAGAGAGAAAGAGAAAGAGAGAGAGAGAATGGGCGTACCAGGGCCTTCAGCCTCTGCAAACGAACTCCAGATACATGTGCCACCTTGTGCATCTGGCTTATGTGGGTCCTGGGGAATCAAGGCTCAAACCGGGGTCCTTGGGCTTCACAGGCAAGCGCTTAACCTAAGCGCTAAGCCAACTCTCCAGCCCTAGGTGATATATTCCTTGGGGTTAGTGGACAATCTGCTGACAGCCAGGCTGCATGGGAGCAGGAGACAGGGTAAACCCAGAGGTAGAAAAGCTCAAGAGAACACCTAACTTCTACCACACTGGCTGGAAGCCTCAGATGAGCTGCATTCACCTCCGGGTTCCCTGTGGGATAGTCCGGCTTGCTCCTGGATGCTGCTCCCCTGGGAAGGCTGTGAGACAGAGGTGAGGAGGCGATGTGGATGGGCTTATCATAGGTTGCGGCTCTCAGCTCCACTGTGATTGCATTTGGAGATGAGTCCTCAAAGGGAAATTAGGTTAAATGTGGTCATCAGGGTGGGCCTGATCAAATGGGATTAATGCCCTTGTAAATAGTAACACCAGAATTCAGAACTTAATTCTCCTTGCCCTCCCTATCCCTGCTCTCTTGTCTCCTCTTCTTTTTTTTTCTTTTCAATTTATTTTTTTATTAACAACTTCCATGATTATAAACAACATCCCATGGTAATGCCCTCCTTCCCCCCGCTGTCCCCTTTGACACTGCACTCTCCATCATATCCCCTCCCCCTCTCATCCGTCCCCTCTTCTTGCACAGAGGAGAAGCCGGGTGAAAACTCAAACAACGTGACCTCCCACAAGGCAGGGAGAGCATAAATGGAACGTGCTGGAACTTTGAACCTGGACTTCCAGCCTGCAGGACTGTGAGAAAATAAATTTCTTTTGCTGAAGCCACTCAGGCCAGCCTTGTGGTACATTGTCACGGCCTCTGAGCTGATGAAAGCAGAAAGCCTGGTTTAATGAAGTCACCCTGTGATTCCAGGAATATCTTTTCATGGAGATTAGGCTGGAGTAACAGGAGGCTCTTTACAGGGAAGAGCTAGAAGGACAGACAGCAGAGGTCCTTCCCAGCCACCTTCTGAAACCCTGGTTTCTCCTGGGTTCTGTCTGTCCCTAGCCTCCCCAAGCCCATCTCTCTGAGTAACAAGAGCTCAATCCAGTCCTGCATACGACTTGACTTCATAATTAGATTCCTGTCCAAAAAAAACCCCACTGGTTAGGAACACAGCATAGTGTGTTCTCTAAGCAAAAAGCCCATTATTGTTTCCTTTCCCATTCAGCAAGGGAGCTGTTTGCTATCCCCAGCACCCTGGGACCCCCCCCCCCCGTCCTTACCCCTCCATATCCTGGAAGTTGTGGCGTGGCTTGGCTAACCAGAGCGCTGCCCTCCTCAGCATTGCTGAGAGCTGGCCATGCCACCGGCCCCTCCTCACTCACTTGGCCTTAGAAACATAGAGTTAAGTGCAGCTAAATGGAAACCCTGGGCACCCAAGCGGGCATGATCCTCCCACCTGGCCCTGCCTTGACCTGTCCTGGCTCCCTTTTCCCTTCCTCACAGTAGGTGATTTGGAGCCATCTTGCCCTCTCCTCTCCCTCAGTCTACCACCCGTTCCTTCTCTCCTCTAGAGAGGCGAGGAGGGAGCCAATCACATGCTAAGGCAGTGGGAGCCAGGGTGGAGGGAGAGGTGGTGGGCTGGGACAGACGGACAGGGAGCCTTTCCTGGAGGAGGAACTGTTTATTCCTGGGGTCGGCTGTAAGGAACACATACCATTTTGACGGGCAGGAAGGCTGAGCTACGGAGGCAAGAGTTAAGGATGTGGGGGTCCAGCTGAAGCCCAAGCCCAGCCCGGGCCACTGGGTAACCCATGGACCTGGGGAAGAGACTGGCTAGAAGGTTGGGGAGGTCAAAGCCTGGACATTTTCTTCACCGCAGAAGCCAGTGGTCTCCGGCTGTGGTCGCTTCAGCTAAATAAAGCAGTCACTGTGTTTCTGAAGCCACAATGGGCTTGTTCCGCTGTGATGACAACTAATTATGGAGTGTAATTTCTAAGTACAGGGAGATGTTTTGGCCTGAATAGTAATAATGCAGCAGACTTCTCTGCTATCTTTCCACAGCTGGCCACTAGCCACAGACACGTCACCACACACTCTGTCCTGCTCCACATGCTGCACTGAGACAGAGGTGAAGTCAGGGAGGGGGGAGTGACATCGGCCCGGGTACAGGCTCGTCTTGTTTGATTGATGGTAGGCGCAGCCCAGACGGACCTGGGTCTGAGTCTCACCTGGAACCCAGGGCTTCCCTCCTTGCAGGGCGGTCCTGGAGATAAACAAAGCACTCTGGGGGCTGGAGAGATGGCTCAGTGGTTAAGGCAGTTGCCTGCAAAACCTAATGACCCGGGGTTCAATTCCCCAGTACCCATGTAAAGCCAAATGCACAAAGGGGCGCATGCATCTGGAGTTTATTTGTAGCGGCTGGAGGCCCTGATGTGCCCATTCTCTCTCGCGCGCTCTCTCTCTTTCTGCTTGAAAATATTAAAAAAAAAAATAAAAAAAGGCTCTGGAGGCATGTCAGCTGCCATCCTTGCAAGTCAGTGGACGTGACCTCATTTTTTCAGATGGGGACATTGAGTTTCAAGGGGCGGCTGGACCAGTCACACAGTCACAAAAGGGGTGGCGTCGGAGCGTGCCATCCATACCCCCTCATCCCGTATTGACGTCACTCTGAGTCATTGGTGTGCACGGTGACTTATTACTTCACGAGCCCCCGCCGCTCCACTGGTGACAAGGGAATGACAGGCTCCTTCCTGACATGGCAGTGATGAGGGTTAAGTGAGGTGAAAACAGAGCTATGCGATGGCTGTGTTGGGGCAGAATTGATTCTGTCCTTCCGTGCCAGCAACATCCAGCCCCGCGGTGACTTCACTAGAATCATGATCCAGCAAGGCCTTCAGCTGTGTTTGCCGCCCGCCCGTCTCTTCTGCCCCTGCAGAAACAGCTGATGGCCCCTTGGTGGACTAGCGTGGGGTCACTGGGAGGCCAGGACTGGCCCCTGGTTGCTGTGCCTGACCCTGCACAGACGTGAACTCTGAACCCCTCCAGCAGGCTTACTTTCCGGGCCTGACCCCTTACAGCTCGCAGGTGGTGTGGGTTACCTGTCTGTTTCATCTGCCAAGCCGCAGAGGATGGCACAGTGGAAAAGCTGTTGCGTGGCCTCCTCTTGCCCCAGCCTCTCCTAGCCCAGGCCCTTGTAAATATTTCACGGGGCCAGGACGCGGGGTGCTCACTTTACAGAGAGAGGCTCCGAGGGGGCCTGGCATTCCTGCGCTCGTGACTTGAAGCTGGGTCTCTGGCCCCCTTCAGAGTCTCTGTTGAGCTCGTGTCGGGGGGGATTTGTCCTTGGCTACAAGTCCTTCCCGACCCTTTCTTCACCGTGTGGGGCACACATCTCCTGCCTTCAGTTTAGGGATACCTCCAGCCAGGCGCGACCTGTCACCTTCACACATTCGCTCTCTCACCGGGGGGGCAAGATGGCTGGTTCCTTCTGCCATCCTTGGTTTCTTTCTTTCTCCTCCCTCCAGTCCCCTTTCCTGTTTTCATTCTATCTCTCTCCTTCCCTTTTGTTCTCTCCTTCCTTCTTTTTCTTCCTCCCTCCCTCTCTTCCTTTCTCCCTTCCTTTTCTTTCTTTTTTTTTAATTTAAATAACCACATCTGATATAACAGGGAGCTGAGGGGAGGTACAGTGATCACCCTTCTTGGCAGCTACAGAGTTGCTGATGAGCCTTTAAGGAACTTGAAAAATAATTGATTCTTTTTTTTTCTGTTTGCACTTTATTTATATATTTTGTTTTGTTTCTCTTTTTATTTTTTAAGGTAGGGTCTCACTCTATCCCAGGTTGACCTGGAATTCACTATGGAGTCTCAGGGTGACCTTGAACTCACGGCCATCCTCCTACCTCTGCCTCCCCAGTGCTGGCATTAAAGGCGTGCACCACCATGCCCGGCTCTCCACTTGATTTTTTTTTTTTAATTTGATGTCTTTTCTGAGCACAGATGTGATGGTTGGAGCCCCAGCATCTATTTGGGGGGCCTGTATATTGAGGATGTTATAGCAGAAGCCGAGCAAAATCCCAGGCCTCTGAGGACTTTGTTCCAGCCGGGGTTGCCCACTTCCAGACTTGTTTTCTACGAGAGGTAAAAACCTTCACTTGTTCTCATCATTCTAGTCTGGTTTCTGTTCCTCAGGGCCAGACCCCGTCTCGATCAATAGGTCGCTCTGTTCCTATTAGCACAGCCTGTGTTGATTGTGTGAGAGCTGTTTAGTCAGCCCGTCCATCTGGGTGCCTGCCAGGGGCCCTGTGGGGTCATTTGAGGAAAGAGTGGCCGTGACAATGACTTTGTGTAGCGCTTTAGTGGCTCAGGTCACTGGAAACGTCTTCCTTCCCAGGGAGTTGGCTTCTCAACATTATCACCTAAAAATAGAAGTTTAATTTTTATCCAGTGTGCAAGTCTTGCTGAGGAGCCTGGCCTGTAACCTCCTGAGCCAGACGGGCTACTGAGAGACGCGCAGGAGGCCACATGTGGGATGGTCAGCCTCTGCTCTCCGGGCGCGGTCCCACACTCTTGCTCCCCACCCACAGTCAGGCTTGGATACAAGTGTAGAGCTTTTCTCCCCCTTCCATAGCGTATCTTGAGTTCCCCGTTTATTGAAATCCTGACGGAGCTATAACATCTAGTGGTTACACTGCGCCCTGTTCTTGCTAAGGTTTCTTCTCTGGTGGATCTTAGTTTGAATGATGCTAGAATGAGCCTTTTTGTGCACAAAAAATTTTCTATATATAAGATTATTTTCATAGATGAATTTTCAGAAGTAGAATGACTCTCTCTCTTTCTCTGTGTGTGTTTGTATGCACAGTCACATGTAGGTACATGTGTGTGGAGGCCAGAGGAGAACCTTGACACCCACGGGAATACTATCCCTTTTTTTCTTTCCTTCCTTCCTTCCCTCTGTTCTTCCCTCCCTCCTTCCTTCCTTCCTTCTTTCTTATAGACAGGGCCTCTCATTGGCCTGGAACTCTCCAAGTAGGCCAGACTGGTTGGCCAGTGAGCTTCAGGGATCTGCCTGTCTCTGTCTCTCTCAGCACTGAGATTACACGTGTGCACTGACACACTGGATCTCGTGTTTATTTATTTTCTTCTCTCTGTCTTTTTGTTTTAGAGAGAGACAGAAACAGAGAGAGAATTGGTGCACCAGTGCCTCAGCCACTAAAATCAAACTCTAGATGCTTGCACCACCTAGTGGGCATGTGCAACCTTGTGCGTGCCTTACTTTATGCGTCTGGCTTACGTGGGATCTGGAGAGTCTAACATGGGTCCTTAGGGTTTGCAGGCAAGCGCCTTAACCACCAGGTCATCCCTCCAGCCCTTATTTTTTATTTTTTAAAACATGTAGATTCTGGGTATTCCTCATGCTTTCATGGCAAACACTTTATTGACTGAAGTATGAAGCCCAAGATAACCTTGATCCCAAACTCATGATCCTGTCTCTGCCTGAGTGCCACCATGCTAGAGGTAAAATAGTTGATCAGGGGATAAAAATATGTTCCAATGTTATTTTGAAGAACAGAAATTAGTGTGTGATGAAAGTCTTAAGGGAAAGAGAGTCTCAGTCATGGTAGTCTTTTTTGGACTCATTTCCCTAGCTGTAAGCTGAGCAGGTATAATTAGAGGCCTCTAGTCACTTACAGATTTGAAGTTTTGCTGATGGCTGGAGAATGAGGCCTCTAATATCCATCAGGATACGAGGTCAAGAGGCGGCCTGGACACGTGAGCTGGAGCTTTGAGTTCACCCCACATCACTGAGCTGGCCCTCACCATGCACCATGGGGAGGTGGGCAGTGTGGACCTGCACACTCTCCTTCTCTGTCTTAGGCATTACAGCATTCCTTCTCTAGCTCCCTCCCCACGCCTGTTCTCTATCCCAAGCCTCATCTACCAGAGAGTGACTTTCATCTCCCCAAGGAGTCTGAGGACCCGTCCCCTGGTAAGGCAGAGACTCCCCTTTGCACACACATGCCACAGGCAGTGGAGGGACCCGAGGGCAGCAGGGGGAGCCGATTGCTCCCACAAACAGCTGACAATGTTGCTTCTGCTCCGTGGAAGGCGCTCCGGCCTCCTGCTCCATGGGCCACGCTAACACTGTTGTGCAAGTGTCCGTATCTCTGACTGCTCAAATCTCTTATGTAAAAAACTGGCCTATGGGCTGGAGACATGGCTCAGCAGCTAAGGTGCTTGCCTGCGAAGCCTAAGGACCCATGTTCGTTAGACTCTCCAGGTCCCATGTAAGCCAGACGCAAGGTGATGCAGGTGTGTGAGGCCGCACATGTGCACTAGGTGGCGCTCGTGCCTGGAGTTCGTTTACAGTGGCTGGAGGCCCTGGTGTGGCAATTCTCTCTCTCTCACTCACTCTTGATCCTACTCTCACTCGCTCACATAAAAAAAAGGCCAGTCTGTTGGGCTTGCCTCAAAAAAAAAAAAAAAAAAAAAAGGCATTGGAATTGCATGCCACCTAGCACGTCCTCCTTTACACCGTAAGTCCTCCCTGGGGACTGGGGAGATGGCTCGGCGAGAAAGGTGCTTGCTCTGCGACCATAAGCACCTGAATTTGGATCCCCGGTACTCCTGCAAAAGCCAGATGTAGTGATGCAAGCCTGTAATCCCAGTGCTGGGGACTGGATTCCTGGGATCGGCTGGCAGCTAGTCTAGCTGAATTAGTGAGCTGTACGTTCAGTGCAAGACCTTGTCTCAAAAATATAAAGAGGAGGGGGGCCTGGAGAGAGGGCTTAGTGGTTAAGCGCTTGCCTGTGAAGCCTAAGGACCCTGGTTCGAGGCTTGGTTCCCCAGGACCCACGTTAGCCAGATGCCCAAGGGGGCACACGCATCTGGAGTTCGTTTGCAGTGGCTGGAGGGCTTGGCGCACCCATTCTCTCTCTCTCTCTCTCTCTCCCCCTTTCTCTCTGTGTCTGTTGCTGTCAAATAAATAAATAAAAATAAACAAAAAATAATTTTAAAAACATAAAGTGGAGGGCTGGAGAGGTGGCTTAGCAGTTAAGGCACTTTGCTCACAAAGCCAGAGGACCCAGGTTTAATTCCTCAGTAGCCATGTAAAGCAAGATGCACAAGGTGGCGCATGTGTCTGGAGGCCCTGGCATGTCCATTCCTTCCCTCTCTCTTTCTCTGTCTCGTGCATGTGCTATCTGCCCCTCTCTCTCTCAAATAAATTATTTTTAAAAATAAGATAAAAAACCAGGTATGGTGGTGTGTGCCTTTAATCCCAGCGCTTGGGAGGCACAGGTAGGAGGATCACTGTGAGTTCGATGCCAGCCCGAGACTTCATAGTGAATTCCAGGTCAGCCTGGGCTAGAGTGAGACCCTACCATGAAAAAGCAAATAATAATAATAATAATAATGATAATAATGTGGAGAAAGCTGGGTGTGGTGGTGTACCCTTTTAATCTCAACACTCAGGAGGCAGAAGTAGGAGGAACGCTATGAGTGTGAACACAGCCTGAGACTTCACGGTGAATTCCAGGTCAGCCTGGGCTAGAGTGAGACCCTACCTCAAAACAAAAATCAAAACAAAAGCTAATCAAAATAATAATAATAAAAATAAGGTGGACAGTGACTCAAAAAGATACTTGCCATTGACCTCTGGCCTCCACATATGTACACAATGCACATGTGCATCTGCATGTGTACACACACACACACACACACACACATACACACACGAGCACACACGCACACATACAAATGATCCTCTCTAGAGTCCTCATAAAACATCAATGAGAGCCAGGTGTGGTGGCGCATGCCTTTAATCCCAGCACTCAGGAGGCAGAGGTAGGAGGATCGCCGTGAGTTCGAGGCCACCCTGAGACTCTATAGTAAATTCCAGGTCAGCCTGGGCTAGAGTGAGACCCTACCTCAAAAAAACAACAAAAAGAAAAAGAAAAAGAGTCAACGATATGTAAATAGGTGTTATACTGTGTTGTTTAGGAGACAGGACGAGAACAGTATCTGTTGAGGTTCAGTACAGAACCCGTTGTCTTTTCAAACATTTTCAGTATGCACTTTGCTGAATGAGGGGAAGCAGAGCCTGTGGATGTGAATTGTTGGCTGATCTGACTCACTTTTCTATGCCCCACGGGGCCACCACAGGCTGCTGCCACCATATTCTCTGACCAGGTACCAGAGGCCAAAAGCCACCATGGTCTGGATCCTCTGAAACCATGAGCAAAAGAAATCTCCCTGTCTGAGGCTGTTCTCCTGGAGACGGTGACCCGAAAGCTAACACGGGAAGGGAAGTGAGGGCTCAGACAGGAAGAGGAAGAGGACGAGGGTGAGATTGGGGAAAGGCCTGGCATGCTTCCTTCTGTCAGTGGGGACAACAGGGTGATGTCAACGCCCAACGCCCATGGGCTGACAGCGCAGGCTCAGATTGGAGAACCCTACCAGGCAGGGTGTCTAGGGAATGAGCCCTCAGGGTTGCACGCTGGGAAAAGTGGCAGGGTTTTGTTGCTGAATGGGAAGCAGGTACAGAACTAAGGGACCAGGGCCCTGATATCATGCTCTGTGCTTTCTTTCTGTGGCTCCTGAAAAGGCCAGAGTACTGTGGAGCGCGCTGGTATCCGAGGAGGCAACGGGGGGGGGGGACTGGCAATGTGGGCGATGGGTGGAGGGCATTGCCAGAGCACACAGACAGAAGTGCTAATATGCCTCCATGGTGGTTGTACCTCCTGCCTGGCTCCCAGGTGGGTCCTGTGGGCACTTGTGAGGTACCACCCTGAAGCTCTTTTTTTAAATTTAATTTATTTATTTATTTGAGAATGACACAGAGAGAAAGAGGGAGAGAGAGAGAGAGAGAGAGAGAGAGAGAGAGAGAGAAAGAGAGAGAGAAGGAGAATGGGTGCACCAGGGCTTCCAGCCACTGCAAATGAGCTCCAGACGCGTGCACCCCCTTGTGCATTTGGCTAACGTGGGTCCTGGGGAATCGAGCCTCGAACCGGGGTCCTCAGGCTTCACAGGCAAGTGCTTAACCGCTAAGCCATCTCTCCAGCCCACCCTGAAGCTCTTTTAAAAGCCACTCCCAAAAGGGACCTGGCGAGGTCGAGGAGAGGTCTGAATTGAATAGAGCCTCACGTGGGGTTGAAGGTCACGTGTGGAGATGGTGAGCTTGAAGGAGGCTGCTTTCGCTTTGGGAAAGTGCCAGGTAAGATCTACCAGCAAACTGCATCTTGTCTATATGCTGGGGTCGTCTATGTGAGGACCCCACTTGTGGAAGGGAATGGGAAAAGAAATATGAAGATGTCAATGACATTAGGGGCAGGTGATCTGCTTATGATATCAAAAGTTTCATCTTGAAGCTGGGGAGATAGCTCAGTAGGTCAAGCGCTTGCCTTGCTAGCATGAAGAACTGAGTTTGATCCCCAGTATCCATGGAAAAATGGTGGCACATTATCTGTAATCCTGGTGCTGGGGAGGCAGACACAGGAAGGGCCCTGGGCTAATTGGCTAGCTAGACTAGCTTACGTGGTAAACTCCAGGCCAATGAGGGATCAAGTCTCAAAAAGGAAGAGTGGGGTTGGAGAGATGGCTTAGCAGTTAAGGGGCTTGCCTGCGAAGCCTAGGGACCCAGGTCTGACTCCCCAGAACCCATGTAAGCCAGACATGCAAGGTGATGCCAGCGCAAGGATGCTTATGTGCAAAGGTGGCACACATGCATGGAGTTTAATTGCAATGGCTGGAGGCCCTGACATGCCAATCCTCTCTTCTCTCATTTACGCTCTCTCTCTCATGTATATATATATATATATATATATATATATATATATATATATATATATATATATATAATTTATAATTTAAAGAAAGGGTGCCTGAAGTGGTGGCACACACTTTTAACCCCAGCACTCAGAGGCAGGGGTAGGAGGATCATCATGAGTTCGAGGCCAGCCTGGGACTACAGAGTAAGTTCCAGGTTAGACTGGGCTAGAGCGAGATCCTACCCTGAAAGACAACAACAATAACACACACACACACACACACACACACACACACACACACAATGAAAGAGTGATTGCTGTTCTGAGAATGACACCTGAGGCTGTTTTGGTCTCCACATAGACTTGCACATGCACAGCCATGCATTCATAAGCATGCACACATGCACACGCATGCAAAGCTTCATTTTATTATTCAGCGGTTACACGATCACATCATTACAGTAGCACTGACACCCAGAGACAGAATGATAGCAGGTTTCTTTCCCGTCGCAAGAGGACACCCAACACGCAGGACGTGAGAGTTCCCTCCAGGTCGACCCTGCCTGCGCCAGGGTTGGGTCCCTCTGGGCGGGTTCCACTACTTTCTTACTTCTTTTGGGGAGTAGCAAGGGATCATTTCCTTCAATGATGATAGGCCCCCACAGGAAGCAAGGTAAAGCTGGGCCTGTGTTTACAATTCTCTCTTCTTTTTATTTACTTATGAGAGAGAGAGAGAGAGAGAGGAAGAGAATATGGGTGTGCCAGGGCCTCTAGCCACTGTAGTTGAACTCCAGCGTGCACCACTATGTGCATTTGGCTTTACGTGGGTACTGGGGAATTGAACCTGGGTCCATTGGCTTTTCAGGCCACCTCTCCAGCCCTACAACTCTCTTTTGACTCCTTAAATAATCCATCTTTCCTTTATATTTCCTTCCATTCTTCCTCTCTCCCATTCTTCCTCCCTCTGTCCTTCCCTTTCCTCCCCTCTCCTCCCCTTCCCCCTTCTTCCTTCTCCTTTCACTCTTCCTTCTCCTCCCTCCCTCCCTCCCTCCCTCCCTCCCTCCCTCCCTCCCTCCCTCCCTCCCTCCCTCCCTTCCATTCTTCTCTCTCTCTGTCTCTCCCTCCAGTATCATAGGTATCCTAGGGTAGCCTTGAACTTGCTGTGTAGCTGAGGATGACTTTGCACTACTGATCCTCCCCCCTCTACCTCCCAAGGGCTGGGGTTCAAGGCCGTCCATCACCACGCTGCATTTATGAGGTCATGTGTGCGAGGCAAGCACTCTGCCAGCTGAGTCGCATCCCCAGCCCTGACACTTCTGTTTCGATTTGCACTGCTCTCGTGCCTAGCTGCGTGAGGATTGGTAGCATATCGGGTTGCTTCAGCAGAACAGAAAAGCGTGCTAACATTTGCTCTTGGCCTTCTGAAGCTTTATTTTCCCACTACATCTATGCTGGAGCTTGATGGATGTTTGTTGAATGACTAATTATTGACTTATGGGCTAACAACCTTCACTGAAGGGGGCCAAGCAAACACACGAGTGAGCGGGCCGTGGTGTCTGGGTTACACAGAGAGCTCCTCTGTGGGTGACTGGGGCATGTGGATAGCTACTGGGCTGCACCATGTCATGGGGAAATGCTACACATGGACGACATAGGAATACCAGGAGAGGAAGGTGTCAAATTAGACCCCAGGCTGAGCTAGAAGAAGTGAGACGTTCAGTGTTGAAAAGGGCAGTCCAGAGACAGGTGCTGTCTCATTGTCGGGGGGGGAGGGGAGTATTGATCAATAATAATTCCCCCCCACACACACACCAAACTTAGCTTTCAGGGGTTGGAGAGATGGCTTAGTGGTTAAGGCACCTGCTTGCAAAGCCAAAGGACTCAGGTTCAATTCCCCGGACTCACGTAAGCCAGATGTACAAGGTGGCGCATGCGTATGGAGTTTGCAGTGGCTGGCGGCCCTAGCATGCCCGTTCTCTCTCTTTATATATATATCTGTCTCTTTTTCTCTCTCTCAAATAAATAGAAATAAATATTTTTAAAACTTAGCTTTCAGTAGTGATAATGAATTTGTTGAAAGGTTACGAGGAATTTCACTGAACTCAGGGACCCAGATGGAACTCCTAGAAAGACATCAGAGCCTCACGTCAGGGCTTGTGCATGTTCTTGCTGGAGTTCACCTTTTCGTAACTTTTCATTCTTCTCTTTGCACGGTGGATTTCTCTGCTCTGCCCTTCCTAGGTGCTAGAGAAGGTCCAGTTCAATCAGGACATGACCTCTCCAATTATGAATTCAGATTCCTAGACAAGACAATTTGATTGGCCAGTGGCCAACCAATAGGGCACCTCCACTCAGTTTGGTGTCCGTGTCCATCAGCTTTCTGTTACTCTAACAGTATTGAAGACAATCAACTTATAAAGAGGACAGGGCTTGGGCTGGAGAGATGGCTTAGTGGTTAAGCGCTTGCCTGTGAAGCCTAAGGACCCTGGTTCAAGGCTCGGTTCCCCAGGTCCCACGTTAGCCAGATGCACAAGGGGGCGCACACATCTGGAGTTTGTTTGCAGTGGCTGGAAGCCCTGGCTCGCCCATTCTCTCTCTCTCCCTCTATCTGTCTTTCTCTCTGTGTCTGTCACTCTCAAATAAATAAATAAATAAAAAATGAACAAAAAATATTAAAAAAAAAAGAAAGAGGACAGGGCTTATTTTAGCCCACAGTTTTGGAGCACCAGTGACCCTGTGATGCTTGGGCCTGTGGAGAGGTGGCAAATTCACTGATGATGGGAGGGGCAGAGTGACGTGAGGCCACTTATCACAGGGCCACGATGCCTGACAGAGAGACGGAGAGAGAAAGAGGGGAACAGGGTCCCACCCCCAACCCCAGGGGAGCGAGCCCTTACTGCATGAGCTTTAGATCCTCACTCTAGTGACATCTCTGTTCCAACAGCTGTGGCCAGGGAGCAAGGACCATGTGGGTGGGTGGGAGGGCATTGCTCAGACAACTGGCAGTTACTAAGGGAGCACATGGGTTACAGTGTCTGCTGCCAGGCAAAACAAGATGGCTTTTGTTGTTGGATGAAACAACCACATGTAGAAAATGCCCGCCATGTCGTTTTTTTTTTTTTTTTTTAAATAAAACAAAGACCTTCTCAAATTTGGAGTCCAGGTCACAACACAGGTTGACAATAGCTGATTTCCGAGGCATTTCCCCTTATATCCCATGTCTTCGGAGAGAGCACTTAGTAGAAAACGTTAATGGCCAATTTTCGCAAATGACCATTTTGGTACTCCTGGGCCAGTAGGGTTGGCTGGAGCTAATTTCTAAAATGCCCTCTTGATGATTCTGGCAACTTGTTTAATATTGACCCAGAGACATGCTGCGGGCTCGGATCCAAGTGTATAGCTAAGCCCGCACTGGCTTTCCTTGTGGGAAAATTATCCCACGCAGAGGCCTTGTTTCTGGATGTCCTGTGGCTGTCTAGTCTTGGTAGGGCATGGCTGGGTGTGGCGTGGCAAGTTGGGTACAACCTCATGAAGTCATGTTCAAGACTGTCACCTGCCGGGTGGCACACGCCTTTCATCCCAACACTAGGGAGGCTGAGGTAGGAGGATCCACCGTGAGTTCGAGGCTAGCCTGAGACTACCATAGCCTGGGCTGGAGCGAGACCCTACCTCAATCCAAAACAAAAACCAAACACAAAGCAAAAACAAAACAACCCAAAAATCTCACTAGCACCCCTTGGAGCCTTGGTTTCACGCTGAGGGCGTCCCAGATTGTGACCCCTGTGACAAAAGAGGGATGCCCCTCTCTTAGGTCACTCAGAGGACTCCCACAGGCCTGGTCCATGGTGGCTGTCCCCTGACCTTTCTCATCCCTTATGCCCAGATGGGAATGGAAGTCGCTGTGGTCCCTGGGACAACCTTTGAGAATATAGTCAACTGTGCATACACAACGTGAAACAGAGCTTGCTCCAACTGCCAGGAGCAGGTGGTCCCCGCACAGGGAATTCACACCAGCACCCCGTCACCTGTCACCATGGGGTGGGGGGAAGGGTCCTAGGTCTTCATCATTCAACGCAGCTAGTAGACCCTTCCTCTACCATGCCTGGCCGATGGACGGATTCAATGAGTCCCTTGCTCAGTCCCCTGGGGCCAAAGGGTGCCCTCCCTTTCACCCCTCCCCCATGATCCAGCCAACTGGGGGTTTGGCTGTTGGCCTGGGGCTCCATCACTTTCATTCTTTGTTGGCCCCACCCCGAAGGCCAACCTCCCACACCCCCTCCCCCTCAACCCCCAGTAACCTTTCCAGTTGCTCTGACTTCCCTGGAGTGTTGACTCAGCCAGAGAGCACGCTCCCTTGTCTCCCCTCGCGTGTTTGCTCAGCGGAGGAGCCGGCTTTAGGGCTGCACACGGTTCCTCTGTCTTCACAGGAGCGTCCCACGGAGGGGGAGGCCGGGGAGGGGGGTGGCGCGGTGGGGAGGCTGGGGACCAAGGGGGCGGCGGGGAAGACGCCGTTTCCTGCTCGGCTGCTGGTTATGGTTATCACAGGCTGTTCTAATGCTGCTCAAACAATATTGAGAAGAACCCGGCTCAATAGCACCAGTGTTAGGCTGCAGAGTCAATATTGGCTGAGCAAACAGAGCGAATAAGGAGTTGCTATTTGCGTAGTTATGAGCACTTGTGTGCTGCGGCTGCCTTGACAGGGCCCTTGGAAATGAAGGGAAGGGGAGGGGGGATCTGGAGGTGGAGGGCTCAACCAGAGGGGCTAGCCAGAGCATCTGTCCGGGAGCTATTAGCATCCTCTGGTGTTTAGCAGCTTAACCTCGCCCCCCCCTCCCCCGGGTGCCAGTAACACCTCTTTTCCAGCATCTAGAGACAACCAAAGGTGTCTCTGGACATTACCACATGCCCCCTGGAGAAGGGAGGGCAACGTTTCCCCTTGCTGAGACTCTCTGTAGTCCTGGGCCTGGCTTTGAACTCACTGCGATCCTCCTGCCTCTGCCTTCAAAGGGACCCAGAATCCCACGATGACAAGTAGGTAAGAGTGAGGCTGCTCCTTGAAGCGTTTGTGTCGGCTCCACAGATGGCCTCCCTGTCCCCACAGTGCTACTACGGCTGCTCTGTGAACATCACAGCCCACACATCACCCACTTTCCACCAGAAAAAAAAAAAAAGAAAAAAAATTATTATCTGGGATTAAAGACATGCGCCACCACATCCAGCCAAAGAAGGACGCAAAATGTCCAAGTGTTTCTTCAGGCCCGGCGTGGCTGGCCACTTGGCCAGTGTGACCACCTCCTGGCCTGGCCTTGGCTTGGCACCGCTCCGTTCTTGTTCTCCACCCAGAAGAGCGGTGGCGGGTCCGCAGATAATGCACCCGTGTCTGTCTCTAGCGGAGTTGCTGGCGTGCTTGGTTTTGGCTGGTTGGTGAGCTTCTTGGTCAGATGTTCCTATTTATAACAGTCTGCCCCTGGCTCTGCGTCCTCCCCCTCGGCCACCAGGGATTGATCTGGGTGTTCTTGAACTCTGCAGATGACCAAGGCTGGGCTCATGGGAGGGCACGTGGTGGGCCAGATGGGTGGTCCCTGGGGACAGGCTGCCTAGTCTCAGTTCCACGTGGAGCTCTCTGGGTGAGGCGGCGGGGGCGGGGGAAGCGCTCATCCAGGGTTACCCTTGGCTTTGTGGGGAGGACAGAGAAAGTGTTGATAGCCCAGGGAGGATCCAGGGCTCAAGGACTTTGTATGTTGTCATCACTAGTCCTGGTTGACAGCCCTTAAGTTGGTGCAGGAAGGCATCTAACTGAGGCCACATCCTAACGTCCTGACAGAGCCTCACCACCCAGCACTCTTACCATTTCCAGGCAGGGGTGGGTTAGGCATTCAAAGAGCAATGCTCGGGCTGGAGAGATGGCTTAGCGGTTAAATGCTTGCCTGTGAAGCCTAAGGATCTCGGTTCGAGGCTCGGTTCCCCAGGACCCACGTTAGCCAGATGCACAAGGGGGCGCACGCGTCTGGAGTTCGTTTGCAGAGGCTGGAAGCCCTGGCGTGTCCATTCTCTCTCTGTCAATCTCAAATAAATAAATAAATAAACAAAGAGCAATGTTCAGCATTTTGCTGTGCATGGAATATCAGAAGAAGGGGTGCCCACCCTTGGCAGTTATGATGATGGGGGGTGGTGAGGTGAGTACCCGGCCCCTTTGGCTCCATCATATAGCTGCTTGGCAAGGGAGGAAGGAAAACTGCCGTGTGCTCCTCTGTGGAGGAGGGTGCAAATGTGCTTGTGCGTCAGGAAGGCTGTCAGGGCGGGCTGGGCGGCGCTCCGGGTTTGAGCAGCTGCACAAGGGAAGGGCTTTTCGCTGCTGCGCCAGCCCGCGCGTCTGCGCACATTGGCCCTTTGGCTTCTCAGGGGCTCCCTGTCGCTCCCTTCTCACGCCTCTGTGCCTTAGCTGTTAGTGGGGTTATGGCACTCAAGCAAGTAGCTTTCCTTCCATGGCTTCCCGGAAGTGCTGGCCCACTCGCCTTTCCCAAAGCCACTCCTTATACCCGCAACCTTATGCCCTTAGGAGCTTGGCTGGGGGCTGCTTAGCAGCAGTTGACCCGAAGCTCAAAGATGGAAACGTGCCCAACGCTGCCGCCTTGTCGGTGAGGCACACGGGGAAGCACAAACCTGTCCCCTCCAGAGGCCCACTGTGTGTGTGGAGCATCCTGGCCGGGGGTGGGGGTGGGGGGGTGGGGTGGGGGGTGGGGGGTCTTGGGACATGGTCTTAATTGCTACTTGATTCTGGCCCCTCTGCTCCAGGCTTTTTGCAGATTATATATATATATATATAGATGTAGATGTAGATGTAGATGTAGATGTGTAGATGTATAGATGTACAGATGTACAAATGTACAGATGTACAGATGTATATATACATATATGGAGAGAGAGAGAGAGAGGGAGAATTTGCAAGCAGAGAGAGATAGGGAGGAGACAGACAGAGAGAATGGGCATGCCAGGGCCTCCAGCTGCTGCAGATGAACTCCAGATGCATGCACCACTTTGTGCATCTGGCTTTATGTACGTACTGGGGAATTGATCCCATGTTGTTAAGCTTTTCAGGCAAGTGCCCTACCCACTGAGAAATCCAGACATAGGTGTGTGTGTGTGTGTGTGTGTATATTTCTGACGGAAGGTGGGTGATGTGGGCTGTAGTGTGTACAGAGCAGCCTTAGTGGCATTATAAGGACAGGGAAATGGGCTATGGACTCTGGACACAAGATCCCAGCAGGTGACCTCTTTTACCTCCCTGGCATCCTGGGATTCTGGGTCAGATGTCACTTGAACAGAGGCTTCTGCTTCTGAGAAAGATTAACAGCAGCTCCAGTTGAAAGTCTCTTGGCTGTTGAGCCTCATTCCTGAGTGCTAATCCTCATCCCGCCACTTACAGGCACGTTCACGGGTGGTGGCTTAACCCATCGCTTCAGCTGTCCCATCCACCACCTGGGAACAGTCACTCTTGGCCCACAGGGATGCCGCAAGGGGGGGAAACAGACCGCATACGTGTGTGTTCACGGTGCAGTGTACCGTGACCTAGTTGTCCAGGAACTTAGCCCTCCATGCCCTTCACCTCCCCCTGACCCTCTGCATGGCCAGCCTGGGTTGGGTGTCCACCAGGTGGTCTCTGAGGACCACACCCCTATGATATCGTCCTTCTTTCCAGGGAGGGAGACAGGACATTGAGGATGACATCAAGCGGCCCAGCTTTAAGTGCTGAGCTCAATCCCCAGTACCTATGTAAAAAAAGTAAAAAAAAAGTCACAGGCTGGAGAGATGGCTTAGTGGTTAAGCGCTTGCCTGTGAAGCCTAAGGAGCCCGGTTTGAGGCTCGATTCCCCAGGACCTACCTAAGCCAGATGTACAAGGTGATGCATGCGTCTGGAGTTTGTTTGCAGTGGCTGGAGGCCCTGGAGCGCCCATTCTCTCTCTCTCTCTTTCTGCTTCTTTCTCTGCCTGTCTGTCACTCTCAAATAAATAAAAAATAAACAAAAAATAATTTTTTTAAAAAAAAGCCAGGAAAGGTGGAGACAGGGGTCCAGCCTAATTGGTGAAATCCAAGCTAACTAGAAGCCGTGTCTTCAGAGGAATGACACCTGACATTGTCCTCCTGCCTCCACACACATGCACACTCATGTACAGGGGAAGGCGGGCGCGGTGGCGCACGCCTTTAATCCCAGCACTCGGGAGGCAGAGGTAGGAGGATCGCCGTGAGTTCGAGGCCACCCTGACACTCACATAGTGAATTCCAGGTCAGGCTGGGCTAGATTGAGATCCTACTTTGAAAAACCATGCACACACAAAAGATCTAGTGTGAATGGTGTTAATTCAGGGAGTTAGATGTAGGTTTAACGAGCGGCAGGACAGGGCCATTGTGAGAGGTCAGTGGCAGATCTCTCAAGAGTTTGCCGGGGGGCTCTATGGAGCCTCCGGGTTGCTGGGCCTGACTCAGCCCACAGCTGTGCATGGGTGCTAACTCAACAGCAGCTTCGAGACTCACATCTTCCTGTGGAGCACCCCAACCACGCTCCCCATCTTTCTCTCTCCAAAGAGTGCAGGAGTGCCCACGGGGGCACAGTGCTTCTCAGAGCCCAGTTCCCAGAGAAGACAGTGAGAGACCAACCGTATCAAGTGTGCGTGGGGCCAGTGGGCAGCTGAGCATGGAGGCCACCCATTCACCCAACCACCATCGTTCTCTCCCAAGCACGCTGACACTTGTCAAACTCTTGGAGAGCGTATGACTTTTTTTAAAAAAAAATAGTTTATTTTTCACTTATTTATTTGAGAGAGGGAAAGAGGCAGTGTGTGTGTGTGTGTGTGTGTGTGTGTGTGTGTGTGAAAGAGAGAGAGAGAGATTGAGAATGGACACACCAGGGCTTCCAGCCACTGCAAACAAACTCCAGATGCGTGCGCCCCCTTGTGCATCTGGCTTACATGGGTCCTGGGGAATCCAGCCTGGGTCCTTTGGCTTTGCAGGCAAGTGCCTTAACCACTAAGCCATCTCTCCAGCCCTGCATGACTTTTCTGACCTGGTCACTGTCTAGAAGGATGTGAGATGCTTCAGCCACCAGTGACCACTGAGCTTGAGACTGCAGGCCACTAGCCGTGGCCTGCCCTTGCTTGTGCCTCTTCGCTTTTGAGCTCAACGCCTCTCACTTCACGATGAGGCAGGACATTCAGTCTCCAATCCGGGGCTTAGAAGCTCCTGTGGACACAGAGTTCCTCATCCCTGTGTCCCACCTCACTGTATGGGATGGGTACCAAGTGCTGCTGCCCACAGCACTGAGCACCCCTCTGTCTGCCTGGGCAGGGTGGCATCTGGGGATGTCAGGCAGGGGAGGAGCTTGGTGGGGGTGAAGGAGAACAGTGTCTCTAGCTATCCGCCCTGCCCATGATGCTAGGGTTCAGTAGCCAGATTTTTTTTTTTTTTTTGGAAAGGAAGGTATTGCAGTCAGGTTTGCGTTGCTGGTAGAAATGACCCGACTAAGAGCAGCTTTTGAGAAAAAGAGGTTTATTTGGGCTTATAGGCTCGAGGGGGAAGCTCCATGATGGCAGGGAAAATGATGGCATGAGCAGAGGGTGGACATCACCCCCTGGCCAACATCACGTGGACAACAGCAACAGGAGAAAGTGCCAAACACTGGCAAGGGGGCACTGGCTATAACACCCATAAGCCCTCCCCCAACAATACACCACCTCCAGGAGATTTTAGTTTCCAATTGCCATCAGCTAGGAAACCTAGCATTGCGAACACCTTAGTTTATGGGGCGGGAGCTCCTGAATCAAACCACTACAGAAGGGAACCTTGAAGTTTAGATCTAAATAAGAAAATGGAGGATCATAGACATGTGTGTCCCTTTTTTTAAAAAAAAAATTATTTATTTATTTATTTATTTGAGAGCGACAGACACAGAGAGAAAGACAGATAGAGGGAGAGAGAGAGAATGGGCGCGCCAGGGCTTCCAGCCTCTGCAAACGAGCTCCAGACGCGTGCGCCCCCTTGTGCATCCGGCTAACGTGGGACCTGGGGAACCGAGCCTCGAACCGGGGTCCTTAGGCTTCACAGGCAAGCGCTTAACCGCTAAGCCATCTCTCCAGCCCATGTGTGTCCCTTTGACGACAATTTCCCCATCTTTTTCAGGGCAGTTCTGGAGAACTGGGCACTCTGTCAACGAGCTATGTATGTCCTGGGCTATGCCAGACCCTTTTGTCTGGAGTTCCATGGTGCCTATAATTTTGTTCTGTTGTTCTGAGTGCTTCAGAGCTGGATTAGTCTTGTGTGTGTGTGGCTGTGTGAGAGACTTTGGAGCCCATGTTCTTCCCAGTAAATTGCCAATATTGTGAGATGTATTCACGTTCTGGGCCAAGGCAAATGTGATTTTGGATTATGAAGTCCACATGACAAATGAGTGCCTATTAATTTTTATTTATCTTGAGTGAGTTCGCAGGAACCAGCAATGAAAAAAAAAAGCACTTTCTATTCCTCCATAGAGAATAGCTGATTTGTGGGAAGGCACTAAGAAATGGTCGCACTCCATCAGACTGGGGAGAGACTTACTCGCTTTTTTAGTTCAACACATGCGTGGAGTGCCTCCTAGGTTCTGGGGATTCACAAAAGTGAAGGTTTAGCAGTCTTAGAGCTCATTATTAAAGAGTAACAGTTGTATTTTTAAATATTTTATTTATTTACTTGCAAGCAGAGAAAGAGATAGAGACGAGAGAAAAAAATGGGTGCACCAGGGACTCCAGATGTTGCAAATGAACTCCAGATGGCTGGGCCACTGTGTATCTGGCTTTACATGGGTGCTGGGAAATCAAGCCCAGGTCCTTAGGCTTTGCAGGCAAGTGTCTTAGCTGCTAAGCCATCGCTCCAGTCCTGGTTTCCTTGTTGCTGCTGTAACAAGTTGCCACGAACTTAGCAGTTCAAAACAACACCATCTCCTTTCCATATCGCTCTGGAGGCTGGAAGTCGAAAATCCGTCCAAGAGGAGTTCAAGGGAGTTTAGCAGGAGTAGTTCTTTCTGGAGACTTCGTTCCTAGGTGACCTTTTTCGGCTTCAGAGGACACCTGCCTTCCTTGGATCACAGTCCCTCCTTTGCTTCAATGCATCGCTCCCATCCCGCTTCCATCACCCTTCACCTTATGTCCCCCTGTGGTCCTCTGGTATTCCTTGTAGGAGGTGGGCCAGGGGTATCCAGGGCCCAAGTGGATGGCCATCCCACCTGCCTGTCCTAAACGATCCTAACTGCAAACTCCTTCTACCATGTAAGTATGTGGGCAGGTTCAGAAGGCTATCATTCAGCTCACTGCCAGGGTGCAAGGGACTTGGGAAAAGTACCTGATGTTGACATAATTTCCCTGGCTGTAGTCTAGGCATTGTGTGTGGACTGGGGCTACCAGCTGAGACAGATAAGGAAGGGAAAAGAATGGTTTGAGGCTCGGGGTAATGGCTCAGCACGTAAAGCACTTACCACACAAGCATGGGGACCTGTGTTCAGATGTCTGGTACTCACATAAAATGCTGGGGGTGGCTGGCACCTGTAATCCCGTTGCTTGGAGGCAGAGACAGGAGGCTCCCTGGGGCTTGCTGGCTAGCTAGTCTGCTGAATCAGTGAGCCATAGGTTCAGTGAGAGACTCTGTCTCAAAAAGAAGAAGGTAGAGCGTGGTTGAGGGAGATACCCAATATCTCTGGCCTCTACATGTACCTGTGTGCACTCACACCTGTACACACACACACACACAGATATGCATACACAACCATATGCACATACCAAAATTGGAACAAAGATATCTTAATATAAAAAAGAAGGGGCTGGAGAGATGGTTTAGCAGTTTAGGCACTTGGCTGCAAAGCCTAAGGACCCAGGTTCCATTCCCCAGAACCCACATAAGCCAGATGTACCTGGCGGTGCATGCATCTGGAGTTTATTTGCAGCAGTTGGAGGCCTTGGTGCACCCATTCTCTCTCTCTATCAAATAAACAAAAATTAAAAGAAAAACATTTTTAAAAAGAGGAGATTTGGGCTGGAGGGATGGCTTAGCAGTTCAGGCGCTTGCCTGCAAAGCCAAAGGGCCCATGTTCAATGCCCCAGGACCCACGTTAGCCAGATGCACAAGAGGGCGCATGAATGAGTCTGGAGTTCGTTTGTAGTGGCTGGAAGCCCTGGTGTACCCTTTCTCAATCTCAGTCTCTCTCTCCCTCTCTTTCTGAGTCTAATAAATGAATAAAAATTTTAAAAAGAGGAGATTTGGAGGTAAATACAGGGAAGGTCAATGTAGCAGTTACCTTTTTGTTGCTGGGACAAACAACTGACCAAAAGCAGCTTATGGGAGGAAAGGGTTTATTTCAGGCTGACAGATTCCAGGGGAAATTTCATTATGGCTGACGAAGCTGGCTCCCTTCATCCTACATCCACAGCAGAGAGACAACGGGCAGTGCCAGCAAGTGCGAATTGACTTTGAACACACTGGACTCAACTGCCAAGGTCAATAGCAAGGTTCCACCTATCAAAACACTTTACTACGTGGGGACCAAGTAGGAAACTTAATCTCAAACACCTGAGGCTATGGGGACATTCTATCCCAAATCACCACATTGGGAATTTCTGTGCTCAGTTTAAGACACCTTGGATTTGGGGTGTCCAGTAGATTTCAGGCATGTGGCATTCAGAAGAGAGGTGTAGGCAAGAAGGAACTTAGTGTCACTAAGGTCTTACTAGTAATTCAAACTGAGGGTTGCAGGCTAGAGCACAGAAAAGAAGTTCTTGGGCTGGAGAGATGGCTCAGTGGTCAAGGCGCTCGCTTGAAAAGCCTAGTGACTGGGGTTTGGCTCCCCAGGACCCATGTAAAGCCACGTGCACAGTGGCACATGCATCTGGAGTTCATTTGCCGTGGCTGGAGGCCCTGGTGTGCCCATTCTCTGTGTTCTCTCTGTGCTTACAAATAAATAAAAAAATATACTAAAAAAAAAAAAAAACAACAAACAAACCGGAAGCTCTTGACTTTGTGGCACATCAGAATCCCCTTGGGATACCGCTGGGCAGGCTTAGCAAAGCAAAATCCAAGAGGTCCTTTTAAACTGAAGTTTCAGATAAACAAGAAACAGCTTTTCGTCCAAGGTTGCCTCGAATATGGAACCTAGCTCTCCTCCACACCCTTCCTGGTTTGTATGAAGTTCGGATTTCACTGGAGCCCTGCACCGTACCTGGCAAAGCCTGTCTTGGGGGCGCTAGGTCAATGACACAGTGATGCATGCCGGGACCCAAAGTTCTGGGCAGAGGCTTGAGCATCTGCATTCCACAAGCTCCCTAGAGACCCACGACAGTCTCATACGAGGGGCAAAGAGGACCACAGCTGCACAGAAAGTGGTGGGATGGAGGAGGCAGGGATGGAGGGGTGTATATTAAAGAGAGAGAAGGACTGAAGAGGGCAGGTAGTCTCTGAAGCTAGAAAAGCTTTTCTTCCTAAATTTTAATATATAGCCGGGCGTGGTGGCACATGCCTTTAATCCCAGCACTCGGGAGGCAGAGGTAGGAGGATTGCCATGAGTTCAAGGCCACCCTGAGATGACAGAGTTAATTCCAGGTCAGCCTGGACCAGAGTGAGACCCTACCTCGAAAAACCAAAAAAAAAAAAAAAAAAAAAATTTAATATATTTATTTATTTATTTGCAAAGCACAGAGAGAGAGAGAAGAGAGAGACAGAGAGAACGGGCGTGCCGGGGCCTTGAGCCACTGCAAGCGAACTTCAGGTGCGTGCTTTGCACTGTGCATCTGGCTTTATGCGGGCACTGGGGAATCAAACCGGGACCATTAGGTTTTACAGGCCAGTGCCTTAACTTCTGAGCCATCTCTCCAGCCCCTACAGAAGGGGTTTTATGTCTTCAGATCTCACTGCAGATGGTGGTGCAGAAGGAGGGACTCAGGAGTGAGCCCTGTGAATCATAGCACTTAGTAAGGAGAGAACCCCATGTGTGAGCGGAAGAGAACCAGCCACAAGGTGTCAAGGGGGACATTCTGGGGAAAAGTGTTAATGTGGGTGAGAGGCTTCAGGAGGCCACTGATGGATAATGTGGGTCCCCCTGTTGAGTAGCTTAGTTGTGGCTACTCCACGGCATACTGCCTCACCTGAATTTCCCCTGTCACTGTGTCCCTCACATATAGGAACGGTGTTTGCATCCCTGTCTGTCCATCCATGCCAGGGCAAGGGCGAGGGCGAGGGCTTGCCCCAGGACAAGTGGGACTAGACACGTGCATCCTGGGCATGTAAGCGTCTTCCACGGTGGCGCAAGCTGCCAGTCAATGACTCAACCTTCTGCCCTCCCCGGAACTCAACTCCCTGCCTCTCTGAGCGGCCCAGGGAGATAGCCCTGTTACTCACAGCGGTGACCTGTTCGTTAGTCACACTTGGTTAACTTTTGTCCCTTCCTTGTCTCCCTCTGGCCCCCAGCCCTCAACCCTGACTTCCCGAAGTCACTTCCGTGAATTAATTTTTAAGCACCCACCATTTTGTGCCATGATCTGCTCTCTGGGCAGTCCACATGAAGACCTTGAGGTTGGCCAGTTTGCATGGAGTCATGGGAGGAACTGAGAGCTGGGGGAGGGGGAGGGAGGAGCTGGGGGTCAGCGAAAGGGATGGCTCTTGCTGTGCCCCCCATTTGCAAGGCCCATTCGGCGGCAGTGCTTCCCTTACAATCTCGGGGGTCACTGAGTTGCCACGCAGAACCTCTTTTCTGGGGACTTGGCCTCTTTGTGACCATTTCAGTTGGCTACTGCTGTCCTCAATGTGCTAATAAGTTCACGCGTCCATCCGCTCCCCAGCAGGCAATGTTCCCGGATTCAATGAGGGACTTTTGACTTCACCAAGTAGCAAGGAGCCCGGCTCTGCTAGCTCATCTAATCTCCACAGCACCAGAGGGAGCTAGTGTTGCCACTTCAGATGGGGACACTGGAGCCCAGGGACATTAACTGCCCTGCGAGGGGTTGTTCTGGCCCTTGGATGTTGGTCTGTTGCCAACAGACACAGGGCAGGTATTAGAAGATGGCATTGAGGCAGGGGAAGATGGCATTGTGGATAGTGCTTGCCTTGCAAGCATAAAGACCCGAGTTACAGCCCCAGAAACCTAAAAACAAACAAAAGAGCTGAGCATGGTGGTGCACGCCTTTCATTCCAGCACTCAGGAGGCAGAGGTAGAAGGATTGTCATGAGCTCAAGGCCACCCTGAGACTATGTAGTGAATTCCAGGTCAGCCCGAGTTAGAGTAAGACCCTATCTCAGAAAGAAAGAAAGAAAAGCCGTAAGGAAGAAAGGAAGGAAGAAAGGAAGAGAAAAGCTGGGTGTGGTGGCACATGCATGTAATCCCAGTACTGGGTGGCAGAGGCAGGGGGATGTCTGGGACTCACTAGTCCAGCCTAACTGGTGAGCCCAGGCTAATAAGAGATACTGTCTCCATCAAGGTGGACATCACCTGATGAATCGTCTCCAAGGTTACCCCTGGCCTCCACACACATGCACGCAGGTGACCCCCATGCTCAACCACGCCTTCGACTCTCCGTCCAGATCTGGGGGTCATATTTTCTTTAGGGGATGCTCCTAGGGCCATGGCTCGCTGAACCCCGTCTTGGGTGACATTCTTGGTTTACAGTCCCAGGGAAATGCAGCAGCTGGGGCTTGATCTCTTTCCAGAGGCATTCTTTTTTTTTTTAAATTATTTATTTATTTATTTGAGAGCAACATACACAGAGAGAAAGACAGATGGAGGGAGAGAGAGAGAATGGGCGCGCCAGGGCTTCCAGCCTCTGCAAATGAACTCCAGATGCATGCGCCCCCTTGTGCATCTGGCTAACGTGGGACCTGGGGAACCGAGCCTCGAACCGGGGTCCTTAGGCTTCACAGGCAAGCGCTTAACCGCTAAGCCATCTCTCCAGCCCTCCAGAGGCATTCTTAAGGCCGTGCTTGTCACCTCTGCCCACCGGAACATGACGCCTCCCTCCCTCCGTCTCTGGCCCCAGGATCTCATTCACTTTTGAGATGGCCTTGGCCTCCCATGAACTCATATGAAACTCTGGGGTTACCTAAAACCCCGGATTCTTTTTCACGTAAATTGCAACCAACCTCAGGACACTCCTGGGGCAACAAATCACTCCGTCCCAAGGGCAGGTTTTCGCACCTGCCAGGAATCGGGTTATCGTGGTTTGGGATGACATTACCACAAACTAAATGCTATGGGTATCAACTTCTCTATCTGGCCCTTGGTTGGCAGGTCAGGTTTAGATTTGTTGGGCTTCATGGTCTCAAATCAGTTCTCATCCTGTGAGGGCAGAGGGCATGCCCGTAGGGTCCGGTGTGAGGTTTGTAAACAGTGTTTTACAGATATATCTATTGCCTGAATGAGAAACAAAGACCCCCCCAAAGCCCCGAAGCCTCCTAGCGCTGCTCTTCATGACACCCCCAGCAGCTGGCTGGCTTTGGTGCACAGAAGCTCCTATTTAGATTACTTCAGCAGAAGGGTTTCCTATGGGGGAGACGGGGCACTGTGACAGGGTGAAAGGAAAAGCGTTCACACCAGAGCTAAGACATCTGCACAGACTCCCAGCAACAGCACGTGGCTGCCTCATGTTCCCATCCCTGAAAAAATGAGAAGAAAACCCAATCACATGTATCACGCCCGTACTCCAGGATACGTTCACATGTATCTGCAATCCCAGTCTAGTCAATGAGGGCTGGTTAATTTCTCCTATGTTTTTTTCAAGGTAGTGTCTCAACTCTAGACCGGGCTGACCTGGAATTCACTACGTGGTCCCAGGTTGGTCTCAAGCTCACAGTAATCCCCCTACCTCTGCCTCCTGAATTCTGGGATTAAAGGCATGTACCACGATGCCTGGCATTTTCTCCATTAAAAAAAATATTCTTGGGCTGCAGGGATGGCTTAGCGGTCAAGGTGTTTGCCTGCAAAGCCAAAGGACCCAGGTTTGATTCCCCAGGACCCATGTTAGCCAGATGCACAAGGGGGCGCATGTGTCTGGAGTTCATTTGCAGTGGCTTGGAGGCCCTGGCGCACCCATTCTCTCTCTCTCTCTCCCTCCCTCTTTCTCTGTCAAATAAATAGAATATTTTAAAAAAATATTCTTTTAAAAAATATTCGTAATGATAGAGAGGAGGGAGGGAGGGAGAGGGAGAATGGGTTCATCAGGGTCTCTTGCCACTGCAAATGAACTCCAAATGCAAGTACCACATTGTACACCTGGCTTTACATGGGTACTAGGGAGTTGATTACAGACCAATAGGCTTTGCAAGCAAGTCCTTTCTCCATCTCTCTCCATGTTTTAGATGGAAAACCTGAAGCTTAGAATAGTTCACGCAGCCCGATGTGGAGTTACAGGCCTGTAACTCCGGCATGGGTGGAGGCGGAGGCAGGAAGATTGTGAGCTTCAGGCCTGCCTCGGTCACATGGCAAGATCCCGCCTCTAAAAACCAAAACCCAAGCCTAGAGCCATTAGTTTATTTGCTCAGGGTCGCAAGAGCAAAGGGTGACAGCATTTAAGCCCGTGCAACCTGTTCTGCCCTCGGCCACTGGACATCATGAGTCTATTGCCTCACAGATTTTGTGTGAATAAACAGAGAACCACAGGTAAGGCAAGTGTCCCCATGCCGGTCACACGCCACGTGCTCAGGGGCTCAGGAAGCGCTGCTTCTCACCCTGCTGTCTGACATCCTTTAATTTTGCTCACACTAGGTCTTTACTGGGACCAGGTGTTAGAAGGAGCTTGCTGTGTGTTTCCAGGAGAAAGGAAGAACTCTGAGACAATGTGAGTCACAGGAGGGTCCGGGTGTTCTTGGAAAGGAAGATGGGATGTCTCGGTCTGCTGCTGGTTGAACTCCTCTCTCGGGTTGGAGGCATGAGAGCTGGCTGTGGCGGGATGGCTGGAAGTCCTGGGCCTCTGAGGGATCAACACCCTCATTCTCCAGCTATCCCGATTCCTCTCTCCCACATGCCTTTCATACAGTCAGTGGTCAGTTTTTTCCTGCTGCCCCACAGCCCGCCATCTCAGTCTGTCTGCTTCTTCTCAAGCTCATCCCTGCCGCTCTGGTCCTCTAGCAGCTCTCTCTGGACCGTGGCGTTGGCCGCTGAGCTGTGGGTGTGTGTGAGTTTCTTGACCTTCTCGTCCATTCTCACAGCACTCCTCAAGTCCTCTTGAAATACAAATGTGTCAGGCCTCACTCCAGCTCAGAGCCTTCAGGGCCCTGAGTTGCCATAGGAAAAGGCCTTCTTGGAGGAAGTCACTTATCAGAGCTGTTGGCAGTTACTTTTTCACTGCTGGACAAACATCCAGCCAGCAGCAGCTTCTAGGAGGAAAGGGTTTATTTCAGGTTGACACAATCCAGGGAAAAACCACCAACGGTGGAAGATAGCTCTCTTCCGTGGATTCAGAGCAGAGAGCCATCACTCAACAGCCAGCAAACACGAACAGCCAGAGCTCAAAGCTGGCTCTTTATACACCTTAGGGCTGGTCTTAAGATATGTTCCCCACGCCCACGGACACATCCTCCAGCAAGACTGCTGGACACTAAAATTGCAAGCTCAACCTTAATCAGAAACACCTCAGGCTAGGGACAACATATATTTACATTCCAAATATCACACAGCCCCCTGTGGGATTTCTCATGCATCTCCCCTTCTGCTAGGGAGCCTCTCCCACTACTTTATGACTAATTCTTTCTTCTCCTCCCCATCCCAGCCTGTGTATTTGTTCCTCTGTCCTACACACCCACCCCACTCCTGTTTCCGTCATTCCTACCCTAGTTAACAGACTGAATCTATTTGCCTCATGCCATCGAGGCCCCCACCTCTTGTCTCATCTCTAGGGCTATGGGCCACATATGCCACGCCTTTATTTTTCTTTTAAATTTTTTATTTATTTTTGACAGACAGACACACACACATACACAGAGAGAGGATGGGCCAGGGCCTCTAACCACTGCAAACAAACTACAGACACATGAGCCACCTTGTGTATCTGCCTTTACATGGGTACTGGGGAACTGAACGCTGGTCCTTAGCCTTTTCAACAAGTGCCTTAACCACTGGGCCATCTCTCAAGCTCCGACAAGCCTTTCTTGGGTCTTCAAAAGACCACGCCTTGGCTAGACCCCAAGGGCATGGGTACACGAGCCTTGGTCCTAGTCCTGGATGAGTTATCCATGAACGTGGTGTCAGGGCCAGGCCAGCACAGGCGTGCTATGGAAGATAGATGACCCAGTCTGAGTCATTCAAGGAGGGCTTCCTGAAGAAGTGCTGAAGAGAAGCTTAAGTTCTCATCAGGTAACAGGAAGCCACAAAAAAGGCAGGGGGGAATTCAAGGGGTGCTCATATAGAGTCCTGAGTACACAAGCCATGGGGGCGAGGAGAGCCACAAGGGGCTGTGCTAGAACCACATGAGGATGAGGTACCTGCATGGAAATGCACAGGAAGTTAGGGCTGGGAAGGATAAGGGGTGAAGCGGTTGGTCTAGATCCTGTTTGACTTGGGCGGGGGGTTCACCATGCGGTGCAGTCAGCTTCATGTTGCTGGGATCAGCCTCCAAACCTGACACAGTTTATGGGAGGAAGAAGGGATTTATTTGAAGCTCACAGATCCAGGGGAAGTTCCATAATGGTGGAAGAAGAAGGCCCCCTTTCACAGGTCCACACAGTGAGAAATAAGCAAACCCACTCCCAAGACCCCAGGCAGGGCTCAAGCACTCTGTGTACCTTTAGACTGGAAGTCCAGATCTGCCCCCTCCCCAAACACCTTAGGGATAGACCTTAGGATCTGCCCACAGTGACACCTCTTCCAGCTATTCAGCTGGAAATCCAAGAAGCCTTAATAAAACTGAATCTACTGGGGGACATCACTCAAAGTACCACAGCTTACTAGGTGAGAAGGGCTCCCTGGGAACCCACAAAGCATATAAAGGCTAAGAACCAGAGTGAGTGGGCATCGATGAGACGGACAACACGGACGCTTGGCTGGGATGTGGGGAAGGAGCAGGAAGGGACTGCTGAGCTGGAAGAGGCTCCCAAGATCACCCCACTGTGTGATAAGAGACTTTTTGCATGTGACCTTTATCTTCCCAATGATGGGCCACCAGTCCATCTTCCAGATACCAACATCAAGGCTCTGAGAGGTGAAGGACTCACTGAAAACTACATTTCTCTGGCCAGGGTCTTGGTGAACAGTTGATATTCTATATACATGAGTTGAGAGAGCTGGCTGAATGAACAAGTAAATGGCTGGATTATAGAATGCAAGCCCATACACACTGAAAATCTCTCAAATAGCTTTTCATACCCCCTTTAACCCAAGTTGCTCTCATCTCTTGTTTGGAAAAAATCTGCTTTATTTTACAGATGGCAGAGGAAATGAAGGGAGTCAAGATCTATCCACAAGACAAGAAGATAACCAACTGCTCACCATGAGACTCACCACCTCTTCCACATCTTCCAGGGCCCAGGAGATGCAGTGGAAGTGGCCCCCTGAACACTGTTCTCACTGCTAGCCTGACAACCAGCTACAGGTTGATGGTGGCAGACACAGTGATCAATCAAAACTTACCAAAGCAGAAATCCAAAGGGTACAAAGAACTCAACACTAAATCAGACTGCCAACAGGCTTTCTGTGGTCCAGGGAACATCCTGGAAGAGGGGACAGAACAGTTAGAAGAGCCACAGAGTGGGTGGGAATACCCTGAAGCATGGTCCCCTCGCAACCACCTTGGGAATGACTGGGGCCTTCATAACCCCACAGTAAATTCCATAACTCCACTGAGGAGGGTCCCAGGGAAATGGGAACAGGAGGGGAGAGGGAATGAAAGAGTATACTTTGTGGGCTGAAGAGATGGATTAGCAGTTTAGGCATTTTCCTGCAAAGCTAAAGGATCCAGGTTCGAGTCCCCAGGACCCACATAAACCAGATGCACAAGGTGACATATGTGTTTGGAGGCTCTGATGGACCCATTCTCATTCTCTCTCCCCACTCTTTCTCCCTCAAATAAATAAAAATAATATATAAAAGTGTATAATTTGGCTGGGTGTGGTGGCGTACGCCTTTAATCCCAGCACTCGGGAGGCCGAGGTAGGAGGATTGCCATGAGTTCGAGACCAGCCTGAGGCTACATAGTGAATTCCAGGTCAGCCTGAGCTAGAGTGAGACCCTACCTCAAAAAAAAAAAAAAAAAAAAGAGTATCATTTGTTACAAAATAAATTTTTTTAAAAAAGAATTTAAGCCCAAATAAGCCTGATTTTCGGCTCCAGTCCTGCCCGGTGGAGCTGTACCACATAGCCAGACTTCTCTCCACCTCAGGGCAACGATGATGATGCCAGTGGGAAGGAGGTTGAGCGATGCAGCCTTTCTTGAGCCTAAGGTGTCAGTTTCTTTGAACACCTGCTGTCCTCATGTCTTGTCCTCCACATCTCCACAGAGGCACTTCCTTCCTCCACCGTCTTTTCTGTCACCTGGATGCCCCATGGTCCCCCTTTCTGCTCACCACGCACCCAGCTGCCCGCAAGGGTCACACAAACTCAGGCCCCCGCAGCCCTCCAAGCTCCAAACTTACACACCGCATGCTTTCTCCCTTCCGGAATCTTCTCTGACTACTCCCCGGACAGCTGAACACCAGCTGCCCTTTGCCAAGTACTGTTTGCTTTCTCTGCCTCGTGTTTTATCATTTTCTCCAGGAAAATATTTGTCTTCCCATTACTTTAATCGTGCCTCTCGGGTCCAGTGGGGAGGGAGGCCTTGGAGGAGAATTAGTCCCGTTTTGTTGTTTGCTGTGCTGGGAGAACAAACAGGTTTATTTGATTTACCTGTGTTTTCCCAGTAGGTGGACCCCTTGGAGCAAACACAGAGCGGACCTGCTTCCTGCCCTTCGACATGGAGTCAGCTGCAGAGCATTTAAAATGGAGTGAGGGCTTTTTGCTTGGGCTCAGCTGGAGTGGGCCATGCTGTTCCTCAGAGCCCAAGTTGTTTTCATCACACCAGGTGGCTGAACTGGAACTGAGCTGCTTCTCTTTCTTTCACCCTTCCTCAAGTAAGGACCCAGCCCTGTATCCCTTACAGAGGTTCATCTAAGAGTGAGGCGATGGGACCCAAAGGTCCCAGAGAGGGCCTGGGAAGACGCCCTAATCAGTTAAGCACTTGGCACACAGGCCTGAAGATCTGAGTGTATCTCCAGCACCCACATAAACACTGGGCATGGTGGTGTGTGTCTGTCACCCTGATGATCTCAGGGTGGACACAGACAGGTCCCCGGGGCAAGCTGCCTGGCTAGACTGACTGAATGGTGACTCTGGGTTCAGCAAGAGGTCTCAGTAAATAAAGCGGAGAGTCTCCAAGGGGGACACCCGACATCAACCACTGGCCTCCACACGCAGCTAGGTGCACACAGGTGCGTGAGGACTGGCTGACGCGTGTGCACACATACACATATAGACATGCATGTACACGCGTGTGAGTAGCATACACATCCACACACAACAACAAAACCAACCACAGAGCGACAATGGAAGTCAGAGACAAGGGTGGGATTACGTAGGGGAGGCGACGTAGATTTGAGTTAGCTGCCCGTGAAAGGGCCCCGACTCGACAGCCACACGGAGCTGGCTCAGGTTCAGTCATGAACGAGCTGCTAAGGTTTGCGCTGCTGCGGGCTGGGCCAGTCCTTCATTCATTGCGCATATGTGCAGTGAACACCGCCCACGAGCTCCTCACGTTGAGGTTCTGGGATGTCTCAGCGAACCGAAGGCCTAATAATCTCTGCCCTTTGGAATTTACAGTCCACGAGCAGTAGATGAACTGACAAAAGGAAATCACACAGCAAGTCAGAGAGGGATGGGGAAGATGCTGGGGATGGAGGAGGACTCACTAGAGACAAGTGTCAGGGTGACATTCATGAAGAAGGGGATATTTGAGTCGTGACTTGAAGGAGGGAGAGTACTTGGTTCCAGTCCTGTGTTATTTATTTGACAGAGAAAGAGGGAGAGAGAGAGATAGAGAGAGAGAATGGGTGCACCAGGGCCTCCAGCCACTGCAAATGAACTCCAGATACATGTGCTCCCTTGTGCATCTGGCTAACGTGAGTCCTGGAGAATCGAACCTGGGTCCTTTGGCTTTGCAGGCAAATGCTTTAACCACTAAGCCATCCCTCCAGCCCCCCATTTTTTTTTTGAGAGAGAGACAGAGCCTCTGGCCACTGCAAATGAATTCCAGATGCATGCACCACTTTGTGCATCAGGCTTATGTGGTTACTGGGGAATTGAACTTGGGCCCTTTAGCTTCATAGGCAAGCACCTTAACAGCTCAGCCATCACTCCAGCCCTCTCTTTTCTCTTTCTGTTGCTAGCTGGATATGTTAGTCAAGTTTTGTTGTGGTGACAAAATACCTGAGAGAGGAACTTAAAGAGATAAATATTGCAGCTCATGGTTCCAGTCAATGTTGATTAGCTCTGCTGCTATTTAACCCATGGTGACTGGGAAACAGATGAAGTCAGAGGAGAGGCCGGGTACAAGATATACTCTTCAAAGACGTGCCTCCAGCAACTTCTGCCTTCAACTGGTCCCCATTTCCCAACAGTCCATTTGGCTATGAGCGCATCCATAGATTAACCCATCAATGAAGCTCACACTGTCATGATCTAGTCACTTTTCTAGCATCCGTAGCTAGGATTCAAAATTTCAACGCATGAGTCTCTTGGAGATGGGGGACAGACTAGTGCTGCATATTCAGCCCTAGAGCTTGGTGTCCACTGGCGTAGGCTGGCAAGCTCTCAGACTCCTTTCCTGAAACACATCCTTACTGAGGCATCCGTCAGTGACAGTGGACCTCTTAAAGGGTGGTCCCTACCACTGGGGTTTCTGTTTAGCAAAGAACTGAGCAGGCTGCTGGAGAGAGAGGACTCCAGTTAGTGTCTGGGGATATTACAGGCTGCCGTCTTGGAACTCCAAAATTAATGTCCCTTTGGAGGGTTACAGATTCTGTCCCCCTCCTTACACATTGGAGACCCATTCTGAGACAGATGGTCCCGATGGGCTGTTCTCACACACGCTAGCATGAGAGGGACTTGTTTGGATCCTCTTGGCCTCAGGAGCGTTCTGAATCAGATGCCAGGAGAAACAGATTGGCAGCCCTTTTTCTGGGACTGTGGGTGGTTGGGTTGGAGAGCAGAGCTCTTCCAAGAGTGTGTTTTCCCTTACATAGGATGCGATTCACTTCCCTCTCTGCTCTTTTGAGGCTGGCTTAGCCACAAGAGTTGCTTTGAGGGGATGTCTGTACTCTGCCCCATGGCTCAGGAGGAGGAGGGGTGGGCGAGTGACTTTTGGCATTGTCCTTTGTGCCCTCTGCATAGGGCTATCCAAATGGCATCACCACCATCAGCTCCCCACTGCCAGATTATTCTTCCTAAAAATAGCTTGGTGTGACTGATCATTCCCTTGCTCAAGAGACTTCTAATGTCTTCCACAGCCTCTGGGACTCAGGTTGAGTTTCATAGTCAAGGTCTCTACAGTCTAGCCTCCACTGGCTGTTGCCACCACATTCCTTCTCTTGTCTCTTCTCTACCCACACGCTGCCCTCCAGATAGATGGCACTGGCATCTATGGCTACAGCCACAGATTCTCTTGGTTAAAGTGCCCTCTGCTCCCAGCTTGCTGTCTATTTAAACTACACCCTGCCTTTAATCCCAGTACTTGGGAGGCAGAGGTAGGAGGAGCACTATGAGTTCGAGGCCAACCTGAGACTACATAGTGAATTCTGGGTCAGCCTGGGCTACAGCGAGAACCTACCTTGAAAAACAAACAAACAAACAAACAAAACAAAAACAATCAATACAATTGTGTCTTGTTCTTCCAGATAGGGAACCCAACTTTTCAAAGGCTTGACTGCTCTCCTCAGTGGTCTCTGCTCTCTGGTTAACCTGCCCCCTAGAGGTCCCCTTGTTGCTTTTCCCATGGGGGCGGGTTTCTTGACAAAGGCGACTACTTCCTAGGGTAGAGTCAGGGAGAGGGAGAACCTTAGAGATAGGAAAGTGACCTGGGGCCAGGAGTGAGCGGAGCCATCGCCAGTTCCAGAAACAAAGAGAGGAAGGTGCCAACGACACCTAGAAGGAGTAAGTCAGAGAGAATGTGTGTGTGTGTGTGTGTGTGTTTTTCATTTAATTTATTTATTTGCAAGGAGAGAGACGAGAGACAGAGAGAGAATGGGCATGCCAGGGTCTCCAGCCACTGCAAATGAACTCCAGATGCATGTAGCCCTTGTACATCTGGCTTACGCAGGTCCTGGGGGAATTGAACCTGGGTCCTTTGGCTTCACAGGCAAATGCCTTAACCACTAAGCCATTTCCCCAGCCCTTGTTTTTGTTTTACAAGGTAAGGTCTCACTCTAGCTCGGGCTGCCCTGGAATTCACTATGAGGTCTCAGGCTGGCCTCGAACTCATAGCCATCCTCCTACCTCTGCCTCCCAAGTGCTGGGATTAAAGGCGTGCGCCACCATGCCTGTCCAGAATGTATTTGAACCTGAGATGTACCCTATAGGGGCTCCTGTGCTTGGTCACCTGGTCCTCAACTGGTGGTAATGCTGTTTGGGGGGATTGTGGGCCTGGCTGGTTAGAGGTGGGTCATTGGGGAGGGGAGCCTCTGAGACTTATTTGATCCTGCTTCCAAGCCTGTGCTCTGCACCCCGGCCCATCGCGATGTGAGGAGCCTGCCATACAGTCTCACCTCCACAAACTCTTCCTTAGCTGCCGTCCCTTCTGTTAGGTATTTATAATGGTGACTAGACTAAGTCACGAATACAGAAGAAGGCCAAGGGAACAGGGCTTCTCCTCAGAGACATAGACAGCTTGGGTAGAGCTTGCCAAAGGGAGTCAGGAGGAGCCCCTGCCTCACGGCGCACCTGTCTCTTGTGTGGCCTTGTCATTGGCTGAGACCACTGGAAAGGCAGAGAGCCAGGAAGCCCATTATGCAGGTGGTATAGGCTGCCTCCTGGGAAAGGTGAGAGAATGGAGGAGGGAAGAAGGAATCTGCGTAGATAGAAGACTGCTTAGCTGTGTGCCGGCAACCTCACTTCCCGGGCAGCAGGATGGAAGCTCACAGCAAGCTTATGCTGCCCTGAGACCACACGGTAAATCCGTATCAGAGATGAGACCAGCATACGTGAGCATCCCACGGCTCGTGAGCCAAGGGGTTCTTGGCCAAAGACTGCCTGGTGAGTTACACAATGGAAATGCGAGCTTAGCTCTTCTAGGCCTGGCTGGTCATGTTTGGGAACGGATGAGATGCCCAAAATGGGTCTTTGAGGGTGATTGTCTTCCATGGGAGAGGTCTATCACGACAGGATGCACTGGGGTGGTGGAGGGGGGCGGGGACAAGGGTTACATGTTTGTAAATGAGCTCAAGCTATAAATAACAAAGTGATAGTTGTTTTTCAAGCCTGAGGCTCCCTAAACATATATCTGAATCCCATGGAGGACAGTGTGTGTCTGTATGTGTGTGTGTGTGTGTGTGTGTATTTCTATGTGCATATATGTGTGTTGGGGTGCCAATGTGTGTGCATAGGTGTGTTTGGGTGAATTTTGGAGTGTCTGTGTATATATGTGTGTGTCTGAATACATGTAATGTGTGCCTGTGTGTATGTGTATACATATGTCTCTTGTCTATTTTTTAAATATATTTTTCTGTATTTATTTGAGAGATAGAGAGAGGAGCGAGCTGAGGGAGAATAGGCACACCAGGGCCTCTAGCCACTGCAAACGAACTCCAGATGCATATGTCACCTTGTGCATCTGATGTATGTGGGTCCTGGGGAAATCAAACCTGGGTCCTTTGGCTTTGCAAGAAAGTGCCTTAATCACTAAGCCATCTCTCCAGCCTCTGTCTTGTGTATTTTAAGGGGACAGACCTCAAGTGGATTCTTAAAGGTCTGCTTCACTAGACCCTGAAGCACAGGGCACCCCAAGCAGCACTGGCCCTGCCATGGGAAGTGGCATGGTGGGTGGCCACCCATACTGACCCCAGTTTACTTTAACTGTTGCGCCAATCTTCCTTCTATTTTTTTTTTTTTGGGGGGGACTTATGACAGTTAAGGTTTAGTTTGACAATTTTCAAACATTCAGATTTATTACCCTTAAAAATTTTTTTTAAGTTTTTTTTTCTTTATTTGAGAGAGACAGACAGACAGAGAAAGAGGCAGAGAGAGAGAGAGAGAGAGAGAGAGAGAGAGAGAGAGAGAGAGATTGAGAGAGAGAGAATGGGAACATCAGGGCCCCCAGCCACTGCAAACAAACTCCAGATGCATGTGCTTCCTTATGCATCTGGCTTACGTGGGTCCTAGAGAATCAAGCCTCAAACCTGGGTCCTTAGGCTTCACAGGCAAGCGCTTAACTGCTAAGCCATCTCTTCAACCCCAGATTTATTACTCTTTATATCTCTTAGCAAATCTGCAAAAGAACCAGGATAGAGACCACTGTATCCAACCGTCCAGTGAAGGAATGGACCCAGGGCTGCTGGCCACAATCCAGGGCAGAAAGCAACAAAGGTGAACGGAGCAGAAGACTGGACTTTGAAGACCATGACCCTTGAGTTATCCATATCTGGTTTCTCTAAATGCTTTCTTTCTCCATTTCCTTTCCTTATATCTATTTCTCTCCTTCTTCCTCTTCATCTCCCTGTCTTGTCTTCTCTGGCTTTCCTTCTCTCTTTTTGCTTCTCCCTGATTTTTTTTTAAAAGTGGCTGTGCCTCTGTTTTGTTATTCCTCAAGCATTGTTCCAGGAGCTGTGTTTCTCCCTCCTCCTTTTTTTTTTAAATATTTTTTTAAATTAATTAATTTATTTTATTATTTGAGAGCTACAGACACAGAGAGAAAGACAGATAGAGGGAGAGAGAGAGAATGGGCACGCCAGGGCTTCCAGCCTCTGCAAACGAACTCCAGACGCGTGTGCCCCCTTGTGCATCTGGCTAACGTGGGACCTGGGGAACCGAGCCTTGAACTGGGGTCCTTAGGCTTCACAGGCAAGCGCTTAACTGCTATGCCATCTCTCCAGCCCATCTTCCTCCTCCTTTTTAAAAAATATTTTTATTTTTATTTTTATTTTAGAAAGTATGAGAACAAGAGAGAGAGAGAGAGAGAGAGAATTGGCCCACCAGGGCCTCAGCCATGGCAATCGAACTCCATATGCTTGTGCCACCTAGTGGACATGTGCGACATTGCTCTCTTCCCTCTACTTTGTGCATCTGGCTTACATGGGATCTGGAAGAGTAAAACCTGGGTCCTTAGGCTTTGCAGGCAAGTGCCTCAACTGCTAAGCCATCTCTCCAGCCTTCCTCCTCCATTTTAAGATAGGCTCTCAATATGTAACCCAAGCTGGCCTAGAACTTGTGGTCCTTTTGCCATGTTCTTCCGAGTCCTGGGATTACAGATGCGTGCCACCACTGTGGCTTTCTTGCTTGCTTCCTGATATCGAGAGTGACTGCAAGTAGGCACAATTGTCAGGAGAATCGCTGCCTCCATGGGAAGAGAAACAAGCCTGGGTGACTTTCTGTCTTTTCAGCACACGGAGATTACAAGCACCAAAAGTCATTAAACAATCTTTCCTTGAACCAATTAGATTCTGACGTCTGCTTACTGTTTAATTATCTTCTGACTGAGGAAATGGAAAAGTTGACAAATAGTTTAGCCCAACAAGAGTCAGGTTTCTCCCGCTCCCCCCTTGTGAGCATGTTTACAGAACTGCAATCTGCCAACATCTCCCAGTCTCTCTGGGACACTGGCAAAAAAGAAAAAAAATACAGACAAATATTTATATTCCATGAACTCAAGATGGTTTTCATTTTTTTTTTCATGTTTAACCAATTTCAAATGAACAACAATGGCCCTTAATGTGGTTACAAGAATTTACCATTAATTGTCACTTGCAATTGGATCCAGCTGGCCCATACGCCTGCACTGTATTCTGGTCCTTAATGATTTGCCTTCCAAAAGCACGGGATGCTTCCCACTGGCTGGCCACACCCCAGCTTGGTGGGGGCACTGGTCAGCATTCCTTGTGGACCAAAATGAAATTCAGAATACTATTCCTATCTTGAAGTGCATTGTACATAACGCTTGAAGCCTGGGAGCTGGGTGAAGGCCACAGGACTGAGGTGGGCTTGGCACACACTTTTAAAAAAATAGTTTTTATTGACAACTTCCATAATTATAAACAATATCCCATGGTAATTCCCTCCCTCCCCCCACTTTCCCCTTTGAAACTCTGGCACATACTTTTTGTTGTTGTTGTTTTTCTTTTCTTTTCTTTCTTCTTGTTTTTCGAGGTAGGGTCTCACTGTAGCCCAGGCTGACCTGGATTTCACTATGGAGTCTCAGGGTGGCCTCGAACTCACGGCAATCCTCCTACCTCTGCCTCCCGAGTGCTGGGATTAAAGGCGTGTGCCACCATACCCGGCTGTTGTTGTTTTTCAAGGTTGGGTTTCACTCTAGCCCAGGCTGACCTGGAATTCACTATGTAGTCTCAGGGTGGCCTCGAACTCCTGGTGATCCTCCTACCTCTGCCTCCTGAGTGCTGGGATTAAAGACATGTGCCACCATGTCTGGCCAGAGCGTCTTTTTTTAAATTTTATTGGTATAGCCCTTGGTAAATTTCCTGTGCTTTGGTAAATAACCTTCCCTACCCATGTTCAGGCAAAAACAATCTATCTGTCTATCTATCTATCTGTCTGTCTATCTATCTATCTGTCTATCTATCTATCTATCTATCTATCTATCTATCTATCTATCTATCTATCATCTATCTATCAATCTATCATTTATCTATCATCTATCTATCTATCTATTATCTATCTATCTATCGGTCTATCTATCATCTATCTCAAAACAGAAAAAGAATTGGTTTGGGAAGAAGAAGGGGTTTAATGGGAGTGGGATTCGGACAAAGGGAAGAGGTTGAATATGACCAAAATTCATTATAATATGTGTACATCAATATACATGTATACACATGACACCTAGTGTATAATGTATATCCATTGTGCATAGTATGTGTAATCATCTTAATAACTAAGAACCCCTCAATTCCCGATGTCTTCCGTTTTGTGTACATCAGGGCAATGACTTTGCTTCTTTTTGGACATTCAAGCCTTCCCTCCCGGAATGTAAACTGCTGAGGTGTGGAGAGTAGAATATGGAGGTACCATGACCTCAAGGGAAGGTTGAACCTACAGGAGTAGGCCTCTCTGACTCTGAGGAAAGCCGTCATTTAGACGTGGTGGCCCTCAGTTCCCGTGCCATCACCACAAGCAATCGTATAGTTTATTGAATAGTGTTACAAGGAACGAGTGTCAGAATAGATGAGATGTTGGGAAGACAGGCTTAATTAAAGTGGAGATAAAAAACATGGCTTCAGGGCTGGGGAGATGGCTTAACGGTTAAGATGTTTGCCTGCAAAGCCAAAGGATCCTGGTTCGATTCCCCAGGCCCACGTTAGCCAGATGCACAAGGGGGCGCATGCATTTGGGATTCGTTTGCAGTGGCTGGAGGCCCTGGCATGCCCATTCTCTCTCTCTCTTTCAAATAAATAAAATTTTAGAAAAATAACATGGCTTCACATTCCGAATTTCTGACAGGTGCCCAGGCGGGGCTGATAACTTCTGGTCATGGGCCTTGCTTTGAAACAGCAAGGGCTTGAAACAGCACTGTTTGTTATCTGACTCTGTCACTGTCACCATCACCGTCACTGCCACCGTAGGCTCAGCAGCCTTCACAAGGGTCTGAGGAACCCTGTCTGAGGAGGTTTCCATGAATCACTTAACTTATTCCTTCAGATAGTCCCTGGAGCTGGCTGGATTACTTCTCACCCATGCTATAGTTTTCTGTGAAATGTGATGTCCACGTGAGGTGGGTTTTAGTGCCCAGCCCGTGGTCTATCAGAGCCAGAGCTGGGGCAGATTCAGAACTTTTCCTCTGTACCCGGCTTGACTCGAAGCACCTGAGGCAGAGGCCTGACCTCAGAGCTCATGTTGCAAGCGCCTGCAACCCAACAGGTAGCTCTTGGAGCAGGGCCAAGAGATGATAGTGCCCTGCTGCAAGTAAAACACATGCATCATGAGAGGGACGTTTCTGATTGATTAGTAATGTCTGCCCTGGTCACTGGAAGGGCATGGCTGTACTCAGGCCAACTCTTTACCATTTCAGGATGGGAGGATGACCCTCCTGGGCCCTTTTTACTACTCTTTGTGATTTCACATGATCATGGGCCCATGGGAAAAAGGCCTTCTGGCCTTTATGAAGGTTTCAGAGCCCAACAGGTTGGAACCCAGTTACTTTATTTAACATCCAAGTTACTTAACTTCCCCTGAGTCAAAGTCCCCTCACCTATGTACAAAAGGGGATAGCAACGTTCTTCCTGCTCAGATATGTTGAGAAGCAGCAAATAAACAATGGAGTTGAGGCATGGCCCCGTTCTTAGCAAAGGTGGGGGGCTTCATTTTCCCTCTGTGCCCTCTCAAGAACTTCCATGCTATCTACTCAAACATGTCCTCTTGGTTTTGATGTTGTAATTCAAAATGATCCAGTGTTTAGCAGATACGTTTCCATATGCAATAAAGTAGGAAAGCACATTCATTACTCAGAAATGTTCTTGCCTGATTTTAAGAAAAAAGAAAGAGTTTAAACGAACTTCAAAGCCTTTTTTTTCGCCGGGCGTGGTGGTACATGCCTTTAATCCCAGCATTTGAGATGTAGAGGTAGGAGGATCACTGTGAGTTTGCGGCCAGCCTGAGACTACATAATGAATTCCAGGTCAGCCTGGGCAAGAGTGGGACCTTACCTTGAAAAACCAAAACCAATTAAACAAACAAAAAGCCCAATAAAAATCACCTCAAGGGCTGGAGAGATGATTAATGGTTAAGGTGTTTGCTTGCAAAGCCAAAAGATCCTGGTTCCATTCTCCAGGACCCATGTAAGTCAGATGCACAAAGGGGCACATGCAACTGGAGTTTGTTTACAGTGGCTGGAGGCCCTTGTGTGCCCATTCTCTCTCTCTCTCTCTCTCTCTGCCTCTTTCTCTCTTTCAAATAAATAAATCAATAATATGTATATGTATATATATGTATCTATATATCTGTATATAAATTACCTCAAACAACCACAAGAAAACAAAAACAAACTTACTTTTTAAAGCAAGCCATTACCAAGAGCCATTCAGACAGCACAGAGGAACTTGAGAATTAGCGAAGCAAACTTCAGATGTCTCCACTGTGACTTGGCATTAGCGAAACCATCGATAAGTTTCACAGCTTCTGCCGCCTTGTTTCAGCAGTGAGTGGTGTTAATTCTGTTAAATGTTGTTGTCACAGAGTGTTCCTTAAATAGTTTTTAATTGGTTTTAATTTGGAGAAAGAATGTTCCGCTTAAGATACAGGGGCCGGATTTGTCAGAAATAAAACACATAGCATTCCTCAGAAAAAACATGTGGGCCTGTGGTATCATTCTCTATTGCTTCGTATGGATGCCTTTAATTTTGTCAACTTCACTTGTAAAAGATGTTCACAAAGCAGTCATTTCAAGGGTAATGCTTCAAATGGATCACTGGAGTATTTCTTTTCCAACTTCTTTGTGTTCACAAAGAACTTTTTTTGAAGTTGAAGTTCATCCTTTTTTAAAAATATTTTATTTTTATTTATTTATCTGAGAAAGGGAAAGAGGCAGAGTGAGAGAGTGAGAGACTGAGAGAGCGAGAGAGAGAATGGGCATGTCAGGACTTCTAGCCACTGCAAACGAACTCCAGACGCACGTGCCACCGTGTGCATCTGGCTTTCATGGGCCCTGGGGAATCGAACTAAGGCCCTTTAGCTCTGCCGGCAAGCACCTTAACTGCTAAGCCATCTCTCCAGTCCCACAATGAACTTTTTTTTATTCAAATGAATTAATTAGGATAGTAGAAAAATGCAAACAAACCTTGCATTTAACTCCGAAATCTTGGAAGAAGTTATGTAATTAGTATTATCAATGAGCTGCGAGAAAAGAATTGGTAATATACAATCCCACTTTAAAAAAAAAAAAAAAACACTGCTGAAGGTCAAAGGTTGCCATCCTAATAGGAAATTGACAGGTGGTGGGAGCTATTGATGCCAAGATCTTTTTGTAATCATGGTATCTTTGGAAATTTTCAGCCAAAGCTGAAATTAATTTGAAATATAGTCAGAATTTGTCAGCTGTATTTTTTAAAGATATGGTTATTGTTGTATATGTATAAACACACAATTCTATGAAGCAGTTCTGTGTCCTTTCAGTGAAGGGAGCAATAGCAGCCGTGACAGCTCCAGGAATGCCAGCCAAGGTGCCCACCTTCTCCTAGCTATACAGGTGGCAGAGTTTCAATATGCCATCCTAGGAACAGCCAGGCTTCGATGGCACTGCATAGACAACTGAGTATCTGAGGCAGGCCATCCTCTGCTCAAATGGCATCTGGTGTAAAATATGTATTAGAAACATATTTTTTCTGAAATAGAGAAAATGTGAATTATGCAGGGAGAAAATTGACAAGTACAGTCAGACTGTGATATGTCTACACTTATGTTCTATGTAATATGTCCTTATATTTGCTTAGCCAATAAAGTATTAAGTAGTAGGATTTGAATGTTCCTGTCTAACAGGCAGGGGTATTTAATACTCAACAGGCCACTGGAAATAGGAGAGAGTATCTGATACTTGAGTATTATTGAAATTTTGCTCATGTGATTGTCACAGAAGCTAGAGTGGAATTCTGATCGAAGTTCTTAGTTTTATTTACTTATTTGGACATAAAAAACAAACTTTATTCCAAACAACTTCAAAAAAGAATGCTTACAGGCCATTCTCTCTCTCTCTGCCTCCTTCTCTCCGCCTGTCGCTCTCAAATAAAAAATAAAAATAAACAAAATATATATACATATATATATATATATATATATATTTTAAAAAAGGGCTGGTGAGATGGCTTAGTGGTTAAGCGCTTGCCTGTGAAGCCTAAGGACCCTGGTTTGAGGATCGATTCCCCAGGACCCACATTAGCTAGCTGCTTGTGGGGTGCACCCGTCTGGAGTTCGTTTGCAGTGGCTGAAGGCCCTGGCGCGCCCATTCTCTTTTTCTCTGCCTCCTTCTCTCTGTCTGTTGCTCTCAAATAAATAAATAAAACTGAACAAAAAAAATATTTAAAAAAGAATGCTAGCAGAAATGTTTAACAGCTTTCATGTATACACACGTTCATATAATTCAAATGATCTATCACCATGCTTAACCACTTCTGTCCTCATTGTTCCCACCACAGGTTCTTGCTTTGTAGGCCAGACTGGCCTGGAACTCACTAGGTAGCCAAACCTGCAATCCTCCTGCCTCAGCTTCCCGAATGCTAGAACTGCAAACATGCTACCACGCTGACTGACTTAATCGCTTTAAATAATGAAACTTAAAGAGGAAAATGTAGTGTGTTAGTGTCCTTCTCATTACTGGGACAAACTATCTGACAAAAATAAATCAGGTTTAGTGGCTAGAGGGATTGCTTAGCAGTTAAAGCACTTGTGTGCAAAGCCAAAGGACCCACGTTTGATTCCTCAGGTCACACGTAAGCCAGATGCACAAGATGGCACGTGCGTTTGGAGTTCGTTTGGAGTGGCTGGAGGCCCTTGTGTGCCCATTCTCTCTCTTAATAAATAAAGAAAATTAAATAAAAATATTTGTTAAAAATTAGGGAACTTTTAACTGGCTGCAACAGGAAGTGGGGGGATGGGAGTGGCCAGAGCGGAGCTGAAGGTCATCCTTCAGAAGGGAGTTGGGGAGGAAGAGGAGTGTCACCTGCACCAGGAGGGCAGGGACAGAAATCGCAATGGGATGTGATTTGGGAGGGCAGGCCCTGGGAGTCTCCATCAGGGAGCCACGGGAAAGGGCGAGAAGGGACTTGGTGTCAAGTCCGGTCTAGACTATCTGTCTGCTATGGCAGCCACTAGCCATGTGTGGCCATTTAGATTTAAAGTGAGTAAAACTGACTATCAGCCTTTAAATTATAATTTATTTATTAAAATAAAAATAAATTATTTGCGAGGAGAGGGAGAGAGAACCATTAATGGGCACGCCAGGGCTTTTTGCTGCTACAGATGAACTCCAGATGCATGCGCCACTTTGTGCATCTGGCTTTATGTGGTTATTGGGGAATTGAACCCTGAGCTTTGCAAATAAGGGCCTTTAACCACTGAGCCATGTCCCGAGCTCAACAGTAGTCCCACACCAGCCATATTTTGGGGTGTTCTGCAACACCGGCCAGTGCAAAGGCATGGGCCACAGCTCAGAGACCTCCTCATGTACAATCTGGGTCCCAACATCTAGGATTCCAACAGTGCTTACCTCCCACACCCTTCCCTGATTCCATGTTGTGATTTAATCTCATCTTCTCTGTACTCATATCGAACGTCACCCAGAGCTCCGAATCTTCCCCTTGCTGGTGAGTAATTGTGTGGTTCAGTCCTCCCCCCCCCCCACCCAGAAAATGATAACAAGATACAACAGACAATGAGATGGAGAGGATGGAGCATGGTGAACTCTTCGCTGCTGGTCTGGCTCCTGCATTAGCTACTTTCTTGTAATACCTGATAGACAAAGCAACCTAGGGGAGGAAAGGTTTCTTCTGGCTCACTCAGGGAATGATGAACGTCACCGCGGTGGGGAAGACACAGCTCCTGTCTGGTGGTAAGCGTGTGAGGCAGCCGGTCCCATCATAGCAGCTGGCAAGAACTGAGAGCGCTCACTCTCAAATAAATACAATAAAAATAAATAAATAAAAGAGTTTCGAGGGGCTGGAGAGAAGGCTAAGTGGTTAAGGCACTTGCCTGTAAAGCCAAAGGACCCAGGTTCGATCCCCCAGGAACCACATACGCTGCGCCAAGTGGTGCATGCGTCTGGAGTTCATTTGCAGCAGCTGGAAGCCCTGGTGTGTCCATTCTCTCTCTCCCTCTCTCTTAAATAAATAAACAGATAAATAGATAAATAAACCTGAGCACTGAGGCGAATTGGAAGTGGGATATCTATCACCTTCGAGAAGGTGGGGCCCTCAGAAATCTACTCCTCCAGCTAGGCCTCTGGTCCAACAGACTTCACATCCTGCCAAAACAGCTCACCAGCTGGTGACCAAGTGCTCAAATGCATGAGCCTGTGTTGTTGGACATTGCAAGACCCAAACCACAGCAGCTTGCGGCCTAAAGGGCATCTTATAGAAGAGATGCACAGAGAGGTTGTACCACCGCCTCCACATTCAGCTTCCTGTTGTGACTGCCCCATGTAATTAATTCTCTCTAAGAAGACAGTGTCATCATTCCCATTTCACAGATGAGGAGATGGAGTCTCAGCAAGATTAAGACAGCTGCTCAGCGTCACACAGTGGTAGAGCTATTTCTCTACACATGTAAAACTGTCACCCATGTTTTTTTGTTTTGTAATGTTTATCTTCTAGCCCAAACTGTTAGGAACAATCTCTTAAGTTTCACATGAATGTGCCTATTACTAGATATGAGCCCGTGGCTTGCTAATTTTGAGAAACTTCAATAGATCAGCCTGGGCTAGAGAGAGACCCTACTTGGAGAAAAAATAAAAAGCAACTTTCATAAAAGCATTTAAAATTTTGTCAGCACCAACTATTATTGACTTTAACAGGCACTTCTCCTCTATGTGGGCCTTTGCAAACAAATCCTAGTTCTCTGGATCTGCTTTTAATCCCGTGTATTGCTGGCGGAAGGCTTTATCTCTAGGAGACTTCAGAAGGTGGGTGGAGAAGGAGGGGGCTGGTTTCTGTTTGGGGCATTCCAAAATCACAGAAAGAAAGCCGATGGGCTCTACCTGGCTTTGTCTGGAGGTGCCCATTCAAAGGAGAAGTCTGGTGTGATCCTGGGCAAGTTATCTATGCACCTGGCATTTCAGTTTCATTACTAGAAGAAAAGTCTTGCCTTCTGTTGGTGGTCCTGAGGGCTGAAGGGAGCTATCCTTAGCCCCTGAGCTGGTGCCCAGACATGGATGTCCTCAGCAAGCTGACTTTGCTTCCCACCCCAGGAAGCTTCCAGGTCATTCTGATCTCTTTGGCAAAAGAGAGGAGGCCTTCCTGTCCACAGCACATTTAAAAAGAAATTACAGCTAGCTGTGTTCAGGAAATTATGCGAATCATGACAATTTCTATCTTGATTGTGAAATCTCTCATTTCCCAGCTTCTGTCTTATTATAAACTAGAACTGTAGTGGGAAGATGGAGAATTCAGACCTTACCTCCCAGCCTCCCCAGAGCTGAGGCTATGGGGCCCCTGCCTCCCTGCCTAACATAGGTGACCTGGCGTGACTACAGGCCCCGTGTACAGGATCCTGGTTAGACATTCAAGGTGGGCGGAGGGTCCCAGGGCTAGAGAAAGAAAGCATACGGAAACTGGCGAAGCCCTTGGCGTGGAGGAGGTGAGAGTGAGAGGTAGTGACTCAAAGTGTTCATGTGTCCTGAAGGTTTGTTAGGTGGTGTTAGTCTGAATAAAAGTTAGGGGCTCACCAGTTTTCCCCAGCCATCTCCCACCCAACGTTCTTTCTTTCTTTCTGCTTTGAAAATATTTTTACTTATTTATTTGCAAGCAGAGGGAGATAGAGAGAAGAGAGACAGCAATAATGGACATACCAGGGCTTCCAGCCACTGCAAAAGCATTCCAAATACAGTCTTAGGGTGGCCTCGGACTCTCAGTGATCCTCCTACCTCTGCCTCCCAAATGCTGGGATTAAAGATGTGTGCCACCATACCCAGCTCAAAAAAAAAAAAAAAAAAAATCAAAAAAGAAAGAACAACAACAACAAAAAGGATTCCAGATGTATGTGCCACCTTGTGTCTATGGCATTACATGGGTGCTGGCCAGTTGAAGCCGGGTTGTTAGGCTTTGCAGGCAAGTGCTTAACCACCAAGCCATCTCTCCAGCTCCTCTCACCCATCTTTCAACACGTCGCTGTCACTTCTGCATGAGACATTTTTACTGTTTCCTCTGGTGAAACTCAGGCTTTTCCATGGTTTGCCATTTGGGTTCTGTCGGGGGGAATTCTAAGTCCCGAGTTGTTTTGGAAAGCACAGGGTGACCGAGTGTTAGACTCAGCGCCCTTCTTCCTGAGAAGTCTGCAGTGTGTGTGACGGGTCGGTGTGGACGTGCTGCTGTCCCGGGCCCTGGCCTGCCCTGTCACTGAGGAGCTATGTCTCCAGGGAGCCACCTCATCTCTTTGATGTTGGGGGGAATTCTAGCTTGGCATTGGCATTCCCACAGAAGTTAGGACTCTCATCACACACAGACCTAATGAAGGGGATACCAAACCGAGCCTACGGGACGTCAGTGGAAATGTGGGAGTGTACCAAGGTTAGTTGGTAGGTGCACGGGGCCCTTGATTTGATTTCCAGCACCATGCAAACTGGACGTGGTGAATGCCTGTCACCCCGGCACCTGGAAGGTGGAAGCGGGCGGATCAGGTGTTTCAGGACATCCTCGGCTGCATAATAGGTTTGAGGCTAGCCTGAAATACGTGAGGCCTGTCAAAAAAGAAAAGCAAAAGAGCTAATGAAAGGACTCACACCCTCCTTGCCTGTTCTAAGGAGAATCATCTCGGGAGGGGAAGGGGCAGTCCCCCCAGGCTGTATGCGTCTCCAGGCTTCCCTGTTTTCATTCACATGTCTTCAAGATGGCCAATCATGCTAGCTTTGGTTTTTTAAAAAAATATTATTTTATTTTTATCTGAGAGAGAGAGAAAAAAAAAAAGGCAGATAGAAAGGAAAGAATGGGTGCCCCAAGGTCTCCAGCCACTGCAAATGAACTCCGGATGCATGTGTCACCTTGTGTATCTGGCTTATGTGGGTTCTGGGGAATTGAACCTGGGCTCTTTGGCTTTGCAGGCAAGTGCCTTAACCGCTAAGCCATGCCTCCAGCTCTCATGCTAGCTTCTCCACCCCCCACCCCCAGGAAGGTGTCATTGGAACTCTGTCCTCCCAGACATCACCCAGGGACTTCATTACAGAGGCTGAAGACGGTCTCCGCTTTGCCTCTCATTAAGTGCCGGAGCCAAGCCTGCCAGCCCCGTTCCAACCTCATTTCCTACTCTGTTGCTTGGAGACAAAGCTGCTTGGATGTACCCTGAGGCCTGTACTTGTTTTCTGTGATGCCGAGAAGCGAGGTTCCCCATGTATGCTACCTAGAAATATAACATAGGCACCCAAGATTGAGAGTAGAGATTGCCGTACTCACCCATCCATCCCCAACCCCTAGCCCAGGATCTTCTATACCCTTCAAGGCCCAGTGTGGAGCCCGGGCGAGGCCTGCTCAATGTCTCTTATCTATTGTGGACAATAATCCCTAGATTCATGTGTTGATATTTAGAGGTCATGGAGGTTAGATGACATCATAAGGGTTCCTACTCAAAAGGGACTCCACACATCAAGTGGTATGAGTGAACAAGTGAGTGAATAAATGAATGAATGAGACCTGATTTTACTTCTGCTCAATGCCACTGCTTTCTAGATTATACCCTGAACACTCCAACCTGCAGAGCTGTCCGGTAGGTGAAGCTGATCTCCAGCGTGGGCCTCTTGACTCTGCGGCGGTCTACGTCTGGCTCAGCATCCTGGGCTGTGATCGGCTGTCTTGGAGTCCTTCTCTCTGCCTTGTAACATTGCTTGTCTTGTTTTCTACCATCTAAACTGTATCTGAGGAACATTCTAGAGGAAAGCTGTGCTATGGTTTGAATGTCTCCTAAAAGTGCATGTGTTGGAAACAAGCCCTAGATTCACGTTGATGGTGTTTAGAGAAGAGTGGGGGTTAGATGAGGTCGTGAGGGTGGGGTTGACGCCCTGTAACAACGGGAGGATTGTTATACTCTGTGCCATGTTGAGACCCAGTAAGGATGCCCTTACCTGATTCTAGTGCCTTGATTTTGGACTTCCTACAATAGCAAAACATGAACCAAGATTATATGGCAACTTGGCCTGGGTCATGACAAACAGCCCAAGGCAGAATCATGGATCGGGTAGGACAGGACTCAGGCCTTGGAAACATGCTTGATCAGTGGCGTAACGGGAGCTCAGATATCATAGGATGGGTTTACGTGTCCCAAGCGAGCCAGAGTCACTCAAGGGCCAGCAATGGTGAAGAGCTCAGCTTTCCAGGCAAAGTTGTTTGGCTTTTAGAGATAGTCAGTCCCGGGCTGGATGAAAGGCTCACGACCCATGGGCTCTGGCGGGGACCAGCAGGTCTGCAGGTAACTCCAGCTAATTAAGCTCCTTGACACCTCACCCCAGTGTTTGCCAAATGCCCACTCAATCAGAATCTGTGGCATACTGGCTAGGAACCTAGCTCCTAAGTTCTCGCTTAGCACCATGAAGTGTGGTGATCACTACCTCCCACTTGGACCTCATGTAGATACACATTTCATAGGATTAAAATCGCTTAGTTTGGGTCTGGGAAGATGGCCAAGTGGTTAGAGGCACTTGCTTGCAAAGCCTGGCTTCAATTCCTGAGAACCCCCATAAAGCCAGATACACAGAGTGGTGCATGCACCTGGAGTTCATTTGTAGTGGCAAGAGACCCTGGTGTTCTTTCTCTCTCTCTCTCTCCTTTCTTCCTTCCTTCCTTTTTTCCTTCCTTCTTTCCTTCCTTCCTTCCTTCCTCTCTCTTACTCTGCTTGCAAATATATATATATATATATATTTCTCTTTTTTTTGAGGTAGGGTCTCGCGGTAGCCCAGGCTGACCTGGAACTCACTATGTAGTCTCAGGGTGGCCTCGAACTCATGGCAATCCACCTACTTCTGCCTCCCAAGTGCTGGGATTAAAGGTGTGCACCACCACTCCTGGTATAAAAACTATTTTTAAAAATCACTGAGTTTTAATGATTGTGTCATTTAAGATCTTCTCTTCCCTTCTAGATCCAAGGGAGATGGGCTCAGCCTCTCAATTTCCTCCCCTGTGGAGACTTAGGGACTCTCCAAGTCCTGGTGGCTGTCACACCGTGGGCCACACGTCCCGGTGGCTGTCACAGCCTTGGGCTCTTGTTTTTGAACACGTTGTCTTCATCTAACCCCACACAGGCCCAGATGGAAAGCTCAGCCTCTTCTCCACCACCGAGCAATCTGCTGCCGCAGGTGTCTGTGGGGGACACAGATTTCCTTGAAGATACAGCGTGGGGCAGGCGGGAGTAAAGCAAAGATTTGCATCCCTGTAATCCAAACGACTTCTAGTTGACATTAGGGGTCCCCATTCTGGGCCACACTGTTTTTCTTCAAGGCAGTTATAGCACTGTACCATCTTGCGGCTCCCTGATTCCCCCTTCTCTCATTCTTTATCCTTTTTTTTTTTTTTCCTTCACACAGCCCCCCCTCGCTTTCTTTCCCTTCCCCGTTTCCTGCCGAGCCGCCTGGCCTTTGCCCCATGGTCTTGGCTGTGACATACGCCATATGCTTTCAGACCTTGTCATCTACATGGGAAGGGCATTGCTCCAAATGGAGACCACCGCCTCCTTACGGGAGTCCTTGTACCAGCCGTAGGTAATGGAGCTTCGCCTCATTTGCCCGTATGAGGAGGGTGGGAGCTGGAAGGCATCCCGAAAGTGCCAGTCAAGCTGAAGTCAGCCGTGAGCCCAAGGGCACTGGCAGGTGAGAGGTGGTTTGGAAACCAGGGCGGCCGCTCCTGGCTCTTAGGTTAGCACTTTCCTGGTTTGCTGATGACACGAGTCACGTGGTTTGACAGAGGACTCGTACAGGGCAGGGGTTAGGAGCAAGACTTCAGGGTAAGATTGCAAGGTCCCCCCCCCCCCCCCCACGCCACCCAGTAACACCGACTGATCCTTTACTGCTCGGCTGTGACTCAGAAGTTAGTTGTTAAGAACACAGTCTACCTCCCCATGGGTGTGGCAAGAGACTCAGACTTTCAGCCCCATTCCAGAGAGAGAGAGAGAGAGAGAGAATGGGCACATCAGGGCCTCCAGCCACTGCAAATGAACTCCAGACGCGTGCACCCCCTTGTGCATCTGGCTCCTTAGGCTTCACAGGCAAGCACTTAACCACTAAGTCATCTCTCCAGCCCACTCCTGCCATTATTAATATGCTATTTGCTCTTAACTCTAAGCTGTTTTCCGTTGGGGCATCAGTTTACCCGTATGTCAAACAGTAGATTTGGGGAGGGTCCTAGCAATGTGCAGACAGGTCTCAGTGCCTTCAGAGAGTGGCAGGCATGACTCTATGTGTGTGGGAGACCCAAGGTGCTTCACCCCACTTTTACTGGAGGCAGCTCTACTTATCTGTTTGAACCAGAATGACTCCATCTTTGGAATCTGACTGCCATTTCATTGTGTTGCTTTGTTTCCCAAGGGTGACCCAATCACCCCCTCCCATGATCACATTCCTGGAATGACCCCAAACTACCTGTCCACTTATCTTTCCTGAAGTGGCCTGAGCCCTGAGGGAAGGTGGGCCACCCTGCAACCAAGGAGTTCCAAGGCTCCCACTGTCCCATGAGCATCCCCTGATCTGTAAGGGAAGTGGCTCCTGACCTGCCTAGTCAGAACCTTTCTCAGCCTTCCTTGAATGAAGCCCATCTTGGCTGTCGGGTGGAGTCTCCCCTCTGGTTTCATTTCTCGCATCTCTATTTCATAGGCTCCTAATAAGAGAAAGATTTCCATCACATACTTGAACGCCTCAGGGCTAGCTGACACTCGGGCTCCCCGTCCTGGTGACCGCTGGGCCCTCATGGCTAGTCCTATAGATTTTTGGTTGGTCATGCCTTCCGGGTGGCCACTATTCAGTAGCCCAGGGGACATCTGTCACCAGGCACCTGGAGCACCTAGGCCAGTGGGTGGGCACCCATGGTGGAGGCTGTTTTGGGGACTTTCTGGCTATGGGTAAGTGTGAATCAGGGTGCAAGGTTTCCATTTCCTCTGCCCAACACCCCCTTTCAGTAGGTTGCAGGTGTGAGAAGCTCTCCAAGTCCAAAGGCGGCGGCAGGGTTGAGCGAGAGGGCAGGGGGCTGGCTGCCAGTGGGCACCCGTTGTTTCCACTGTGGGTTGGCCCCCTGATAGTAAAAGATCTTCCTCCTGACATCTTTTGCAGGCCCATTTCCTAGTCAATACATGGAACCCATCCCAGGCTTGAAGAGCTGCCAGGGCAGCAGCAGGTGGCACCAGGGGTAGACGCAGGCCCTCCGGGTTGCCAGTGTGGCCCTGGCCCTTGCTAACAAACAGACCCCAACATGGCCCACCGTTGATTTCCTTCAGCCTCATACAGGAAGGAGCCATAGGGTCTCTGCACAGACCTCAGAGTTTTCCCAGTGCTTGGACATCCATAATCTCCTGTGACCTTCCACAGCACCCAGAGGGAGGCGGAGCAGGACCCATGGTGACGTCATGAGAAAGGCATGTGTGAGATGTGACCAGGTCTGTAGATTTGAAATCCACTGTTCTCTGCCTCCCATGCCCTCACTTCCTGTGTACACAAGAGTACACAGGCCAGGCAGACAGGAGTGTGCACGCATGACAGCCTACAAGCAAGGCCCAGACTGGGGAAGAACCTGCCTCTAGCTCCTCTGCCCTTGGATGGAGCTGTGATTAGCATTCAGAAGCCAACTTCAGTGTCGAAAACAACCTGGAACTTGGTGTTTTCCCATGAGTGTCTAAGGCCATGGCCTCTGCCTGTCAGCAAGGCTGCATTAGTAAACATTTCTTCTCTCTCCTCTTTAACTGTTGTGCGTGAGAGAGAGAGAGAGAGAGAGGGAGAGAGAGAGAGAGAGAGAGAGAGAGAGAGAGGGAGAGAGAGAGAGAGAGAGAGAGGGAGAGAGAGAGAGAGAGAGAGAGAGAGAGAGAGAGAGAGAGAGGGAGAGAGAGAGAGGAGCCATGAATGATCCACATAGGAGAGAGGGAGGAGAAAGTAGACTTGAAAGGAGGTGAAAAGGGAAAGAGATGGATAAAGAAGAAGGATTTGAGGAAGGATTCATAGAGAAGAAGGGAGAAAAAAGCAAGAGAGAGAGAACTGAGGGGACGTGAAGGAGAGGATGGGAAGAGGAGAAAGGAAGAGGTGATTAGGAAGGCGAGAGAAGGAGAGAAAGCAAGAAGTAAGAACCGTGCAAAAGGCCAGTGTTTCTTCTTCTGAAACTTTTTTTTTTTACTTTCGTTCACTTATAATCACCAAAAACTGCTCGCATACGTACACAGCAGGCTGCGGTGGCTTGAAATGGTGTGCAACGATCACATGGGGCAATGAGCCTTTCCAGTGCCTTTAACACTGGTCATTTCTTGTTCGAAACCCCTGGGCTCCCCTCTCCTGCCTCTGCATCAAGTCTGCAATAAATGACCAGGAACGATTACCACGTCACTGTGCCCATGCTATTTTCTTAATCCTCCCCAGAATTTTGGTTATATCTTGTTAAAAATCCTTGGGGTGGGGACTGGGGAGATGGCTTAGCAGTTAAGGCACTTGCCTGCAAAGCCAAAGGACCCAGGTTTGGTTCCCCAGCACCCACGTAAGCCAGATGCACATCATGGTGCATGCACCTGGAGTTCATTTGCAGTGGCTGGAGGCCCTGGTGTGCCCGTATTCTTTCTCTCTCTCTTCATAAATGAATAAAAATAATATATTTTAACAAAAAAAAATCTTGGGATGGGGGCCTGAGAGATGGCTTAGTGGTTAAGGTACTTGCCTGTAAAGCCAAAGGACCCAGGTTTAGTTCCCCAGGACCCATGTAAGGCAGATGCACATCATGGCACACACGTCTGGAGTTCGTTTGCAGTGACTGGAGGCCCTGGTGCGCCCATATTCTCTCTCTCTCTCTCTCTCCCTCTTTCTCCCTTATAAAAATATGAAAATAAAATATTTTAACAAAATATCCTTAGGATAACTGGCTGTGGTGGCGTCTGCCTAGAATCCTAGGACTTGAGAAGTGGGTTTTAGAAAATGAGGAGTTCAAGGTCACCCTCAGCTATGTAGTGAGTTTGAAGCCAGCCTGGCCTACAAATTGAGACCCAGTTTCAAGATGAATGAATGAATAACTAAATAGAGCACCACCCCCCAAAACCTTTGGGATAACAACCTGGGTGCCCAGAGCCACATGTCAGGGAGGACCAGGTTGCTGAGTTGCTTAGAAGAGGCAGCGCTGCTGTGGCTTCTCGGGGGGCAATGCTGCAGCATCGGGGGGCCTCTCTGTCTGGGTCCTCCCCTTGGCTGTGTGTTGCCAGGAACACCATTCCCACGTGGATCAGAATGTGTCACAAGTGGGGGCTGGAGAGATGGCTTAGTGGTTAAGCGCTTGCTTGTGAAGCCTAAGGACACCCCGTTCGAGGCTCAATTCCACAGGTCCAACGTAAGCCGGATGCACAGGTGGGGCACATGCATCTGGAGTTCGTCTGCAGTGGCTGGAGGTCCTGGCGCGCCCATTCTCTCTCTCTCTCTGCCTCTTTCTCTGTCTGTCTGGCACTCTCAAATAAATAAATAAAAATAAAACAAAAAATTTAAAGAATGTGTCACACGCGGAATCCTGGTTGGTGACAGCACAGTTGTCATGGAAATGTCTCTATTCTGTTAGAGGAGTGACCATGAAGACAGTTCCTGAATCAAAAATAAAAGCCTTTGCCAGGCGTGGTGGGTGGCGCACGCCTTTAATCCCAGCACTCAGGAGGCAGAGGTAGGAGGATTGCTGTGGGTTCAAGGCCACTGAGAATACATAGTGAATTCCAGGTAGCCTGGGCTAGAGCGAGACCCTTCCTTGCAAAACTAGGAAAAAAAAAAAAACATATATATGCCTTCCCTCTCCCACATCCCCAGCCCCACCTCCTTTTCTCATTCTCTATATCCTCCAACCTCAAAAAAGCTTCAGATAACAAATATTTCCCTAGCCTGATTTAATTTTTAAAAATATTTATTTATTTGCAAGCAGAGAGATAGAAGAGAGACAGAGAGAATGGGCATGCCAGAGCCTCTGGACCTACAGACTCCAGATGCATGTGCCACTTTGTGCATCTGGCTTTACGTGGGTACTGGGGAATCAAACCTGGGTCATTAGGCTTTGCAAGTAAGCACCTTAACTGCTAAGCCATCTCTCCAGCTCTAACCTGGTTAAAAAAGAACCATGTGAAAATGTGAATAAGACAAGCTACCTGCTATCGATAATATATTTTAAAATATTTTCCTGGAATTTCTAGCCAATGGAAAATTTCATAAAGCAGGGGAGAATGTGCACCTTAACTATTTTTGAAAATAAGAGGACACTAAGGTGGGTTTTAGGTCACACCTAGAGCATAAGAAGAATCAATAGAAACAGCCTTAGAATTTGAATATGTTATAGACCTTGTACAATATTTCCAAAAACCTTGAAAAATAATATGGATATTTACTATAGATGTGGAGATTCTGTGTGTGTGTGTGTGTGTGTGTGTGTGTGTGTGTATACGTAGGCTAGAGGTTGATGTCATGTTTTCCTTAATTGCTTTCCATCTTATTTTTTAAATTAAATTTATTTATTTGCAAGCAGAGAGAGAGAGAAAGAGACAGACAGAGAAAGAAGGGGCACACCAGGGCCTATAGCTTCTGTAATTGAATTCCAGATGCATGTGCCCCTTGTGCATCTGGCTTAAGTGGGTCCTGGGGAATCAAACCTAGGTCCTTTGGCTTCACAGGCAAATGCCTTAACCACTAGCCATCTCACCAGCCAGCCACCTTATTATTATTTTTCTCACTCTAGCCCAGGCTGACCTGAAATTCACTATGTAGTCTCAGGGTGGCCTTGAACTCATGGCGATCCTCTTATGTCTGCCTCCCGAGTGCTGGGATTAAAGGCGTGCTCCACCACATCCAGCCCTCCACCTTATTTTTTGAGACAGGGTTTTGGACTGGGCCTGGGCCTTACCGATTCAGTTAGCCTACGTGACCAATGAGACCCAAAGATAGTATTCCTGTTTCTGCCTCCCCAGGGCTGGGAGTCCATGCATGGCCATTACATCTGGCATTTACCTGGGTTCTGGGGATCTGAACTCAGGTCATTACTTTGGGTGACAAACACTTTACTGGTGAAACCATCACCCCCATCTAGATGCAGATCTGAGTTCTTAGGAACAGTTCCTAGTTGATTTTCTTGTGAACAATCTTTAAGACCATTGTCAGTGAATATATCCTTCCTACCCCCAAGATGCAAAATATGTGTATAATACCCGAGAACTTTCCTTTATACCCACACTAACCGATAGTAGATTAAAACAAAGAGAGTAACGATAAACTTTGGGATGATTCTTAGTGAGAACTGTGTGGGACTTTCACAAGAAAACCACAAAACTTCATTAGTTTTGTTAAGAGAAGATTTGAAGAAATGGAGAAACAGAACATGCTCTTAGTTATGAAAAAAAAAAAGAACAACAAAAGATGTTAGTTTTTCCTGAATTAATACATAGACCTAAGGAAAAATAGCTAAATTAATGTCTGAATGGAAATTTTTGGTCATTCAATGAAACAACTCTATGTTGTATCTGAGAATAACAAGTTAAAAATAGTTAAGAAATTTTCTGAAGGAACAAAAAGACAGGGCATCTAGCCACTGCAAACAAACTCTAAGTGCGTGTGCCACTTCGTGCATCTGGCTTTATATGGGTACTGGGAATTGAACCCCGAGGCATTAGGTTTTACAGGCAAGTGCCTTAACCAATGAGCCATCTCCCCAGCCCAATTGTTTTTGATCTTAACCTTTTTATCAAGTCATCCTGGAGAAATTAGAGCATTAAACACAGGATGTCCTTTGACAACAGGTAAAAGCAAGTATTTCAAGTTGTTAGAGTGAGCTGTATCTAAACTTAAGAGCTAGTGAAGAAATCACAAAGAAAATTGTCAGTAGAACTGCCTATATAAACCCTGTACATGTGCTTTTTTTTTTTTTTTCCAGAGGTAGGGTCTCTAACCCAGGCTGACCTGGAATTCACTATGTCATCTCAGGGTGGCCTTGAACTCACAGCGATCCTCCTACCTCTGCCTCCCAAGTGCTGGGATTAAAGGTGTGCACCACCACGCCCAGCCTACGCACACATTTTAAGAAAGGGATTACACAAAGTAGAAAAGGTAAATGACAAATTAGGAAAAATATTTGCCACAGGTATGGCAAAAGGTTCATAACCTTAATATGAAGAGAGCGCTTGGTTAGAGAGATGGTTCAGTGATTAGATGTGCTTCCTGCACAAGGATGAGGTGCCTGAAACCACCCACATTTGAATCTCCAAATCCCACAGCAGGGCATGGCCAGGCGCACCTGTAACTCCAGTCCCTCAAAGAGGAGCAAAGACCATACTCAATGGCCCAGGCTCACAAAACCACAGCACCCTCCAGTATCAGTAAGAGACCCTGGATCAACTAACAACGGGCAGAGGGGCCATGACTAGGGTACCAGCGTTCAGTTCTGGCTGCCCTGGGCATGCATCCCCTGCCACAGGTGAGTGTCCCCTGCCTTAGGAGAACCCTTGGGGACCCTGCTCATACACCAAACACACACTACATTACATACACACACACGTAAAGTAAAGAGCTCTTACAAAGTACAGTGTGAAGGGAGTATGCACTTTTTGCTGCGTGTGCAGCTTGGGCTGTACCCCTAAATCACAGGCTGCCTGTGAGCGTTGTGCTGGGAAAAGGCCATCAGCGTGGAGGCAGATCCCGCCGTCCATCACCCCTCCGCAGAACCCTGACGCGCGGGCCCAAGTGCAATCAGAGCGATGGTGTTCTGATCTATGATCCACGTTCATCATCTCAGGGCTGGTACCTTGACATATTACCTTAGCTTGATGTCACTGGGACAGCCCCTTAATGTATTTCCATGATCCATCACCCCCCGCTGGTGGCCGAGGAGCCCCCTCTGACGCTACCTGCTACGAGCCCTTCCTATGAGTCTCCCTGAGTTCTTGGTTCTTAACGATTCATGTAAGGAGTGTGAGTGCCTGGAGAGAGAACGAGAGAGAGAGAGAGAGAGAGAGAGAGAGGAAGAAATAGAGCAACAAGGAAATAGAGGGCGAGGAGAACAGAGAGATGGAAAGAGAAAAAAAAATAACAGAAAGGAGGTAGGAAAAGAAGGAGTGAGAGAAAATGATGGTGCATGTAAAGGCTAGGGAAAAACATGGTGAAGAAGGGGGATGATAAAGGGAACAGGAAGAGACAGGAAGAAGAGGAGAACCAGGGGAGTAGGAGGAGGACAAGGGAGAAGAAAAGGAGGAGAGGGAGGAGGAAGAATAGAAGGAGGAAGAGGGAAGAACAAAGAAGAACCAGAGGCCAAAGTAAGGCATGTGCCAACCAGAGGGCGTCCGCAGCAAGTTCGAGGGGGCGGAGTGATGTGTAGCTTTGCCTGGAGAAGACTTTGTGCTGCTCCCCAGGGGGGCTGAACAGGATGTAGGCGGTTTTGCTGCAAGGGTGTGAGGCCAAGAATAGAAGCTTCCCGTTCTCCTTCCATAAACAGACAAAGAAGTTCCAGGCCATCCAGGACCTGCTCATTCCAAGTTCACGGCTACGAAGTTCACCTGAGTGGGACGGATCCTCAAGGCTGCCCCGCCCCCCAACCCTGGTGTCCCACCCACCTGCCAGTAGAGGGCATTTTCACTCAGACGACCCAGTGACGTTACTCTTGCCGAGAACCACCTTCCTTCCTTCCTTCCTTCCTTCCTTCTTTCCTTCCATCTCTTTCTTTCTTTCTTTCTTTCTTTCTTTCTTTCTTTCTTTCTTTCTTTCTTTCTTTCTTTCTTTCTTTCTACCTATCTTTCTTTCTTTCTACCTATCTTTCTTTCTTTTTTGGTTTTTCAAGGTAGGGTCTCACTCTGGCTCACGCTGACCTGGAATTAACTATGTAGTCTCAGGGTGGCCTTGAGCTCACAGTGATCCTCCTACCTCTGCCTCCTGAGTGCTGGGATTAAAGACATGAGCAACCATGCCCGGCTTCCTTTCCTTTCCTTTCCTTTCCTTTCCTTTCCTTTCCTTTCCTTTCCTTTCCTTTCCTTTCCTTTCCTTTCCTTTCCTTTCCTTTCCTTTCCTTTCCTTTCCTTTCCTTTCCTTTCCTTTCCTTTCCTTTCCTTTCCTTTCCTTTCCTTTCCTTTCCTTTCCTTTCCTTTCCTTTCCTTCTTCCTTCCTTCCTTCCTTCCTTCCTTCCTTCCTTCCTTCCTTCCTTCCTTTCTTCCTTTCTTCCTTTCTTTTGGAGAGAGTGAGAGAGAGAAAGAGGCAGATAGAGAGAGAGAGAGAGAAAGAAAGAAAGAATGGAAGCACCAGGGCCTCTAGCCACTGCAAATGAACTCCAGACACATGTGCTACTTTGTGCATCTGGCTTTATGTGGATATTGGGGGAATCAATCCCGGGTCCTTAGGCTTTACAGACAAGCTCCTTAACTGCCGAGCCATCTCTCTGCCCCATCATTGGGTTTTTAAATTCACATTTCCTTAGTGGCTAGTGATGTTGACTATCTTTTCAAGTATTTATTTATCACCTGTATTATTTTCCTTAGTGAAACATATCTCTTTCATATTCTGTGTCCATTTTTATACTGCATTGCTTTTGTTTTGACTGTTGAGGGTTTCTTTTGAAATAGGGTCTTGCCAGGTTCTCTTGAACTTGTGATCCATCTGCTTTTGCCTCCTGAGTGCTGAGATTGCAGGCATGTGCCACCAGGCCTGACTACTGTTGAGGTTTATTATTATTATTATTATTATTATATTACCATTAAACTTTTTTTAAGTAGGGTCTCTCTCTAGCCCAGGCTGATGTGGAATTCACTATGTAGTGTCAGGCTGGCTTCGAACTCACAGCGATCCTCCTACCTCAGCATCCCAAGTGCTGGGATTAATGGTGTGCACCACCATGCCTGGCAACTGTTGAGTTTTGAGAATCTCGTCTCTTTCCCTCCCTTCCCCTTCCTTCCCCTCCTCTTCCATCTTCTTACCTCCCCTCCTTCTCCTCCTCCTCCTCCTTCTTCTTTTTTGTTTTTTTGAGGTAGGGTCTCCCACTAACTCAAACTGACATAGAATTCACTAGTCCCAGGCTTGCCTTGAACTCACGGCTTTCCTCCTACCTCTGCCTCCCAAGTGCTGGGATTAAAGGCATGCGCCACCACACCTGGCTTTCCTCTTCTCTGCTTTCCCCTCCCCTCCCCTCCCCTTCTCATATTGCTCTGGCTAAGACTCAGGGCCGTAGAGTGAATAAGGATGATAGCATACAACCTTGCTTGTTCTCTGTCTCTTAGAGTAGGCATTCAGTGTAATGTTAGTTAAAAATATTTTGTAGATGTGTTTGATCAAGTTGAGGTAGTTATCTATCTAATCCTACTTTTCTAAGAATTTTTATTATAAAGTGTTGCTGAATTTGGCCAGTGCTCTTTTGTACATCAGTTGATTTGATCATGTGACCTTATGTTTTTATGGCCAATTATATTGATTACCTTTCAAATATTGAGCTACTGGGCACCTCTGAAATAAACCTTGTTCAACATGGTGTAACAGCTTTTTTATATTTAACAAACTATGTTTGTTTACATTTTGTTAAGGAGTTTTGCATCTATATTCATGAGAGATAATTATAATTTTAGTTTTGGTATGAGCATAATATTAGCTTCATAAAAGAACTGGAAAGTATTCCTTATGTTTATGTTTCTGGAAGAGTTGGTATAAAATTAGGTATTCGTTCTTATTAAATATCTAGTGGGTGTCACTTGTGAAATTACCTGGCCTGAGACCATTCTTTTGGAGAATTGAACTGCATAATTTTTAAAAAATTTTTAGCTGTACTATTCAAACAATCGCTTCTTAGTGGGTAAATCGTGGTCGTTGGTAGTTTTGAAGGAACTCATCCATTTCATGTAAATTGTCAGCTTCCTGTGTGCAGACTTGTAGCATTTCTTGTTACACTTTGCTCCCTCTACTCCCACAGACTGGAGTTACAGGTGTGCATGCCCACATCCAATTTTTTTTTTTTAAGGAATGAAAAGGTTTATTCTAGCTCACAGTTCAGAGCAGACACAACACATTAGGTCAGGGAAAGCATGGCAGCAGGAACAGGAAACTGGCTGGTCACATGGCATCCATAGTCAGGAGGCAGAGAGAGAGAGAGAACAGGAAGTGAGGTGTGTCAATCACACCTCAAGGCCCACCCCCAGTGACCCACTCCCTCCAGCCAGGCCCCGCCTCCTAAGACACACTCAACTTTTTGCATGGGTTCTAAAAAGTTGACCTTGGGCATGCTTAAGGGGCAAGTGTTTGTACACTGAGCCACCTCCTCAGACCCTAAGTTTCTTTACTAGCAATGTCTATAGGGTAGGTATATTGCAAACTGATTTTCTTAGCTTTCCCTCATCTGTGAATTTATTCATTTCTGTGTAGGCATAGCATTCTGAGTTGATGCATCCCTTTCATTCCGCCTCTGAAAAACATACTGCTTCTGACCTCCCTGGCTTCAGAAACCACAGCAGCACTACCAACAGAGCTAACACTGGAGAAGTTTTCCTCCTGATGGGTGAAGAGTCATTTTTTTTTTCTGGAGATTTTTAAGATTTCTGTGCCCTTATTTCTAGGAGTCTTGGCATAGGTTTCACTGGTTTAAATTGGAAAATAAAATTTTCAGGCATTAGATCTTGTAGAACTTCTTCAGTACTCCTTCCTCTTCTGGAATCCCAACGCTGTGAAATTTGCTCTTTGGTTAGGACTCCACAGATCTCAGAAGTTGTGCCTCCCCTAATGCCCTTCCCCCCACGCTTTGCTTTCCAGATTCAAGGTCATTGCTATTATGTTAGATTCCCATTTACCAATTCTTTCCTCTCTTTCATCCATTCTGATGTTGAGCCCACTCACTGAGACTTTTTTTTTAAATTTTGACTATTGTACTTTTCAGTCCTAAAATTTCCATCAGTTTCTTGTTTGTATCTTTTAATTCTTCGCTGACGTTTTCTGTTTTCTCATTTGTTCCAAACATGTTCAGCTTGCTGCTGAAGCATTTTTATCCTGTCTGCTTCACAGTCTTTGTCAGATAATTTTCACATCTCTGTCATCTCAATGTTGGCATCTCATAATGATCTGTTTTCACTCGGTGTGAAGTCTTTCTGCTTGGCATGAAGGCTTCTTTATTTAAAAATTAAAACCTGGATATTGTTGCATTATATTATGAGATTTTGGATCTTATTTGAAACCTTCTGGTTTAGTTGGCATTTCTTGGCCATGCTTCAGTGGGGAGTGAGGGTGGGGGGTGGCAGAGCTGGCAGGCACTGTCTTGTTAGTGCAAGGAAGACACAGGCAGTCCAGGTTCTTCATCCAGCCCCATTGATGCATGGAAGGGGTGGCTTCATTACAATTTGTAGTTCTTCTCATTGCTGGGATAAAACGCCCAACCACAAGCAGCAGATGGAAGGAAAAGGTCTGTTTCCAGTATACAGCTTAAAGGAGAAGTTTCATCACAGCATGGAGAGCATGGCAGAAAAAGAGGCTGGGCATCGTATCTTGTCACATCAACTGGAGGGAAGCAGCAGGAACGAGCTAAACTCCCGGCCGGAGGGGGGGGGCGGGGGGAGGGCGGAGGCTGGACAAGTAAACCTCAAGGTCTACTCCTACTGATTCACCTTTTCTAGCAAGGCTCCCACTCTGGAAGGCTCCACCAGCTGGAGACTGAGTATGAGGCTTAATTACACACACACACACACACACACACACGAGGCTGTGGGGGACATTTTACACTCAAACCACCACCCTACTGGTGAAGCATGGGAGTTCTAGCATCCTCTGGTCAGTTCCACTGATAACAAGATATGGGTGACTTTGTTGTTGATGAACAATGGTAAAAAGCCTCATCTAATGCCACCCGTGAGAGAGGAAGAGAACACCTCATTCCTGCTGGTAAAGGGGGTGAAGTTTGGGGTCACTATCCAACCTTTACTGGTATCAATGGGGGTATGGCCACAGAAGTTTTCTGTGATATTTTATTTACTTATGAGAGAGAGATAGAGAGAGAGAGTATGGACCTATCAGGACCTCCTGCCACTGCAAACAAACTCCTGATGCATGTGCCACTCTGTATCTGGCTTTATGTGGGTACTGAGGAATTAAACCCAGGCCTTCAGGCCTTGCAAGCGAGAGCCTTCAACCTCTGAACCATCTCTTCAGCCCATTGATGATATCTGACCAGAACAAAGCGGCTTATGTGTGGGGCTGGGAAGATAGCAAAAATGGCACAGTGCTTGCTGTACAAGCATGAGGATCTGAGTTCAGATCCCCCAGAGCCCTGGATCTATAAGCTTGAAATAAACCCCTTTCTCCCCTAACCTGTGCCTGGTTTGCATGTTCACCCCAGCAACACGGAGCTGACCGCAACAGTTACCAAGCTTGGCTTAAAAAAAAAAAAAATTCTATTTTTATTTACGAGAGAGGTGGGGGTGCAGAGGTGTGCCAGGGCTTCTAGCCTTTGCAAACGATCTCCAGACGCATGCGCCACCTTGTGCATCCGGCTTATGTGGGTCCTGGGGACTTGAACCAGTGTCCTTTGGCTTTGCAGGCAAGTGCTTTAACTGCTAAGCCATCTCTCCAGCCCAGGGAGGACTTTTAATAACGAGGACCAGACAAAGCTACATAGACTGGGGCATGAGGAGTAAGTCCGAGACGGTTTAGCTCAGAAACCAAGACTGATCCTCAAGCCATTTTCTCCCAGTTGATTAGAAGGAACAAAGCAGTTAGCTAACCAGACGTTGGGCATCGGCGAGACCCATCTGAGTCACTTGAGGAAGGATGGCTCACGGAAACCATCCTTTCCTGAAGAGCGAAGAGGAGGCAGGGTGCTTTGAACCTTCCTTACTGTGCAGCATCCCAGGGCAGAGTCAGATTCAGCGTGGCCTCCACCCTCGCTGGATTTGACTTGAACCTGTGGGCCATGTGGGCTAAATCAACATCTTTCTAGGTGGGATCTGTCTTCAGTAGGAGAAGCTCCCTGGGGTGCTCAGGAGTGTGCGGGGTGGCTGAGGGTGTCTCCCAGACAGGTGGGCACTGCTCCAGGCTCAGAGCTCAGCCTCCCTCTCCCGTCTCCCCCTCCCACCCCACTTCCTCCCGCAGCCCCCTCTCTGCCTGCCACACAGCTGTTTTGCCAACATCGCTGCCTGATTATCTTTCAAGTGGCTTCTCAGAGCAGATGTTCCCGGCTCCTTCCTGCATAGAAAACAAACAGGCGCTGTGTTGTCATTTGCTCTCCAGAGGAAAATCCCTCTGCTGCCACCGTCTTCTTGAGAGCTTGGGGACGGCTCCCCAGTCTCTGTGTGCTGCTCCTCGCCAGCAATTTGGCACCAGATGGATAAAACAGGTTCTTCGGGTTGTCTGGATAGTGTGTGGCCCTTCGGGGGACGCTGGGTTGGGGAAGTGCGCTTTTCAACAGTCAAGTTCAGGTCTGGGTAAATGCTCTTGATATCATTTAACCTTCTGGAGCACACTGGTGTCTCTCCAGCTTTGATTGTGAAAAAGCCCCAAAGGGGGTTATCCCAGGTTGAAAATCCCTCTGCAAGAAGGTGCTGGGCTTGCTGTCTGACTGAGGTTAGTGTTAGGAAGGGAGCAGGGTTAGTTTCTTTTAGATGGACAGGAAAGTCCCTTGTGAAGCCGAACGTGTCTTTGAAATGTGCCCCTTTTCTCCTGGGAGAGGGAGCAGAAAGAATGTAAGAACAAGGGCGTCAGCTTCACATCACTGGGATGAACCCCCAGATCAAACCCAGTTGATGGGAGGAAGAAGGGATTTCTTAAAGCTTACAGATTCACAGGAAGTTCCATAATGGCAGGAAGAGCTGTCGCCCTTTCACAGGTCCAGGCAGAGAGAGAGAGAGACCACCGCCGCCAGCACCATAAGCCAGCCCCCCGCAGGAGCCCAGGCAGAGCCCAGCACTCTCATATCTTTAGCTGGCATTCAGCTCTGCCCCCAAACACACCTTAGGGTTGGACCCTAGGGTCCACCCACAGTGATACCTCTTCTAGCCAAGTTCCAAGCTTGAATAAAAACTCCTGCATCTGGGCTGGAGAAATGGCTTGGTGGTTAAGGCGCTTGCCTACAAAGCCAGTGGTCCCAGGTTTTGATTCTCCCGGACCCATGTAAGCCAGATGCACAAGGGGGTGCATGCATCTAGAGTTCGTTTGCGGTGGCTGGAGGCCCTGGCGCGCCTATTCTTTCTCTCCCTCTCTCTCTTACCCTCCTCGCTTCTTTCTTGCTTTCTCACATAAAGAAAAATTAAAAAACAAACAAACAAACAAAAAAACCTCCTGAATCTGCCGGGTATGGTGGTGCGTGTCTTTAATCCCAGCACTTGGGAGGCAGAGGTAGGAGGGTCACCATGAGTTCGAGGCCATTTTGAGAGTACATAGTGAATTCCAGGTCAGCCTGGGCTAGAGTGAAACCCTACCTCAGAAAACCAACCAACCAACCAAACAACCAAAAACTCCCAAATCTATTGGGGGATATACATTCAAATCACCACAAGGGGTAAGGGGTAGAATGGTCTAGAACATTGTCATCTGGACACGACATGGCTATTGTACTCATGAACTCACAACAGCTGTCATTACCTGCACCAGGATTGGGCCTATCAATATTCTACTGTGGGTGGGGGCGTGTTCATGACACCCTGCCCTTCCCTGAGGCTCTATAGGCACTTAACTGTCCTTCTGTGAGGGGAGATATCTTCTTCAGTGGTGTAACCACCAATCAGTTGCCCATGCTGTGGTAAATAATCCCCATCCCCCGCTCATGTAAACAGCCCTAATTAAAATTCACTGGGTCACAAAAAGTGCCCCTTTCATCTGTCTTTTTTTTAAAAAAATGCTAATTTTACTTATTTGACAGAGAAAGAGGGAGAGAGAGAGAAGGGGTGCACCAAGGTATCTAGCCACTGCAAACAAGCCCCAGATGCATGCGCCCCCTCGTGCAGCTAGCTAATATGGGTCCTGGGGAATCAAACCTGAGTCCTTTGACTTTGCAGGCAAATGCCTTAACCACTAAGCCATCCCTCCAGCCCTCATCTGTCTTTTTTCTTAAAAAAAGATATTTATTTATTTGCAAGCAGAGAGAGACAGAGAGAAGAGAAAGAGAGAGAGTGAGAGAGAGGGAGAGAGAGAGAGAGAGAGAATGGGTGCACCGGGGCCTCCAACTGCTGCAAACGAGCTCCAGATGCATGCTCCACTTTGTGCATGTGGCTTTATATTGGTATTGGGGAATTGAACCTGGGCCATCAGGCCTTGCATGCAGCTGAGCCATCTATCCATAACCTGTAACTTCTCTGGAAGGGAAAGGCATAGCTGGACCCATCCTAGGGGAGGGAAAGAAGGCAGAGTGGGCGAGAGGGCATCTGAGGATTCTGAGCGGTGTGGTGTGCAGGCAGGAGAAAGAAGCCGTCCAGGTGCCCGGCCCAGAAGCATACCCATCCACTGTTGTCGGCAGAGGGCTCTGGGACTTGGCACCTGTGTGGGATAAAGTCACTTGTCAAATACGTTTGAGGGTCTGCCCAGCCCTTCAGTGCTTTGTCACGTACCCTTTACTTCTCTTTGGAACTCTAGTCCCTCCCTGGCTTTTCTGTCCGTGTCCTCCTCTGTCCTTAATCTCCTTGTCCCTGGAGGCATTCATGTGTTCATGTCACAGGTACACCCATGCTTGTCTTAACCACACCAGACGTAGCTAGTTCCAGGCTCTGACAGTCCCTTCTCTGTCTTGGACTTGGAGATAGCACCTCTCTTGATTGTTCCTAGTTTCTTCTTTGTGTGTGTGTGTGTGTGGGGGGGGGGTTGAGGTAGCATCTCACGCTAGCTCAGGCTGACCTGAATTCACTATGGAGTCTCAGGGTGGCCTCGAACTCTCGGCGATCCTCCCACCGAGTGCTGGGGTTAAAGGCATGCGCTGCCACACCCGGTGATTGTTCCTGGTTTCTCCATCTCCTTCTCTTGTGAGGTTCTTACGCTTAAGCGCTTGACCCACGGAACCATCTCCCCAGCCCTCTAGTTTTGTGAGGCTCAAACGACTTAGCACCCCGTGCAGGCGGTAGGACACGCATTCAGCCCAGCATCTGCCTCTTCACAGGTTCCAGACAACGATCACCTTGCCCCTGTCTACTGTGGTCTGCCTCAGTGTTACCAGGTCAGCACTGAGCCTCAGTATCCCACTATGAACCGGGGAGGTGGGGAGAGGGGGTCATGTGGACCGAGCATGAGGGATGATTCTGAGACGAAAGGGATTCTCTGCATGGTCAATGGTTGTCAACTGAATGATTGATCACGGCCTAGCTCCCTTTGGCCCACCATCATAACACGCTGTGAAGAGTCGGGCCCACAGAAGGTGCCTAATAAATGTCTACGGATTCGAAACAAATGTGAAAGGAATGTGAACGAGTGAGAGGTAGGTAACACCCCTCCCAAAGAGACTAGACAGGTGGATGCTGGGGCTGAGCTGACAAAACTTGTGCCAGACCTCCAAATATATTCCAAATAGAGGAATTAGGAGACAACGGAGGAGGCTGCCAAAAAGGATTTATCTCGGAAGTGGAGCTTAGGGAATAGCACTAATATTTTCGGAAATTGAAACTCCAACCATGAAATTGCCTATCATTTATCATACATGGGCTCTCAAAGGGGAAACGGAAAAGCATTTAGTCTTATTGCTTTTTAAACACATGATTGCTGAGCCCAGCCATCCAGGCTGTGGTTTTAGGACCTGAGGTGTCTGAAAGCATCCTGCCTGTGGGTCCTCCTGACCTCACACCCGGCCTCAGCCTCTGTTCTGTCAAGTGCCTGAGAGCCCCAAATGGCAAGGGTCCATCCAGGCCAGGCCCGGGTTGTTGTGACATCCAAACAATCCCAGCCCACACATCCTTAGAAGCATTCTATATGATTTTGTGTGTGCAAGGGAGGGGGTGCATGTGTGTGTGTGTGTCTGTCTGTGGGTGAATGTGTGTGCATGTATGGGTGTGTGGGTGTATGCATGTGTGGGTGCACATGTGTGTACGTGTGTATACATGTCGTATATACGTGTGTGTGTCTGTGTGGAGGGCTAGGCAACCTCAGGTACCATTCCTCAGGTGTTTTATTGAGGCAAATATATTTTAATGACAACCTCCAAGCATATACACAATGGTCCCTTATCATAATCCCGTCCTTTGTACCCCACTCCCGTGTGCCCCCTCCACTGCCAGCTTCTTTCCAGCTAGTCTCTCTTCTCTCTTTTTTTTAAAATTATTTATTTATTTATTTATTTAAGAGCGACAGACACAGAGAGAAAGACAGACAGAGGGAGAGAGAGAGAATGGGTGCTCCAGGGCTTCCAGCCTCTGCAAACGAACTCCAGACGCGTGTGCCCCCTTGTGCATCTGGCTAACGTGGGACCTGGGAAACCAAGCCTCGAACCGGGGTCCTTAGGCTTCACAGGCAAGCGCTTAACCACTAAGCCATCTCTCCAGCCCAATTAACTTTTTTTTTTTTTCCAGGTAAGGTTTCACTCTAGTCCAGGCTGACCTAGAACTCACTATGTAATCTCAGGGTGGCCTCAAACTCAAGGCGATCCTCCTACCTCTGCCTCCCGAGTGCTGGGATTAAAGGCGTGCGCCACCACGCCCGGGTTCTCTTCTCTTTTGATGTCATCATTTTGTTTTGCCCTCACATTATGCAGATCTTGCTCAGGAGCTCATGAATGCGACGCCAACTCTGTGTCCAGAAGACAACATTCCGAAACACTCATCCCGTCCTTTGGCTCTGATGTCCTCTCCTCCACCTCCTCCACAATAGTCCCCAGGCCTTGGAGGGTGGAGGCACCTTTTTCGTGAAGACAGACTTTCTCAATTGGCCTGGAACTTGCCTGGAGTGAGCCCCAGGGGTTCACCCATCTCCACCTTCTCCGCATTGGGATTACAGCTGCATGCTACCTCACTTGCCTTTTTATTTTATTTTTTTTTTAAGGTAGATTCTAGGGACTGAACACAGCTCCTCATCCTTGTGCGGCAAGCGCTTTACTAACCGAGTCATATCCCCAGACGCTGATAACTGGTGGCTCTGCCACCTTGATCTCTTCCACAGTTCCAGTGTCCAGCTTCCCTTGGAAAGGGTCCCACTGATAGCTTCTGCTTCGAGCTTTGGACCTAGGATCCAATGATCACCAAAGGCTGGAGAGATGGCTTAGCAGTTAAGGTGCTTGCTGGCAAAGCCAAAGGACCCAGTTTGATTCCCCAGTGCCCACATAAAGCCAGATGCACACGGTGGTACTTGCATCTAGAGGTCATGTGTAGTGGCTAGAGGCCCTGGTGCACCCATTCTCTCTCTATCTGCCTCTTTCTCTCTAATAAATGATCATCAAGTCTCCCTCACCCTTCTCTCTCTTCCTCCTCTCCCTCTCTCTCCAGACTGACCAGGGATCCTGGAACTTTCCATGCCACTGGCTCCAGGGCCTCTGCCCAGGAAATGCCCACAGTACGTCAAGGGCAGCTCTACTGGAGTCTGTCTTCCCACCTGCCATCTTAGAAGCTCCTTGTGGCTTTCAAACCCAGGCAGAGACAATGACCCATGTGGGACCTGTTTATGGCTGGCGTTCTTCTGTTCATCACAGCGGATATCCCGATGAGAGACAGGTTCTGAAGGCTCGCGGAGTCAGTTCTGCTGGAGGGCTTTCTCTGAGCTGCTTTTGACTGGCGTCCATTTGACATGGTGAGGGGACAGGGCTGTACCCTCTCCACTGACCCCTGTGTACCACAGCCTGGTGGACAGGAAAAGGGCCGTTGAGTCTCTATGACCATGCCCCACTGAAGAAACGGAGATGAAAAGAGAAAGTGTGGTTTGACCCAGGTCACAAGGCTGGGAAGTGGCGACCATGAGAGTCTCCCTGGGTCTTCTGATGCCTGATGCTGGGTCCTCATGAGCAGCAGCCTGTCCACTGGGCCAGAGCGAGAGGCTTTGAGTTCCTGACCCTGCATGGTTGCTGGAGCTATGCACAGCTGGCTGGGAGCAATGGAACAAACCAGGGGTCGTAGCTCTCACCTCCTGGTGCGCACACTTATCCTGTTGATGTTACCGTTCACAGGTATGAGAAGCCAGAGTCATTAGCCTTCCAACATGGACTGAAGACCAAGGCTGTCCAGTAATCCTCCAGGTCTTAAGCACGTGAATGGGACTGCCAAGGCATCCAGCCTCATGGACTGAGCAGCTATGTGGTTCTCAGACTCTCCAGCCTGCCGACAGCCATTGTTGGATTGTCCAGCCCATGTTCTGTAAGCCAGTCTACTAAGTCACCTTTATAATAGATATCCAGTCTATTATTTTCCTCTTGAGAATTAAGTAACCAAGTTCAAGGCCAGCCTGGGTTACATAGCAAAACCCTGCCACAATATACTCTTCCTTCCCTCTTCTCTCCTTCCTCTCCCCTCTCTCCTTCCCTCTGCCCATCTTCCTTCTACCCTTCTTCCTCTTACTTTCATCTTTCTCCTTCTCTTCCTCCTCCTTCTTTTTCTTTCCTTTCCCCTCTTTCTCCCCTCTCCACCGCCTGTTCCTCTAGGGTTTGGGTGTGCCTGGGGCAGCGGGGTGTTTACAAAACAGCCTCCTTGGAGTCTCCACTCCTCGCAGCCTTCCTCACTGTCTAGGGGCTGATGACACTGATCCTCACCTGCAACCAGGTCTCTCCTCTGCACTTTGGAACAAGGTGCCACCTGCTTCCTGGGCCCTGTCCCTGGAGACCCTGCAGGTGCTCTGCTGTGAGCAAATGGTTCTAGGAGCCCAAAGTTCCAGCCTGGAACATTCTCACCTAGTCTCCATCAGCTTTCCTCCCAATGGAAAGGCCTCTTGGGTTAGGATGGACCAATTTCCATCACCGCTCTTCCAGTACAAATGCTTCATGCATTCTTTCCTTTTATTTGAGAAATATATATGGAGAAAGAGAGAGAGAGAGAATAGGCATGCCAGGGCCTTCAGCTCCATCTGGCTTATGTGGGTCCTGGGGAATCGAACTAGGTCCTTTGGCTTTGCAGGCGAGCACCTTAACTGCTAAGTCATGCCTCCAGCCCTCTTTTTAAAAATTATTGTGGTTATTTATTTTATTTGCAGGCAGAAACAAAGAGAGAGGGAGGGAGGATATGAGAATGGGCACACCAGGGTCTCTAGTCACTGCAAATGAACTCCAGATGCATGTGCCACTTTAGGTGAGTGCTGGGGAATCAAGCCCAGGTCATTAGGCTTTGCAGGCAATTGCCTTAACTGCTGAAGCATCTCTCCAGCCTGGTTCGTGCATTCTTCAGACACTCTTGGCATTCCGTGTGGCCCTTTGTGCCCGTGATGTCCTATGCTAGAGGCACTAAGGCAAAGGTCTGTTAGGACTCAGACCTCGCTGCGTGGGGGTGGGAAGGTCACCAAGATCTCTGGACATGATAGTTTTGTTCTTTAAATTTTTATTTGGGGGGGGGGACTGGAGAGATGTCTTAGTAATTAAGGCGTTTGCCTGCAAAGCCAAAGGACCTCAGTTCGATGCCCCAGGACCCACGTTAGCCAGATGCACAAGTGGGTGCACGCATCTGGAGTTCATCTGCAGTGGCTGGAGGCCCCGGCACGCCCATTCTCTCTCTCTCCCTATCTCTGCCTCTTTCTCTCTCTCTCAAATAAACAAATAAAAATGAAGTTTAAAAAATTATTAAAAATTTTTATTTCGTTAGTATGCGTGTATGTGTAGCGCATGCACATGTGTGTGCAGATATGTGTGACCAGTGCGTGAAGGTGTGGAGGCCAAAGGAGAAAGTCAGTGTCCTTCTCTAGTGCTGTGTGGCTCTCTTTTCTTGAGATGGTCATCTGTCACTGTCACTGGGCCTGGAGCTGCTCAGTGATGGCCCTGCCTCCACCTCCCATAGCACAGGGGTTACAGGCTTGCTTGGCCACGCCCAGCTTTTTTCCCATGGACACTGGGGACGGAACCTAGACTCTCTTCTACCACCGATGCCTGTGTGGCAAGTGTTTTATGCACTGACTCGGCTCCCCAGCAGTTGAGTCAAATGCTTTTAATGCAGTTTGTCTTTTTATGAGACAGCTCGGGCTCGTCTGGAAATCACTAACTAGGTAGCCAAAGATGACCTTGAACTTCTGATCCTCCTACTTTCACCTCGGGGATTACGGGCATGCGTACCACCGTGCTTGGTTTATGCAGGGCTGGGCATCAAATCTAGGACTTTGCGCATGCCAGGCAAGCACTTTAGTCACTGCTCTTCGTCCCAGCTCCTAATGCATTCTTTCTTTCTTTATTTGACAGAGAGAGAAGAAGGGAGGGAGAGAGAGAGGGAGAGAGAGAGAGAGAGAGAGAGAGAAAGAGAGAGAATGGGCGTGCCAGGGCCTCCAGTCACTACAAACAAACTCCAGACGTGTGCGCCCCCTAGTGCATTTGGCTAATGTGGGTCCTGGAGAATTGAACCTGGGTCCTTTGGCTTTGCAGGCAAATGCTTTAAATGCTAAGCCATCCCTCCAGCCCTTAATGCATTTTTAAATTTACTTATGGAGTGCGGGGGAGGGAAAGAATTGAGCACCAGGACCTTCAGCCCCTGCAAACGAACTCCAGATGCATGCACCACCTTGTGCATCTGGTCTTACGTGGGTCCTGGGGTATTGAACACTGGCTGTTAGGCTTTGCCTATAAGCGCCTTAACTGCTGAGCCATCTCTCCAGCCCCTCCAGTGCATTTTTCTTTTACTTCAAATGTCTTCTGTGTATGATGAGTTCATGGGGAAGGTCATCCCATCATCAGTCTGAGTAACAAAGCCCTTCTTGAATAGAGCTGTGTCTTCTGATTCTGGACACATTTGTTCAACCCAAGCAACGGGATGTCACCCCAACACCATGGGAGCCACTCAGGTCAAGGCCACCTATGCTCCATGTTGCCAAAGCTTTCAGTCTTCCTCTTGTTCTTATATTTGTTTGTTTATTTATTAGAAGGAGAGGCCGGAGAGAGAGAGAGAGAGCGGGAGAGGGAGAAAGAGAGAGAATGGGTTATCCAGGGCTTCAAGCCACTGCAAACAAACTCCAGACACATGTGCTACCATATGCACCTGGCTTACATGGGTACTGGGGAATCGAACCTGTGTCCTTCGACTTCACAAGCAAATGCCTTAACTGCTAAGCCATCTCTCCAACCCCTCTTCTGAATTTTTTTTTTTTGACCTGTTGATCACCCATCCTTCCTGACCCTTCCTTACTGATATCTGGGGTACCACCTTTTCATCCTTGTCTCCCGTTTTTCTGTCTCTTTCAAGGGTCTTTTGCCTGGTGGACTCTCAAAGACGGGTCCCTTCCATGGCGTGGCCTTGAGCTGTTCGTGTCAGCGAGTAGATTCCCTGTCAGGCATCAGGCCATTCTAGTCACTGCTTCTTGCTAATGGCTCCCGAGGTTCTCCGTGCCCCTGGGTACATATCCAACATGTCTCCCCAGATGCTCCCCAGTTCCTTTAGGCTCATCATGTCTAGGTGTCACTCATGTCACCTCTCCTTCCACCCAGCTCCTGATTCCAGCAAAGAACACCACCTACCTGGCTGCCTGCCTGAGAAACCAACCCGCTGAGCATCTTTTTAAAATTATTATTAGTTATGTACACAGTGTGTAAACAGCCATGTTGGTCTCATCGTTAGTCTCCTCCCTGTCCTCCCCCCTCCACAGGGACCCTCGCTGGGGAATGTGGGTCTTGAATTGTGGGGGGCGGGGTAGCCATCAGTTATGGGGAAGAGGCGACGTCTCTGTGCGTAATGTCCCAAGGTTGGCTCTAACAATCTTCCCGCACCCTTTTCCACGAAGTTCTCTGGGCCATGTGGGGATCGTTTTAGGTCGACTTCCACTGAGCATCTTTTTTTTTTTTTTTTAAATTTTTTATTTATTTATTTGAGAGTGACAGACACAGAGAGAAAGACAGATAGAGGGAGAGAGAGAGAATGGGCGCGCCAGGGCTTCCAGCCTCTGCAAACGAACTCCAGACGCGTGCGCCCCCTTGTGCATCTGGCTAACGTGGGACCTGCGGAACCGAGCCTCGAACCGGGGTCCTTAGGCTTCACAGGCAAGCGCTTAACCACTAAGCCATCTCTCCAGCCCCCACTGAGCATCTTGCTGTCACCAACTTGGCACCTCCCAGACTGGAGCTGCCCGCTGTCCTTTCTCCTCTGGTCACTGTCGGTTCTCACCACCCTTGCTCCAAGTATTATGACTGACTCCAGACTGCGCCCTCTCCCTCTGGTCTGGCCCTATGCAGATTCATGTTCAGTCGCCTCTAGATGGCTTGGTTTCAAACACAGAGTTGACCGATTTCCCTTCCATCCCTCAAACCATCTGGAAATCTCCCTGGTACCCAGAGGATGTCCACAGCCTGGCCCGTCCCCAGCCCAGACATCGCCGCTAACAGTCCACCCTTCCTTCCGTCAGAGTGTCCTTCCTGTATGCCCACCCCGTGTCAGCGGCAATGGGTGGGTGCTGGAGCTCAGAGCCAAGATGAGTGACCAGACAGACCATGGCCTCCCGCTGGTTTAGGGAGAGACAGTCACCAACCACATGTAGTGTCCCCCCAGTCTGGCCAGTTGTGTGATGGGAAGGCTCTTGTGTTAAATGAGCATCGGAGGCTGGTTTTTTTTTTTCTTTTTTCTTTCCCAGTGGAAAACACAAATATATTTCTCTCACTGTACTCTCTCGCATTAAATAAAAGGGGGGGGGCGCTGGAGAGATGGCTTAGCAGTTAAGTGCTTGCCTGTGAAGCCTAAGGACCCCGGTTCGAGGCTTGATTCCCCAGGACCCACGTTAGCCAGATGCACAAGGGGGCGTGTGCATCTGGAGTTCGTTTGCGGAGGCTGGAGGCCCTGGAGTGCCCACTCTCTCTCTCTCTCTCTCTCTCTGCCTCTTTTTCTCTCTGTATGTCTGTAACTCTCAAATAAATAAAAATAAATAAATAAATGAAAATGAAAAAAGAAGGCCAGTCTGTTGGGCTTGCCTCAAAAAAAGAGCTTCCGGGGAGGAGGAAGGAAGGTGGTTTTCCACAGGGCATCGACATCGTCTGGCCTAGCAACGTGACTGCAGGCTGGAGAGGGGGCCAGCGCCCACTCCTCGGAGGCGGTGCGGCCGCAGGCTGAGGGCAGCAGGGGGGAAGAGCAATAAGGATAACTTGGGTGTGGGCAGGGGTGTCCGTGTGGGCCCTGCCCATGGCTTGTGCGGCAGGTGGGGAGGACTGAGGGCCAACTCTGGGATGTTTCAGTTGACCACCTGAGTGAACGGTGGTGGGAGCACTGACGGAGGCGGGGAGTCCGGGGTGGAGAGAGATGTGTGTGAGCGTACACGATGTATGCACATGCGTGTGTACATGCAGGCGCTCCGTGTACATGTATGCGGAGACACCTGATGCCCTCCTCTGTCACTCTTCTGCCTTATTTTCCAGAGACAGGGTCTCTTGCAGAACCTTTAGATCTTTACTCTCTCAGTTAGGCGGGCTCCGGGGAGCCCAGTGAGCCTCCTGTCTCCCTCGGTGCTGTGGCTACAGGCACGCGCTGCCATTCCCGGTGTCCTACTTGAGTGCTGGGGATAAAATCCGGGTTCTTTTTTTTTTTTTTTTCTTTTCAATTTTTTTTTTTATTAACAACTTCTATGATTATAAAAGATATCCCATGGTAATGCCCCCGACTTTCCCCTTTGAAACTCCACTCTCCATCAAATCCCCTCCCCCACTCAATCAGTCTCTCTTTTATTTTGATGTCATCATCTTTTCCTCCTCTTATGATGGTCTTGTGTAGGTAGTGTCAGGCACTGTGAGGTCATAGATATCCAGGCCATTTTGTGTCTGGAGGAGCACGTTGTAAGGAGTCCTACCCTTCCTTTGGCTCTTACATTCTTTCTGCCATGTCTTCCACAATGGACCCTGGAGCCTTGGAGGGTGTGATAGAGATGTCTCAGAGCTGAGCACTCCTGTCACTTCTTCTCAGCACCATGGAGTCTTCTGAAATTCAGGTTCCTGTACTTTCATAGCTTATACTCTTACATCTTACCTGCTGAACCATCTCCCCAGCCCCTAGAGTTCATTTCTTTTTAGCCATATTATTATTATTATTATTATTATGATTATTATTATTATTATGTTTTTTGTTTGTTTTTAGGGTCTTGCTCAAGCCTAGTCTGACCTGGAATCCACTATGCAGTCTCAGGGTGGCCTCAAACTCACAGCGATCCTCCTACCTCTGCTTCCCTAGTGCTGGGATCAAAGGTGTGTGCCACCATGCCCGGCTATTTTGGTTTTTTCAAGGTAGGATTTCACTCCAGGCCAGGCTGACCTGGAACGCACTATACAGTCTCAGGTGGCCTCCAACTCACAGGGATCCTCCTACCTGTGCCTCCTGAGTGCAGGGATTAAAGTCATTCACCACTACACCTGGCTTCCACCCCGACCCCCCAACCAAGGTAGGGTTTCACTCTTGGCTGGGTGGGCCTGGAATTCCTGGCCATTTTCATTTTGAGTTGGCTCCTTGTCAGTCTCTGTCAATATGGAGCTTGTGGTTGGATCCTTGAGCCAGGAGTGCCAAGGAGGGGCCGGAATAAGAGACGGAGGTGCCGGGGAAGGGATCCATGGCAGAAGGCTGGTATCTGATGCAACTGGATGGGTCGATGATATGTTTGGGCAATGGGGAAACAAGAAGAGGTGGGGTTCCAGAGAGCCCTGCGTAGAAAGGTGGAGAAATGATGGCGGAGTTGGAGAAACAGAGAAACAGAAAGAGCAGGGAGGTAGGGGGAAGGCCCTTGCCCACCACTGCCCAGGGGCAAGGAAGGCGGGGGAAGGATCACGGGCCTGGGTCGGAGGGCCAGAGGGGTCCTGATGGATCCGAGGACCATGAATATCACCGGGACAGTGCAGGTGGGAGCTGACTAATTCTTTAAAAAATATATTATTGGTGGGGGTGGGGGAGAATGGGCACTCCAGGGCTTCTGTCCATTACAAACAAATTCCAGATGCCTATGCCACTTTGTGCAGCTTGCTTTATGTGGCCACTGGAGAACTGAACCTGGGTGGTTAGGCTTTGCAGGCAAGTGCCTTAACCGCTGAGCCGTCTCTCCAGCAGCGCCCCCCCCCTCTGTCCGCCTTTTTTTTTTTTTTTTTTGAGACTCGGTCTCTCATTGGTTCATTGTGGGGCTGGACTAGCTGATCGGTGAGGTCCGTGGATCCACTTTCTATGTCTCCACAGCCCTGGGATTACAAGCCCATGCAGTTACACCGAGCATTTACATGGGTTCTTGGGATCAAACAGGAGCTGAACACTGGAAGGGGAGGAAGCAGAAGATGAAAAGACCCCACTTCACCTGCCAGCCCGGGGTACAAAGCTGTGGGAGTGAAACACTCTCCCCCTGGAAGGGGTGAGAAAGCCAGGCCTTGGTTAGGACAGTGTAGGGGGTTGATTCAGGTGCCCCCCATAAACTTAGGTATTCTGGATGCTAGGTTCCCAGATGATGGAGATTCAGGAATTAACGCCCCCTGGATGCAGTGTATTGTTGGGGGTGGGCTTATGGGTGTTATAGCCAGTGTCCCCTTGCCAGTATTTGGCACACTCTCCTATTGCTATTGTCCACCTGATGTCAGCCAGGGGGTGATGTCCACCCTCTGCTCATGCCATCGTTTTCCCCTGCCGTCGTGGAATTTCCCCCTCTAGTCTGTAAGCCCAAATAAACCTTTTTTTTCTTCCCACAAGCTGCTCTTGCGCTGGTGTTTTCTGCCAGCAACGTGAATGTGACTGAAACAGGCAGTTTAGACACATGCTGAGGATTCAGGTGATGGCGGGCTGGGGGCCCCAGTGCTCAGAACAATTGTTTCAACCGGAGGCTCTGGCTTCTCTGGAACACCCGGAGACCACGGTGTAGAGCAAAGTACCAGTCTGGCATTAGCTGTGGCAGCTGGTACCTCAGCAACAAAGTGGCGGCTGGTGAGGTTATGATCAGAATGCACAGTAAGTGGCAGGTCTCAGCTCAGGCCCGGCCGGGCAGGTGCCGTTCAGTCAAGCTTAGTGATGGGCATGGTGGGTCCACCAGTTGGCATGGGAGGCTGATGACCCATGAGTCGGGGAGCCCCTGCCCTCCACACTTTCCAAACCTTGCAGGTAAGAGTGGAAGCACATTTCAAGGGCGGCTGAGCACTGGAAGATGTGTTCTGGCTTGGCAGGTGCCCGTGGCACAGATGTGTGGGTCCCTGTGAAACACGAGGAGATGGGGTAGCCTCCACCAGTGCTGGACTCACCTTTGCGGACAGGATCATCGAGGGGCTGGGCAGAGGTGAGCAGGTGACTTCACCTTGTGACGGAAGAAAGCTCAGGGCACAATGCCGGGTGAGCAGTCACATTGGCTTTTCTTTAAATCATTTCTAACTCCGAGCCCCTATGCCAGGGAGATGGGGAAAATAGCCTAATGGCGCCGGTTTCCATGGAGATGCTCATTGACCTGGCCCTTACGGTCCCTTTAGAGCCGACACTGTGCTAGAAGCAATGCCCGGGGCTACCAGGAACACCCATGTCACCCTTTACCCATGTGTTTTGCAAATATGACCGTGACTGCCCAGAGCTGGTAAAACTGGCTGCTCAGGTCTGCTGTAATCACCACATGCCCAGTGCTTCCAATGTAGGGCACGTCACCTGTGGGCAGGTTATGAGTGCCACTTGTAACTGGGAAGGGGGGAGAACATCGCTAGAGCAAGTGCGATTGGGATGTGAGTGGGCCCAAGGGAGACGGCTGGGTCCGGGAGCCGCGCAGGGCGATCAGGGCCAGGGCTGGAGAGACGCTGTTTCCAGGCCACAGTATGACCTGTGTCATGAGTGTGCAGCCATCCACGCAGCGGGGGTTGGGAGACCTCAGTGGCTGCTTGTTGGCCTCACCCGCCAGCCTCTTTGGACGCCTGCTTGCTGCCTGGAAGGAGAAAGACCTTCTTCATTTGGCCCATGGGTGGGGGGCCCGCTATGAAGTTGGGTACGCACTCAACATGTCTGTGGGTGCCTATGTGCAGAAGTTACAGGAGAACTTCTGGTTTCATTCTTAGATACCGTGTGCCTGCTCTTTTGGGACAAGTTTTCCCATGAGCCTGGCTCTCACCAAGTAAGCTAGACTGGCTGGCCAGCGATCCCCAGGGATTTTTTTATTTTTATTTTATTTATTTATTTATTTTGGCTTTTCGAGGTAGGGTCTCACTCTAACCCAGGTGGACTTGGAATTTACTAAGTAGTTGGCCTCGAACTCATGGCGATCCTCCTACCTCTGCCTCCAGAGAGCTGGGATGAAAGGTGTGCTCCACCACGCCCGGCTATTTTTATTTTTATTTATTTATTTTCAAGCAGAGAGAGAGAGAAAGAGAGGAGACAGACAGAGAGAGAATGGGCACATCAGGCCCTCTAGCCATTGCAAACAAACTCCAGATGCACGTGCTTCCTTGTGCATCTGGCTTATGTGGGTCCTAGGGAATCGAACCTGGGTCCTTTGGCTTTACAGGTAAGTGCCTTAGCCGCTAAACCATCTCTCCCCCCTGCCCCCTGCTTCAGGGATCTTTGTATGCCTCTACTTCACTAGCCTTAGGATTACAAGCATGCGCCATGTACCACACACCTGGCTTTCTAATGTTGGGGGTTCCAGGGATCAAATTTGGCCCTTCATGCCAACAAGGCAAGCACCTTACCCACTGCGCCATCTCCCCTGCCAGACCCTGTCTGCGCTTTCTGTCTTTGCCTCACTCTGTCCTTCCACTGGCCCCAGGAGCAGGGGTTATTAGCTTCATGGTGCAGATGAGAATGCTGAGCATGTGCAAAGGCCTTAAGATGGCACCTTGCCCTCCCACAATCCCCCAGGGCTTTGCACGGAGAGGAGGAGGAGGAGCCTGATGAGCTCACCGACAACCCTGTGGGAGGATGGCGGCCATCTGTCCCTTTTGGGGACCGTCCCATGGGTAGTGAGAAATGCAATGATGTCAGGAGCCAGGGCTAGGAGACAGCTCTGGCCCTTCTGGGCTGCCCTTGGGTCTCTCTTTGCGTTCTGTCTAGCAGGAAAAGTCAGGCTGAAAAATCTCCGAGTCCTTTTACCACTAGCTAGGGTCACACTCGTGTGTCTTTTTTTTTTTTTTTAAATTTATTTATTTGCAAGCAGAGAGACATGGAGAAAGGAAAGACAGAGGGAATGGGCACACCGGGCCCTCCAGCTGCTGCAAATGAACTCCAGATGCACGCGCCGCTTTGTGCATCTGGCTTTATGTGGGCACTGGGGAATCGAACTCAGGCACTCGGGCTTTATAGGCAAGCACATTAACTGCTGAGCCATCGCTCCAGCCCTTGTGTGTGTGTGTGTGTGTGTGTGTGTGTGTGTGTGTGTTTGCCTCCAGCATGTGCAAAGGCGCAATGTTGCTTCCTCCAAGCTTCTCCTCAGCCATGGCCCAGGTATTTCCTGGGGCTTTGGGTCAGGCATTTCAGAGGTGGGGCCTATGCCAATATAAGTCCTGCCTGGGAGCGTTTGGGCCTATCCCCCATCCCTTAATTCCTCACTGGAAAGAGACATTCACTCAGTTAAACATGTGCCCGTCTCACAAGGGCTCCGATATTAACAACTGCCCTTAACGGGGGGTCTGTCCTGTGCAGACTCATGCCAGGAATTGTATTTATATACTATTTTGCATCCTTACACACTCTCTGGTAGGTACAGCCTCACTTTCCTACTTTACAAATGAAAAAAAAAAAAGGCAGCTCAGAGAGGTAAATTGACTCAACTAAACTCTCACAGCTTGGGAGCGGTGGATCTGGGATTAGAACCCAGAACTCTATGACTTCAAAGCCTGGCTCATGCCAAGTGGTCCCCTGTCTCTGAGATGTTCACCTCTGGCTGGGGTTCCAGGATGCAGACAAGACAATCAGGCACTCTGGGTGGTCTCCGGGAACAATAGTGGGGGGCCGGGTCCTCCCCTTCTGGCCCTGTCTGGGCTGGGGCTGGCCGGCTTATGCAGCCACCCGGTCTCCAGCCAGCAATAGGATGAATAACTGACGGTGATTAGCTAAATCATAACGTCGCTCATGCCATGCATAAGTGATGAGGCAACCAGTGCCAGGCTGTGATGAGCGGCAGCGGGCACCCCCACCTCACCAACCCCCCCTCCCCTCCCAACCCAGAGAAGCCACCACCGTCATGCCGCCCTGTGTTATCTGGCGCATCAAGTGCTGCGACAATGAATATAGATTGACCTTATTATAGCAGCCGGCTGCTGGTGCCAGGCGCAGCCAGGCATACTTTGCACAAATTAAAGGTGTCAGCGTGTAATTTACGGTTCATGGTGGAAAGGAAGGGGTGGGGGTGGGGGACGTGGGGGAGGCAGCAGGGAAGGTAGGGTGGAAGGTGGGCTGCACCAGGAGCCCCCACACTAATGACAGGAGGTGCAGCTGAGGTGTCATTTCCATCCGGGCTTGCTCATTTTCGCTATTCATTGCTCAGAGGGTTTTTTTGGGGGGGCGCCCCCCTTCTCTGCAGTCACCCCCCCCCCCACACACACCCGATCGCCTCCCTCACCGCGTGCATGTGTGTGTATTTTTCAGCTAAATTACTGGTTTTACCTGAAGAGCGTAAAGTAGGTGTGCTAATTTACGGCTCGGCAGATAAAGCCGCAGTGTGGGGAGCCTGTAATACGACATCGTTTTACTAACACACCCCAGAGCGGCTTGACATCTCAAGTTGGGCCTGTGATTAAAGCTATAGTCTTCCTCCCCTCCCTCTCCCTTCTCCCGGCACGGAGAACAGATTAAAATCTAAGTAACAGATCCCGGGTATCTTGCCACCCCACTGATATACGCAGTACACAGTTTGACACAAAGAGTAAGTTATACATCACACACAACAGCCTCTGCCCTTCACCGCCCAGAATTAATTTCCCATTTGCTAAGCTTCCCTCTTCTGCAAGCCCATTTCCTGACAGACAGGGGGCTCGGGGGCGGGGGGGGGGGGCTCTCCCCTCCTGCCTGCAAAGACAGGGGAGACAGGTGAGGGGGAGGCGGGATAACCCAGAACAGACAGTTTAACCCCCGAGGTTTCCAAAGGGGGGCAGCTGAGGCTGGAGGGGAGAAGTGACTTTCTAACTGTCACCCTGTGTGTTTGCGTGGGGGATGATGTGGCTGGAATCTGGTGTGACTGACAGGTCTGAACCCTGGGGTGATGGTGTGTGTGTGTGGCGGGTGTGTGTGTGGGGGACACAGAGGGCTTTGCTTAGAGTGACGAAGGTGGAGGGGTTGGGCAATGCCCCACACCTTGTAAACTTGTCATGAAAACCTATGTCTACTTTCTTTGGCCCATTTGTGTCCCGAGGAAGGAACTCTAGGGGCCAGGGTGGGGGGGAACGGTTGCTTCTGTCTGTCCCTTGGGCTTGGCGCGTGTGGGTACCAGCAGGAGACGGGAGAAGAGAGAACTCAGGCGTGTTTTCCTGTGTGATGCCCTGTCAGCGGGAAGAGCTACAGCCTTCTTTTTGGTGGTGGGGGGGGTGCTCCTGTGCTTTAGGGTTTGTCAGCTACTGCTTCTCTTTAGACACCTCACTGTTCCCTTTGGTGTCCTATGGCCTTGCCAGTCTCTGCTGACAGCTCTCTAGCCTACCTCTTCAGGCGGACCGTTTAGGAGAATTCTACTTTCTTCACACACCTTCCTGGTACCTGGGGACCTCTTCTCTGAGGACTCCCCTGGCCCAGTCCTCTGCCTGAAGGTGTGGGAGGGATCCAGCTCTCCCACAGCCACACGGCACCTCCCAGGAGCATCCTGTCATTTGCCAGCTGCTGTGATGAGGAGGTCGTCCACGGTACTGCCGGGGGGGGGGGGGTCTTCATGAGCAGTCCGGTGAGGCATGTCTGGCATGGCTCATCAAAGTGGCATAGGGAGTGGGGGTCTGGAGAGGTAGAGTCACCTCCCCAGGGTCACCCAACTTCAGCAGCAGAGTCTCGCTCTGAACTTGGGGTTAGCTGGCTGTGATGGGGGGGGAACACAGCGATAATAAGGTGGGGGTTTATCTTCTGGATTTTCATGGGTGCACGCAAGCACATATGAACAACACATAGGCATACGCACACACATGACTCAGTGTCACAGGGAGGGGTGCAGGGGATCAGCCCGGGCAGGCAGCAAGGCTGGGCCGGAAGCGGGGAGAGCTGGAACTAGCAGACGGGCCTGGTGAAATCAAGGAGGACTTTCTGAAGGAGGCAAATGAGTCCTGAAGATTACTCCCAATGAAAACATGTCACACCAGGGCCACTGGGTTGCACGATTTTAAAATAATAATTTCCAGGGGCTGGAGAGATGGCTTAGAGGTTAAGCACTTGCCTGTGAAGCCTAAGGACCCTGGTTTCAGGCTCCATTTCCCAGGACCCATGTAAGCCAGATGCCCAAGGTGGCGCATGCATTTGGAGTTCGTTTGTAGTGGTTTGTAGTGGCTGGAGGCCTTGGTGAGCCCACTCTCTCTCTCTCCTTTCACTACCTCTCTCAAATAAATAAATAAAACTTCCTGGGCTTCCTTTCCAACATCTTGAATCAAAATCTCCAGAGGGAACCCCCAAAATTGACTTACAGTTCTTTTAAGGCAACACGGATATGGGACCAGTTTGGGGAGCTGCCACCCCTCCTCCCAAGCCCCACCGCACATGGGCATGTCTGGAAAGGAGAACAGAGAGGCCTCGGGACTTGCTCTGGGCCTCACAGCAGCAGTTTCAAAGGCAGAACCAGAGCCCAGGCCCCTCGGCTCCGGTGGCTTGCTCGCCCTGAGTGGCAGCTCACTCCACCGTGGGGTTCCCAGTAGACAAGGTGGAAATGAGGCCTCTCTGGAGACCCTAGGCTCAGCCTCCTCCCCCACTCTGCAGCCGGCTCCCAAGATGGCAAGCGGGGTGTGTGTGTGTGGGGGGGGGGGGGTTGGAGAAGGTGGCGGCAAAGTGAGAACGCGCCTGGAATAACATGACATTTCGAGGCATGAATCACCGACGCTTTCTGTTTTCTCTTGCTCCCCCTCTGCACCACGCACCCCTCAGGCGCTCTGAGCTGTAGGAACAGCAGGCTTGGGCAGCGCTTTGGAAGGGGAAGCCTGCCCCAGGGTTTCAGCAAGGAAGAGTGGCTGGAGTCCGTGATGGGACCAGGGATGATTTCTGGGCCATGCCTGGCGCATCTCTTTCTTCTGGGTGATTTTAGGGAATGCACTCTTCCCCTCGGGGCCTCAGCCCAGGGACAGTCACCATCAGACCGTTCAGGCCCTGGGGCTGCCATGTGGAGGCTCTCGCTGCCCTGGCTCTCTTTGTCCTGGAGTAGGACTACCCCAGTGGAGTCCTGGAGCCCCAAAACCTGGTGGCAGTTGGGGGAGTATGCCAACCAAGGTCCCTGCAGCATGCTCCAGTCCCAGACTCACTTCCTGTCCCTGGCTCAGGAACCAGGGGCTCAGGATGCATCAGTGTATCCCGTGGCCACGTGTAGGCGTGGTGAAAGGCTAGCCAGTGGCCCCTGGGCCTTGGGATTAATAGGGTGGGAAAGGTGGCTGGACCTCCCTTAGGACTAGCTAGGCAGCCTTCGGGCAAAGACACCTGCCCTCCTCCACCCGCATTCCCTCTGGGCCCGTGTGTGTGTGTGTGTGTGTGCGCGCACTTGTATATGTGTATTCATTTGTGTACATGTATGTATGCATGTGTGTATATGTTTGTGTGTACATGCGTGTATGTGTGTGTGTACACACTTGTATAGCTGTGTATACATTTGTGAATATGTATGTATGTTTGTATGTGTTTGTGTGTATGTTGTATGCATGTGTACATGTGTGTATGTGTATATGTGTTTGTGTGTATATGTGTGTGGATCTGTCTCCAGACCAGACACAGCCTCCAGACTCACCCAATGCCCCCGCAGTTCCACACAGCGCCGGGTACAGAGCAAGGGCCACAGGACGGCAGTGGGAAGGGAGTCTACATCCTGGCCAAGGCCCTCTCAGCCCTGGCAGGCAGGAGGCCAGCCTGGTGCCAAGAGCCAGGCCTTGGAGCAGGACCCCTCTGTGAAGCTGGCAGTGGGACAGGGTCAGGCTCCTGGGCTGAGGAGCTCTGTCTGTGTTTTCCCTCTGGGGACCCTGGGCAGGAGCCTGGGGCGGCAGGGAGCCCAGGGAGAGAGCTCCGTTCCTCACTGCTGTGTGTTCAGACAGGAGAGGTGCTCATAGGTGAGCAGCTCACGTTTGGGTGAGAAGGGAAGGAAGGGAATAAGAGAATGAAGACAGGGAGGAAAGAGATGAGGAAGAAGAGAAGAAGGAAGGCGAAAAGGAAGAAGGGAAGGAAAGGACAATTGGAGTGAGAGGCTCTGCTCAGTCTCACAGGTAGGCTCCTGCCGGATTTCATTTCCCTCCCCTGGAGGGAGATGGACGTTTTCTTGCAGGGGTGCTGGGGGCTGAGAGACACCAGAGAATATTCTGTAGAAAAATGGACTCTTGGTCTGCAGAGATGGCTTAGTGGTTAAGGTGCTTGCCTGCAAAGTCCAGGGACCCATGTTCAACTCTCCAGGTCCCACGTAAGCCAGACGCATAAAGTGACATAAGTGCCCAAGGCTGCACATGTGCACAGGGGGGCGCACACGAGTGGAGTCTAATTGCAGTGGCTGGCGGCCCTGGCACGGCACTTCTTTCTCTCTCTAGCTCTTGCTCTAGCTCTCTCACATTAAAAAAAAAATGGCCAATCTATTGGGCTTGCCTCAAAAGAAGCAAAGAAAATGCACTCTCCATTTGAGAACTGGGGACATTTGGTCCTAATTCTGGTAGCAGGAGGAACTCAAAGCCAAGCATGTCCAAACTCAGAACTTAAGGTGAACCAGCAACTCCGAGGCCCACGTGGGAGGTTCACACCACGGAACCCTATCTGTCTGGGACAACCAACTTTCAACCAGTTTGCCATAGAATGAAGGTGCAGGCCTGCATTGGGGCTGGAGGGAGCTCTGTGCCCCAGAGCATGGACCAAAGGGGGAGGGGACACTTTCAGTCCCTTGGGAGCCCAGAGCCTCTGGTGCCCACATCATATCCAGTCACCTGTCCGAAGCTGTTCTCAGTGGCCCCTGTGTGTAATCGCCTTGTGGTCAGAGCACATCATCCTGGCTGCAGCTGGACTCCACCGAAATCTGGGCAGCTTTGCTTTCGTTCTGACAGGATGAGCTCTGTAGGCAGCGAAGCTCCTATTGTCAGCTAGCTGGGACAGCTTGACTATGTCCTGCTACGGGTTGCAAATTTCTTCCCCCTTGCACCCTGATTATTTTGTTTCTTTCAAAGACCACCCAGAGAAGACAATGTGTTCAGATGTATTCCTCGTCCCTCCCTGGCAGTGGACACTCTTCCCCAGGGGCATAGAGTCTTGGCAACTTCGTGTGGGGTGGGTACTACGGTTCCAGAATCGCTTTCTGGGCATAGGTCTTGAGAAGGAAGTTGTTGCAGTCCAGTTTACATTGCTGGTAGAAATCACCCAACCAAGAGCAGCTTCTGGGAAAAAGAGGTTTATTTTGGCTACAGGCTCGAGGGGAAGCTCCACGATGGCAGGGGAAAATGATGGCATGAGCAGAGGGTGGACATCACCCCCTGGCCAATATAAGGTGGATCACAGCAACAGGAGGGTGTGCCAAACACTGGCATGGGGAAACCGGCTATAAAGCCCATAAGCCCGCCCCCAACAATACACTCCCTCCAGGAGGCCTTAATTCCCAAATATCCATCAGCTGGGAACCTAGCATTCAGAACACCTAAGTTTATGGGGGACACCTGAATCAAACCACCACAGAAGTGGAAGGCTAAGGCACCTGGCAGGCTTCCAGTGCCCTCTTGGCCACCTCCTAGTGGTGACCTTGGCTTTCCTAATCCAGTTCTCAGAATCTCAGTTTGTTTGTCTTTTGAAGCGGAGCGACATAAACCACAGAGTCCCAAGCTCGCTGGGTGAGGTGAGGTGAGGTGATGAGTTATAACTGTGTGAGACGTAAGGGCCCAGCATGGAGCCCGGCGTGAGGGGAGGACACAGCGGGACATGGTGATTGCTTTGGCCAGCTCCGATTTCGCGGGCCATGTCTGGAATGTGTCCTGCGCGTCCCTCTCAGAGCCACCCTGGAGGAAGCTCGCCTCTCCCCGCCGGGCGCGGAAAGCTCCGATCTAGCTGACAGGCACACAGCTTCTCTGTGCCTGTGTCCCTTGCTTTTGGTGTCACCTGTGGAATCTGCTCTTCATCCCTGTCCACTAGGCTCAGACTCTGCTCATCCCGGGATTAGAGGCTAGAGTTCTGGGGCCTCTGCTGCCCTTCCCCAGCTAGCTGCTGGGACTGAAGAGAAGACCAGGCGACGGCCCCCAGGGCTTCACAGTCGCGAGGGCACAAGTGGCTGACAGGGGGCAGAGCACAGCCCTCCAGACAGATGTCACAGGCTCCCTGACAACCACATCTCCCTCAGTTGCCAGGACCCGGTCATGGTGGAGGTGGCAGTTAAGGGTGGGAGCCAGCCATGAGCCATCAATCCAAGGGCTATGCAATCCAAGCTTCCGATAAACTCCCCAGATTTGTGATCTGTGGGCTCAAGGACAAGGCTCCATTGGGTACTTAACCAAGCGGACCCCTCAAAGGAGAGTTAGGTCTGTCTGAAGCAGGTGAGCTGTGGGTGCAGTGGAAGCATGCACGTGTGTGTGTGTGTGTGTGTGTGTATGCACACATGTGTGCATGTGTGTGGAGGCCAGAAAACTATCTCCAGTGTCACCTTCAGGGATGCTGTCCACCTTTTTCTTTTTGAGACAGGGGCTCTCATTGGCCTAGGGCTCTCTAATTACGCGAGACTGGCTGGTTAGCAAACTCCAGGGATCGACTTGTCTCTGCCTCCCCAGCACTGGGATTATAAACACATGTAGCTTGGTTCATTTATTTATTTGAGAGAAAGAGACAGAGAAGGAGAAAGAATGGGTGCACCAGGGCCTCCAGCCTCTGCAAATGAACTGCAGATGCATGTGTCACTTTGTACATCTGGCTTACATGGGTCCTGGGGAATTGAACTTGGGCTCTTAGACTTCGCAGACAAGTGCCTTAACTGCTAAGCCATCTCTCCAGGCCTTTTCTTTTTCATGTGGGTTTTGGGGATTGAACTCAGGTCCTCCTGCTTGCAGGGGAGCGTGTTACCAACTGAGCCATCTCCTCAGCCCTTGTTTCACATTTTTTCCCCCAACAACCGTGAGGACTGTGTGAAGCTCAGACTTTGGGTGTCTAGTGTCTGTCGCAACCCCAGTGCCTAGCCCTGTGGGTGCTCAGCAAACACCTTCTGGGTCTGCGGTGACACACAAGGAACTATAAGTTTCATCTAGAAAATTCTTCTGACTTCCCCAAGGGTGTTCGTGGCATAGAGCTCATTTTCCCCTACAAGGAACTCCCCATTCCTTTCCTCAGCACATGTGAAGACACAGACAGGCCAGACGTCAATGTTAGATGTCTTCTTAACTCACTTTTCCTCTTGTTTTTTTTTTTTAAATTAATTTGTTTATTTGCAAGCAGAGAGAAAAATAGACAGAAGCGAGACAGACAGAATGGGCCCTCCAGGGCCTCAAGCCACTGCAAACAAACTCCAGACGCATGCGCCACTTTGTGCATCTGGCTTTACGTGGGTACTGGAGAACTGAACCCATGTCATTAGGCTTTGCAGGTAAGCGCTTTAATGGCTGGGCCACCTCTCCAACAGACTGTCACAGCTTAGGGGACAGGATTGGTGGTGGAGGGCAGCAGCAGGAATGGCCCCCTGCGCTACAGTCAGAACCAGTCTATGAAATGAAACATAGGGAAGGTATGCTCCCATCCGGGACATGGACCCTCACTGACAACTCTTAATGGTGCAAGACCCCTGCAGAGAGTCCTTTCTGGCTGAGAAGGAGTGGGGAGAAGTCCAACCAGGTATCCTGGCAGCCAGAGATCCCACTGCAAATTTCTGGCTCTTGACCTATCTGCCAGCTTTTGGGGTGGGGGTGAAGCAGGTAGAGTGTAGGATCAAAGCTCGCCTCCGCCATCCTGGAGTGATGGCTCTCTAAAGGGATCTCAGAGAAGGGGTCAGAACAGATGGCCTCTCAGAGCAAGCCCATGGACAGAGAGACAAGAAGCAGTAGTTTCTAAGTGTTTCCACTTCTGCTTAGTAGAGGGAAAAGCAAATCACATCAGCGGGCCGTAAGCATCTGTATATGTGTGTATTTATTCATCATAGACATTCAAAGGTAATATACCATGTGCTGCGAAAATGTACGAATATGGAGATTTTGAAATCAGACTTTTAAAACATGTAAATAGCGGTTCTGGAACTCTCTTCCCCCACTAGGACTTGCACATTTCTGTGGAGAGACCACCCCCCTCCACCACCCACTGAATCCTGCAGCCCTGCCACCCTGCTGTGAGGCCAGGGCTCTTTCTTCCATGGTTGGGTGGCTTTTGACATTAGGCATAGAAAGTTTCTTCCTCTATAAAATGGGACAAATAGGGCTGGAGAGATGGCTCAGCAGTTAAGGCTGTTGCCTGTAATGCCTAATGACCCAGGTTCAATTCTCCAGTACCCACGCAAAGCCTGATGCGCAAAGTGGTATACGCATCAGGAGTCTGTTTGCAGTGGCTAAAGGCCCTGACATATCCGTTCTCTCCCTCCCTCCTTCCCTCTCTCTGTCCTTGTAGATAAATAAATAAATAAAATAGTTTAAAATGGGACAAGAATTCTTCCTTGTCATAGTTCAAATGAAGTGATACCTGGGTGTGTCTGGGACAGGGCCCAGCATGCTGGAAGAACTCCTAGGTGGTCCCCGTAATGTCCTTCTGTATGCCAGGGCTTGCCCCTTCTTGCTAACATTAATGAAACTCACTTCTTAAATACATGAGGCCAGCAGGCCTGTTTCCTGGACTGACCTACCCCCACCCCCGCCGGACACCAGAGATGCCAGGCCATGGCCAAACACGAACCTGAAACCAAGATGACCGGTCCCCTTTGTGGGCATCTGATGACTACCCCTCCCCGCCCCCAGGGTGGAAGTGGACAGTTAAGAGCTGGCACGTGGCTAAAGGGAAGGCTGGCTCCTGTCTCCCAGGATGGGGTGGAGGAGGCGGTCCAATTTCAGCCTCCTCGGTTCCTTTTGAAATAATTGAAGTGTCAGCTTGGGTTCACGGGTTGGTCACGGTTTCGATCCCTCCCTCACTTCCTAAGGCAACTCCATGAATTATACAGTGCGGGAGCAGACGGCGCTAAGTAAGGCTGCATCGCAAGCCCAGCTTAATAAGGACACTCCAGCTATTCTTGGAAGGCATTTGCAAGTCAAAAACATGGCGCGTGGAGCTCTGTCTGATGTCAACTCCACACTCTGAGCATTTCAGCTGGGTCAGCACTATTTTATGTCACATCCCTGTCAACGAGAAACGGGGGGCGGGGGGGGGGGAACGCTACTTTGTTTGGCTTTGTTTTTAATTTTAACTTTTCGGTGCTAGCACAAATGGTCAAATGTGCCTCCCTCCTCCCGCCCTCGCTCCCAGGCATGGCAACAGTTCGCCTATGGACTCATATGGCGTGTAAAGAAATTCCCTGGCTGTGGAAGTAGACAGCGCACCTACCGTCATAGTTTGGCTAAGTGGTGAGGAGATGAAAGCTTTGCTAGTGTGTGTGTGTGTGTGTGTGTGTGTGTGTGTGTTTTCACATGGATGTGTAAGGTGCATGCGCGCGCACACACACACACACACACACAGAGAGAGAGAGAGAGAGAGAGGGAGAGAATGGGCACGCCAGGGCTTCCAGCCACTGCAAACGAACTCCAGACGCGTGCGCCCCCTTGTGCATCTGGCTAACGTGGGTCCTGGGGAGCCGAGCCTCGAACCGGGGTCCTTAGGCTTCACAGGCAAGCGCTCAACTGCTAAGCCATCTCTCCAACCCTCCACCTTGCTTTTTGAGGCAACGTCTCTCGCTGAATCTGGAACTCACCAATTTAGATAAGCTAGCTAGCTACGATCCCCTGACAATCCTGTGTCTCCACCTCCTCAGGGTTGGGATGACAGGCATGTGTCACCATGCCTGGCATTTTACATGGGTGCTGGGGATCTGAACTCAGGTCCCCACACTTTGGCAGTGAGCACTTCACCCACTGAGCCATCTCCGCGGCCTCCCTTTCTTTCTTATGTTTCATCAAGATTCTGCCTGGCTCCTACCTGCTCGCCTCTATAACATAATTATATCATGTTAGAGCCTCAACTGAGAAAGGGGAGGGAGGACCAAATAAGTGTTTGACCAACTATACAAACATAGTGACTGATACCTATTTAAAAACACTAGGCTCTCTACACCCCGCCTTAGGGAGGCAGCTGCTGGACAGACTCTACTGTGCACAATTAAAAGCTTGCTTCGGGCTGGAGAGATGGCTTAGTGGTTAAGTACTTGCCTGTGAAGCCAAAGGATCCTGGCTTGAGGCTCAATTCTCTAGGACCCATGTAAGCCAGATGCACAAGTTAGTACATGCATCTGGAGTTCGTTTGCAGTGGCTGGAGGCCCTGGTGCACCCATTTTCTCCCTCTCTCTCTCTCTCTCTCTCTCTCCCTCTTTCTCTGTCAGTCTATCACTCTCAAATAAATAAATAATATTTAAAAAATTAAACATCACTGGAGGAGTTCTATGATCAGAGTGGGCACATGGCAATTTGAACCAGAAGACCCTGAGGAGGGGGAGACACAATGAGCCAAGAAGACATCTTGAAGGCTTCTGGGAGGGTGGGCTGCCTTCCTTTACAGATGCATGGTCCTTTGATGCAGGCCTCACATGCAAACTCCCTAGCATATAGGGGAGGGTCTGTGTATGAACAACATTGACAGGAAAAGACAAGCAAACTCTTGTGCCGCCATGTGAGGTCAGGATGGCCCTGAAGCAGGACTTCGGTGAGGCCTCTGTGCAGCTGGCAGCACCTTGCGCACAGCCGTGCTTTGGGAACGCCTAAGTCTGAGCCCCACCTGGCACTGGTGAGGGCGTTTCCGGCAGGAGCAGAGCCCAGGGCCAGCCTGGGAGCCGGGGCCACTGAGTGGAACGGCCCATGGCCTCAGCCGACCAGGTCTTCCCGAACGTGCATATGTACTGTCGTCCCTTGGGGACGCACATGGAAACAAAGACCCTGACTCTGAAAAGGGCCCGGAATACTATGTTTTTATTTATTTGCAAGAAAGAGAGAGAGAATGTGTGCCGGGGCCTCCAGTCACTTCAAATGAACTCCAGATGCACGTGCCACTTTGCGTATCTGGCTTTGTGAGGGTACTGGTGAGTCAAACCCAGGTCATTAGGCTTTGTAGGCAAGCACCCTAGCTGCTGAGCCATCTTTCCAGCCCAAGATAAACTATATTTCTGAGAGGCCTGAGCAGTGTTGGTGTGGCTGGTCCACGGACCCTCACTTTGAGTAGCAAGGATCTCGGCTGGCTTCATTCTGTAAGAAGACTTGGTTTCGGACTCCTGCGTGTGAACCCCAGGCTCAGTTGCTGGCTTCATGGCCACCTCTAGACTGTGTCTGTAGGTACGCAAGGTTGGCCTACTCAAGATACAGGACCAAGGGGATGCTGGGCAGACATGGGCAGGGGCAGACAGTGGAAGGACAAGGCTCTCCTATACCACCATATGCCATCACTCATCAGGGTGGCACCGAGCAGCCTGTCATAGTTTCTGTCCCTCATCTGTGTCTGTGACCCACACAGTGGAGCCATTAAGATTGAGGAGCTAGATGATGATGCCCCAGGTTCCTTGCAGCAGCCCAAAGTAGACGGCAGAGTTGTGGGTTCAGACCCTAGATCTGGTGCCAGTGATCTGTGGATCTCCCATGTCTCAAGGCTGAGGGCACTGGCCAGATGTGGATGGGCCCAGGGCATCTGGAGAGAGGGATGTGGGCTTTACCTTGTGGCTCATTTCCTTCCCTTTGGGAGGCACAGACCTGGCACCAACTTGAACCAGACCGTCAGTCCAGATCTTCTAGTCAGAGTCCCTCTGTGCAAGGTCCTGATGGCTTCAGGGAGCTGGAGGTCTGAGTCCAAGGCCATAGACGCCCAGGTTCAGTTCGTCTTTAGATGGCCTAAGAAACAATGTAACTTCTTACCTGAGCATCCAACAGGTCTCCAGTTTTCTGGTTTACTTCCCCTTCCATTCTCTCTCTCTCTCTCTGGTGGTGTTGTTCTGTATGTGTGTGGCATATGTGGTGTGTGTGTGTGTGGCATATGTGGTATATGTCAGCATGTGTAAACATGCATGTGTCCTGTGTGCACACAGGCAGAGGGCAGCGGAGAACATTTAGTGACCCTTTTAATGTAAGCCATTTTTAAAAAAAACTTTGTCTTTATTTATTTATTTGAGAGAGAGAGAGAGAAAGAGGCAGAGAGAGGGAGAAAGAGAATGGGCCACTGCAAACGAACTCCAGACGCATGCGCCCCCTTGTGCATCTGGCTTACGTGGGTCTTGGGGAATCGAACCAAGGTCCTTTGGCTTTGCAAGCAACCGCCTTAACCACGAAGTCATCTCTCCAGCCCCATCTCGTGACCCTTTTATTATCTTCCACATCTTCCCTCCTTTTTTGGAGAAAGGATCTCTCATAGAACCTGGAGCTCCCATTCTTTTTTCTTTTCTTTCCTTTCCCCCTCCCTTTCTCTTTTTCTATTTTCTCTTTTTCTCCTTCCTTCCTTCTTTCCTTTCTTCCTTTACTTTTCACTCTTTATTTCCTCCCTACCTCCCTTCTTTCCTTCTTTCCTTTCTATCTATCTTTCTTCTTTCTTTCTCCCTCCCTTCCTCCGTCCTTTCTCCCTCCCTCTCTTTCTTTCTCTCTTCCATCCTCCCTCCCTCTTTCCTCCCTTCCTCTATCCCTTCCTTCCTTCCTTTCTTTCTCTTCCTTTCCTTCCTCCCTCCCCCTCTTCCTTCCTTCCTTCCTTCCTTCCTTCCTTCCTTCCTTCCTTCCTTCCTTCCTTCCTTCTTTCCTCCCTCCCTCCCTCCCTCCCTCCCTCCCTCCCTCCCTCCCTCCCTCCCTCCCTCCCTTCCTTCCTCCCTTCCTTTCCTGTCAGACTGGTTGCCTAGCAAGTTCTAGCTCTCCTCCTGTCCCACTCAGTACTGCAGTCACAAGTGCACGCAGCAGCCTCACCTGGCCTTCTATGTGGGCACTAAGGGTTGAGCTCTGTCCCTCATGCTTGAACCCGCGAGCAGTCTCACCCACTGAACCATCTCCTCGGCCCTGTCTCCCTCCCTTATCCTTCCATGTTACAGCAGAACACGGAGACTCCTGCGCTCCTTCTGACTAGGGTGACGTGAGCCAGAGGAAGATGCTGGGAAAGGATGCCTGCTGTATTGGGCTTCCCTCTGAGACTCTTAGGTGCCTTCATCTCACCAGAATAGGGACTCTGGGATTGGTTCAGCAGCCATAGGCATGTGACACAGGCTGATCCAATCAGAACGAGTCTCTGTATCTTTGCTGGACACGAGTTCTCCACCTCTGCTGTCATCCATCGCTGTATCCTTGTTCCAACGAGGCTCTCTTGCCAGCGTCTGCCCCCATGGGTGTCTGCTGAGATCTGCCATCCAGTCTGGTCTTTGCATGGTTGTTCCCTGCCCTTGCTGACATCAGCTGCTACATGACAGCGTCCTCCTCTGAGCCCAGATGACAATCTGTCTTGCTGTTGTGAGTCCTCTGGGAGGCTCTGCCACTCAGGTCACCGTCCTTTCCACAGGTGCGAAGAAGCCCATCCGTTCTCTTGGCATCCAGCCAGGGGGTGGGGGTTTCCAGGTCCGAAAGTCCGGGCCCCTCCTCTGGACAGATGTCCCTTTTTTATCGTCATCTACATCTTTGTGTGTGAGTGCGGGTGTGTATGTGCCATGGCATGTGTGTGGAGGACAGGGGACACCTTTGGGTGTCAGGACTTGCAGTTCACCTTGAAGAGGCAGGGACTGTTATTGTCGATCACTACATAGGCCAGGGCTTCCGTGTCTCCTGCCTCCGCCTCCCATGTCACCATAGGAGTGCTGTGATGATGGCTGCCCGCCACTGTGTCTAGCTCTACAGGGCTTCTGGGCATCTGAAGCAGGCCATCCCCCAGCCCAGATGTCCCTCTTCAAGGTGTGTCATCATTTCAAGGCCCCTCCCACTCATTTTCTCAAACTTGTCAGAGACTTCTGGCTCTGTGACTTCTCCTCTCACAGATTTGATGCACAAGAAGCACAAGGATTGTGGCTCCTTGTTTCAGCTTCCACCGGCAGCCCCCTCTCCTGGTCACTGCCTTCCCTATCCTTGCTCCTTGGGCGTCTGTCTGACTCTAATCTCTGTGGCACGGCAAACTGGTTCTTGGCCATCCTTCTTGCAATCTACACTTTCCATCCAACTTTTTCGAAGCTTCACACCCCATCAAGAGTTCTTAGAAAGCAAAAGCCTCAACTAACCAGAACCTGTCTACTATAAGCATCAAAAATCTTCTCTGAGGTTGGAGAGATGGCTAAGAGGTTAAGATGCTTGCCTAAGAAGCCTAAGGATCCAGGTTCGATTCCCCAGTACCCACATATACGCCAGATGCACAAGGTGGCATTTGTGTCTGGAGTTCATTTGCAGTGGCTGGTGTGCCCATTCCCCCCCCCCCAAATAAATTAGTAAAAACATAAAAGAAGGAAAGATCTCTGAAACAGAAGCTGGGGGCCATCCCTTATCTTTACATTCTCGGTACGACAGTTCCAATCTTTCCTGAGGCCAGGGCACCTTGGGCTGAGTGTCCGTGATATAGTCTTACAGACCTCTGCAAACATGATGTATCTTACCTTTTTTTAAAAAAAAAAAAAAAAAACTACCCAGAAGTTTTTTTTAATCTTTGTTTTGTTTTTATTTTCATTTATTTATTTGAGACCAACAGACACAGAGAGAAAGGCAGATAAAGAGAGAGAGAGAATAGGCACACTAGGGCCTCCAGCCACTGCAAACGAACTCCAGACGCGTGCGCCCCCTTGTGCATCTGGCTAACGTGGGTCCTGGGGAATCAAGCCTCGAACCGGGGTCCTTAGGCTTCACAGGCAAATGCTTAACCACTAAGCCATCTCTCGAGCCCCCCCCCTTTTTTCTTTTACAAGATCTCACATATCCCTGGCTGAGTTTATGCAGCTGAGGATGACCTTGAACTTCTGGTCCTCTTGCTCCCATCTCTCACATGCTGAGATGCCAGGCATGCCCCGCCACACCCGGTTGAGGTGGTGCTGTGGACTGAACCTGGGGCTTTGAGTGTGGTGGGCAAGTACTCTACCCGCTAGGCCACATCCCAGCCCACGCTGACTTAATTTTCCATGTGCCTGCTGGTTCCTTGCACTGTCTATAAGAGCTTGGGGGAGGGGCAGGAGCCACCCTCACCTCATCTTGACGTCTGCCTTCCGTCAGTGCTGGGCACGGAGTGGGAGCTCAGCCGGCGTTTGCTGATGAATGGATGGGCACCTGGTAGGTGCTTGGCAGGTGCTTGAGAGACAAAGAAAACCAGGAGCTGTGGCTTTAAAACAAGTGCTTTGAGGGACAAGTCCCCTCTTCCTGCTAGGGAGTGTTCGGAAGTCTGGTGACATTTTTGGTTTCCATAGCTCGAGAGTATCTAGTAGGTGACATCACAATAAAAGAGAGACTGATTGAGAGGAGGAGGGGATATGATGGAGAGTGGAGTTTCAAAGGGGAAAGTCGGGGTGGGGGGAGAGGGGAATTACCATGGTTTATTGTCTACAATTATAGAAGTTGTCAATTAAAATAGGAGGAAAACATAGGCTTTCGGGGGCTGGGGATATAGCTCAGTTTGTAGGATATTTACCTAGCAAGCATAAAGCCTGGGTACAATCCCCAGCAACTGACAATGTATGTCTATATTGCTAACAGTAGGGAGGTGGAGGCAGGAGGACCCAAAGTTCATTCCAGTTCCTCCTTAGCTACATATTGAGTTCAAGACCAGCCTGGGCTCTATGAGATTCTGTCTCTAAGCAAACCAAATAAAAAATAGGCTTTGGGTTGACAATGTTTGAAAACTGTTCCTCGATAAACTTTGATGAGAAGAAAGCGGCTTGGAAGATGGTGGGTAATGAACAATGATGTTTCTGGCAGTTATTTCTACCTGCTGCGGAAAAGGGATCTTGGGTAATGCCAGGCAGCAGATGAGAAGGGGCTGGCAGGAAGTAGGAGGGCTGGCATAGAACGCGAGCTGTGTGTGTGAGCACTGAGCTCCACGGCTCTCCGTCAGCATCTCGGCCTCTCCCAGAAGGAGGCGTTCTCTTCCCTGCCTGTTGAGCTCAGAGGTGGATTGGGCAGTGATCAAATGGACACTGACTTCAGGCCAGACCCTTGCGGAGTGAGCATGGGGGCCCCTGACTCCCCTCTGTTGGTTGCTTAGTCATCCAGGGTCCCAGTATCAACAGAAATAAGCAGGACTGGTAGCCACTGTGAGGACTGAAGGAGAACATGCCTTGGTTGCCACTGCCGTCTGGGAGAGACTGTTTATTATGAAAGGCAGGATAGAAAATTTTAAAGTAAACTTAGTGAAGAAACAGCTGGTTGCTACAGCTAGGGGACAGCCTGAACTGTATATTCAGAAAGGAGTAAATCAAAAATAGGCTAAAAGATAGGCTGCGGATGGCCCAAGATATGGGTTGGTCGGGTCAACCTAAACTTTATGTCCCGGGAAGAAGATAAACAAAAATACAGTTTTGAGAAAAACCAAAATAATAAAATAGTTTCCCAAGACAGCCTGACCAAGGACTTAAACTCTGGTTATGCACAAATAAGATATGTAGACATAACTGTACAAGCTTGGCAAATGCCCTTGTGCAACCCCCCCCCCTTTCCCTTCCTCACTAAAATCCCTATAAAAAGAAACACCCAATAGGGCTCAGGGTCGACTCCTCTGTCTCCTGCATGAGATATGTGTCGACCCCAGAGCTCTGGTTTCCCGAATAAAGCCTCATGCTTTTGCAGCAAGTTTGGACTCCTGTGTGTCTTTGGGTGCGTGCTATCTCGAGACTTGAGTGAAAGTCTTCCTCTGGGGGTCTTTCGATTACTGAACCACAGCCTAGCTTAGCCTGACTAATGAACGATAGTTAGGTGGATTTAGAGACTACACCTGTGTGTCTGGGTATCATCTTGTTTCTCTTTTTATTTTTTAAAATATTTGTTTTGTTTATTTTTATTTATTTATTTGAGAGCAACAGACAGAGAAAGAAAGAAGGAGAGAGAGAGAGAGAGAGAGAGAGGGAGGGAGGGAGGGAGGGAGGGAGGGAGGGAGAGAGAGAATGGGCACGCCAGGGCTTCCAGCCACTGCAAACAAACTCCAGATGCGTGTGCCCCCTTGTGCATGTGGCTAATGTGGGTCCTGGGAAATCAAGCCTTGAACTGGGGTCCTTAGGTTTCACAGGCAAGCGCTTAGTTGCTTAAATTGATTCTAATAGGTGGTTTCTGGAGGTTGTGGCTGGAGAGGGACCAGCGTAGGGGACATCGGCCGTCTCATCTGTCCATTGGGTTCTCAGAGATTGGGGAGTCAGGAGGTGAAGTGGGAAGGGCCATGGGAACAGCTCAAGACTCCCAAACACCCTTCATTTTGCAGGCTGAGGTAAATAGCAACTTTACAAAAGGATAAAGCGGTTCTGTTTTGTGGTTATCACAAATGTCACTATTATCACAAATGACATTAATTTTTAAGAGGAAAGGAAGAAAATATGTCACATTGCTGTTTTGTACATATGCTGATTGAATGAAAAGTTTATACCAGATGCCAGACTAAAATAAGGACATATAAATATTTAATTGTTTGTGTGTGTGTATGCAGCTCTGCATACACAGTATGTGTCTACATACACACGGAACACTGGTTCTTGAGTGATCGGAAACTGTTAATATACTTCTGTGGGACACTTAGAAATGTCTGGAAACATCTAATTGTGTGTGTATGTGTGTGTTCCTCGGTGAGCAGACACACATGCACATATATGTGCATAACCTTACATATTTGCTCTTGGGTGGGTGCCATTCCCTTAAAAAAAAAACATTATTTGTTTGGGGAGGGGAGAGAGAGAGAGAGAGAGAGAGAGAGAGAGAGAGAGAGAGAGAGAGAGAGAGAGAGAGAATGGGCTTGGCAGGGCTTGTAGCCACTGCAAATGAGCTCCAGATGCCTATGCCTCATCTGCCTTTGCTGAGACAGAGTCTCTGCACAGAGTGCACCAAGTTGGCTAAACTTGCTGGCCAGTAGTCTGAGGGACCCATCCATCTCCACCTCCCAAGCCCTAAGATTACAAATGTGTGCCAATATGTCTGGCATTTTAACAAAAAATATTTATTTATTTATTTTGGTTTTTTGAGATAGGGTCTCACTGTAGTCCAGGCTGACCTAGAATTCACTATGTAGTCTCAGGGTGGCCTCGAACTCATAGCGATCCTCCTACCTCTGCTTCCCAAGTGCTGGGATTAAAGGCGTGTGCCACCACGCCTGGCTTTATTTTCTTTTTCTTTTTGACATTTCGTACATGTACATAATGTATTTTGATCATGTTCACCCCCATTACTCTGTCTTAGCTCTTCTCTCACTATTTTCTCTTTTTACATATTTTATTTATTTATTAGTGAGAGAGAGAGAGAGAGAATAGGTGCACCAGGGCCTCTAGCCATTGCAAAGAAACTCCAGCTGCATGTACCACCATGTGCATCTGTCTTATGCGGGTACTGGGAATTGAACTTGGGTCCTTAGGCTTTGCAGGCAAGTGCCTTAACCACTAAGCCAGCTTTCCAGCTCCCCCACTCAACCTACTCATTCTAACAAATCCACTTCTTACTTTCATGTCTTTTGTGCACGTGATCCACTGAGTTAAATTCAGATTGATTGTATGAGCATGAGTGGGGGTTATTTACTGGAGCCCGAACAAATTACCAGTGGGTATACCACTAAAGATCATGACTCTACCTTGCCCAGCAACCATTTACTGCTACTCTTGGAGGACTGGGGTCTTGTGGCCCCCCCCCCCCCGACCCATGATGGAATGCTGGTGGACTTAAATCTTGTGCAGGAAGCCACGGCGGCTGTGAGGTCATGAGTCTAATAGCTGTGTTGTGTCCAGAAGACAGAATTCCATCAGTACTCCTCCCCGTCCATCCTCTATCTCTTAACTTTCTTTCCACACCTTCTTCTGCCACGACCCCTGAGCCTTAGGGGGGATGGCATAGATGTCCTGTTTAGGACTGCACACACAACAGTCACTTATTCTCAGCTACGCAGGAAGAAATGTCTGTGACCAAGTCTGATAGTAGAACTCATCTGTGGGTATAGATACATGTTTAGAAGGCAGTTTGACATCCTACAGGGTCTATGACCTTCCTAGCCCAGGTTATAGTACCAGACATAAATTCTCTCCTGTGAAGCAAGCCTCGAATCCGATCAGAAAGGGTTTGGTTGCTTCTGTAACGGTCATGCCACTATTGCACTATCTTGTCAGTTATAGAGCACACGGGGTCCTCCACAGCTGGGTCGATTACTGTTGCTAACTCTTCTCTCCAGTAGCGTACTTTGACACCATAAAAGCTCGCCATCAGGGAGGAAGCTTCCATCTCGGGTCCAGCTTGATTCCTTGATGTCCTGTAACCAAAGCATGTGGTATCTTTAGCACCAGGGCCCTTACCATCTAATTTCGGTGGGACAAGAGCAATAGTAATGCCCCATGTTGTTTTCATGGCCTGTGTAACATCCCTAAACAACGGCTCATTGGGAGGCATCTGATCTCTGGCACCAGGATTTCCAGTTAGCTTTTGGCCTCTGAGAGTAGCTTTATCCATTATGTAGGGTGCCTTCATTCAGACTCCTTTCTTTTTAAATTATGCTTTTAAAAATACTTATTTACTTATTTATTTACTTATTTATGAGAGAGAGAGAGAGAGAGAAAGAGAATGGATGGGTGCGCCAGGGCCTCTAGCCAGTGCAAATGAACTCCAGACGCATGTGCCACTGTATTTATGCATCTGGCTTGTGGGGGTTCTAGGGAATTAAACCCAAGTCCTTAGGCTTTGCAGGCAAACACCGTAACTGCTAAGCCATCTCTCTAGCCCATTAAATATTTTAACTTTAATTAAGTTATAAATTAGTTTCTATGTGGGTTATTTTATTTGCAAAGAGAAAGAGAGAAATAGAGAGACAGAGAGAGAGAGACACAGAGAGAGAGAGAGAATGGGCATGCTAGGGGCTCTACCCACTGCAAACAAACTCCAGATGCATGCACCACTTTGTGCATCTGGCTTTACATGGATCTTGGAGAATCAAATCCATGTCGTTGGGCTTTACAGGAAAGTGCCTTAATAATCGGGACATCTCTCCAGCCCTCTTATGGGTTTTTCATACATCCTTAGTTTTGGTTGACCTTCCCTACACCCCGATTCTTGCCTCTGCCTGATGCCAGACATTTTATGTGGGTTCTGGGGCTCAAGCTCAGGTCTTCCTGCTTGCGAGGCAAGTACTTTACTGTCTGAGCTTCTCCCCAGTTCCCTTATGATAAATGCATTTTACTGCATTGTTTTACGCATTGCCCCCCTCCCCTCCCCACCAAGAGCTGCTTTTCTATATGAAGACAATGAGACGTGTGTTTTTATAGCAATACACTAACTGTTGCTGTAAGTATATAAAGCACTGCATGCACTGGTGGCAAGGTGAAACCATCACTCCCTCACTATCATAACAGTTGGTGCCAAAGGCCCCCCCCCCCACCCGTGGAGTAGCAATAGTTTTGACCCTTTTCCATGGTAAGTCACTGGATGGAGGGAAACAGCTAGCAGACTTGTCAGCTGGAGCCTGCATAACAAGCCAGCCTGCTGATAAAGACAGGAAAACTCCTAACTTTTGCTCCTCAGATGGGAGAGTAAGAAAAAAAAAAATGTCAGGAATATACCCAGTGGAGGAAAAGAAGGAGGAAGGCAGAGTAGCCAGCAAGATGGTGAGATCTTGGGATGCTCTGAGAGGTGGAGACCATTAGAAATGTGCTATGGGGCAGGACTGGAGAGCTGGGTTTGACTTCCCAGTACCCATGTGTGGTGGTTTGATTCAGGTGTCCCCCATAAACTTAGGTGTTCTGAATGCTGGGTTCCCAGCTGATGGAGATTTGGGAATTAACACCTCCTGGAGGGAGTGTATTGTTGGGGGCCGGCTTATGGGTATTAAAGCCAGTTTCCCCTTGCCAGTGTTTGGCACACCCTCTTGTTGCTGTAGTCCACCTTACGTTGGCCAAGGGGTGATGTCCACCCTCTGCTCATGCCATCGTTTTCCCCTGCCATCGTGGAGCTTCCCCTTGAGCCTGTAAGGCAAAATAAACCTCTTTTTCCCAGAAGCTGCTCTTGGTTGGGTGATTTCTACCAGCAATGCGACCCGGACTGCAACACCATGTAAGGGTTTGACTCCCCAGTACCCAAGTAAAACCAGATGCACAATGGCACATGCATTTAGAGTTCGTTTGCAGTGGCTGGAGGCTTGGGCACATCCATATTGTTTCTCTTTCTCTCTTCTTATAAATAAATAAATAATATTTAAGAGAAATGTGCTATGGTTGTTGGGGGAAGGAGAGAAGTTGAAAGGGTTTTAGAATCAGAATGCCTCAGTGTATTATTAGGTATTTTGCTAAGATAAAAAAAAATGACAAGGGGGCTGGAGAGAAGCCAAAGGACCCAGTTTCAATTCCCCAGGACCCACTGCACAAGGGGGCGCATGCGTATGAAGTTCGTTTGCAGTGGCTGGAGGCTCTGGCGCTCCCATTCTCTCTGTGTCTGTCTCCTCACTACCTCCCTCTCTCTCTCTCTCTCTCTCTCTCTCTCTCTCTCTCTCTCTCTCTCTCTGCTTGAAAATAAATTTTAAAAATTAAGAAAATATAATGACAAGGGACTAGGAGATGGCTCAGTGGATAAGGTACTTGCTGTGGCAGCATGAAGACCTGAGTTCGGGACCCTGGTGCCTACATAAATGCTAGAGCTTGGAGGCAGGTGCCTATAATCACAGCACTGGAGCGGCAGAAACCAGAGGATCCCTGGGGCTTGTTAGCTGGCTGGACTGGTTGAGTTGCTGAGCCCTGAGTTCAGTGTAAGAACCTGTCTCAAAAAGCCAAGGTGAAGGGCTGGAGAGATGGCTTAGCGGTTAAGCGCTTGCCTGTGAAGCCTAAGGACCCCGGTTCGAGGCTCGGTTCCCCAGGTCCCACGTTAGCCAGATGCACAAGGGGGCGCACAGCGTCTGGAGTTCGTTTGCAGAGGCTGGAAGCCCTGGCGCGCCCATTCTCTCTCTCCCCCTCTATCTGTCTTTCTCTCTCTGTCTGTCGCTCTCAAAATAAATAAATAATTTAAAAAAAAAAAAAGCCAAGGTGAAGCCAGACACCTTTCTCATTCAATGCTCTCCACAGCCCCATGAGACCTGTGCTATTTCAGGTCCCCGACAGAAGCCAAGTCCCTTACCAGCGCCCCCGCCTGCCCAGTTCCCAAAAATCCAAAAAGCTCTGACAACCAAATGATTGGCATCATTCACTTGGAAGCAAGTGAGGCCTGAGCCAATGCGAGGTGATTTATGCTCCTAATTATCCGTTGACTGTAAATATCTATATGGTTCCCTATAGAGAAATCAATGTGTTTGATTGCAGACTGGCGTCTGCTGAAGGTTACATAACCCATCGAGAGGCGGTGTGCAATTCTTCCACAATTCAACATTTTTGAGGGCTGAGGCATCTAATGTAACATAAAGTCTCACTGACCTGCGTCATTTTCACTTTGCGTATAAGGAATGCTGAGGTCTTGTGACGCACGGTGTATTAGTTACTATCTCATGGCTGTGACTGAACACCCGGTCGGACGCGGTTGCAATAAGGACAGGTTTATTCCGCCCTATGGGTCAAGGTTACAGTCCACTGTGGTGGGGAAAGGGCGGCAGCGGGGCAGGACTGCTCACACAATGCATCTGTAGTCAGGAAGCAGAGTCATGAATGGTGGCAGCTCACTTTTTGATTTATTATTGATTTACTTGTTTGCAAGCAGACAGAGATAGAAGCAAGACAGACAAAGAGAATGGGTGTGCCAGGGCCTCCAGTTGCTGCAAACAAAACTCCAGATGCATGTGCCACTTTGTGCATCTGGCTTCATGTGGGTCCTGGGGAGTAGAACCCAGGTCATTAGGCTTTGCAAGCAAATGCTTTAACTGCTGAGCCATCTCTTCAGAACCACCCCCACCACCTCAGCTCTTCTTTGAATTCAATTCAAGACTCCAGCCCATGGAGATAATGCTACCCCTAGTAAGGGTGGATTCTCCCATCTTGATTCATCTAATCTAGAAAATCCCTCCTGAACGTTCCCATCGATTTCCACCCCTGCCACGCCACGGTGTATCTAAATCCTGTCAAGTTAACAAGCCGAGAGTAACCATCATAAACAGGCGCTTTTACCCAGCGGCGTAAAGCTGCCAGCTAATGGTGCAGACTCGAACCCGGAGCCTTACCCTTTCTAACCCAGTGAATTCAAAAGCGAGAGCTCCAGCAGGTTCTCACGCACCGTGGTCACCTCCCATGGTCTTGTTCTTGGCAGAGTTACAGCGTCCTGTTGCACTGCTGCCTCCCTGCCCCGCCCACCTGAGGTCTTTGTGAAGCTCATCCTGTTCTTTTTACAATGAACTTCAAAAAGGCTTCCAGCGTCGTGGATATCTGTTGTTTCTGGATCCAGTGGCAAGCAGAGCGCTATCCACAGAAAGCCTGGCCTTTAATGAAGCTTTTGTACTGCAACGTGTTCTTGGACATGTCTTCTCAGCGTCCCCACTTCGCTTCCTCATCTCTCTCTCCCTCCCTCGAAGCCCTTGCTTCTTAGACTGTGTCCCTGCCAGAACTGGCTTCTGGTCCCCAGTCTCCTCCAGTAAATAATGCATTCAACAAACACTTACTGGATCCCTGTTTCAGATGACAATGTGGCAGGAGAGGTTCTATGTCTTACTAGAGAGCTCTGGTCACACAGACAAATGACCAAGGCCCTGTTAGCCGCAAGTCGAATGACAAGGCTCTCGTCTACGTGGGACGTCAGTTTAAGCAAGAGTGAAGAGAGGAGATAAATTGAGAACGAGTGTCACAGACGCAGTCATGAGGTGCAGAAACCTCACACTCACGGGACTCGACAATCAAAAGCCTGGGCACAATCTGACCAACCTGCTCTCTTGAATTCAGTCTTCTGAGCGGTTTGCCTCATGATCACAGGATGGCTGCCACCAGAAACTGTGACCATAGGCTTTGTTAAAGTGATGGTTTACAGCCAGATCTGTTCAGATTGAACCAACATGGATTCCCATAGGCTGGCATCCAGCTGTTCCCACTGTCACTGCTGGAGTGTTGCTTTTGATCCCAAAAGAAGTCCAGATGTTCTTGCTTTCTGTCTTCCTTGAGGCAGGGTCTCTCATTTTGATTATTGTGCACCGTGTCTGAATTCACCAAGCTGGCTGGCCCAGGAGCTTCTGGGAAACTCTCCCGAGCGCACTTCCCTTCTTGCCATAAGCACACTAGGATTACAGACGCCTGCCATGGCGTCCGGCTTTTATGTGGAGTCTGAGGATCTGAACTCAGATATTCACACTTGTGTGGCAAGGGCCTTATCTGCTGAGCCACCTCCACCCCCCACAAGTGACTTTTAAATAGATTGTACTTCATTAACTTTTTGTTAAACCATGACCAAATAGAAAATGTACACAATATGGCCAAAAAAATTGTAAGACATATTTCGCCATAATTTGTGGCTGAACGCCATATATATATAACAATGTGGCCCTGAACAGGAATTCAACCCAAATCATTCATACATTAGAATTTAAATAATGCAAACTGAACTAGATGCTGACAATAGCCCACAAATAATCTTAGAGCAGACTAAAAATATAAATAGTCTAGTAGCACTGAATTATTTATTTTTGTGAGTGTGTGTGTGTGTGTGGGCATGCCTGGGCTGTGGCACGCATGGTAAGATCTGAGGACAACTTCAGGTGTTGGGCCTTGCCTTTTACTTTATTTGAGACAGGATCTCTTTTGTTGTTTGCCACTGTGAAGGCCAGACTGCCTGGCCCACTAGCCTTGGGATTCTCCTGAGTCCGTCGTTGGAGTTTGGGGATCACAGAAGCTCATGCCACTTGCATTTGACTTTATGTGGGTTCTGGGGGAATCCAAACTCCTATCACTAGGCTTTTGCAACAAGCACTTTCAACCACAGAACCATCTCCCCAGTATTATTTGGTTTTGAAAGTTTCTTAGAAAATTTAGGTTTCGTCTGTGCATCGCAGTTATAGCTAGAGACCAGGCAGAGGCTATTACACAAAGCAGAGATTTTACTGAAGAGAACGGAGGCCCAAAGACACAGTGTGGCCGCCATAGTAACTATAAAATAACAGCTCCGACCCCTTAGGGAAGGCGCGAAGGAAGACGAGGGTCTCTCCGATGCGGCAGCTTGCAGAAGAACCTACAGACCTGCTGACCTGGCTCAGGAAGCCCCCTCCCCAGAGCACTGAGGCGCAGAGGAGCAAGAGGTGGATCAGGGGCTGGAGAGATGGCTTAGCAGTTAAGCACTTGCCCGTGAAGCCTGAGGACGCCGGTTCGAGGCTCGGTTCCCCAGGACCCACGGCAGCCAGATGCACAAGGGGGCGCATGCGTCTGGAGTTCGCTTGCAGTGGCTGGAGGCCCTGGCGCACCCATTCTCTCTCTCTCTCTACTTGCCTCTTTCTCGCTCTGTCTGTCGCTCTCAAATAAGTAATTAAAAAATGAACCAAAAAAAAAAAAAAAGATGTGGATCAGGAGCCCCCAGAAGGGTGATAGATAGAGCCCTTATGCAAGCTAGAAAAGCGCACCCTTCTCTGGCCTAACTAACGCCTGCGGCGTTGGGGTGCATGCATGGTGAGATGAGAGGAAGACCATGCGTCACACTGGGGTGTTGGGTCTAGCAGAGGAGAGCACACATGTGTACACACACACACACACACATGTACACATACACACACACATGAAAATGCAGTGCTTACAAACATAGTATATGTGTGTAACTATAAAAGTACATTGGGCGGTGAGCGTCTAGAGAGATGGGCAAGCATGAGAATATGAGCTTGATTGCCCAGCACCCAAAGCTGGAAGTTGCAGGCATAACTGTAATCCTCCTTCTGGGGACGCGGACACAGAGGACCCGCCTCCACCAGAGATTGCTAGATAGCTAGTCTAGCTAAGTCAGTGAACTCTAGGTTCAGAGAATCTCTCTCTCTCGCTCCCTCTCTCTCTATATATATAGCCGTGTGTGTCTGCATGTCTGTGTGTGCACGCGTGCCTGCGTGTGGTCATGTTGAGGCCAGGGCTGATGTTGAATGTCTTCCGAAGCCCTCTCTCCACCTTACTCTTTGGGACAGGATCTCGCTCTGAGCCTAGAGGTCTGCGATTCAGCTCAACTGGCCAGGCGATGGGCCTTGGGGACTTGCCTGTCTCTTGGTCTCCACTGTGCCGGGATCACCGACATGCGCTAGTGTATCTGGCTGGCATTTTACATGGGTGCCGTGGATCTGAACTCAATTCCCGGCCCGACGAGCGCCTGATCGGCTGAGCTGGCTCCCAGGCTTTCCTTGCCTGCCGTGTTCCAGCTCCCCTGACTCGCTCTCCTGATTCTTCAAGCATGGTGCCTTACGGAAAAGAGAAGTCTTTCACCACCAAATCTGTAAACAGACGGGAAACTTCCCAGCCCTCAGTGGAACAGTAAAAGGAAGATGTGGTTACTCAGTCTACCAGCCAAAGGGCAAGTAGAAATAAACATGAGGTTGGAAAAAGTTTTAATCCATGTTTTCTTGGGTCATTAAAAGAGAAAAACAAGCTCTTGGACTGTTTGAAGGAAGTCACCATGCAATTTACTAGTAGTTACTGGGTTCTGGCTGTGGCCAAATCATCTGAGGCCATCAGCTAGTTTGGGGGGAACTGAGGTGTGAGATGGGGAAGGGTGACCGACAGGGTAGAGAAAAATAGGGGCCCACGGATAACACTCATGGAGACCCCGTTAGACTTCTAACAAATACAGAGCAGCAAGGGGTGTCCCGTGTCCAGCGCAAGGGATTGAACATGCAGGGAAGATTGAATGCCCAACCAGGTTGGGGAGCGGAGCTGGGGGGCAAAGGCCTTCAGCTGTGGACCGGCGGAACCTTGGGCTTTGATGGAGCTGTGGTGCAATCATGGGCTTTCTGATGCATTGCCCCCCAGCACAGATCTGCTTTTCTGCCCTTCGCTTTTCCCCACCATTTCCTCCTTCTGCTGGGCAGGACTCAGCAATGACTCGCGTGTCCGTCCGCTCAGCACTCCACCTGGCAGATGTACAATGATCTCCCGCACACACACATACCAGAGGCCGTCTCCGGGCTGGCAAGCACGTTGGCACTTTGGAGAGCCGCTTCTTGGAAAAAGCCCACAGCTGGTGTTTGAGCCTCCTCGGTGATGTCTTTGGGGAGGGTGGGAACTGCTTCCCAATGGGGTGAAGAGGGCTGAAGCAGAAAAAAAAAATAAATAAATAACATTGGGCTGGCTTCAGTGTGGAGCACGCTGGGGGAGGCTGAGAACAGCTCGGCTTTGTGAACAAAGTCAGGCTGGAGCGAGGGAGTCAGCGCCTGCTAATTTGAAGTTAATTTCGAATTGCCTTGAAAATCACCACGCGGCATCCTGTGCTGCCTTTGATGCTCAAAGAAAACGACTGCGTTTATATTCCTCTTCAGGAATTGCCCCCCATCCCCCCAGCAGTGAGGCAAATTAGGCGGAACAGCAGTGCAAGTTGCAATTGGTCTAATTTCTCAGGAAAAGGTCAGGCTAATTGTTGGTTGGGAGCTAATAGAGCCGGAGCACTCTCTAGTTGGTTCTGTTCCTCTCACCTGCCACGGCGGGCTTTGTTAGAAGCTAAGCCTCCCTTGTCCTAACCACCAGCGTTCCTGCACCCTGCCAGGCCCTCGAGGGTGACACAAGACAGGGTGATAAGATCTCTTTAAAGGTTCAAGAAAGCCCCTGGTTTAGCAGACCTTCATGCATCCATCAAGATTCCCCATAGTGCATTACTTCATTTGCAATATCAGCAGGGCAGGGCTGGCCCGGGGAACACAGCTTCATTTATTTCTGCTTTTTTTTTTTTTTATCAGCAGCTTTGGTTGCTTTTTTTAATATTATATTTTATTTTGCCGGGTGTGGTGGTGCACGCCTTTAATCCCAGCACTCGGGAGGCGGAGGTAGGAGGATCGCCGTGAGTTCAAGGCCACCCTGAGACTCCATAGTGAATTCCAGGTCAGCCTGGGCTAGAGTGAGACCCTACCTCAAAAAAAACAACAACAAAAAAAATTATATTTTATTTTTATTTATTTTATTTGACAGAGAAAGAGAATGAGAGAATGGGTGCACCAGGGCCTCCAGCCACTGCAAACGAACTCAGCTCCAGATGTGTGCGCCCTCTTGTGCATCTGGTTAATGTGGGTCATGGGGAATCGAACCTGGGTCCTTTGGCTTTGCAGGCAAACTCCTTAACTGCTAAGCCACCTCTCCAGCCCGTGGTTTCTTAAAAAAAAACATGCCACGGAGGCTTCCTTGAAGGCTGTGTAATGTAATGTCTCCAGGTTTTCCTTCCATATACCTTTGCATCCAATGGAACCAGCAGTTTGGGAGGCAGGCGTGTGCTGTCTGAGGCCCTCTGAGAGCCATTTGGAATGAGCAGTAGGTTGGCACAATGCCAGCCCTCTTCCCCAGGGGAGAGCTGGGGCGTGCTTAATCCCATGACGAGCAGAAAATGGAAAAATAGTCATTTCAAAACTGCTTGTGTCTCCTCTCTTGATGGAGGTGCAGGCTTTCACGGTGAGGGCAGACGCTCCCTTTGTGCTGTCGAAAGCACCCTTGGGTCCTTGAAGTGAGTTTTCCCTGAAGAAGTTGAGCTGGGCTGTGTGAGATAGAGTCTTTGCATGCGCGCCCCGGGCCAGAGCTAGCTCCCTCTGTCTCCACCTCTCCCGTCCTTCGTTGCTTCAGCATTCACGCCTCTTCTGGAAGCTCAGGCTCTGTTACGACCTTTCCTAGAGACCGATGTCTTTCCTCTAAGAGCAGCTGTAAGGCCACCAGAGGAAGGCTTGGGGGAGGTGACATTCTGGTTTGGCCATCTGGATTCTTAGGTTGGATTGATAACCATCTTTTACACCCTTAGCACAGTGGTAGTGGCCTTTTGGTTGAGAATATGTCTCACCCACAAGCCTTTAGCCATCCCTATGAGCTAAAGTAGGGATGGATGTGTTTCTGCATAAGCGTTCTCTTAGAGACAACGGTGGCTCCTGCCTGTAAGGCCAGTTCTTGTGATACTGAGACAGAAGGGTTGCCATGAATTCAAGGCCTGTTTGGGTTGCTTAGTTTGAAGCTAACCTAGGCTAAGAGTCATACGTTGTCTCAAAGAAAACAAAATATGATCAAAAACAAGCAAACAGGGCTGGAGCGATGGCTTAGCAGTTAAGACACTAGTCAGCAAAGCCAAGGAACCCAGGTTCCAGGTTCGATTCCCCAGGACCCACACAAAGCCAGATGCACAAGGGGCCCCACACATCTGGAGTTCATCTGCAGTGGCTGGAGGCTCTGGCACCGCCCATTCTCTCTCTATCTGCCCCTCTTTCTCTTTCTTGCAAATAAATTTAAAATATATATATATATATATATATATATATATTTAGCCAGGCATGGTGGCGCATGCCTTTAATCCCAGCATCAGGGAGGCAGAGGTAGGAGGATCACCATGAATTGAGGCCACCCTGAGACTACATAGTGAATTCCAGGTCAGCCTGGGCCAGAGCGAGACCCTACCTCCAAAAACACAAACAAACAAAGTATATATTTTTATTTAAAAAAAAAAACTAGCAAACAATGCTCTCAGGGCTTAGGAGATGGTGCTGTGAATAAAAAGTGTTTGCCCGTGCAAACGTGAGGCCCAGAGTTCTATCCCCCAGTACCCATGCCTGGTGGGCATGGTGGGGTGGCATGCCTAAAATCACAGCACTCAGGAGGAGGGGCAAGGGGTTCCCCAGGGTAAGCTGGCTAGCTAGACTAGCCAAATCAGTAAGCTCCAGGTTCGAGTGAGGGACCTTGCCTCAGTAAATAAAGTGGAGAGTGAGTATTTGAGGAAGACATTCAATTAACCATTCAGTTAATCATTGGCCCCTGCACACATATACACACATAGCACACAAACGTACACGTGCCAAAAAAAAGTGCTCTTGTCTTGCAGCTGAACTTTCTGTACTCAAGTCTGAGTATGGGCAAGAGATTGTTGGGACGGGATGACGTCTTATGCCCTGAAAGGGCAGCCACCTCAATATTCTGCTGCAGAAACACCTTTGACCTGATGGTGTTCCCCGTCTATATTGTGCAGACAAGACAGGGACATCGGTAAGTGTCTTTCAGAACATTCCTGAATCTTCTTCACAAAAGAGATGGTCCCAGTGTGGCTGTCTCAAGCCCCTGCAGCACCTTCAACTGAACCAACTCCAGGTCTGCTGGCCCCATGCTTGCTTCCGGTTCTCCCTGATCCCAGCGCCTGCACCTCCTAGCAAAGCACTCCCAATAGGCGTCCACATGTCCATCGCAGCCCTGTCGTCAGAGCCTTTGCCCAGTCATTCCTTGAGGCAGGACACTGTCACATCACTAGGCTGAGGACAAGCAGAACTGGTTGGATGGACTGTCTTTGGGCACCTTTTCCACACAACCTCCCCCCACCTATGCTGGATTCATTTACTCCAACTGAAAACCTTATAGCTTGCTTTTACCACCCCTTGAGAGGCTATGTCGAAGCAGTCAGTCACGGAAGATAGTCAACTTGTGCTTAAAACTGAGGTCCTAGTTGGGTGTATCGAACTAGGTTCCTTCCTTCCTTACTTCCTTTTTTTCTTTTTCTTTCTTTTCTTCTTTTTATTTTTTTGGTGGGGAGGTTTTTGAGGTAGGGTCTCATTCTAGTCCAGGCTGACCTGGAATTCACTATGTAGTCTCAGGCTGGTCTCGAACTCACGTCAATCCTCCTACCTCTGCCTCCAGAGAGCTGGAATTAAAGGCGTGCGCCACCACTCCGGGGTCCAACCAGTTTTAACAATACTTTATTTCAGGGGTCTATATGCACTCCTGGGGTTGTGTTTCTTGTGTAGAAGGCAGACATGCATTTGAAAGCATAGTGGCATAGTCCCAAGAGACCTTCAAGTGTTCAAGTCACCCCCTCGGTAAATCCCGGAGCCCTCAAATGATCGTGGTCGACTAGAAGAACGTGCAGCTTTTGATCTGTGCTTGCCCTATGGGAAGCTTTCTCTGTGACGGGAGCTTTTAGTTAGAATGGGGGTCTGAGGGACTGGAGAGATGACTCAGAGGTTAAAGGGGCTTGCTTTCAAAGCCTGACCATCTCAGTTTGATTCTCTACTACCTATATACAGCCAGATGCACGAAGTGGCCCATGTGTCTGGAGTTTGTTGCCTGGGCAAGAGGCCCTGGTGTACCCATTCTCTCTCTGTCCTTCTCTTTCTCAAGTAAATATTTTTGAAAAAGAGAAAAAGAGGGCTGGAGAGATTGCATAGTGGTTAAGGTGCTTGCCTGCAAAACGTAAGGACCTAGGTTTGATTCCCCAGTACTGACGTAAGCCAGATGCACAATGTGGTGCATATGTCTGGAGTTCTTTTACAGTGGCTGGAGGCCCTGGAGCACACATTTTCATTCTCTCCCTCTTTCTCTCTCAAATAAATAAGTGAATAAAATGTTTTTTAAAAAAGAGAGAGAGAAGATCTGGGTGTGTTGGTGCACACCTTTAATCCCAGCACTCGGGAGGCAGAGGTAGGAGGATCGCTGTGAATTCAAGGCCATCCTGAGACTACATAGTGAATTCCAGGTCAGCCTGGGCTATAGTGAGACCCTACCTCAAATAAAAAGAAAAAAACAGAGAGAGAAATGGGGCATGATATGTGTGCTTGAATTAAGCTAAGCCTATTTGGGCCCAGACCTTGGAGGCATCATATTTGCCTCCACTCACCAATCATAGCATTATTTTACTCTTCCTTTGAGGTCACGGGAGAGCCTCCGTAGATCCCAAACCATCTTCCTTGGCCTGAGCCACTGTCATATCCACCGGGAAAGGCGAGCTCAGAAAAGAAGGGGGATGCCACCTGCCTTCCCAAGAAAGACTTTGGGCATCTATAGCTTCCCTGTATATATTTGGTCCAAGACTTTCAGAGGACATTCTGGAAGTCTTACCTGGTTTGGAGTCTTGTTGGCAATAGCCTTGATTAAATGCTATAGGAATGTGAGCAGGTGGAATACTCAGGGAGAAATTTGCCCGAAGCCAAGGCTGTAAAGAGAAGGGGTGGATATTATTGGCAGACGAACCTCAGTAGGTCTTTTGAGAGTCAGATGGTCCCTGAGCAGCACCTCCAGCTGCCTTTGTTCCACACCGTCTTATCAAGGATGTCACACTGCAAGCAGCCTTGGCAGTCAGAGTCTCCCGCCAAAGCCAAGGGCATGCAGGCTTACTGTTGACTACAAAACAGCCACCTTCCCTAAGCGGGTTGGGATTGGGGGGGAGGGGGTCTTTACCACCCCCGTAAGGCAAGCCATCATGTATACAGGTTATCTGGCCCTCCTCTCGTTGCCCTGTGGGATTCGGGGCACAGGGAACCCATGCGACTGGCTATTTCTGTGGGTAATGAACTCTTTGTCTCTGACCCTGGAGTCTTGCGACCTCTGCCAGCTTCCATGAAACTTAAGAAGCTCGCTTATCAGTTTGCAAGTGGAGTGATAGCTCAGAGACCCAGTCATTCCTGACATCCGTGGGTCCGGCCTGGCCCATCCCTGGACGTGGAATGTAGGTGGACATTCTCCGCTGGGCGATAGCACCACTGAGGGCTTAGGCTTCGCCTTGCTGCACTGATAGGTCGGAGCCACACGCGTAGCACGTTCATCCACCCTGTGGGTGCATCCGCCCCGTGTGAGGATCTGGGAGGCTGGCTGGATTTTCACTACGCTCCTCCGCTTGCTACAGCCTCTGTTTTTCCACGTGAACCAATAGGATTGGCACAAGTCCACCCTGATGAAAGTAGTTTCGCATCATTGACATCACTGCTACTGTCTCCATGACTTGACCATGCGCCTCTTGAATGATTCTTTTTTTATATATTTTATTTATTTATTTAAAATATATTTTATTTATTTATTTGAGAGAAATGGAGAGAGAATGGGCATGCAAGGGCCTCCAGCCACTGCAAATGAACTCCAGATGTATATGCCCTCTTGTGCATTTGGCTTATGTGGGTCCTAGAGAATTGAACCCAGAGCCTTCAGCTTTGCAGGCAAACGCCTTAACCGCTAAGCCATCTCTCCAGCCCTGATTCTTTAAAAAAGAAAAAAAAAACATTTATTTATTTATTTGCAAGGAGAAAGAGAAATGGGTGTGCCAGAGCCTCTAGCCACTGCAAATGAATTCCAGATGCATGTGCTACTTTGTGCGTCTGGCTTTACGTGAGTACTGGAAACCGAACCTAGGTTATTAGGCTTTGCAGGCAAGTGCCTTAACCGCTGGTAAATCTTTCCAGCCACTTTGACTAGTGACAGCTTGCCTCTCCCTCTTAGCAGCCTGTCTATCATCTAAGTTTTATCTTTTCTACACTGAAATTGGCCAAGTTACACGGCACCCCTTACCATCGTCTCTGGATGTGCCTCTAATCTAATTAGACTAATTTCAATTTCCTGGATTTAATTACTTTTAATTCAATTAATTTAGAATGCAGTACACAAAGTGATTAATTAGGAGATGTTACTGAGGGATTCGAAGTTGAATTGAGGTGTGTGTGTGTAAGTGTTTAAATATTATTGTGGCCACATCTGCCAGTTGTCACTTTACATAGGAGGCCTTGGGGTGGGGGGGCAGAGCTCAGAGAAGCCAGGTGGGACAGGTATTCAAAATGAAGCTACCTGGGAAGAAAACCTTACAGCGCTCTTTCATTTAAATCTATCCATTAAGTCTCAGGGGAGGCAGGCAAGGTAGACCCAGCTGAGTGCAGTGGCCAACAGGGTGGAACTCGGCGTAAACTGTGGAAAGCAAGGACAACCTTTGTGCCATTTCTACGTTGGATTTTTCTGTACATAGCAAATAAACCAGAGGAGTGGTGGTTTAACTTAGGTGCCCCCCATAGACTGAGGTATTCTGAATGCTAGGTCCCCACCTGGTGGCATGTTGGGTAGCGGAGCCTCCTGGACGCAGTGTATTGTTGGGGGGCAGGCTTATGGGGTGTTATAGCCAGTTTCCCCTTGCCAGTTTTTGGCACATTCTCCTGCTGCTGCTGTCTACCTGATGTTGGCAGGAGATGATGTCCACCCTCTGCTCACGCCATGTTTTCCCTGCCATCATGGAGCTTCCCCTTAGGTCTGTAAGCCAAAATAAACCCTTTCCTCTCACAAGCTGCTGTTGGTTGGGTGTTTTGTGCCAGCAATGGGAAGGCAACTGCAACAAGAGGTATGAGCCATCACACACTTCTATTTTGTTCTTTCTTGCTATGCATACTTATTGAGTACCTGAAATGATAGGTAATAAGGTAATCTGGTGTGTGTGGTGTGCATGCATGTATGTATGTGGGCACACATGTGAGCATGCATGTGGGGAGGCAGAGGTTGAAATCAGGGGTCTTCCTTAGTTATTCTCCGCCTCACTTTTTGATTTTTGTTGTTGTTTTTTCGAGGTAGGGTCTCACTCTGGCTCAGGCTGACCTGGAATTCACTATGTAGCCTCACAGTGGCCTCAAACTCACGGCGATCCTCCTATCTCTGCCTCCCGAGTGCTGGGATTAAAGGTGTGTGCCACCACACCTGGCTCTTTTTGAATTTTTTTAAAAAAATATTTCATTTTTATTTATGTATTTGACAGAGTGAAAGAGGCAGAGAGAGAGAGAAAGGGAATGGGCCATGCCAGGGCCTCCAATGGCTGTATAAATGAACTCCAGACGCATGTGCCACCTTGTGCATCTGACTTCTGTGGGTCTTGGGGAATTGAACCTGGGTTCTTCAGCTTTGCAGGAAAGCACCTTAACCACTAAGCCATCCCTGCAGCTCAGTTTTGGAACTTTTTGCTATTTATTTATTTATGAAAAAGGGTAGAGAGAAAGAGAGAGAGAGAGCCTGATCTAAAAGGTCAAGGTGAGCTAGTCTATGCCTTTTTCCTCTAGGCCAGTGATTTGAAAAGGCCATGGATTCTGCAGGACTCCAAACTGCAGTGTTGGCAGGTCCTGGGGGCCAGAACTGGACTAGCCCCTGCTGGCTTTGGTATAAACCTTCTGCCTTGAGTTAGATCCTGTGACCTAAGCTCGACCATTTGCCCCAAGTTAGACCCTCCCTTCTCTTCCTTGAGCAAAACCCTCTGCCATGAATAGGACCTTCTGTCCTGAAATTTAGCCACAATTGCAAAGGCCTTCAATCAGCAAATGGGCCCTTTGGGTATCTGTAGGCTCAGGGCCCTGTTCTCCTGGAATGCTGAGCCATGATTCATAAGGAAATAAGTCCGCGCAGCGTAGGATGCAACTTGCTGATAGGCCTGGGCCCTCTGCTTGGACACACAGCCTTCAATCTATGTCCTATGGCTAGATGAAAGCCAGTCAGGCAGAATTCATAAGGGGACTCTTTCAAACTGGACCTATCAGGCTGGAAAGATGGCTCAGTGGTTAAGGGGGTGTGCCTGCAGAGCCTAACCACGCGAGTCCAATTCCCCAGTACCCACGTAAAGTCAGATGCACAAAGTGGCAAGTGCATCTGAAGTTCCTTTGCAGCAGCTGGAGGCCCTGACTTTTGGAGGCCCTGACTTGCCCATTCTCTCTCTCTTCTCTCTGCTTGCAAATAAATAAATAAATATGTGATATATTTTTTGAAAAAACTGGAGCTTTCAGGTCTGGAATGGGCTCTTCACCAGCCCAGGAGTCACCATGGCTAGGACTGTTCACACAAAAGCTGACTGACAGTAACTCGCTCACATGGCTTTCTTTCCTATCCCTTCTTGCCGATTTAGTCTTTAAAATGCAACAAAAGGGGTCATTTCCTTCAAGAAGGCTTCCCTGAGAACCCCATCTCCCCAGATGACCAGATAGTCTCTGTGTTTCCGTAACGCTCCAGGTCTGCCTTTGTGATTGTGCTTGCCATGCATTGGAATGGCCTGCTGGCCCTAATCCTCCCCTCAGCATCCTGCGAGAGCCACGTGACTGCCGTCTGAGGGATGAAGGACCTGAGGGAGGCTAAGGTCCTCACCTACGCAGCCAAGAGAAGATAAAATTGGCTGACCTGATTTCTGAGCCCGAAGCTCATGATGGATGTACCAAGAACACTTCAGGCCCTTAAAATTCTGTCATCTGTAAGGGCCATGGGCTTATGTGACACTTGTGTGGTCTGACTGTACCAGTCAGCTTTGGGCTACTACAGTGTAATGCCAGAAACATCAATCTTGTTTTCTTTTCTTTTCTTTCTTTTTTTTTGGTTTTTCAAGGTAGGGTCTCACTCTGGCTCAGGCTGACCTGGAATTAACTATGTAGTCTCAGGGTGGCCTCGAACTCACAGTGATCCTCCTACCTCTGCTTCCCGAGTGCTAGGATTAAAGGCATGTGCCACCACGCCCGGCAGTCTTGTTTTCAAATTGTTTTTCTTTTTCTTTTTTTAAAAAATATTATTTATTTATATGAGAAAGAGAATGAGCGTACCAGGGCCTCCAGCCACCGCAAACCAACTTCAGACACATGTGCCCCCTTGTGCATCTGACTAACGTGAGTCCTGGGGAACCAAACTGAGGTTCTTTGGCTTTGCAGGTAAATGCTTAACTGCTAAGTCATCTCTCCAACCATTTTTCTTTTTTTTTAAACTTTGTTTTTTACTCATTTATTTGAGAGAGAGAAAGAAGCAAAGAGAGGGAGAGACAGAATGGGCACACCAGGGCCTCTAGCCACTGTAAATGAACTTCAGACACTTGCGCCCCTTTGTGCATCTGGTTTACATGGGTTCTAGGGAATTGAACAGAGGTCCTTTGGCTTTGCAGGCAAACGCCTTAGCTGCTAAGCCATCACTCCAGTCCTCTCTCTCTCTCTCTTTTTTTTTTAATAGATTGTTTTATTTATTTATTTAAGGGAGAGGGAAGGGAGAAAGAGAGAGAGAGAGAGGAAGAGGCAGGCAGACAGAGAGAAAGACAGGAAGAAACTGGACACACCAGGGCCTCCGGCCACTGCAAACAAATACCAGATCCATGTGCTACTTTGTGCATTCAGCTTTCGTGGGTCATGGGGAATCGAACCTGGGTCCTTTGGTTTTGCTGGCAAGCGCTTCAACTGCTAAGCCATTTCTCCAGCCCTCAAACAGTTTTTGGAGGTAGGGTCTTGCTCTAGCCCAGGGTGATCTGGAATTCACTCTGTAGTCTTAGGCTGGCCTTGAACTCAACAGCAATCCTCCTCCTTCTGCTTCCCATGTGCTGGGATTAAAGGCATGCACCACCGCACCCAGGGTCAGAGACATCAATCTTATAAAAAGAAAAACAAAACAAAACAAAACCCTTATTTATTTAGTTCACAGTTTTGGAGGTCATCCATTCATTCGTTCATTTGTTCATTCATTGAGACAAGGCTGGCCTTCAACTTGCCGTGCCTCTGAGAATGACTTTGAATTCCTGACCCTCCTGTCTCTACGTCCCCAGGGCTGGGGTTATAGGCATACACTGCACAGTCTTTGGGACTGAATGTAGGGTGTCGTGTTTGGTAGGCAAGCACTCTACTGAGTGAGCTATATCTCCAGCCCAGTGTAGCAGATGGCAGCGTGTGTGTGTGTGTGTAAGAGCTTACATTACCAAACAGGAAGTCAGAAAAAGAGACTGGTACCTCACAATCCTATCTGAGGGCATACCCTCAATAACCTAAGGACCTCCCACTAAGTCCCATTTCCCAAAAGTCCACTGCTGACCTCTAGCCACACCCTGGGGGACCAAGACTTTAATCACAATGCACCCACGGGAGCCGCGTCGTTCGAACAGTCTTTCGTTTTAAATATTGATTGATTGATTTGAGAAAGAGAGAGAATTTGCATACGAGGGCCTCCTGCCACTGCAAAGGAACTCCAGATACACATGCCACTTTGTGCGTCTTGCTCTGTGTGGATACTGAGGAATTGAACCGGGGCCAGCAGGCTTCACAAGCAAATGCTTTTAACTGCTGAGCCACCTCTCCAGCTCTGCACTTGGAATGTTCTTACAGCAGCAACCGAAGCAGCTGGAGTGATGCCACCAAGAGAGCCAGCTTTGGAGTGAGGTCAATTTGCCAGTCTGTGGCATACCATGCCCATAGCCGGATAATCAGCCACATCCCCCTCACGGGTACAGTGACCCGCCGAGCCCTTCCAGGTCATGGAGGGGTAGGGGGCAGAAGCCATAAGAACTTGAGCAATTGAAGACCCCGCCTCTTCACGTCCCTGGGGCGCCTTTGAGCCCAAGCCAAAGTCCCTCTTTAACACCCTCATTCCTTCATTTTACAGAGGTGAGGAGAGCGCACCCCTGGGGCTTTAAGGCTAGATTCCATTTCTTTTAAGGCTGCTGCTGGCCCCAGAAGATTAACTCACAGTCACCCCGTGAAAGCCAATCCGGGTGGAAAATGGAGTTAAGAAAATTCCACCTTCCTTTCCCTCACACCTCAGCAGATTAAGGGGAGGCCTGACAGTGAGTTACGGGGATTTATGGGAATGTGCAGTCTCTGGCTTTTAAACGCTCACTCACTCTGCGGTGTTGGCAACGTGGCTTCCTATAAATCGTTGCTGGTATTTCTTAAGTCTTTTCCTTGCCAGCAACGCGGAGGCCTGCAACACCTTTTCCGTGCAGTAGCCTGTGAAAATATTGAAGTCGGGCCCAGAAAAACACCAGCATAGAAAGGGGAAACTTTGATGTTTGCTAGTTATTTTCAGACAACCCTTGCCAAATCTTAATTTTTCTAGTTTACAAGTAAGAGATTCTGACCATCTGTCTGCTGTCAACCGATGTTTGTTTGGATGAAGATGTTATTTTTTTTCCTCCCAATCTAGCACTCCTGTTCTTACAAGTAGTTTATTGGACTTCATAAATGTCAGCTTTTTTTGCATGCATTTTGTAAGCAGCTTATGATTTACTATTTAATCAAAATTGAGCAGTCGGCGTCTGTAATCAATCGGAAGCGGGAATTAACAATGAGACAGAAACTCAAAATGTACCAGGGCTATGGTTTACACCTCCCAACTGTCTCCATAAAGACGAAGTTTGGACCCAAAGGCATGGGGGTGGCAGAGTGATGGGGAAATAAATACATCTCGGGCTCCTACTGTGCGCTATTTTGTGACTGTGTCATCTCTTGCCAAGAGCATCCTGCTTAACAAACCATCCCACAGGCTGTGGCTTAAAAAACTTCACGTTCTGGCTGGGGAGTTGGCTCAGTCAGTAAAGTACTTGCCTTGCAAGCATAAGGAACTGAGTTCTACCCCCAGAACCTGCTGTATGATGGTGTGTGCCTGTTGCCCCAGGGTGGAGGAGGTGGAGACAGCTCACCGGCCAGCCAGTCTAGCCTAGTTGATGAGACCAAACAACAACTGATGAATGATACTTGAGTTGTCCTCTGATCCCAAAACACATGTACACACATGTACCTACACATACACACACACAAAGCTCCAACAGGTGTTTTTTTTTTTTTTTTTTTAATTTTTTAGCTCCAATCGGCTGAGAGGCCTTTCTGGCCTTGCCTGTGTGGCATATAGCCTGACCAGGGGGGTGACTGGCTGGCCCCATCTGACCAAAGCTTGTCTCCATGTCCCTTGTCCTCCAGCAGGTCTGTCAGGCGTGTTTCTCATGGGACAGAGCTCAAGGAACCCCAGTTACATGAGCACTCGCGCCCCCCCGCCCAATGTCTGATACATTTGTTAAGATCCCATTGGCCAAAGCAAGTGATGTGGCCAACCCTGAACTAAAGAGGGCGCCCCTTAGTCCACGCAGGCTGCTAGGACAAAAGACTATATACTGGCTGCTTATAAACAACAGAAATCTATGGATGATGATTCTGGAAGTTGGGAAGCCCAAGACCAAGGTGCAGACACATTTAGTGTCTGAGGAAGATCTACTTCCTGGTTCATAGATGGCTTTGTCTTCACTTGGTAGGAGGAGTGAGGCAGCTCTCTGAAGTCTCTTTTCTTTAAGTTATTTATTTATTTGAGAGAGAGGAAAAGGCAGAGAGAAAGAGAGAGAGAGAGAACAAATGGGCTCGCCAGGGCCTCTAGCTACTGCAAACAAACTCCAGACGCATGTGCCATCTTGTGCATCTGGCTCACGTGGGTCCTGAGGAATTGAACCTGGGCGCTTAGGCTTTGCAGGCAAACACCTTAACTGCTAAGCCATCTCTCCAGCCCTGAAGTGTCTCTTTATAAGGGCGTTAATCCTACTCTAAAGGGCTGCACCCTCGTGACTCAGTTATCTCCCACAGCCCTCCATCTTGAATGCCATCCCATTGGTGATCAGGTGATTTGAGCATATGAATTTTGAGAGGATGTGTTCAGACCATCTCTTTAAAGTGAGAGGAATTACAGAGTCACAGGCAAAAGCCAGGGACACAGAGAGGGGCAGAAAGAGAATCAGGCTCCTAAATGCCATCAGTCTATCTCAGGGATGCTGAACAATCTCACGCAGCAGGTAATCGTTACCATCCCGGTATCCAGATGGAGAAATTTAGAGACAGAGTCACTTGCCAGGTTTCTCAGCAGTTAGCAATGTGCTGGGGTTTTTTTTCTCCAGTGAACTCTTGTAAGTAGCTGGCTTTTCACTGAGTCAACTTTTCTGTAGCGGTCAGTAAAACCAAGCCTTCCACAGGTAGGCAGCCCCTCCCGCTTTCAAGGGTGAGGAATCCAGTCAGCGGCTGTCACAGCTGCCTGGCTGATCGATTGCACAGCTCCTGTCTGGATCCCTGAACAGCTGGGTGCCTTTCTGGGAGAGATTGCTGTCCCTCTTATCACTCCCCCGTGGAGCTCCCTCCACCACGGGCCAGATGGATATTTTTTATTTGAGCATGGAATTTGATATTTCCTAAAAACTTCAGCATTGTGGATCCTAATGTCTGGTTAAAGAGACCCACCCCTTAGCCCGATTTCCCGATAGCCTCCATTCTCAGTGGAGACGTGGAAAAGTGTCAAGAGTGTCCTGACCCCCCCGGACAGCGGGCACTGATGGTCCAGAGCTTTTAGGGGGACAGCAGTGGAAGCAGGGACCAGGGCAAAAGGGTGGTTCCCTTTCCTGTCCCTGGCCAGCTCCCCTGACTCTAAGGGCGATCGTCATGTTACAAAGAATTGCTATAGTGACCATGGGCCAGTCTTCCTAAGAACCAACTGGCCAGGTCTTTCCTGTCCCCACCTCTCTCTGACCTTGACCTTCTGAGTCTCCTTCCTCTGGCTGTTTCCCCATGACCTCACGGTCCTTCCCGACAGCACCCTCTCGAGCGGAGCAGAACAGCTGGGTGTTGGGCGGTGGGGGGGAACCAGCTGGCCTAATCAGGCTGTGGGCTCAGGGGCTGTTTGTTCCCTCTGAGCACTCAGTTTCCTCCTTGGTCAAATGGCAGCAGCAAGGTCATAGTGTGGTCACTATAATAACAACTGTAGTCACACCCAGGGCAAGGTCTTGCTTGTAGCTATTCAATTCTTAATACTTTGGCCATCCTGGACGCCTCTGTCCGCCATCCTCTCCGTTCCTGTCTATCCAAATCCCCACAGCACTTTCTGGCCCTTCAATAATTTAGCATTGATGCTTTATTGAATAGAGTCTTCCTAATGGGCTATTATTGACCTGGCAGAGAAGAAATCTCCCCTGTGGGGCTGCTCAGGCAGCCCTGGCCTCCAGGGAAGGTAACGGATGGGGAGCTGCTGGGATGGTGCCTCCGGCCACGGGGTGTGGCCCCAGAGTGAGTCTTAATGCTGTTGCCTTTTCTTTAAAGTCTTTTTGTTTCTCATTTTATTTATTAGAGACTGCGGGGGCGGGGGGGGGGGAGCAGATAGAGAGAGAATAGGCACGCCAGGGCCTCCAGCCACTGCAAACCAACTCCAGACACACGCACCACCTCGTGCCTCCGGCTTACGTGGGTCCTGGGGAGTCGAACCTGGGTCCTTTGATTTTTGCAGGCAAGGTCCTTAACCGCTAGCTAAGCCATCTCTCTAGCCCTTGCCTCTGTTTTAACCTTCTGAACCTGTTTGCAAAATAGGGTGCCTGTGACCCTGTGCTGTGGTCTCTGTGAATGTGGACTCGCTGCGGAGAGGAACTACAGCCCCTTTCCACGCAGCAGGCTGAAGCCCGGGGCTCAGGCCAGCTCCTGCAATGCGGGGCCGGGAGGAGGGACGGCGGGATGGGAGTCACCGACCTGGCCGCCTGTGTCCCGGGAAGTGCTCATTTTGCTCAAAGCATCACCATGGCAAATTCATTCCTGGGTGTCTTCATACACGATTCTACTTCCTGTGGTGAAAAAAAGAATGCCTTTGAGCTGGGGACGTCTCTGAAAGCGAGGAAGCCTTCAGGACCTACAGAGAAAGAGGAGAGAGAGAGAGAGAGAGAGAGAGGGGAAGAGAATGGGTGCACCAGGGTCACCAGCCACTTCAAACGAACTCCAGATGCATGCGCCTCCCCCCTTGTGCATCTGCCTTATGTAGGTCCTGGAGAGTCAAACCAGGATCCCTTGGCTTTGCAGGCAAACGCCTTAATTGCTAAGCCATCTCTCCAGCCCTGGGTCTTTTGTTTTAATTTAAATTTTTTATTATTATTTTAGAGAGAGAGAGAAAATTGGCGAGCCAGGGTCTCAGCTGCTGCAATCAAACTCCAGATGCCCGTGTCACCTAGTTGGCATGTGTGACCTTGCGCCTGTCTTACCTTTGTGTGTCTGGCTTACGTGGGATCTGGAGCGTTGAACATGGGTCCTTAGGCTTCACAGACAAGTGCCTTAACCAGCTCAGGGCATGGGTCTTATAATGACCTATTCAGTATGACCCAGTTGAACAGGGCAGGGCATTTCAAGACCCATCCAGGGTCATTCAGTAACCATGAGGTTGGAGCCCTGGACCCCAAGCCCCTATGCACATCCATAGCCAAGTACCGCAGAGCACACTCAGCTCTACACAGTACCCCTTTGTCTGTGTGCTACGATGCTGGGGAGATGTCTACCTCTCCCTGGGGCCCCAGGAGTCTGACAACCAAATGTGAGGTATAATTCCAGTTCAGCTCTGACCACCAGAGAGGTCCAAACTCCATACTTGCTCCTCCTGGCTCTCGGGTGAGCTGCTAGGCAGGCAGCTCAGAAACCTGGAACCCAGGGTAGGCTTGAGCCCAGTACGTGGCAAGGCATCTCATGTCGTCCCACGTGGAAGAGCTGTGGGTTCTGGGAGAGTTGGGTGGACTAGGGACTGGTCATGGGGCCACTCCCAAATGAAATGGGTGAGTCTCACGCAACCAGCCCAGATGGGGTTCCCGGGAGATGCCAACAAGATTTGTCATCTTTGTACCCACCTTATTCAACATTTCAAAAAATAGATATTTTACTTAGCTGGTTAGTTGAAAGAGAGAAGGTGGCAGAGAAAGAGAGAAAGAGAAGGAGAGAGAGAATGGGAGCTCCAGGGCCTCCAGCCACTGCAAAAACAAACAAACAAACAAACAACAACAACAAAAAAAAAGTACAGATGCATGTGCCACCTTGTGCATCTGTCCTACTTGGGTTTTGGGGAATTGAATGTGGATCTTTAGAGTTCTCAGGCAAGTGCCTTAATGACTAAGCCATCTCACCAGCCCCATTTTACACACTAAAAATATTTTATTTGCTTATTTGAGATAAAGAGACAGAGAAAAAGAGGCAGACACACAGAAAGAGTGGCTATGGGAACCCCAGGACCTCCTGGCACCGCACACGAGTGTCAGAAGCATGTGCCCCTTTGTGCGTCTGGCTTCACATGGGTCCTGGGGAATAGAACCCAGACCATCAGGCTTTGCAAAGAAGAGCCTTGAGCGCCTCAGCCATCAGCCCAGCCCTTGGCATTTTCATCAATGACTAGAAGGGGATTTTAGGTGCAGAGATTGGGCAAACCTGCTTGTGCCTCACATCAGTGGTACGGTCAACACGTGCCACGTACGCTGGCAACGTAGGTCTTCTTACCCCTTCCCAGGCCAGGAAATAAAAACTGAGGGAGGGCAAGGCAACTTGTCCCAGCTCTCCCAGGCACCGATGGGGCCTGACCCTGAGCGACCATGGCACTGTGGGCAGGTGGGCGTGTGGGCAACACATGAGAGGCCAGGTGCCCCAAAGCCTGACATGGACACACGGGGCCATCATGGCTGGCTGCACACCAAGATAAAAGGCGACAGGCCCCCGCGCCCACGGGTCTTGGGAACACCCACGTGCTGCAGACAGGATGTGGGGCAGCAGGGTCCACGGCACAAGTGTAAAGGTGTGGGGCTTTAGCTGGCAGGAAGTTCCACGTGAGTCAACAACGGGACACGGCAGCCAGCAAGGCTGATGTCACCGTCACCTCCATGGGGGTTTGGAATTTTTATCACTGTGTAAAGGGGTGTGTGTGTGGGGTTCCTTGTGACCCGGCGTCTAAGTGAAACTTCATTCCAAGTAGGTCAAAAAGTAACCAAGTAGAAAGTAAAAGCGATTACAGTCTCTCTCTTTTTTTTTTTTTGCATGTGTGTGCGTGTTCATATGTGTGTGGGCACACATGTATATGCATGTGTGCACATGCGTGTATGTGGAGGCCAGAAGTTGATATCAGGTGTCTTTCTCAATCACTTTCCCCCTTATTTTTCTTAACTTAACAAAGTATTTATTTATTTGAGAGAGAGAGAGAGAGAGAGAGAGAGAGAGAGAGAATGGATGTGCCAGGTTCTCCTGCCACTGCGAATGAACTCTAGACACATGCACCGCTCTGTACAGCTGGTTTTATGTGGTCCTGGGGAATCGAACCTAGGCCATCACTGCAAGCAAGCACCTTGAACCACTGAGCCATCTCTCTAGCCCTTTTAACTTTTTTTTTTTTTTTTTTTGAGGTAGGGTCTCTCTGTAGCCCAGACTGACCTGGAATTCACTGTGGAGTCTCAGTCTGACTTCAAACTCACAGTAATCCTCCTACCTCTGCCTTGCTAAGTGTTGGGATTAAAGGTGTGTATCACCATGCCTGACTTCCACCTTATTATTATTTTTTTTAATTTAAAAAGGGGTTTTTATTCAGGCCAGCAAGCATCTGTCTCTCCACCGCTAAATGCTGAGGAAAACAGCAACAGCCTATCTCTACAGAGAGTTTTTATTTTATTTTACTGTTTTTCGAGGAAGGGTCTCACTCTAGCCCAGGCTGACCTAGAGTTCACTATGTAGTCTCAAGGTGGCCTTGAACTCACGGCAATCCTCCTACTTCCTGAGTGTTGGGCATGCACCACCACACCCAGCTGCAGTGAGTTTTTAAAGGCAAAAACCACATTCCTGGGGCTGGAGAGATGGCTCAGCAGTTTAGACGTTTGCCTATGGAACCTGATGACCCAGGTTCAATTCTGCAGTACCCATAGAAAGCCAAATGACAGAGGGTAGTGGATGCATTTGCGAGTTGTTTACAGTGGCTAGATGCCTTGGCATGCACATTCTCTCCCTATCTCTCTATGCTTGCAAATAAATAAATAAATAAATAAATAAATAAATAAATAAATAAATAAATAAATCTTTTGCACATTCCTTTAAAAAACTTGTTTATTAACAACTTCCATGATTATCAACGATATCCCATAGTAATGCCCTCCCTTCCCCCACTTTCCCCTTTGAAACTCCATTCTCCATCATATCTCCTCCCTCTCTCAATCAGTCTCTCTTTTTATTTTTATTTTTTTGTTAAGTGTATACTTTGTATGGATACATCGTGTGTTGGTACCATCATTTCTCTCCTCCTTGTCCCCATTCCACCGAGGGCCCTCGTCAATGGGATTGCGAGTTTCACCATGAAGTTGTGGGTTATGAGTTGGGAGAGCAACAGTCAGTCACTGGGTGTGTGTTGGGGTGGGGGCAATGGCTCTGGATGTTCCCTCCCACCCTGTGTCTCTTAAAATCTTTCTGCCTCCCTCTTCCGCAAAATTCCCTGAGCCTTGGTGGGCGCATTTTAAGTCTACTTCCGTGTTAAGCTCTCAGGAGCATCTGGATTTCCGCTTTGGCAGGTGTGGTGTAGCCTCAGTGTCTGTCTGCATCACCCTGGTGCAGGTTGTCAGGTTCACCATGGAAGCAGCGCTCTTGCTCATCTCACCGAAATACGGAACGCTTCACGAATTTGCGTGTCACGGGGCCACGCTAATCTTCTCTGTACCGTTCCAATCTTAGTCTATGTGCTGCGGAGGCGAGCACCACCTTATTTTCTTTTCAAAAGATTTTATTTATTATTTGGGAGAGAAACAGAGAGAGAAAAAAATGTGTAGGCTACAAGGTCTCTCACTGGACATGAATCAGTGAGCTGATTCAGCTAGACTAGCCAGCCAGCAAGTCCCAAGGATCCTTCTGAGTGTGCCTCCCTGGCGCGGGCATTGCAGGCGGGCACCGCCGCACACAGGCTTTCCTGGGATGCTTGGAATCTGCGCTCACATCCTCATGCTCGCGTGGTTCACTGGGTCGTCTCCTCGGTCATCGCGAGTTCAGTCTTTATGTGTACCTCTCGAGTGGGTGAAAAGCAGTGGGGTCCTCCTCTGCTTCTCCTGGTTACATTACACTTCCACATTTCTCTACAGACGCATGCAACTCTCCCGACATCCAGCCAACCTGACCCGTCGTCTGTCTTTGGCCATTCTTGGGTTTTCGCCATATACACGGGCTTTTCTTGTGTCCTCCTTTTCTTTGTCCTTCCTTCTCGACTTCATTTGCCTTTTTCTTCCTGCATTCCTCTTGACGCAAATCCTCTCCTATCAAGGAGAGCTCAGGAACTGATGGATTTGGGGGGCAGGGGTTGATGTAGGGTCTCCACTCTAGCTCAGACTGACCTGGAACTCACTATGTGGTCTCAGGGTGGCCTCGAACTCAACAGCGATCCTTCCACCTCTGCCTCCCGAGTACTGAGATTAAAGGTGTGCCACCATGCCCAGCAGAGCTCTTCTTTAAGAGATGAGGGAGGAGATGTGCAAGAGGCGTGAATGTGAGATGGTAGAAAGGTTGGGAACATCCTACAGTCCAACTTAGTCCTCATTGAACTAGCGCAGAGCACTGTGGGTGGCCAGACCCGGCAAACCCATCGCAGACTGTCACTGATCGCACCTGCAGAGCCGGGCAGTGGGCAGAGGCCCAGCTTCCCCACAATGTCCCCATTGTCTTGCATGGTTCATTTCCATTGCCTTGCTGGTTCATTTCCATTCCCTTGCTGCTCTTCTTTAAATGGTTCACTCTTGATTCTCGGTGGCATACCCTGAACGCTCCTAGGAGATGTCAAACTGTGGGCAAGACAGCGCATCGCACCTATTCCATGGGCTTCCCTTACACTTCCCAGCCTTCTTTGAACCTTTCTCGGGGCGATGTGGCTTGTCTGGACCAATAGTTTTGGACCAAGGCAGATAAGAGCATACGTACTTCTTTCTGTTTTCTCTAGTGACCATGGGAGGTCCCTTGGGGAGGGGCCTCCTTGCTTCCATAGTACCCTGATGAAGGGGGAAAAAAATCGACTTTCATTGTATTAAGTCCTTGATCTTTCTCTTTTTCCTTTTTTTTTTTTTTTTTTTGTGGAGGGGTCGCAGCTTGTGGGTGTGAGTGCACTACAAGTATGTGCATGGGTGTGCAAAAGCCAGAAGATAACTTTGGTGTTATCCTCAAAGCCAACTACTTTTTGAGACAGGGTCTTTTATTGTCCTGGAGTTCACCCACTAGGCTACAGTGGCCCAGCAAGCCCCAGGGATTCTTCCTGTCTCCTCCTCTGCATGCTGGGGTCACAGGCACATGCTGCAGCACCCAACATATTTTACACGGGGCCTGTGGCTCAGACTCAAGTCCCTGTGCTTGTTAGACAAGCCCTTGACCCGCTCTCTCCTCCACCCCTTCGTCCTTGAGATTCCCATGCTGTGGCTCCAGTCTAAGCTGGCCCAGCCTAGAGAATGCTCAGCATGCTATAATCCACCAAGTTATTTTGCTGCCCCAGAGATCTTTACTTTGATGAAGAAAGAAGCCAGCTCAGGAGCCACGGGGCAGCCGATGGATGCGTCTGCTCACTGTCATCATGCGGCCGGATGGCATTTCCTGTTTGGCAACACCTCACGTGGCTCCCCACCCCCTTCCCACCAGCTCGGCTGGTCTCTATCCTCCACAGTCAAGTGCACAGAGCAGTTGGATTTGCCAAGAACATATCCTGTGTCTGCCAAGGAGTGTCTGTTTGAGGAAGAACATTCTAGAGAACACTCAGAGGTGAAAGGGATTGCCTGGGAGACAAAAACTCTGTCTCTAAAGTGGTCAAGTGGAAGTTCAATGTCCGTCAGGTTTAGGTGTGGAGCCAGAAGGTAGGATCCCAGCCTCAAGTGGGAAGGGCTTAGCTTGGGAAGGACATGACATACCAGATGATTTTTAAAGTCCTTTCCAACTCTGAGAGTCCCCAGTGTGATGTCTAACACAATGTATTTTTTTTTTTGAAAGTGTGTGAATTGATAAAGTTTAGTCACTGAGAATATAATGAACGTAGGAAGTGAAATGGCCCAACATAATGAGGAAATAAGAATTGTCACACAGAAATTATCCTTTCTGAAAGGTACAGTCTCATGAGATCCATATTCTCCGCTCTTGTGAGGCTGACAACCGGGTGACGAGTGGTCAGGAAGGTATGCAAAGCAGATCGGTAATTTACATGTCAACTACAAAGAGTGCTGAGCGCGGAAGGAGCCTCACTCTTGAGACAGGCCACAGTCATCACTGGTAATGTAAGACCCCCAAAACGAGGACCCCACGCTCTGCCCGGATATGGCGACACCCCAAATCACTCACGAGAAGCGGTCTTGATGCAAACTGCAAGAGGATTTTATTCCAAGCGCTCTGGGGCCCACAGTTGTACACCGCACAGGGGTAGAGGACTGCAGAGCCCCGAATGCAGGAACAGGACAGTTTTTATAGGGTTTCTAACAAAGCCTGTGCATTAGACCAATCATTTTTTTAACATCAGGAGCCCACGGGGTGCGAGCCAGTCAGTTTGTGCCACTCCATAGTTTCTAAGCCAATTAGTTTAATTTGTTCAAGCCCCTCGTGGACCAATCAGTCTCTTATGACCTTGGTGGTCAGCATTTGCGCAGGTCCTTGGGTGGGGGTAGCAGAGTGTGGTATCAGTCTCCTATGACCTTGGCGGTCTGAGGCAGGCTGCTACAGCTTATGGTGTGGGCTACTAAGGCTACAGTGTGGGCTATTTACAGAAACCAAATAAGTGGTTCACTTCATTACTCATTTCCCATCCTTGAGGGCTATCTCATGCCCTTTTTACCTAGTTTTATATTAGGAGCGGGCTCTGATATAATGAGAAGAGGGATTCTTTACTTGCTTCCAACAGAGAGTAAAGCCTGGAGTTTGAGGTATGTAGGGGCCCGCTTAAGCTCCCTTTGGAGCATGATAGTATTTCTGGGCTTCTGAATTCTTGGGCCTTTCAGTAACAGTCCCATAATGAGGACATGCGGTGAGTTATCATGCACCAAGTGCCCTCCCTAACATCCCAAGTACTCAGAGATGATTACCCTGCGAGCGTAGTATCACGAATCATAGGTTATCAGATGGCTCTGAGCAGATCCTGGCCTCGGGGAAGGAGAGCTGGCATTCTTATCTTATGGACACGTGGGGGTTTTCTGAGACACCCCTCAAGATCACATGGCAAGCAAGCTGGGGAGGTTTAAGGCTTGAGCCCCAATCTTCAGATTCCCAATTTTAGAATCAAAAGATCAGAAGTTAGGGTATGGGGGGCATGCCTGTAATCCTAGCACTTGGGAGGCAGAGCCAGGAGGAGGGTGAGTTTGAGGACAGTCTGGTCTACCTTAGATAGCTTCAGGCCAGCCTGATCTATGAAAAATATGTAAGTAAATAAATAAATACATACATAAAACCAAACCTACTCTGGGTTCTAGAAGCTCATATGCCATTGGGGTCCTGGGGATTCCCTACTTTCTGTGTGTGATGCAGTGGGTAGTTATTGCAGTCTTCCAGGGAGAGGACTTCTGAGGCAAGAAGGGTTTTTTTTCGTGTGTGTATGGAAGAACAGAGGACTGGAAAGTTCCAGTGCCAACTCTGTCTGACTTATGTTGCGGTGGGATGTGCTTTGTCAGCTGTGGATAGGAGGGAAGCCCTTGATCTGGTCTACTGTGAAGAAGGTCCATCAGGACTGTATTAGTTACCCTGGTGGTGGTGTGATCAAAATACCAGGCAGAGACAGTTTATGAGAGGAAAGAATGATTTCGGCTCAGGGTTTCAGAGGGCTTCAGCCTTAGCAGGGAAGGTACTGTCTGTGGTGATGGGAGGGTGTAATAGTAACAGTGCCTAATCAAGTGGTGGCTGACCAGGAGGCAGAGAGAGCAGGGACAAGGGGAGGAAGGAAAGGAAAGGAAAGAGAGAGAGAGAGAGAGAGAGAGAGAGGCAGACAGGTAAGTTAGCCAGGCAGACCAGAACCGGGGACCAGGCTATACCACCAAAGAAAGGTCTGTTCCCAGCTGCTGCAGGTTTGGAAGGTGGGGGCCACGGTTAGAGGTTCAGTGAGCTGAGTCTCCTCCATCCACCCCTTCAGTTTCATTGGTTCCCCCACTGTCCCCCTCCGGGGCTGGGAGCTGAGTTGTGGGAGCTCATTAGTAGCCAATGGGGGTTTGTCTCCACCCAAGATGTCTAACCACAGACTTCCTTTTGACTCTTGGCAACTGGGAGGAAACAAAACCACAGCAGTTTTTCATTGCTGAAAAAGACAAAACCAACTCGTTTGCTTAATAAGCCCAGACGGAGGAGCTTTATTTCTGGGAGGAAATGCTACAGTTTCCAGTCCAAGGAGTCTTGGCCCGGCAGCAAAATCCCCAGACTCCACCCTCACATATCCTGGATCTGCAGTTCAGAAGACCTGTAGTTGGTGAGAGGAAACCACCAGCCCAGGGGGCTTCAGTGGGCCCAGGTCCTGGAGCCCCTGGTAATGACCCGAGAAGCTTAGTGAGACACACATGCTCATGGAAACTGAGTTCCTTTCCCAAGGTCACCAAAGCCTCTGGCCACTCCTGGTTTCGAAGAATCCACCAGAGTGCTTTTTTTTTTTCCTTTCTCTTATCTGCTGTTATTAATTTTAGCTATTGATTCATTCCCATTTTGTCTTTTCATTTTTTGTTTGCTTGTTTTGCTAATTTTTTTAAGCTGTACATTCAGCATCTTTATTCTTAGTCTTTCTTCTTTAATAATGAAGGCATTCCGGGCCATACACTTTTCCCCTGAGTTAAGCCTTTCTCGGGTCCTTTAGGTTTTGAAACAAAAATTTTCCCCTTTGCATCTGTTTCTCGGTGGTTTCTAATTTCAGTTTTAATGTTTTCTCTGATCCATGGGTTATCGAGAAGAATGTTTATTAACTTCTAAGTAGTCATGCATATTTTTAGTTTTTTAAAAAAGAATATTTTTAGCCATATTACTGGAGGTTTTTTTTTTCTTTTCTTAATTTAAATTCTTTTAGACTATAGTAAGAGATTATGGCTCATCATGGAATCTTTAAATTTGGAAAGTCCTTCTTTGTTATCCAGCTTTGTGTTGAGCCTTTATGCACGCCTATAGGAGAACAAGAGAGAACTCACTTAGTTAGACTCCTGAGGGAAAAAATGGAATTCTAGAATGTCATGTTTTGGAGGCACATTGCCCAGGTCAGATAAAGCTTTCTACCCTTTCCAGCTTTGCATTTGAGGATAAAACAAAATTTTCTTGAACTTTATATTTCATTATCAAAAATATTTATTTATTTATTTGAGAGAGAGAGGCAGATAGGAAGAGAAACAGAGAACATAGGTACACCAGGGCTTCTGGCCACAACCACTGCAAACGAACTCCAGACGCATGTACCACCTTGTGCACCTGGCTTATGTGGGTCCTGGGGAATCAAACCTGGGTCCTTAGGCTTTGCAGGCAAGTGCTTTAGCTGCTAAGTCATCGCTCCATCCCTCTATTTCACTTAAAAAAAAAAAAAACTGAGAAAAGAATATTCTCCCTCTACCATTGCTGTGAAGATTGTATGAGATTATGTGTGCAAAAATACCTACAAGGGAGGGCTGTAGAAATTGCTCAGTGGTTAAAGTATTTGCCTGCAAGGCCTAAGGATCCAAATTTGATTCCTTAGTATCCACGTAAAGTCAGATCCACAAGGTGGTATATGCATGCGTCTGGATTTTGTTTGTTGTGGCTGGAGGCCCTGGCACACCCATTCCCTCCCTCCCCGCTTCTGCTTCTTTATTTCTCTCTCTCTGTGTGTCTGTATTTCTCTTCAATAAAATAAAATACAATGAGTAAGGCCAGACCTGGGGAGATGGCTCAGAGGATAAGGATGAGGACGTGAGTTCAGATCCTCAGCACCCATGTAAAAACTGGGCATGTGCTTGTAATGCCAGCACTCAGGGGGAGGCAGGCCTAGCTGAAAGGGTGAGCTCTGGCTTCAATGAGAGACTCTTCTTCAGAAGGAAGATGAAGAGCAACTGAGGAAAATCTCTGGCTTCTACACACACACACATACACACACACGCACACACACACGCACACTCTTACACACATAAACATGCAACACACACACACATACACTCATGTGTGGGCACCAAAAAAGAAAAAAAAAACAAAAAGAAGTCCAAAGGGGATAAGGTGCTTGGCTATGCCAGCCAGATGACATTGACAGGGACTGGCAACTCAGAGGCATGGAGGCTCCTCTGTGGAGGAGGACTGGGGAAGGGAGGGCCTCACAGGAAAGAACTACCAGGGCAAGGTGGCTAGGTTATCTGGTGGGGGTCATTGAGCTTGGGAGCTCAACCACTTGGGCCAAGGGCTCCTTGCATCCTTAAGTGTTGTGTGATCACACTAGCATAACTCACAAGTCAACCAGGATGCTGGGACTGACACACAGTGGTCATGGCTAAAGCTCACCTGTGGAGGGCTGGAGAGATGGCTTAGTGGTTAATTAAGGCGCTTGCCTGCGAAGCCCAAGGACCCATGTTCTACTCTCCAGATCCCACGTAAGCCAGACGCGCAAAGGTGAGGCAAGCGCAAGGTGCCACAGTCCGCTAGGTGGCGCAAGCATCTGGAGTTCGATTGCAGTGGCTGAGGCCCTGGCCTGCCGCTTCTCTTGTCTCTCCTCTCTGTCTCTCTCTCAGACAAGCGCAGGCACGGTGAGGTTGGCTGACAGGTCAAGCTTGGGATTAGTGGCTGATGTTACTGGTTCTTTCATGTCAAGGAGAAAAGACCCCCTTCATGAGGCCTCTACACACCTGAAAGGTGGGCTCTCTCACAGGCCCTCGGGCTGAGCCTACCTGGCTCAGGATCGGTGCCTACACAGATCAGACAGCCTTTGCGGGCTCATGTCAGGCAGTGTCCTCGTGAGAACCTCCCTGTAGTAGCCCACGGCCTACCCAGTGCCACCCGCCACTGTGCCCAAACACACGCACACAGCCCAAAGCAAAACAAAGCCCAAACAACGATGACCTTGTAGGAAGGGTGAGGCAGTGTTTCAAAAAAACCCAAGAATCACAAATTCAGCCCCAACTCTGAGGTACATTAGAATCAGGAGCTGCCAAGTCAGGCCTGTGGCTCTGTTCCCCTCTTTCGCCACCTCCCTTTCTTCTTCCCTCCATTCCCCAGCTGGCCCTGTGTACAGAGGACATATATAGCTACCAGGCTCCTGCTCTGCCCCCCCCCCCCATGTCCTTTAAGGGGCCAGGGAGGGTCCTGGCTCATTTGTCCCAGGAAAGTGTGACCGACTATGCCAGGAGGTGGGTAGGTTGTGGGCTGCTTGCTACAGGGAGGGGCTGCTGCTCCCTGTGCCCTGTCATGCTGTCTGGACAGCCTGACTCTGGGTCCCACCCCCGTGGCACCTCAGAGGATGGTCCTCACGAGGCCACTGCGTGAAATCAGCTACCAGAGGTTGTCGTGTGTTCTGTGTAGACCCTGATCCTAGCTAGGTAGGCTCAGCCTGAGGGCCTGTGGGAGAGCCCACCTTTCAGGTATGCAAAGGCTAGGCCGAGTCCACAGGTTCACTTTAGCAAAGGAGATAGATGGTGCCAGGAAGACTCGGCAAAAACCAGCCATCCTGGGCTGGAGAGATGGCTTAGCGGTTAAGCGCTTGCCTGTGAAGCCTAAGGACCCCGGTTCGAGGCTCGGTTCCCCAGGTCCCACGTTAGCCAGATGCACAAGGGGGCGCACGCGTCTGGAGTTCGTTTGCAGAGGCTGGAAGCCCTGGCGCGCCCATTCTCTCTCTCCCTCTTATCTGTCTTTCTCTCTGTGTCTGTCACTCTCAAATAAATAAAATTATAAAAAAAAAAAAAACACAAAAAAACCAGCCATCCTGCCATTGCAGATGATAAAGGCAGGGAGAAAAGGGCTTTGACAGAAGCTCGTGTTTGGTTGAAATCATGAGGGTCGTAGCAAGCTGGGCCTTAGCTATGGCTAAAAGACAGGTTCAGGATCAGGGAGAGGGGCCAGCGTGGGGCACAGCTCAAGGGAAGAGGGCTCCCGAGGCTGGGGTGTGGCCTGTAAGGAACAAGCATCTTAGGGCTAGGATGGAGGAGTTCTGGGGGACGGCTGTGGTACTTGTCTATTTTCCTCTCAGACTTCCTTAGGCACCAGAAGCATTTGGTTGTTTTCCCCAAATTTGAAGGAGTCTTTCTCCTTTCCTGGCTCATGAGCTGCCTGAAGCCAGGAGGGGGGTGTGGAGGGGGAAGGGGTCTCACACATCCAGGAGGCTCTGCAATCATTGTCATATAGAATGTCCTAGAACCCTGACTAACAGAGGCGGCCAGCCATCGCTGAGGAACACAAGACAGCATTGTGATGGCGGGCGGTGAAGCACGTGGCAGCCAGGCACGCAGCCTCCGGCCTCCGCATCATCTCGTACAGCCTAGCTGGGACTTCAGGTCAATGACTTGATCTTGCCAAGTCTTGGCTTCCTCGTCTGGACAATGGGATACTGATGCAACAAGGAGAGATTGTGGGCCATGGGATTCAGTGAGACCAGGGAAGGCACTGACATTGGTGCTTAGGTGACACTCAGTGGTGCCACCTTTTCCATCGCTCCTTGACACTGCAAGCAAGGCCTGGGTCCCTGTCCCTTTTGTTGGTTCATTGCCTTCTGGTGCTCTTTGGACCTCTTAGGTTGCCCGGTCTGGGATTTCTCTAACCTCCCCTATGAATGCTCCTTATAAAATCAAAGATCAAGACCTCATCATCCCTCGGGGGAAAGCTCACACCCAACCTCCTTAAAGGGACTTTCCCCTCCCTGAAGTCTCCCACATCTCAGCGAGCCCTGTTAAGAGAAAAGAGCAGGGCTGGAGAGATGGCTTAGCGGTTAAGCGCTTGCCTGTGAAGCCTGAGGACCCTGGTTCGAGGCTTGATTCCCCAGACCCATGTTAGCCAGATGCACAAGGGGGTGCACGTGTCTGGAGTTCGTTTGCAGTGGCTGGAAGCCCTGGCGCCCCCATTCTCTCTCTCTCTGCCTCTTTTTCTCTTTCTGTCTGTTGCTTTCAAATAAGTAAATAAAAATAAAAATTTAAAAAAAAGAGAGAAAAGCAGCCTTTCATAATGTCTAGCAGGGTGGTCTTTGGGAGTCACTTTCACGTAGACCCCTGGCTTTGGGGCCTCAACTATTCTGTGCCTCAGTTTCCCTACATGTCAAGTAGGGTTAATACTACCAGTACTTTGTTCAAAAGGTCAATGTGAAAATGAAATGAGTTCGTTCTTACAGCCCAAGAGATATGGCCTAGAAAGGGCTCAATTAGTTATGTCATATATGTATGTATGTGTATGTATGTATTATTTATCTGAGAGAGACACAGAGAATGAGTTTAGGCACAACATCGGGGCTTCCCTTCACTGCAGATGAACTCCAGATGCGTGTGCTATTAGTGCATCTGGCTTTATGTGGGTACTGGGGAGTTGAACGCTGGTCCTTAGGCTTTGCAAGCTCTCCAGCCCTTAGTTGATTATTTCTGTACAAAGAATCTTCTCAGCTGAATGTTAATGGATGCATAAACTTCTCATGTGTAGGTAAGATCATCATTTACTTAACCAGCCCCCTGTTGTCAGGCACTTAGACTGTTTCCAGCTGTTTGCTGTTATACATAATGCTGCAGTGGACATTTTGTATATAAATCTTGCCGTTTTTTATCTCCGATTACTTCCTTAGAACAACTCCCCTAGTATTGCTTCTCTTAGGACAAAGTCCCATCCCCCAGACATTTCAGTGATGCCCTTTGAAATGAAAGCAAAACCTATTTTCCATCAGAGAGAGAAACATATGGAATGTGTTAGCCAAAAAGTGGATCGGGAGGAAGGTAGAAATAGGTTCAAGATGGGATTGGATCCACGTCAGGATGTCTGTCACGGAGCCCGATACGAAGCGCCCCTCTAGCTCTTGACTGGAGGGGAAGCAGGGTCTTGATCCTCTGGGACCACTGATTTCTCTCTTTGAGGCAGTTCCAGAGGGCTTTGATGTTCTTCACCTTGGAGAAGCAACAGGGCCCGGTCAAGAAAAGAAGCTGGAGTTAAGTGGGTACCAGTGTACTCCTCCAGCCAGTAGGGGGCGATGTAGCCTGTTTCTGTCTGTGGTCACCGGGACTTCCTTTATTGCCTTAAAACTTTGGCTTGCATTTTATATATATTTCTCCTGTCTGTTTTTCTTCTCTTCCTCCCACCTTTACACTTTTCAGAATCACTTTGGATTGCCATTTTTTTTTTCTTCCATCCATTTACTCAGGAGGAAGCTAACATATGCTTCCCCTAGGCCAGACATCAAGATGTTTTCAGACTCAGATGGGATCCCGGCACACTTGCATTGGAGGCCCCGCCTCACACACACATCAAACAGCTTAAATATAGGGTTTTTTTTCCCTGTGAAAAATTATAAGACTTATTTTTATAACTTTGCTTTTGAAATTTTTTTGGCTACAAGTAAATCATTTGATGTATGTTTGGCTTTGATTTCTCAGCAATTATCAGGGGGACTCAGGAATTCTTGCAGAGTGAGAAAAACCTGCGTGCCGTTTCGAAACGTAATGAAATTTTTATGAATACTAAATGAAACCATTAATGAGGTTGATGTAATATTTTGTTTTGTAGACATTTTCATTAAAGTTTTATTAATTTCTTTCTTTCTTTTCCGAGGTAGGGTCTCACTCTAGGCCAGGCTGACCTGGAATTCACTTATGTAGTCTCAGGGTGGCCTTGAACTCACTATGATCCTCCTAACCTCTTCCTTCCAAGTGCTGGGATTAAAGGTGTGCATCACCACGCCCAGCAAAATTTTTATTAATTTCTATTGCCAAGTTTTCCCTTCATGTTTTTGAACCTCCTACTTTTACAGAGATCTCTTGACAAAAAACTCTCAGGCCCTCTAATGCCTATGAGGTAGAGAGTCCTACCAAGCTTGGGTCGGAAGACTCCTGTGCACTTTAATTATTCAGAGGCTCCAAGCCACAGAGGGCCAGACAGATCAATTAATGTCACACAAAGAGGCAAAGTACTATTATAATAGAATGAGACCAGGGTACAGCGAAAATACACTGGGGTGGGGGGAGGTGGTGTGTGTGTGTGTGTGTGTGTGTGTGGGTAACACCTTGTTTGAGGCAGGATTTTTTCTTGTTTACCAGTCTGTCACCAGGCTAGCTGGCCTGTGAACTTCCTGCAGATTCCCCTGTGTCTTCCCTTCTCCCAGTAGGTATATTGTGATTACAAACGTCCACCATGGCATCCAGTTTGTTACGCATGCTCTCAGGATCCAAACTCAGGTGCTTGTGCTTGCCAAACAAGCGCTTCATCCACTGAGCCAGTGACCAGAGTTTTAGGCTAGAAGCTCCAACAAGCTCGGTTTATCTGTGCCAACATGCTTATTGAAGAGAAGAGTAATGATGAATAGTGGAAAAAGGAGACTGAATGGAGGCATTGAGAGGAGGACCTAATAAAGGTGGGGGAGGGTTCAGGGATGCCCAGTTTGTGGAACTGAGATGAGCTTTGGATTATCTAGGGGAAAAATTAGGGCAGGGGACAAGAGGTGTGCACAATTAAACCACCTTGGTCTCATCCATCATTGTCCCGGTTCCTGTCTGATCCTGCAGGGTGGTCCTATAAACAGGGGGCTAATCTGGCTTCCACAAGATGACTTGCTCCAGAACCTTCTTCATCATAGATAATTGTTCCCATCTCAGGGGTGGTCTCCCCCGCAAGGATTTGCTGTTCTTGAAATCCAAGGTGACTGCTGGATGACAATGACTTATCTCTGTGCCTTCAGCCTTGAAGAACGGTAAGATAGGTTAGGCAGGTAGACACGGCTTGAGTGATTGGTATGCCTGTGCAGAGTCAGGCCTGAGTATGAGCTGATGGAAAGGAGACAGGCTCAAAATGAAAGCAGGAGGGCGCCGGGCTTTCAGTCTGCTTCCAGGTGACTTGTGGGCACAAGACAGGCTCAACAATGCTTTTCAGCCAAAGCAGCTTCTTAAGATCTCCTGCAAGCGACAGTGTGAGCAAATATGGACCTGAATGATACCAGGGCTTTTTCTATGCAGATCCCACGAGGAAGGACATGCAAAGGAGCTGTACGAGAAAAAAAGAACCTTCCAGAAAACAATGCTGCCCAAGCTGAGTTCTAGGTCCTTGGCCATCACGTGGAAGCTCAGGAGAAATGCAGCCTCAGGTGCCCGGAGCCTCCCGAATTACAGCCTTTCTTTCATCACATTTACTGTGCGATTGGTGACTTGCATGGGGGTAGACCTCTTTGTGTGGGGCAGAAGGAGCAAAACCGTAGGAGCTGGGGAGGGGGTGAAGGTGACTGTCTAGGGGGTTCTGAAGGCAGAACAGACCAGCCTTTGTTCCCTCAAACTGACTTCAAGGTTGGCCCGAGTGTCCATTCCCTGGGGCCCAGGCAAGTTTTCAGTCTTTGCATGGAGAGTTAGGGATTTGCTGCCCATGGAGTTCTTCACCCCCCTGGGCCCACAGGGTCTGTTCAACTGGCCTCTGCTCCAGACAGCCTATCTTGCTTGCTGCCTCCTTCAGCCAGCACAGCACCGATTACCTAATAGACTGTAGGCTGTGTGCATAATTTATTCCTGTGAGTAATTGATCACATTAGGATGAGCAAGGGCCAGCACTAGGAAGCGAAGGGAGAGGAGACATCAATAACCAGGGGAAGGAAACGGAGCTACAATCAGCTAATTAGATGTCTCGCGGAGGCAGCTCTTCAAACATAATGGGCTGAAAGGTTGACCATCTCCCTCGCCTGCCCCCTCCAAGGCTGGGCTTGGAAGATGGGTTAGAGCGAGCAGACAGAGCTGTAGAGTGAGTCAGTCAGAACCCTCAGCCACTAGGCTGGGTTGATTTTGACCAAATATATTCTCTTTGGGCCTTAATTTTTTTTAAAAAAGAATTATTTACTTTCTTGCAAGCAGAGACACATACATGGGGGGGGGGGTGCTAGAAAATGGGTGCACCAGGGTCTCTAGCTGCTGCAAATGAACTCCAGATGTATGCACCACTCTGTGCATCTGGATTTACGTGGGTACTGGGGGCATCAAAACCTGGTCATTAGGTTTTTCTGGCAAGTGCCTTAACCACTGAGCATCTCTCCAGCCCATCTGAGCCTTGATTTTATCAGGGATGAAAAGGAGAGGGTTTTATGAGCGTCTCTAAACATAGCATCAGAGTCACAAAACACAGAAAGACAAAACAGATTCTAGCTAGGGGATGCATCTCCCAAATGCGGATATAGTGAGCACGTGTGAGGCCAGGCGTCCCTGTGGTACGTATCCAGCATCACACGCAGGTGGTCCACAGGGCACTTGGGAACCACTGTTTTGGAAAGATTCCCTCCCAGCTCGGATGGTCGGTAAAGGCGGCACTTCTCATAACCTCCTTCAGGACCTCAGCCCAGATTTGGGGTGAAGAAAGCAAAGGAAAACGGGAAGTTCCTCTCCCGTTTCTGCCTCTTTTGTCTGTTTAGCCCCTAATAGCAATTCCTTCCTGAGTGAAATTCCCTCTGTCTAAGCATGTGCTGGCAGGCATCACGGTGCGTCTGCATACCCTGTTGCTGTACGAGAGGTGCCTGAAGGAATTAAAAAGAACGAAGTGCTAGCCAGGGAGGCACATAGCCCTGGGTCCCATTCCCAGCACCATGTAAGCTGGGCATGGAGCCACATGCCCATAATCCCAGCACTTGGGAAGTGGAGGTAAGACGATTCGAAGTTCAACATACTCTTCAGCTGCCTAGTGAGGTCAAGGCCGGTTTGGACAGCGGGAGACTTTGTCTCAAAAAAAACAAAAGAGATGGTGGGTCACCATCCACGTACTGATTCAGTACATGTGAGGTAACCCAGATTGGTATGTACTTAAAGGCTGCTACGTAATATGGAAGGTCAGGCAGATTGGTAAATCAGGGGTGTGTCCAGAGGTATGACTCAATAGCACACCTGGTACTCTGGGCACTGTGGAGCTAGGCAGGACCTAGTTTCAGCCATGTTGGCAGGAAGCTCAGCATGAGCCTCTCTCAGCCTTCAAGGGGTGCCCCAGGGGTGCTCCACTATGTGGAAGCTTGAGCCCAAATACTGCTACTGACAGAGTGACCTTAGGCACGTCACTGAAGCTCCCTGAATGTTCCCTTATCTGTAAAATGGAATCACAGTAACTCCAACTTCCTTTGGGTTGGAAGGATTACAGGAGAACAACTCTGAGACTGTGTTCTAGAAACGTTACCTACCTCCTCCCAGCTGCCGCGGGGCCACCTCTGCTGGACCAGTGGGAGTGAGCTTGGCTAAATGCTAATATAGTTCACCCCAAGGGAAGCAGGGCTTGGAGAGGGCCTGCAGCTGTACTGGACCAAGGCACCCAGAGGTCCACTGAGGAAGCAAACCTCAGGCAATAATTCCGGAATCATTGCAGCCGCTCTCTGCCACATACTATATTTTGGCTTTCTTTAATCTCTGGGGACCTTGCTAGATACCTACTGGTTTAGCGGAATCCTAGTGGGTATCAGTGAGCCTAGGCGCTAAGTGACAGCTCTCTGGGTCTGTCCCCTCCTGGACATCTGTTTTCTCCCTTCTTCTCTGACTGGACTAGTTCAAAGCCCTTCCATTGGGTCTCCTGGAACCCATTAGGGCCCTGTGTGGGCTAGGCCCTCCTCGGTCATAGCCAGAGGGTCTTCCCAGACGTAAACCAGAGCACTGCATTGCTCTCTCGACTGGCTCCCTGTTTGCATGGAACAAAATCCTAACTGACGCGTAAGGAACACATTTGAATGCCTTCTCGTTGTCCGAGGCTGAAATTCATGCTTCCTCCAGGGCCCCTCAAAACATGGCCACTTGAGTTCCACCTCGTGTCACGCTACTTCCGTGGACTTGCTCTGAAGGCGGAAGAAAATTCTGTGTTTTCCCCAGCCTGTCTGGTCTTCCTGCTTTGCACAAACACAGATTCTTTTTTTTTTTAAATTTATTTATTTATTTATTTGAGAGCGATAGACACAGAAAGAAAGACAGATAGAAGGAGAGAGAGAGAATGGGCATGCCAGGGCTTCCAGCCTCTGCAAACGAACTCCAGCCGCGTGCGCCCCCTTGTGCATCTGGCTAACATGGGACCTGGGGAACTGAGCCTCGAACCGGGGTCCTTAGGCTTCACAGGCAAGCGCTTAACCGCTAAGCCATCTCTCCAGCCCACAAACACAGATTCTTATTTCCAAGTGCCTCTGTGGCAGGTCAAAAGCATGGATTTGAGTATCATGAGTGGAGATCATAACACCTCCCGGCTTGGTCCCATAAATGTCCCGGTAATGTTCTCTCTCGTTCTTGACTGCACGTGGAAGGCACAGTGGGTACTCCAAGACTCCCTAGGAGGTGGGGGAGCAGCTAGTCAGAAGCAGCTTGGGGTTTGGATTACTAAGTATGACGTCATCTACCAAACACCTGGCAAGATGAAGCAATACAGTTTTAACTCACAGAGCTTAGGAGTTGCGTGTCCTAATAGATAGTGGTTCTCGCCTTGACTAAGGACTAAAGTCCTGTTCTCAGTTCTTTCTCCTGCACTTGTTCTCCTATCCAAAGGGCCTTTCCTCATATGCTAATCGCCTTTATTTACATTTATTTAAATTTTAAAAGTTCTGGGGCATGTGTGTGCACGCATACACACGGGCACATGTAGGTGTGCAGATGCATGCATTGAATTCTTTGGCTGTATTTGTGGAGGCAAGAGGAGAGTGTCATATGTCCTTCTCTGTCACTTATCTACCCTATTTCCCTGAGACAGAGTCTCTCATGGAACCAGAAAAGCACCATTTTATTTTCATTAAGTTGGCTGACCAGGGAGGCCCAGTGATCCTCCTGCCTCTATCCCCTCAGCAAGGGGTTACAGGCACACACAGCTGTATCCAGCATTTCTTTATTTTTATTTATTTGCAAACAGAGAGAGAAGAGAGACAGGCAGAGAAAACGGGCATGTCAGGGCCTCCAGCAAACAATGTCGGGATGCATGCACTGCTTTGTGTATCTGGCTTTAACGTGGGTACTGGGGGAAATCGAACCCGGGTTGATAAGGCTTTGTAGGCAAGAGCCTTAACAGCTGAGCTGTCTCCTCAGCCCCCATATCCAGCTTTAAAAAAAATTTTTTTTGTTCATTTTTATTTATTTATTTGAGAGCTACAGACAGAGAGAGAAAGAGGCAGATGAGAGAGAGACAGAAAGAATGAATGGGCGCACCAAGGTCTCCAGCCACGGCGAACAAACTCCAGACGCGTGCGCGACCTTGTGCATCTGGCTAACGTGGGTCCTGGGGAATCGAACCTCGAACCAGGGTCCTTAGGCTTCACAGGCAAGCACTTAACCGCTAAGCCATCTCTCCAGCCCATATCCAGCTTGTTCGATGAGGGCACTAGGGGTGGAACTCAGGTCTTCCTGCTTGTGCAACAAATGCTCTAACCTACTGAGCCAGCCCCCAGTCCTCCACACCTACGTCTTCCCAGCAAAGTCACCGTCACTCAGCCAGCAGCTGACATTAACACTCTTGCTGATGCTTTCATGGGCCTGTTTTCACAACCTGTGGGTTTTTAGCATTGGTTTTTCATCCTCTTGCCCCCTAGAATGTAAGCGGCCGTGGATATGGATCAGGAGGGGCTTATTTACCTCTGTGACCCAGGCCAACGTGTCGGAGGAAGAACAGTCATTCAGCAACTATTAGCTGGTGGACTAAATGAACAAACGAACCGATTATGAATGAGTCAAGTCAGACGTTGACTGGGCACGAACTGGGTGCAAGGCACCTTGTGTACCATGAATGTGGTCTCTGCCGTGGTCTCTTTATCCCCACTTTACACGTGAGGATCAAGAGATCCTCTTAGCAACCATGGGGCAGACCCTTCCCCCCCCAACAACCTCTAATTGCTATCATATTTCTAAAATGTTGGTATCATTGTCTCCATGTTTTTTTCAAGACAGGATCTCATTATGTAGCCCAGGCTGGCCTTGAACTCTCTTCATCTTCCTGGTTTAGTCTCCCAAGTGCTGGGATTACAGGTGCGTACCACCACGCCAGCTTGTTAATCTCCATTTTTACTAAGAAACCACTCCAGAGCCCTTTAAAAACTAGTTGTTTTGAGCTGGAGAGATGGCTTAGCAGCTCAGGTGCTTGTCTGTGAAGACTTAGGACCCAGGTTTGATTCCCTAGGACTCATGTAAGCCAGATGCACAAGGGGAAGCATGTATTTGGAGTTCATTTGTAGTGGCTAGAGGCCCTAGTGCACCCATATTCATTCTCCCCCTCTCTCTCTCAAAATAATTTTTAAAGATTATTTTAAAAATAGTTGTTTTAAAGCAGAGCCTCACTATATTGTTCAGTTGGTCTTGAACTCGCTATGTTGGCCAGATAGTCCTTGAACTTGAAATCCTATTGTCTCTGTCTCCTGAGTAGTTGGGATTACAGGCTTAGGTATCCCACTAGCCTTATAGCACTTTCTTCCTAAAGTCAGATAGCCTCACAGCCCAAGAGGATTTCCTGACTGTGGCAGAGAGAAAGGCATGTTATTTCTCCAACACCCTGTGACTGGGTTTACCACCGGATTTTGTCTGATATGCATAACCTCCTTTCCAGTTTCGTACGAGAGCCTGGCTGGGCTGGACACCATCAAATAAGCAGGAGATGGCAGTGTCCAGGTTCATTGGGAGAGAGGTATTCGAAGCTTCAATAGAGAAGATAGATTTGTTCCGGCAGATGCAAGTATGAAGCATTGAGTTCTGTCGGGGGGTGGGGGTGGGGGGCTAGGCGTGCTGGGGAGTCAGATGCTGAGTACATCTGGGGACCATGACATTCTCCATGTTCCTGAAACCAGCAGTAAACTTTAATGGCTGTATATGATTTGGTGGGCTGTGGGACGGCACATGGAATGCATGAATTCTCTGAGGTGGGAGCTAATTAGGGTGCAATTTTTCAATTATGGAACGTTGAGCAAACCTCTCCCCACTCTTTCCCCCCTCCAACCATCCCTCAATGGATGCACTCCATTTGTCTATTTCCCTTTATTTCTTCATCATTTGATGATATGACAGTCATTATTAGTCATTTGGAAGAGAAAATTGTCACCGAGCTATTGTCTCCCTCTCAAAAAACCCCGCTTCTCTGTAGCAAGGGTTGCGTTTGATAAATGTTTTGTGCTTTCCCGTTCTCCCTCCTCCACTTCACCCCAGGGTTTGGGTGACAACAGAAAAACTTCAGCTGGTGACGTGGACCCACTCGGATGGAAATGCCATTTGATAAAAAAGCCGCAGGACAGAGCTCTGGATGCCCACCCACGTTACCTGGGTTGAGACCGTGGGACATTTGCTTAGGGAAATTTGGTCATTTCTCTGAGCAGTAATAAACCAGCTTTGGAATCAGGACTGGAAAACAGAAATGGGGGAGGGGGGAAGGCCAAGAAAAAAGGAGTATGCCACCAGGAACGGGCAAACTTAAATGACTTTGTTTAAATGTCATGGTACTCTCAAAACTCGGTTCTCATATATATGCGAGTTAATTAAATGGAAAAATGTCAAATTAGTTGCATAAAATATTAATGGCAGGAATTATCCCAGATTCTAGAGCAACAGAGGAGAGGAAAGCTAACCTTTCGGGGCTTAACCCTTCTGCTGGCCGGCCCTTCGCTTGCAAAATCCAGGAAGCGTGTTAATGGCCTTGCAAACTGGGATTCTCCAGTGATGTGGGACTCTGTGGCATAATTTTATGTCCATAGCATCCACTTTGCCTGGGGGATTTGAGGTCACTGCAAAGGCCAACTAATCACCTATATGTTTTTGTGTGTGTGTTTTTTTTTTTTTTTTTTGAGTCTGGGTCATTTACCCTTTTTTTTTTCCCTGTTTTGTTTTTGAAGGGCATTTTGGTTTGAAGAGACCATTAAAATGTAAAAATTGGAAGTATTGTTCAAAAAGGATTGTCTCTCTGCTGAGTCTAATGATTATTCAATACCATGGGCTCCAAAGCTTGCGCTGTTTGAGCAAAACAGTAAGAAAATAGAGTCACAAACTCAAGGGTTCAGGGTCTGGTAGGCACAGGCCTTGGGGCTCCTAATGTGGTCTCAAATGGGGTAACCAAAGCCCCAAGAAAACAAGGAATAGTCCCAGAGCCATGAAGCTATTTTACAGGTGAATCAGCCTTGTTTATTTATACGATACAGTTCTTGCCTGCCACCCCAGGGACTTGCATATATCCAAAGGATAAGCAGTAAACACGGAACAGAGTGTGATTGTAGGGGAGCCCTTGCCCCCGCCCTTGAAGCCACTTCCCTCATTGTCACCTTTCAGCCAGTGTTATGTAGGATTTACTTGCAGTCAGGTTCACCTTGGCTGGGCTTTAAAAAGTGGGTTCAATCCAGATTGGGGTGGGCTCTCTATTGGACCAAAGGCGGGGGCTGAACCAACTAGGGGGACGTGAAAATAAAGAGAGAGAACATATTACCTCAACATCAAGCTCTTCTTTATTGGGGGCAAGTGAACATCCAAGGACGGCCAGTCCCATTCCGAGGATTGGAGGCTGCTGGGCTCAGATACAGCTGAGCTGGATATTTAAAGGAAGGGGCAAGCAGAGCAGAGAATGGGGAAGGGGATGTCACAAGGCCATTTCCTTTGTTGATTTGTTTTCCCAGGTAGGACTCTTGGGTTTTGACTAGTTCTTTTTTTTTTTTTTTTGTTTATTTGAGAATGACAGGCATAGAGAGAAAGAGGCAGAGAGAGAGAGAGAGAGAGAGAGAGAGAGAGAGAGAGAGAGAGAGAATGGGCGAGCCAGGGCTTCCAGCCTCTGCAAACGAACTCCAGACGCGTGTGCCCCCTTGTGCATCTGGCTAATGTGGGTCCTGGGGAATCGAGCCTCGAACCGGGGTCCTTAGGCTTCACAGGCAAGCGCTTAACCGCTAAGCCATCTCTCCAGCCCTTGACTAGTTCTTTGATGATAGTTTGCAGGGTTCCTAGGGACCTCAGGTGAACTTACCAGGTTGCGGCTTGGGAAGTTATTGACAACGCAAAAGAATTTCCTCTGTACTAAAGCCTGTTCTAGGGGCCAGCGTGTCCCAGTAATTTTGACTCTAATGATTACTGGGACCCTAGACTTAGTAACTCTTAGACTCCCCGCCGCCATGGTAGAGAATAAGGTGAGCTTTCTCATTTGGATAGGGGCAGGGACTGTTTCTTGGAGAAGCTCGGTCACTGATCCAATCCAAAACGGGAAGAATTCTAAATGATTATAAACTGCCTGTCTGAGAGTGACCGCCGTTGTATGGAGTCTAGCTTCCCTATTTCCTTATCCCCTGATTGCAAAAGGCAGACCCTTTCCTGGAATCCCAGGAAGGCATTTGTGGTAGTTGAAATAGATGGCCCCCAATGTATTCAGGATTTTTATTAAAGTCTGTAATTTTAACCTGAAGCCGCCTGGCTGGAGGCGATGTCATTGTGAGTGGACCTTAGGGTCTAGCCCTAAGGTGTGGGGGTGGATTGGAATTCCAGTTTAAAGATAGGTCAGGTGGCTAAGTTTTTGCCTGGGGCTCCTGAAGTGTGCTTGCTTGTGGAGACTCCTGGTTTCTCTCTCTCTGCTTGGACCTGTGAAGGTGGGTCAGTTTCTTCTGCTATTATGGAACTTTCCCTGGATCTGTAAGCTTCACTCAAGATCCCTTCTCCATAACTGTGCCTGATTTGGAAGTTCATCCTAGCCGCCTTAGCCTGACCACGACAGAGTATCTTCCTCTGGCTGAACTCCTGAACCCAAGTGGGACTCGAAAGTTGGCTCCATTAGAAAGAGAGAAAGAGAGAGAGAGAGAGAGAGAGAGAGAGAGAGAGAAAAGAGTAGATAAGGAGGTTTCTCATTCAAGTCTAACCTTCTCCAACATACTTGTAGAACTTCTCCTGGGGTGGAGATACGAGCCTCTCCCCCCAAATCCTCCTGCAGATCTAGGATACACTGGGACCAGCGGACAGAGGGGCTATGAGTGACAACTCACTCTGACCCAAGGGACTCTCAGAAGCAATGAGGTGAGGCTCTGGGTACACACAGAGGCCTCTGGGGCCCCGTGAAATAGATATCCCTGCGCCTCCCTCCCTCCCTCTCTCTCTCTCTCTATTCCTCCCTGTGCAATGAGGCACTACAGGGAGGCCAGAGCTGGCCACTGGGGGTAGAGGTGACTTTATTTGACACACATAATTAGCCCATTTCCATGTAGCACATTTTAAGGGAGGCCATTACAGCCTAATAAAGGAAGGTGATAGCACCATAAATCCCATGACTACAAGGAGGGAAAGCCTGCAGATTGGGAGCCAGAGGGCTTCGAGAACCAGCTGCCCCAGGGGAGAGGGGAAGGACACAGGCATGGGAGAGGATTTGCCAGCTGGGACGCTCGCTCACTTACTCAGCTGAGCTTAGAAGGAACAGACCCCGACCCCGTGGTAGATTCTCCTTTGGGCCCCCAGGCCACAAACTTAAGAATCGGGATGCCACAGTTCAGTGGTGGGTGGCAGACTGGAGGGGTTCCGAGAAGCGGGAGACCCAGAAAGGGCCCACGTTTGACTGGGTCTTGCCGAAGCTCTGGGAATTTTCTGGATGGGGAAAGGAGTGGGTGAGGGCAATGTTAAGGTTCAAAAGAGCCCACGGCAAGCTAGGAGATACGCGGGGAGGGAGGCTGGTGAGTTTGAGAACAGCAAACACGGGAGAACTGAGCACACAGACGTGGGAAGGGCCTGCGTGGCAAGTTTGAGTTCGGGTTCTTTTGAAGTCCGGGGGGCCTGGGTGGAAGGGGCAGGGAACACTGTGGGTGACAAAGCTCTTCACCATGGGGTGGGGGGTGGAGGGAAAGGAGCTCACGAGGCCCACCTGCCCATGAGGAGCCATTGGCAGTTAATGGTTGCTGGGTGGGGGAGGGAGGAGGGATCGTTGCCTTCAGTGCCCACTGGTAAGTTGCCCAGGCTCTGGGTAAATACCCCTACACATGCTCATGCAAATAATACTAATTTAACTCAGTGGGTCACCAAAATAACAAATAAGTAAACCCAACAAAATAGAAATAGAGGGCTGGAGAGATGGCTCAGCGGTTAAGGTGCTTGCCTGTGAAGCCAAAGCACCCAGGTTCGATTCCCCAGGACCCCATGTAAGCCAGCTGCACAAGGCGGCACATGTGACTGGAGTTTGTTTGCAGTGGCTAGAGGCCCTGGTACACCTCTCTCTCTGTCTGTCTGTCTGTCTCTCTCTCCCTCTTTCTCTTTCATCTGCCTCTGTCTCTCTTTCTTTTCAAATAAGTAAATAATAGATAAGTAAATGAGTATTTCAAAAAATAGAAGTGGGACTAGGGAAGTAAAGGTTCAACAGGAGTAGGAGGGGCAGGAGATGATAATGGGGTGGGAATGTGATCAAAATACATTATATACATGTATCATCAAATACACTTTAAAATATTTTATTTTTATTTATTTATTTGAGAGAGAGAGAGAATGGGCTCATCAAGGCCTCCAAGCTGCTGCAAACAAATTCCAGATGCATTTGTCACCTTCTGCATCTGGCTTACATGGGTCCTGGGGAATTGAACCGGGGTCCTTTGGCTTTGCAGGCAAGGGCTCCAACCGCTAAGCCATCCCTCCAGTCCTCAAATTCATATTTCAAAAATAGGAAGTTTCTCATCCCTGGCACTTATCTGGTGCCCGGGACCTAGCCTGGCACCCTGAGTAGGTCTGTAGGGGCCCCAGGTTCTGGTCTCCCAACCAAACACAACAGAAGTATCTGCCCCCCTGAATAGAAGTGCCCTGAGGTGCAGGTGGGGTTCCACTTCGATGGAGGGATTCACGGGCAGGGCTGGAAGTGTGTAGGACGCATGTCAGGAAGGAAGAGGCACGCTCAGAAGAAACCCACAGAAGGGTTTTCAGGAGCCAACGCAGACCAGGTGACTAGCCTAGATGATTCCAGGAGTCTAAACAGAGTACTGGGGCTGGAGAGATGGCTCAGCGGTTAAGGTGCTTGCCCAGAAAGCCTAAGGACCAAAGTTCGATTCCCCAGGACCCACATAAGGCCAGATGCGCAAGGTGGCCCATGCGACTGGAGTTTGTTTGCAGTGGCTGTACCCATTCTCTCTATCTGCCTCTTTCACCCTCTTTCAAATAAATAAATAAAATGTTAAAGTTGTTTATTTTATTATTATTATTATTATTTATTATTATTATTATTATTTTTTTTTTTTTTTGGTTTTTCAAGGTAGGGTCTCCCTCTAGCCCAGGCTGACCTAGAATTCACTATGGAGTCTCAGCGTACCCTTGAACTCACGGCAATCCTCCTACCTCCCACCTTTAATCTGAGTGCTGGGATTAAAGGCGTGCACCACCATGCTGGCTCCTTTCTTCTGCGTGAGAATGAAAATACTTGGTGGCAGAGGCCAGTAAGTTAACAAGGAGACATAAAGGGAAGAGGGTACTTAATAGGTTGGTATTGTATATATATAAGTACAATGATTGAGATGGGGAGGTAATATGATGGAGAATGGAATTTCAAAGGGGAAAGTGTGGGGGGTAGGGAGGGAATTACCATGGGATATGTTTTATAATCATGGAAAATGCTAATAAAAATTTTTTAAAAGGGCTGGAGAGATGGCTTAGTGATTAAGCGCTTGCCTGTGAGGCCTAAGGACCCCAGTTCGAGGCTCGGTTCCCCAGGTCCCAAGTTAGCCAGATGCACAAGGGGGCGCATGCGTCTGGAGTTCGTTTGCAGAGGCTGGAAGCCCTGGTGCGCCCATTCTCTCTCTCTCCCTCTATCTGTCTTTCTCTCTGTGTCTGTCACTCTGAAATAAATAAATAAATAATTTTTTTAAAAAATTAAAAAAATATATATATTGTTTTATTTATTTGAGAAAGACAGAAAGAGTGAGTATGGGCGCTCCATGGCCTCTTGCCACTGCAAACAAACTCCAGACACATGTGCCACTTTGTGCCCCTGGCTTTACAGGGGTACTAGGGAATCAAACCCGAGTCGTTAGCTTTCGGGCTTGGCAAGCAAGCAAGTGCTTTTAATCGCTGAGCCACCTCTGCAGTCCTGAATCCCTATTTCTTTACAGTAAGTAAGTTTCCTTCAATAACCACCTCACCCAAACATCTAATCAGCCACCAAGCCTGGCTGATTGAACCACTTCATGTTTCCTTTCCCTTAATTGAGAAACTCAGCAACTCATCAATGCTGGAGGGGCTCAGAGAGTCTCTACTGACGCAAAGCCCATCATTTGCTGTGATAAAGCCAAGACCCAGAGAGAGAAAGCTACTTTCTTACCATCACCCAGCTATTGAGGAGTCGGGTCTTTCCAGAGTCTGCCCCCAACCCCAGGGGTCTCAGTAGCTCACATCCATCTCCTGCTCTCTCTTCAACAGCCGCACCCGGGGGTCCTGGGCCACCTATGACAGCCTTGGCCTGGCGAAAAGGACTTCTGAAGGAGCAATAGCACACTCTCCATGTCACCCCTCTCCAAGCCTCTGAGAAGGGGTTAACCACCCTAAAAAGGAGCCTGCATACCCCCAGGGGTATTACTGCTGTGGGGACAGCGCACAGTCCAGCTTTAGTCACAACTGCAAAAAAAGGACAGGCGGGCTGGAGAGATGGCTTAGCGGTTAAGCGCTTGCCTGTGAAGCCTAAGGACCCCAGTTCGAGGCTCGGTTCCCCAGGTCCCACGTTAGCCAGATGCACAAGGGGGCGCATGCGTCTGGAGTTCATTTGCAGAGGCTGGAAGCCCTGGTGTGCCTATTCTCTCTCTCTCCCTCTATCTGTCTTCCTCTCTGTGTCTGTCTCTCTCAAATAAATAAATAAAAAATTAATTTAAAAAAAAAAAAGGACAGGCTTGCTGCTATACAATGGGAGCCAGTTGCATATGTGCTTTTCTTAGGCCTGGGGACAACCCTAGCTCTGCGTGCATGCGTGCGTGCGTGCGTGTATGTGTGCATGTTGCAGTCAGGTTCACATTGTTGGCAGAAATCACCCAACCAAGAGCAGTTTGCGGGGGTGGGGAGGAAAGGGTTTATTTTGGCTTACAGACTCAAGGGGAAGCTCCCTGATGACAGGGGAAAATGATAGCATGAGCCGAGGGTGGACATCACCCCCTGGCCAACATAAGGTGGACCAGAGCAACAAGAGAGTGGACCCAACAGTGGCAAGGGGAAACTGGCTATAACGCCCATAAGCCCGCCCCCAACAACACACTGCCCCCGGGAGGCGTTAATTCCCAAATCTCTATCAGCTAGGAATCTAGCATTCAGAACACCCTAAATTCATGGGGGACACCTGAATCAAACCACCACAGTGTGTGTGTGAGAGAGGGAGTCAGGTAGCTCTTGTAGGCAGTTAGAGTGACTAGGACCCTGAAAGTAAGAAACAGGAATGTAGTCAGGTGTGGTGGCACATGCTTTTAATCCCTGTACTTGGGAGGCAGAGGTAGGAGGATCGCCAAGATGCCAAGAGTTCGAGGCTACCCTGAGACTACGTAGTGAATTTCGGGTCAGCCTGGGCTACAGCAAGACCCTACTTCAAAAAAAAAAAAAAAAAGAATCAGGAATGTCTTTGTTTGGGCTTATCCTTGTAGTCTGCATTTGCTAGAGAGATCTGGATTCATATCTCTTGCCTAAAGGAGATCGGGAGATCTGTTTTTCCACAAATAACCTGGTCCCCTCCTGGGACGGAGGTCTTTCCTAGGATTTCAATCTATCCTAACATTGTGCTTGGTCAAGCTTAGACACCAGAACTTGGCTGGTCTCTTCCTGAGACAGTCCCTTGTCCTAACCAATCAGCTGTCTCTCAACTCACCTGAGCCAGAAGGTAAAGCCCACCACCATACGGTTATAAATACGTCTGTGGGATACTTGGGCTGCAAGGCCACTGAGAAATCCTGCTGGAACTGAGCTGATAACCTCCTCCATGTAGACCAGCTGACAGAAAGCTGGAAGAAGCCATTATATATGTAGTTCAATGGGAGAAAGAGATAACACCAGAGAAGACACTCAACAGTGAACACTGCAAGCTTCATAATTGGCCAGCCAGGCCAAATGAGCCAACAGGTGCAATAGTGGTACATCTGTCATGGTGGAAACCAACTGCCCTCCAATTGGACTAGAGGCCTGCTCCATAGGAGGGAATACATCCCTGATACTGAAAACTTAAAACAGGGGTAGTCATGAGCCCTAGGGGTGTAACATCTGCTGATGTCTGGATAAATGTATATACTATGCTTATCAAACTGCCTAGTAAGCACCTCTCAATATTAACGCTACTCTCACTTTGGGTAGAGAATCTTCTCTTTTCAGATGGCAGTGACCTTGGGATGGCTCAGAAGGTATCATACTGCTGGAAAGAAGTGACTGGAGTACTGACTAACATCTCGATCACACCTTCCAAGGCTCTAATGAGGAAGAGGTGGCGGAAAGAATGTAAGAGCCAAAGGAAGGGTAGGACTCCTTACAACGTGCTCTCTCCACACATAAAATGGCCTGGATATCCATGATCTCACAGTGCCTGACACTACCTACACAAGACCATCATAAGAGGAGGAAAAGATCATGACATCAAAATAAAAGAGAGAATGATGGAGATGGGGAGAGGATATGATGGAGAATGGAATTTCAAAGGGGAAAGTGGGGGGGAAGGGAGGGTATTACCATGGGATATTTTTAATAATCATGGAAAATGTTAATAAAAATTGAGAAAAAATATATAATTCTGAATAAAAGTACTACATATTGTATGCACCTGAGAAAAAAGAAAAGCTACCTATAGGGCCTATTCTCCTGTTGCTGTTGTCCATCTGATGTTGGCCAGGGGGTGATGTCCACCTCTGCTCATGCTAGCGTTTTCCCCTGCCATCATGGAGCTTCTCTTCAAGTCTGTAAGCCAAAATAAACCCTTTTTCCCCACAAAAAAAAATGAGAAAATAAAATAAAATAAAATATGAAAAAAATAAAAGTCTGTGGGGAGAGGCAGTGTTCTCCGGGCTTCTGACCTCTCCTGAACCTCCAGCTGCTGGTGAGTTTTTCTTTGGCTTGGCCCAGCTAGGCTTGGCCATGGCCTAGCCAGGGCCAGAACCCCCGGCCCTTACTGTTTTTCCAGGACCTCCACATGGGTTCTCAAGCCACGTGGGTGTCTTCCATTGATTCTTTACTCCCCTAAACAAATATGATAATTTAAATAATTATACTTTATCGGGCGTGGTGGCGCACACCTTTAATCCTAGTACTTGGGAGGCAGAGGTAGGAGGTTCACGGTGAGTACGAGGCCACTCTGAGACTCCATAGTGAATTAATTCCACATCAGCCTGGGCTAGAGTAAGACTCTACTTAAAAAAAAAAAATTATATATATGTATGTATGTATGTATGTATGTATGTATGTATGTATGTATGTATATATCTCCTTCTCAGTCTTATTTTATTCAATTCTTTGATTAAAATTAGACACAAACCTAGGGTTTGGGGTTCAAGGACTTTTCTGAACCCCTAGCATCCTTTTACACACGCGTGTGCAAACAAATAGAAAGAGGGAGACAGGCAGGCCGGTAGATTTCTGAGGCCATTGCAGGGTCTCTATCCATCCTCCAAGACTTGTAAGAAACTCAACAAGGCCCTAGGAGTTTCCTGAAACTTGCTTCTGCGGCTGTAGACCTGGTTAGACTTCATCTCTGCAGCCTACAACTGAGGCCCTACTGTGTGCTAGGCACTGAAGTCTCTCAGGCCTTGCAACTCCGTGCCACAGGGCAAGTCACCCTTCTTCTCAGAATGAGAAAGCCTAGGCTTGGCGACATTGCACGAACAGCCCAAAGGCCCCTCGCTGGCGGGCAGTAGAGCCTGGATCCAGATGACGCTATTGCTGTCACACTTGCCCGTAGGCCCTCCTGTTTTGTGGGGAGGGTGGCTTTGATACAGGGACCAGGCTTTGGCAATGACTAAACACGGCGACCTAGATTTTCCACACTTCCCTTGTATTTGCATCGTGCTATTGATTTGCCTAATGTGATAGTTTGAATGTACACCCCGCCCCCCCGCACAGACTCAGGTGTTATTGAAATTAAGCTTGCAGTTTCCACCCTTAGCAGGCAGACTCCTGCTATGGGGGTCAGGGGGGCGGGCGTGTCCTGGGAGGTCGTCACCCAGTGACCCAAGATTAGCTGGCTGGTGGGTGACTGATTGGGGACTTGAATTCTGGTCATTGTAAAAAAAAAAAAAAAAATCTTTATTTATTTATTTGTAAGAAAAAAGAGATAGAAGAGAGATAGACAGAGAGAATGGGTATGCCAGGGCCTCCAGCCACTATAGATGAACTCCAGATGTATGCGCCACTCTCTGCATTTGGCTTTACGTGGGTATTGGGGAATTGAACCTGGGTTGTTAGGCTTTGCAGGCAAGTGCCTTAACCATTTAGCAATCTCTCCAGCCCCTTGAATTCTGGTCCTTTATCTCTGACTGGAACCCTTTGCTTTCCGGGCTGCCTCCTGTCTGTTGCAGACAGCTTCATGTTGCTGGGATGAACCTCTAAACCAGGCACAGTTTAAGGGAGAAAGGGGTTTATTTCAAGCTTACAGATCCCGGGGGATGTTCCATCAATGGTGGCAGCATGATGCAAGCAGAGAGAAACAATCAAATAGCCAACAAAAACCAACAAGCACAATAAGCAAAGGGGAGGGGCTTGGCCAGAGCTCAGACTGCTTTGCATACCTTTGAGCTGGAATATAGCCACCCCCAAACACACCTTAATGCTGGACTCCAAGAACCACCTCTCCCCCACCCCAGTGACACTTCCTCCAGCCAGACCGCCAGAGAGCCAAGCTTTAACAAAACACCTGAGTCTATTGGGGACATGTGTTCACAGTACCACGCTGTCATAAGCTCTCTCTTCCTGGGACCTTCCTAAAACAGGGCTCTTCACTCCCCATCCCATCCCAAAAAGCATTGGATGTGGGGAGTATTCCTCACCATGTCAGCCTGTGTGATACACACACACACACACACACACACACACACACACACCTGGCCTTGTCTTGGGGTGAAAAGAGCTCACATCAGACCAGACATTGGTCTGCTAGCGGCTGCCACGATTCCCGCTTTTGGTGTCTTGAGTCCTGAAGCAGATACAGTGTCAAGTCAGCAAGGGGAGTTAGAGGTGTCCCTGTGTGACCTTCTCACTAGATGAGACACTGAGCTCAGAGAAGACAGAAAGGACACCGGAGTCACCTACTGACATCTGACACTGGAAAGCGCTGCCTGGGCTGCAGGGTGAGGCTGCGGCGTCAAGGGACCATTTGCCTTTTCCTGGGAGTCTAGCGGAGGCAGAATGAGGTGTGTGGGTCCCCACTCCGCATGGGGGCTGGTACCAGCTCTGTGTGGTCTGAAGTGCAGGGATTGCCTTGGGAAGCAGTGAGCATCATGTGGCTAGTGGCTCCCAAGGGGGTTCGGAGAGGGATCCAATTGTAAAGGGGACAACAGTGGCTTGAGAGCCTAAATCCAAAGCCCATCCATGACCTGTGGCTCTAAGGCTCCTGCCTTCCCAAGGGGAGAATGGGTGAGCAGGAAGGGGGAAGGGAGTGGCTCCAGAAAACATGGCCCAAAAGATCTCTTTACTGGCTATCAAGGAAAGATTTTGTGGGGTATTTCTGTAGCTCAGGTCTAGGTCTCTTAATCTCCTTTTTTTTTTTTTTTTTTTTTTTTTTACTTTTGAGAGGGTGTCTGGCTAGATGAAAGGCCTCTGCCTTGAGCCCAGGAAATGGGTGGAGATTGTCCCAGACCCTTGTCTGGGACTGATGGTGTAGATGAAAGGACAGGAAATGGCCCCGTGGCTTAATTCTGGGCAGTGACCTGGCCATCTCCAAGGACCAGAGACTCTAGACCCCAGTGTCTCTGGGGACCTTGAAGGCGGGGTCCAGTGGGTCTGTCAAAGGAGGGGAATAGATTTTGATTCTCATTCTCGGCCTGGCTCCTCCCTAGCCTTGTCTTTTGGTGCCTGAGCTGGCATTTCTGATGAATTTTATTGTTTTGCCTCCATGTCATGGCAGACCCTGAGGAGGACTCCGCCCTCCAGCACAAGATGCTGCGCCCTCCCCGAGGGCCAGGGTGTGATGGTTTTGAGCTAAAGCTGGGAGGAAGTGGTTTGAATCCCACATCTTGATTTACGGGGTGGGGTAGCTGCCTTTCACGCTTCAACTTGGGGCCAGCCCAGACTGGATGTGGTTTCTTGTGTTTGTGTGTCTGCGTGTGTGTGTGTGTGTGTTTGTGCACATCTGCATGTCTTAGTTACCTGTTTGTCTTTTTTTTTTGCATGTGTATATGTGTATTCCTGTGTGTGGGTTCATGTGTGTATAGGTACACATGCATGTGTGTGCACATGTATGTATGGGGGTCAGAGCCCAACACTGGGTGTCTTCCTCAGTCACTCTCTATCTTATTTTTTAAAATTAAAAACATATTTTATTTATTTATGAGAGGGAGGGAGGGAGGGAGAGAATGGGCACACCAGGGCCTCTAGCCACTGTCGATGAACTCTAGATGCATGCGCCATCTTGTGCATCTTGCTTATGTGGGTCCCAGAGAATTGAATCTGGGTCCTTGGGCTTTGCAAGAAAGTCCCTTAACTGCTAAGCCATCTTTCCAGCCCTCCATCTTATTTTTTTTTAAATATTTATTTATTTGCATGCATGTGTGGGGTGTGTATATAGGTGCACCAGATGCTTGTGCCACCTTTTATAAAAACATATTTTTATTTATTTATTTGACAGAGAAAGTGGGAGAGAGAGAGAGAGAATGGCTGTGCCAGAGCCTCCAGCCACTGCAAACAAATTCCAGACACATGCGCTCCCTTGTTCATCTGGCTAACATGGGTCCTGGGGAATCAAACCTGGGTCCTTTGGCTTTGCAGGCAAATGCCTTAGCCACTAAGCCATCTCTCCAGCCCTTGTGCCACTTTTTGCATCTGAGGGCCTTGAGAATTAATTGGACCCAGGCCTGCAGGCTTTGCCAGCAAGCGCCTTTCTTCACGGAGCCATTTGAGACGAGGGCTCTCACTGAACCCGGAGCTCACTGATCCAGTTAGACCAGCTGGCCAGCAAGTCCTAGGGAGCTTTCTGTCTCCCTCTCCCGAGGCCTGGACCACCATGTTTGCCTTTTGTGTGGGTGCTGAGATTCTGAACTTGGGGCCTCATGCTGCTGTGGCACCTGAGCCAGTTACCTGCTTTTTGTTTGCCCTGAAGGTTTTTCCACTTTAAGGATCTCAGGACTCTTGTGAGATGTCCTGGGGTTCAGCCAGACTTGGATATACCTGGGCAGACCAGACCACAGTGAGTGCTAATGAAGAGATCTCTCATGCATGAGGATATTGGCCCCTGCAAGTCACTGTAAATAAAACAAAATGAAGTAATTAAACTTTGCTTTATATCCCACAGATCTTAAATCTCTGATCTTCCCTCTGTTTCGAGAAAGAGGCAGAAAGATAGATAGATAGATAGATAGATAGAGAGAAAGGGCATGCCAGGGCCTCCAGCCACTGTAAACAAACTCCAGATGCATGTTCCACCTTGTGTATCTGGCTTACGGGGGTCCTGGGGAGTCTCGAACCTGGATCCTTTGGCTTTGCCAGGCAAGTGCCTTCACTGCCAAGCCATCCCCCCAGTCCCCCCTTTTTAGAATGTAGGCTAGGTCCAAGCCTGGGTGAACAGCAAATCGGTTGGTTACTTTGTTTAACCACCTCTGCATGTCCTCAGAGAGGCCTGGAAAGAATTGCAAGTCGCTGACAGCCGTTGCTCCAAAGGAAGATGATCCTTCAGGAGGCACATCTCTCCACCAACTCATCTTTACTCATCATCCTCACTTGACTAGGCCTCAGTTTCCCAGTTCTGTCTGGGGACCAATCTTTCCTTACAAGGTTCAATGTGCCAGGGTGGAGCTGGTGCAGCGGACAGGCTCCGTGGCCGCCAGCCCAGTGTGCTCTGGTTCATGTTGGCTTGACCGAACTCCACACTGACAGGAGAGTGCGCACGTGATGTATTATTAGGCCCTATTGACCCAGAGGCCGACACCACCCGACTCAATACCCCTAGAAGCCCGCGCTCCACTCTTGTTTCCGAGAATGGACTTGAACTCCGGGTGACTTCTGTGCCCATTTGGATCTGGAGATATCATTTGCTCCCCTGGGACCTTTTGGGAGTGAATTCTTACCGTGCTTGGGTTACATAAGCCTTGCCCTCACCCTGCAGGAATGAAAGTGGGAGAGTCTCCGTTTCCATCTCCCCTTGGGGGTATCTCAGGCCAGCGAGGCTCTGAGGGTATCTCTGAGTTATCACCGAGACCCCAGACAGCAGGATGGTGGCCTACGTATGGCCAGGGCTTCTCCCTGTGTTCATGAGGTCGTTTTAACATCCACCAAGACTTCATGGCCATCGTTGCTAGGGGATTCTATCTTCTGAACATGACATGTGTGTCACACTCATGAACTCTCAGCAGATGTGGCATTCCGCACAAGTCTGAGCCCTCGACATTCCATTGTGGATGAGTAAAGGACCCCTAAGATCCCACCCCTCCTGTTACTTGAAGCTTTTTCCCTGGGAGACGTGAACACATATACATTCTCTCCTCTTTCTGCCTCGTCCTCTCTCTGTCTCTTAAATAAATACATAAGTAAAATATTTTTTTCAAGAAAAGAAATATAAACGTGCAGGTTTTCCACAGAATCGCAAATGTGTTTATTCACTGAGAGCTTCAAATGAACCAAGGATTTCCTCACACCTTGATCAGAGAGAATACAGCCCCGACAAAAGCCCCGGGGGAACATCAGGGAAAAGTTCTGTTGAGGCAGTAAGGACGGGTCAGCGTCCAGCCAGGAGGAGCAGTATCCAACCAGAGACTTGTCAGCTTCACGTCACTTTGTATAGGCCACCAACCTGCTGACTTGTGATGCAGGGTCGCTCGGTGGGGAGCAAATGCAGGCGTGTCACACATAGGCACCCGTGTGAGTCACAGATGCACAGAAACATCCCACGTGCACGTGTGTATGACACAGTCATATGTCCACAGACAGCAGTATGGCCACCATAGGCTCACTTTTCTCCCAGTGCTAATTGCTTAAACAGAGATGAAAAAGTATGGAGATGCTGAGCTTCCAGGGCCAGGAATCTCATATCTACTGTACTCAGCTAGGCTGAGGTCCAGCACTTTCCCCATGGTCCTTTCCTGTGACACAATTGTCCCCCGCAACCCACGTAAAACAGGGTGGGACAAACTCGCTCAGCCTGCACTGGCTCTCCCTGGCTCTCTCTCCAGATTGTGGCACCCACTTTCTCCTTAGGAGACATCAGCTGGAGATCCCAGGGGGCCTTCTGTGGTCTATGGACGCGCTTTACTTAGCCGGAATTGTTTGCGATAATATCAGTAGCCGCCAGAATTGAAGCGTTAGGCATTTTCGTTCAAAAATAAATAAATAAATAGCTCAGTGGGTAAAAGCGCTTCTGTTGCAAACACAAATTCAATCTCCAGCACTAGTGTGAAAACGCCAGGTGTGAGAGCCATGCACACGCAATCTCAGTGTTAGCTGGGGTAGTGGAGGCAGGAGGACCCCCTGGCGCTCACTGGCCCATCAGTTTAGCCCAGTTGTTGAGCTTCAGGCCAAGGAGATACTGTCTCAAAAAAGGGGTGCTTCCGAGGTTGACACCCAAGATTACCCTTTGGCCTTCATATGTACACACGTATACATGCCTGCACATACACACGTACCCACACACATAGGAAGTCAAACACACATACAAAAAAAATACATACATTTTTGTTTTTGGTTTGTTTTTCAAGGTAGAGACTCACTCTAGCTCAGGCTGACCTGGAATTCCCTATGGAGTCTTAGGATGGCCTCGAACTCATGGTGATCCTCCTACCTCTGCCTCCTGTGTGCTGGCATTAAAGGCGTACGCCACTACGCCCGGCAATATATACATTAACAAAAAACCTATTTTTGTTTGTTTTTATTTATTTATTTGAGAGCAACAGAGAAAGAGGCAGAGAGAGAGAGAGAGAGAGAGAGAGAATGGGCGTGCCAGGGCCTCCAGCCACTGCAAACGAACTCCAGATGCGTGCGCTCCTTTGTGCATCTGGCTAATGTGGGTCCTGGGGAATCGAGCCTCGAACTGGGGTCCTTGGGCTTAACAGGCAAGCTCTTAAGCGCTAAGCCATCTCTCCAGTCCAATATATGCATTTTTAAAGACAACCCACAAGCCTGAAAAATCTGGTCGCTATTACTGGAGCCAGCAGAGTATGCACAGAGTAGCCTGGTGTACCTGGTCCCCACGCAGGCAGCCTCATTAGCCTCTTGGTCCTGTGGATCCGGGTTCGACATCCATGCCCGCCTTGGCCTTCTTCCATTAGAGGAAGAAGTCAGAGGCCTCTTGAAAGGCTCTGAGAATGGAAGCTGGATCCCCCACAGGTCCTGCTGAGACGTTGGACCTCACTGTACCCCAATACACAGGCACTCCCCATCCTGACCGCCCACTGTAAGGACAAGGTTTTGGAGGCGAGTTTGAAAGGATGAAGCAGGGAGACATCCTTTCAGGGAGGAGGGTTTAATACCGAGGTTGCAGAGGGACACCTCACATTTCAGCAGTCCTGAGACTGCAAATGTAAAGTGTACCAGTGGGTGCTGGGAACTTTTTTCTTTTTCTTTTTCTTTTTCTTCTTCTCTTTCTTCTTCTTCTTCTTCTCCTTCTCCTTCTCCTTCTCCTTCTCCTTCTCCTTCTCCTTCTCCTTCTCCTTCTCCTTCTCCTTCTCCTTCTCCGCAGGGGGGCTCTTATCTAGCAGAGAGAGTGGGGGAAGGGGGGATTGAGGGAGTGGTAGAAGCAAACTTCTTTCATCTGACATAGTCCACCAGGTATCCCCCAGGCATCCAGCTCCCCCTGGGTCATGAGTCACAGGTTGTTGTCTTTTGAGATAGTGGGGTGGTGGTGGGGGAGCCAGTTTTGTGATCTCCAGACAGACTCCTTGGCATCCAGCAGTGATATGTGGAATTCTGAGAGCCTCAATAGAGAGATTTGGTAACTCCTTTGCCCACCACAGGGCATCTTCCCAGTTTAACAATTCAAGGCAAACCGGGGCTCATTTTCCACCCAAGTGTCTGAGGTTTGCTTTCTTCCCTGTGCCATCCCAAACTCTCCTCTCCAGCAGCCCCGATCTTCAAAGCAAGGCCAGCCTGCCCCGCAGCCCCCACATGTTCACAGGTTTCCTCCGCTCCCCTTCCCTGCATCCCCACCCCCCAGTCTTTGACTCCGCTCTGGGGCTCTGGGTGGCAGGGGGTCCATATTCAATAGCCACCGCTTGTGGTTCCCTCGTAACAATCCTTCAGATCTTGGAAGCCGGCCCTGGAGCCCTGCATTATGTATAGATCGAATTTTCACACAACAGGCTGCCTGGCAGATGGGGGACCCAGACCAGCCTCCAACATTGAGCTGAGTGTTAAGACGTGGGAAACGATGTGGCTTTGAAGCAGTCCCTGATGCTGCCAGCACTTAACCTTAGAGGATTTTCATAGAGGAGGGAAAAAAAAATTTAAAAATTAAAAAAAAAAAGAAAACAACCAACAACAGTAACACACACACACACACACACACACACACACACAACCAACCAACAAAACCACAGTTTTCCTTGCTCCCTCAAACCAGATGGCAGATGGTATGGAACCAATAAAACACAGATTCGAACGTTTGTTTATTTAACATCGAGTGTAATACGGCTTTGTGGTCCCTTGCAAAGAAACACCAACCTTCCAACCAAAGAAATGAGGAGTTTCGAGTCAAGGCTCGGGGGCAAGCATATGGAGGCTCGGGTGCCTGGGCGCGGGGGTGGGGTGCTCACATGCCCTGGGCCAGGGAAAATGGGGCTCCCAGCCAGGGGACTCCTGGCCCGGTTTACCTCTGGGATTGGGAACCCAGGAGGTCTCCCTTATGAGTGGTGGTTGACACTCCAAGCCGACTTGCCTGCCTTATTGTAGGCATCCTAACTGAAAGGCATTCGGGATGTTTCTGCGTCGTTGCCCAAACAGCTGCGGAAGATGGTATTCTGGGCTGCTGAGCCAAAGTCTCTGAGAAAAGGCTGCCTGTTTTTATGCTTTGGCCTTGAGGATATCAGAGAATGAGAGCTTTGTTGATTATTATATTTTAATTTTTTTGAGGTAGGGTCTCACTCTAGCCCAAGTTGACCTGGAATTCACTATGTAGTCTCAGGGTGGCCTCGAACTCATGGCGATCCTCCTACCTCTGCCTCCTGAGTGCTGGGATTAAAGGCATGTGCCACCATACCTAGCTTTTTATTTTATTTTTAATTTATTTGAGAGAAGGAGAAAGGAAAAAGAGAGAGAGAGAGAGAATGGGCATGCCAGGGCCCCTAGCCACTGCAAATGAACTCCAGAAACATGTGCCACCTTGTGCATCTGGCGTTATGTGAGCATTGGGGAACTCAACCCAGGCCCTTAGGCTTTGCAGGCAAGCACCTTAACCACTAGGCAATCTCCTCAGCCCCTGGTTCTCTTTTAGCTTTGGTTTCCTGAGACTCGCAGCTAAATTACATGCTGAGATTGGACAGCTATCTGAGGGCTGGGAGGTGAGTTATCTTGCAAGCATGAGGATTTGAATTCTACTTCCAGAATCCATGTAAAAAAAAAAAAAAAGCTAGATAGGGTGGGACATATATGTAATCCCAGTACTATAGAGGTAGAGACAGGTAGATCCTGCGGCTCACTGGCCAGTCCAGCCTACTTGGTGAACTCCAGACCGTGAGAGACTCTGTCTCAAAAGAACAATGCTGCTGGAGGGATGGCTTAGTGGTTAAGGTGCTTGCCTGCGAAGCCTAAGAATCAAATCTCCAGGTCCCACATGGCCAGATACACAGTGATGCAAGCGTGCAATGTTGCACACGCGTGGGGGGCACATGCGTCTGGAATTCGTTCACAGCAGCTGAAAGGCCCTGACACACCCATTCTCTCTCTCCATCTCTCTGCCCTGTTTTAAAAACAAACAAAAACCAAAAAAGAACAGAAAACAAATGAACAAAAGGACATTGCCTGAGGTTGTCCTCTGGCTTCCATACACATGCGTGCACACGAACATGCACACACATGCATACATGTCCCATTCACCCCCCCCCACACACACACATACACACTCAGAAATAGCTATCTGATGGGCTGGAGAGATGGCTTAGCGGTTAAGCGCTTGCCTGTGAAGCCTAAGGACCCCGGTTCGAGGCTCGGTTCCCCAGGTCCCACGTTAGCCAGATGCACAAGGGGGCGTACGCGTCTGGAGTTCGTTTGCAGAGGCGGGAAGCCCTGGCTCGCCCATTCTCTCTCTCTCCCTCTATCTGTCTTTCTCTCTGTGTCTGTCGCTCTCAAATAAATAAATAAAAAAAAAAAAGAAAGAAATAGCTATCTGAATTTCTTAAGATTCTTCAAGTTACAAGTGGTGGCAAGCTGACTCAAACCAGTTAATGCAAAATGATAATTTATCAGGCCAAGTAAGTGAAGATGGCCCCAGATGTATGTGGATTCATGCCTAATAGGGCCTTCCCTTCTCGATCTCTGTCAGGCTCTCCATAGTGCAGCCACCACAGGCTTACATTTCTCACACTCACATCCTCAGTGAACAGTTCATCAATGCCAACAGAAAAGGCACTTTTCCACCAGTGAGGTCCCCTGGCATCTGGCTGGTCTGGCTTGGTACTGATGCTCATCGTTGAACCATGATAGTGGCCATGGACTTGCGGTGTTGTGAGTGACGGTCTTGAGCCCCGTGACCCAGGTGGAAAGGGGTCACCATTTGTGCTGCCCTAAACACACGGAGCCTGGTCCTTATGGAGACTGAGAAGAAGTTGTACACAAAAACAGATGACTACCTCACACTGGAATTCAAGTGTCACTTTTGGTCTCTCTCCCAAATTCATTCATATCTTTCAGAAGGGTTTTGTTTTTTTAACTGATGGGTTTTCAAAAATTATTTATTTATTTATTTGATAGAGAGAGATAAAGAAGGAGAAAGACACACAGACAGAATGGGCACACCAGGGCCTTTTGCCACTGCAAACGAACTCCAGACATATGTGCCACCTTGTGCATATGGTTTTATATGGGTACTGGGGACTCGAACCTGGGCTGTCAGGCTATATTTTTAAAAATATTTTTATTTATTTATTTATTTATTTGACAGTGAAGAGGGGAGAGAGAGAGAAAGAGAGAGAGAGGGAGAGAGAGAGAGAGAATAGGTGCACCAAGGCCTCCAGCCACTGCAAACAAACTCCAGACGTGTGTGCCCCCTTGTACATCTGGCTAACATGGGTCCTGGGGAATCAAACCTGGGTCCTTTGGCTTTGCAGGCAAACACCTTAACCTCTAAGCCATCCTTCCAGCCTTGCTGTCAGGCTTTATAAGCAAGTGCCTTTTACTGTTGAGCCATCTCCCCAGCCCACTGATGATTTTTTATACACACACACACACACACACACAATGTATAATGTATTTTTATTATAATCCCCTCCCATTCCCTTCTCTTCCCTTTTCCATCTCCCTTCCACTGCCCCTTCTTCCCAGCTAGTCTATCTTCTACTTTGATGTCTTATTTTTCTCTCTGTGTATTTGTGTAACCCGCCGATTTTAATCATAGTAGCTGCAGAAGCATGGTGGGGATTATTTCCCAGAACATATGCAATTTGCCAGTGGCTACACCACTGCAGAAAATGTCGCCTCCAGCAATCGTTAACTGGTAGCAACTCCTCAGTGTGGGTTGGGCCTCGTGACTTCCTTCATCATCCATGAGGGGACGCTGGTGGGTCCAGTACTGTGCAGGTAGTGATGGTGTCACTGTGACACTGTGAAGTCATGAAAGCAACAGCCGTGTCACATTCATATCTTTTTTTGAAAAGAAAACCCACATGTTATTAAAAACAGGAGTAGCTTACTCTGTAAGAATGAAGACGAAGGTGAAAGGCTGAATCGACTCCAGAATGTACTTACTGTTCCAAGCAGTTCCTTGACCAAACCAGACATCACTGACTGAGAATCCCTGGGCTAGGGAATGCCAGAGCTGTGGTTTTCATTCTGTTCCCACTTCTTGGGGTTCTTGTGGATGGATGACCTAAGACCACCTTGTCCAAAGCCTCTGCCCAGGCTGGAACCCAAAGTCCTGACATGAGACCGGGGCTCTTCTTGTCCCGTGTCTGACCGAGGCCTCTCTACCATAGCCTCTCTCTGGGGTGTGTGTGTGTTGGGGGGGGCTCCGGTTGGTACTCTCCACACTTGTTCTGTGCTCTGAACGATAAGGCCACATTTCTAATGGGATCAATTCATCAGAGTGGAACTGGAGTCCTCAGGACTAGCTGGGTCTTCCAGATCCAAAGCACGTGTGTTAGTGTGTGCACACGGATGCACGTGCATGTGCTCACCTGTGAGCGTGCATGGGGAAGCCAGAGGACTTTGGGCGTTGTTCCTCTGGTACTACCCACCTGATTTGGGAAAGGAGCTCTCATTGGTGTGGAATTTACCAAGGGAGCGAGGCTGGCCGGTGTTCTAAGAGTATACCACTGGGCCCAGGTCTTTGCATGGAGTTTCATATAAAGTAGAATCATGAGATGGACACGCTACAGGCGTTGCTACATACCACAGCGATGTCCCATCTCCTTCACTGTATTCTGTTGGGTCACTGTCCTGGGCGGGGAGAGGGTTATTAGGGTGATAACCGTGAGGAGATGTGACTCTTTGTAGGATCTTGCTCCGTGACCTCTCACATACCGACATCCCCATGATAGGAAGTCCCAGCTACGTGCCAGGCGGTGTGTGTGCCTCCACACACAGGCCATTGTGGGGTATGAGTCACCGGCACCATAAGTGCCCTGCAGTGAGGTGATGAAGAAATGAAGGCTTCATTTCTTAAGGGCCTGGTGGGGGTGGGGCCGCGCTGCATGGAGTCTCTCCCAAGAGAATCAAGGCCTTAATGGGTGGACAGGAAGTTGACAGGAAGACAAAAAATAAAAGGTGGCTCAGGGGCCTGAAAAGATGGCTTAGTGGCTTAGGCACTCACTTGTGAGGCCTAAGGACCCAGGTTCTATTCCCCAGTACCCATAAGCCAGATGCATAAGATAGGGCATGTATCTGGAGTTCGTTTGCAGTGGCTAGAGGCCTTGGTGTGCTCATTCTCTCTCTCTCTCTCTCAAATAAATAAATAGACATTTTTAAAAGATGGTTCAGAAGACCATGATGTGGAGGTATGTTTGGGACACCACAGTAATTCAGTGTGCCTAGTACCGCAGCCCTGGGGTGATGGGGAGTTCTAAGCCAGCCGTGGGAGAGTGTCCTCTCTCTGGACCTTGAATGGCCACCAGGAGGCTTAAGGAGAGGAACTGAGGTGGTGATATGATTGGCTTGGGTTTCAAGGCAGTGGAGCAGAGCAGAAGCTTTGGGGAGGAGAAAAGTTTTGCTTATCTTCACTGAGGGGTCTAAAGTTTCCCTCCGTGTCCCCTAAAATGCCCCTGGGGAAGGCAAACCTTCCCCAAAGTGGTTTCAGGCAGCTGGGCTGTCAGAGTGATGAGCTCTGTAGGCCAGCAGCTGCGAACAAGAAGAAAAAAGTCTCAACCAGCCCGCTCCTCCGCCCTTGACCTCGCAGGGGAGCTCTAAGTGCCAAGTCTGTCATCTATTAATCTGGAGAAGTTGACAAAAGGGACTTTGATCAGGGGTTGTTTTTCCCCCTTCTTAAGTTTCCTGATGACACATAATGGCCCGTGTCAGCCGCAGCCCGGAAGCGCGGCCATCACTCTGCTCGCCCCGACCCCCGTGTCCCCTTCTCTGCGGCTTTTCTCCCCACCCCAGTATTAATTGGCCTGTAAATGGTTACACGTGTTCCTTTATATGTCAGTTGGGGTCTGTTATTTGAACTTTAAAGCTATTTGGGAACACAGAAGTGATGCTCTGGACCCAAGCTGGGGAAGGAATCTTCCAGAACATGTCACGTTTTGCTCCTACCTCCTAGCTTCTTTCTTCTTTCCCTGAGGTCTTGGTGCTGTTCAAAGTCGCCCCCAATCCCATGCCAGCTTGTCCTCTGAGTCAGGCCCACATTAACTTTATAGCCCATCTCTCACAACAATGGAAGTCCATGGCTAGCAGAGACCTTAGGGAGCCCCAAACTGTAGCTTTGTTTTGTGTGTGTGTGTGTGTGTGTGTGTGTGTGTGTGTGTGTGTGCAAATGAGATCACCCTGTGTTCACACACAGAGCTCTGTGAAAGGTGTTGAATGTCTACCTCTCACCCTCTACCTTAATTTATTGAGATAGTCTCTCACTGAACCTGGAGCTCCTGATTTTTAGTTAGACGACTTGATCAGGGAGACCCAGCAATCCTCCTGTCTCTGGCTCCCTCAGTGCTGGGGTTACAGACTTGCATGGCCATGCCTGGCTTTTTACACCAGTGCTGCTGGGGATTGAACTCAGGTCATTCAGCTTGTGCAGCAAGCACTTTTACCCACTGAGCCATCTCCCCAGTCCCACTTTTTGTTTTTGATTTTTAAAAGCATTATTTATTTGCTTGCTATATAGAGAAAATAGGAATGCTAGGACCTGTAGCCACTGCAGATGAACTCCAGGTGCATGTGCCTGTTTATGCAGCTGGCTGACATGGATCTTGGGGAATCAAACCTGGGTCCTTTGGCTTCACAGACAGGGCGCCTTAACCACTGCGCCATCTCTCCAGTCCCCACTTCTTGCTTTAAAGCAGAGAAACTGAAGCTCAACATGAGGTAGTTGTTTTTTTTTTTTAAACATAAGACATTATTTGTTGAGGGTCTGTTTGCTGTGGAGCTCCTGCATTTGCTTTATTACGTTTCCCTCATAAGAACTTTCTCAGGAAAGAGTCACATTGCTGTGACTGGAGAGATGGCTTAGCGGCTAAGGCATTTGCCTGTCAAAGCCAAAGGATCCCGGTTTGATTTCCCGGGACCCACGTAAGCGAGATGCACAAGGTGGCGCATGAGTCTGGAGTTTGTTTGCAGTGGCTGGAGGCCCTGGCATGCCCATTCTCTCTCTCAAATAAATACATAAATAATATATTTTTTAAAAAAGTCACATTGCCACCACTGAAAGGGGAAACAGACTCCTGCAGGCTAAGCAGAGAGGCCTCTGGGGCCAGCCTGCCTATGACCATCTTGTTCCCAAATACTTCGTAGCTCGGTGATCTTGGGTGATTCGCTCACCTCCTCTGTGCTTCACATCAATCATGGGAGTAGTGTGGGTGCTTCCCGTAAGACCTGTTATACTGAACTAATCTACTGTTTCTAAGTGCTTGGCACAGCATCTGGTACACAGGGCACACTTCCTAAATGTCAACTGCTGCAGCTCTGAAAGGCGGTATAGCTCAGTGGCTTAGGATGTTGGTTCTGGAAGCAGATGATCTTGGTTTGAATCTCAGCTACACTAGTTACTAGCTTAGGAAACTTGAGTGGGTTGTTTATTATCTCAGGGACTGGCACAAACGGAGGTGTACCTGACCATCGGGAACCTCTCAGTTAAATGGCTAGTAATTCCCACGGTTGCCTAAGTGCCATGTAACCTCAGAGAGTTTCTCCTTGGATATTTAATTTCATCAGGAAAATTCTCCAAAGGATTAAACAGAGCATAACCAAATTGACGAACAGATAATGTCTACAAGAGAAAAAGAATATTCAGCAAAGAATGGGAGAGCAAAATGAGAATAATGCAAAGCCTTTGAAAATGGAAGTTAATAAGCCTAAAATTTTTCTTTCTAGTTTTTGTTTCCATGAAGGATGGTGGAAAGTTGAATCTTATACATGCTAGGAGGGCAAGGCCACTACTCCTGAGCTATACCCATGAATCTAATTTTCTCACATACCATAATATTTAGAGTTTGGTATGGTGGCACATGCCTGTAATCCTAGCACTTACGAGGTGGTGGAGGCAAGTCATCCTCTGCTACATAATGAGTTCAGAGCCAGCCCAGACTACATGAGACTCTGACAAAAAGAAAAATAACAGTATTTGAGACATGCAGACGGTGCTCAGAGTAAAGTCAAAAGAAGTGGATTGAAATCAGGAGAGAAAGGTAAAAAAAAAAAAAAAAATTGGATCATGCATTTGGAGACACAGGGAGCAGTATTCATGGAAATATTGCAACAATGAAATTCCCAGAACTGAAACCACACGTTTACTTGTCTCGATTCACCACAGGGCCAACAAAGCGAATGACAAAGAGGTCCCACATCAAGGCCAACTGTTGTGAAATTTCAGACCGCCACAGATGAAGAGATCAGAAGCTTCCAGAAAGGGACGATGGAAAAGCAAACAATAACATAAACAGAACAGGGTACAGGATGACTCTGGTTTTCCCAACAGCAATTCTACAAACTGGTTTAGACTAGACTTCTATACCCAGCCAAACTACTAATCAAGAACAGCACTTCTCCAGTGCTTCCGTGACAATGAGAAACAGGCAAGTAATGGCTCCCAAGTTCTAAAGGAAAATAGTCTGTGTTACAGAACTTGTACCCAGACAAATGATACTCCTGTAGGGGTGCTAAGGATGTCTTTACAAGTCAAGTCCTCCCAAATTTACCTTCCATTCTTGTTCAAGGCATTAGTGGACATACTGCTCTGGTAAACTGCGGGTATCATCCAAGAATGAGGAAGACATGACACCTGCAAAGCAGATGGTACAGAGGAAGAACTGGTGTCACGTGGAGATGGGTCAGGATCCCATCCAGGCCAGGCACTGAGAACCATCTCTGCTTGTCAACAACTCCTGCCCAGCAGTGGCTGGTGCTTCTTGAATCCCTGTCGCTCCATCTCTTTTCCTCAGCTACTTTCCTCCTTTGCAGAGACTGGGCCAGCCTCCCTCTCTTCTTCTTCCTCCTTGTCTTCCTCCTCCCTCAATGGGCACATGGAGACTTCCAGAGCCCTCCGTGTCCCTCAGAAGTCGAAGAACGCTGTCACGCTGTCATTTGCAGTCGTGGCATAAACTCTCCACCCTAGCTGCCTCGTCGTGTGTGCTCATGTGTGTACACATATGTTCATGTGAGGGGGGAGGCCAGAGGTAGGTATCAGCAATCATTCTGTTTATCTTTTAAAATTATTATTTATTTATTTATTTGAGAAAAAGAGAGAGAATAAGCATACCAGGGCCCCCAGTCATTGCAAACGAACTCCAGATGCACTTGCCACCTTGTGCATCCGACTTATATGAGTCCTGGAGAATTGAACCCAGGTCCTTTGGCTTTGCAGGCAAGTGCCTTAACCACTAAACCATCTCTCCAGTCCCACTCTTTACCTTTTGAGAGATGGTTACTCAACAGGCCTGGAGCACACTGTTTCAACTAGATTAGAGAGCCAGCAAGCCCCAGGGAGCCTCCTGTCTCCACCTTCTCAGTGCTGGGATTATAAGCATATGCCTATAACATGGGTGCTGGGGATCAGAGCTCAGGTCCTCATGCTTGTACAGCAAGCCCTTTATGGACTGAGCCATCTCCCCTAATAGCGGTAATGCCACAGGGCCAGTATGAAGATTTAATGAATTAATGTTTGCATAGCATTTAGCATGGCATCTGATTCAGCCTTGCCTAAGACTGACATTCCTTAAAGAAATGCACTGAGTAGCGTTTTTTAGGTGAACTTGTAGCAGGCTGGGAATACTTTTCAGTCACTTTGCATCCCCGCCTCAACTGACGCAAGTCCATCAGCTCCCAACAGTCACTCAGAGCTAGACGGTCACAGATAAAGGTGCTTCTCTAGCTGCCCCCCTGCCACCCTGCTGTGCCTTCTGGAGACCCCTTACTGCCCTGCGCATCTGCTGTGCTGCTCTCTCTGGGCGGCCGCCCTGCCCCACCATTGCTAGCATCAAAGAAGACCCTCACCAAAGGGGATTCCTCCTGCCTCCGGGCCTTCCCCTCGCGCCTTCCTGTCACTGTCCTCATCCTGTCCTTCCTTTAGCTGCCCCCTACTCCCACCGTTGAATCCTAGGTGGGTCATTGTTTCTGCAAAAGGAACTTTCTGGCCCTGAAGGGGATGAGAAATTGCCTAAGAGATGCTCATAGCCCTGGATGTGTTAATTATTACAACAGAATAACACATGTGCCTGCAGCATTCCTCACTTGCCATATACGAACTGAGTGCCTGGCACTTGCCCTGGCCTTAACCATGTGAACCCCATAGATAGAACCCCATGTCCTTGGTGAATGCTCTCTCTAACAGTTGTTTGTAGCCTTTGCTCACTATCAACCACACAGGGAAGGAAGCCTATTTGAGTCTCTTTTTTTTTTTTTTTTTTCTGACTCTTCTAGTACCTAACATGTACCTGGTAGACAAAGGGATTTAACACATATTTGTTGAGAAATAAGCCAAAAGACCATGGCTGCATTTCCTGAGAGAAAAGATGTGACTGGGGTTACTGTCCTATAGAACCCATAAAGGTCTCCTTGAAGGGCTGACAGGAAACGGAAGTGCTGACAAGCAGTTTACCTGGTTAAAGGGAGAGGACAGGCCCCACCCGGGCGGAAGGTGGTTGTGGTTTCTTTGGCAAATGCTCTTCCCCATCTCTCACTCTTGGCCCACAATTCCTCTGGTCACATAACCAGGCTGGTCTCCCAGATGAACAAGGTGGAATGGGGCGGGGTGGGAGGAACATTCGTGAGTGGGTAACCGTGTGACTAATCCAGAGAAACAGTTTCAGGACTGGTGGTTCACCCCATGCTTGTTAGTGTCTCATTTCCCTAGGGGCCAATAGGCCCCTTAATTTCGCTCTGAGGTTTAGGGTTTCCCCTCAAGGGCTTGATGAGGCTAGGGCTGAATGTTTTGCATAAGTGTGGGAAATCTTGGAGCTGGACAAAGGGGTGGGGAGGAGAGAGGCTACAGGGGGATGAACTCAGCTAACCCTTCTTCTAAAGAACTTTGTTCTCAGCTATTTATTCCAGGCCACTTCATAGACTAACAGAAGGTCAAAAGTGACAGGAACAGGGAGAGAGGTGAGAATCAGGAAGCAGGTGTCCCCCAAACAAGTGAGAAGCAATAGACTCCACCTTGGCACCCTCGTTGAGCCAGCCACAGTTTTTGACACAGAGTGTGGATTTCACAAATGAGTTGAAAGAAGAACATGGGTCTCCATGGGCTGCCAGGCCCATTAACCATGGAATTTTGGGGCTGAGGAGATAGCTCAGAAGGTAAAGTGCTTGCCTTGTCAGCATGAGGACTGAAATTCAACTCCCAGTGCCCGAGTAAAAATGTTGAGCATGGTGGTGCATGTCTGTCATCCCAATGCTGAGGAGCCTTCAGGAGGGGCCCTGGGGCTTGTTGGCCAGCCAGTCTGGCCTTCTTGGTGACCTTCAGGCCAATGAGAGACCCTGTATTAAAAAGAAATGGCCACGGGCTAGAGGGATGGCTTGCAGTTAAGGCACTTTGTCTGCAAAGCCAAAAGACCAAGGTTCGATTCCCCAGGGACCCACATAAGCCAGATGCACAAGGGGGCACATATGTCTGGAGTTCGTTTGCAGTGGCTGGAGGCCCTGGCATGCCCATTCTCTCTTTCTCCCCCTCTTTCTCTGTCAAATAAATAAATAAAAATAAAATAATTTTTTTTTTTAAAAAAAAGAAATGGCCAGTATTCCTGAGAATAAAACTGAGGTTGTACTCTGACATCCACACACACGCACACACATGTGCATACACTCCCCCGAGACAGATACATCCACACACATATGAACGTTCAAACACGCATTCATGAAAAAGGGACGCTCTGTGCTAGACACTTGTGGTACAGATACAAAGGAGGTAACTCCTGCCCGTTTGTCCTTCAGAAAGTCACTGAGTGGGGCTGGAGACATGGCTTAGCCATTAAGGCACTTGCCAGCTAAGCCAAAGGACCCAGGGTTCAATTCCCCAGGACCCACGTAAGCCAGATTCACAAGGTGGCACATTCATCTGGAGTTCGTTTGCGGTGGCTATATACCCTGGCACACCCAACTCTCTCTCTCTCTCACTGTCTGCCTCTTTCTCTCTCTCTCTCTCTCTCTCAAATAAATTAATAATGTTTTTAAAAGAGAAGAAAGTCACTGAGTGCCTCTGATGTTCACTTTTCCTTTGAAAATCTGTGCTGCCTCAGAGCGTTACGTCACGAGGGATTACACCACCGGTGCTCCCTACGCGACAGAGGGCTGTGGCATGTGCAGTTGAATAGCAGAAGCTGTCTTAGCCTGTGACTAACTTGCTAAATGAATAGAGATTTCCCCATGATCTTTAGCAGGACCTGTGCCCATCCCAGGACACACTGGGCCTTTTCAGCACTTCCAATTGAACTGGGCCTCTCATTTTCTCAGGCCTGTCTGCTCCTGTCACTTGAGTTGTGTGTGCCTACTGACTGTTACTTGTGTTTGCTCCATTCTATAACTGTTACTCTGATTAAGCAGGGCAATTAATTACTTCATAATGCCATGAAATATGAGTGGGAAGACAGAGTTGTTTTTCTGCAAGCTAAGCCAGTGTTTTAGAGATGATCAATTTTGTGTGATAACTAAAGAACTTTCTGGTGATTTCAGCAGGCGGTAACTGTAAAAGTTAGAGGGGAAAATTCCCCTATGCAACATAGAGTTGTTGGCTTTCAATTTTACCTTCTCTCTCCACTCCACTTTAGGGAAATAGACACTAGAAATTGTTGACATTTTGCGGGTATGTTTTATTTGGGAAAGAGATTCCCAAATGACTCGTAACAGATTTAGGTTAAAGATCTTAACTGGTTTTGTTTTCAATTCTAGAACTGGGAGACACTTTGTTCTATAAAATAGCACCCGTGTTCTGATGGGCTGGGTAGAGGGGGTCGGTTTCATAGACAGAGAAGTCAGAAGAAGCAAGAGCAAAGACTAAAACTTGGGACACAGAACAGTAGGAAAGCAACTATTTGGTAAACAGGAGGTTACTCCAGGTCGCTTCTTATGGTAGGGATTGAAGCACAGGGTTAGGTCATTATCATACCAGTGGAAACAAGTCCGCTCGTTGCTTAGAAGGTCCGAATAATAACTTCGCTTAGATTTGGTGGCCTAAAAACCTTCAGTGTAAGTCATTTTGATGAGTTTGGACTGTCAGAGCCCCAGGCAGGAGTTTGGTACTAAAGGATGACCTCCTACAATTGATGTTCAAAATAACAAAGAAACTCCAGCCACTGAAGGCTAAGGATGTGGCCCCCCCCGGCAGAGCTGGGCTTCATCTTATTCAAGAGCGCCTGCCTTGCATCATGGAAGTCTCCTGGTGAGCAAGGCAGGAATGTCAGGGTTGACCCAGCCACAGAGAGCTCTGAGAAGGTCCAGGATGGGTAGACTTCATGATCACTGGGTCCAGGTACCCCTGGGGAAGGGCGCCTCCTCCACAGTCGACTGCTAAACGATAGGCCAGGCTCCTGGTGACTCAACAGCACGAAGATCAGAGAGCTTGCCTTATTTTGGGTGGCACTCTGGAAGACTGCTTAACTCACTGTGACCTCCCCCTTCTCGACTCTTTAAGTGCCGTCCTTCACTCCCAGGTGGAAAAGCCCCATTATTCACTAGTTAAGAACACAGTCCACGGCTGGTGTGATGGCTCAGCAATTAAGGTGCTTGCTTGCAAAACCTGGTTACCCAGGTTCGATTCCCCAGTACCTATGTAAAGCCAGATGCACAAAGAGGTGCATATCATCGGGAGTTCCCTTGCAGTGGCTGGAGGCCCTAATAAAAAATAAATAAATTGCAGCTAACACTATCGTATGCAATGCTAAAAATATGCTAAAAGGCATTTATTTTTCTAGCAGGACAGAGTCTGTTTATACTCCTAGGTAATTCATTATTCCTTCCTAAGGCCTGTCTTTTCTCAACCCCATGTTCTTATCCCTTCCAAAAGACTTTCCCTAACCCCAATTTCTGCAGATGTCCGCAAAGATTTTACATGCTCCAGGCTCCGAAATCAGAGTGGGGGAGAATATTAGACCTTGCATCCGATACACTAATTTCACCACTTTCTAATTCTCAGACCTTGAACTATATAATTAGATTTCTTGAAAGCTGGGTTTTGCCTCATTCCTATAATGGGAGTTATTAAACTAGCTCACTAGATAGTTCGTTCATTCAACAGATTTCTTTTCTTTCTTACTTTTTTTTTTTTTTGAAAGTACAATGTCCCCAAGCACTGGGCTCCTATGGAACTGAGGGTGCGTGCCCTCTTGTACTGCGACATGGGTGCAGCTGTGTTGGCTGCTGGATCGACTATAGCCGGGATGGGCTTGCCTGTTCTGCTAAAAGCCAGATGGTGAACTCTTTCACACTTCCCTCTGCCCAGTGCAGTGCAAAACAGTCATAAACAAAACATAAGCAAATGACATGGCTAGATTTCAATAAAACCAGGCTAGATTTGGCCTGCAACAGCAGCTCATGTCCTTTGGGGATAAAGGCTAACATTTTGGCGTTGTGGTCCGCGGGGCCTCCAGCTGCTGCAAACGAACTCCAGACACATGCGCCACTTTGTGCATCTGGCTTCATGTGGGTGCTGGGGCATCGAACGTGGGCTCGGCAGGCTTTGTAGGCAAATACCTTAACCACTTAGCCTTCTCCCCAGGCCCTGCTAACTGGGAAATGAACTCAGTTGTCTTCAGTGACTGCCAGAGGTCCAGTGGTCCCACACGCTCAAGTGCCGGGTCAAGGTCACTCTTCCTTTGAGCTACTGGCTGCCCATCTTAAAACAGGGGGACTGGACAGGTGGTTCCCAAATTTGAGCTCTCATGGAAATCATTCTTCATGAAGGATGAATCCTCTAGAGCCCGGCCTCAGAACGTCATCCTCTGAAGGAGGACGCCCAGACACTCAGTGCTTGTCAGAGCGGGCAGGGTGCCCCTGGGTCCTCGCTGGGCTGGGCTGTGGTGGGACAGAAAGCACTGGTGGCGGGGATCAGTATCTTGTCTGCAAGGACGTGGTTGACCTGAACTTCCTGTGAAGAGGGGAACCAGGGAACCAGAGGGACGATGTGACACCCGACCCGCACACCCCACAGTGCTGAGTACTGAGGAATGAGAGCTCTTTCCTCTTGAGTCAGTGACCGCAGGCTGGTCCCCTCATGTCTCAGAGCCTTGGTTTCCCCATGCGAACAAGTGGGAAGAGTCTGGGTCATACAAGCTATCAATGATGTTACATTTACAGAACAGCTGTCTCAATTAATGGCTGGGGATTTTCTCTCAGTGGAACCTGTCCCCTTCAGAGCATCCAAAGACCAAGAGCTTTCTCAGGACTCCGTGTTCTCAGTGCCCTGTGGCTCCTTCCTGGAGCAAGGGAGACCACTGACTTGCTGAGCCCCGTTTTGTCAGCTATGGAGTGGGGAGTGAATACCCCAGCTCTTCCTGGTCCCCATTCTGAAAGGCTGGAAGGGACTATTATGGGTCGTGGCAGACCATCTCTGTCAGGTGGGCTATTTCTGACTTTGATAACCACCTTGCTTTCTGTACACATGGGTAACCTCTGCAAGACATCGTTTGTCAACCGAAATGTTCTCCCTTTGATTTGCTGTCCTCGGACTTTCTTGCTCAGTTAGAGCACAGTCTCCCATACCAACTGCCTTGCAAGCCCTGCGCTCTGTGCAGGAGGTAGATGGGGGTGAGATCAAGCCCACTGGTCCCTCCTTAACCACAAGAGGCTCATAGGCTAGCGCGGAAGATACCACGTGTGTGTCTGGGAAGTGGGGTGGCGGTGGGGTGACATGACAGAGAGGGTTATATGGTAATCATGATGATAGCTAGAGAGAACGAAAACCACGTTGCTCATGAATCCTCCCAAATGCTTGTCACCCCACAATTCACCAACTATGCTTGTCGCCACTATCTTATTTGACATTCAAAACTAGAAAGAAAACAACAACAACAAAAAAAAAAGAAACAAAAACGGAAGAGCAAACTGTGGTAAACTTCTCTGAGATGAAAGAAGAGAAAGACAACTGGGTTAAGCCCCAGCTTCGTTTTATTGGTCCCAAGGGTGCCGTTATCCCCAAAGACATGATAACTCCTCCCTTTAAAATGCAAAACCCAGAGACGGCATCAGAGAGTTAGGAAAGCTAACTGTTCCAAGACCCCAGGGTCTCTTGGCTCTGGTGAGTTGAAGAAAGAGGAGATGGTCGAGCCTGTGTGTGTGTGGGGGGGTGTTTGCACGGGAGGAGAGGTGGCTTTCCAGGCAGGAGGAAATGCATAGGTAGGAAAGGAAGTGAGAGAGTTCAAGGCATGTCAGGGAAGCGCCAGACCCAAGTCTGAGTAGAATGAGATAACTACATGGATGCTCTGGAGATGAGGTGGAGCTGGGATCGTGTTTTTGGTTTTTCTTTTCTTTTTCCAAAGGCCTAAGGCATTCTCTTCACTGCACTACAGGAGACGATGTCCCGTGTCTTCTTTGATGTCCTTGTCCCCATTCTACCGTGAGTCTCTTCCTAATCAAATCAAAGGGCAATCAAATCAAAGAACACCGTTGCTCCTGACATGATTCTTTACAAGGTGTCAGAATGCTGCTGACCCAGAAAGAGTGGAGAGGCAGCAGCCGGCCGACTCGGAGAGCGTCGAAGGCTGGGTGATGAGACACTGGCAGGATTTGCAGCTGTCCTGACACTCTTTGAGGCTCGGGGGCCCCTTTTGGAAGCTTCACTGTGGAAAGAAGCGTGTGGTTGTTACAGCTTGGGTGACTCACCCCAAGGCAGGGCTTGGAAATTGAGATAAGAGTTGTGGTCTGCTGCGGTGTCCATGTAAGAACCCAGGACCTCGTATCTATCCAAGTATTTATGCCTCCCCCACCCCTCCTCTCCCCATCCTTCCCTCCCTCCCTGTAACCATCCATTGATCTACCCAGGCATTCACAAGCCCATCCACCCCTCCCTCCCTGTATCTAACCAAGCACTTGTGCTTCCATCCATCCATCGATGCCTCTGTCCATCTGTCATCTATGCATCCATCATTAGTTTTCCGTCCATCATCCAACCATTCATTTGTTTATCCAGCACATTCTCTTTTTTTTAAAATATTTTATTTATTTATTTGAGAGCAACAGAGACAGAGAGAAAGACAGATAGAGGGAGAGAGAGAGAGAGAGAATGGGCGCGCCAGGGCTTCCAGCCTCTGCAAACGAACTCCAGACACGTGTGCCCCCTTGTGCATCTGGCTAACGTGGGACCTGGGGAACCGAGCCTTGAACCGGGGTCCTTAGGCTTCACAGGCGAGTGCTTAACCGCTAAGCCATCTCTCCAGCCCCACCAGCACATTCTCTAAACACATACTATATGAAGGTCCTTGTGCTAGCCAAAGACACAGAGATAGAGTGGTGAGCAAGACATCCCAGTGTCCGACCTCACGGGCTTACTTGAGATAAAGTATGGGAGAGAAGAATTAAACAAACAATCAAGTAAATAACTGACTTAGTACTGTAAATGCCATGAAGGAGAAAAAAAGAATCCAAGATATTCCAAGGGCGTGGAATAGGAGACACTGACCTGCTTTGAGAAGAGGATAAATTAAAGAAGGAACTGTAAGTGGTGAAGACAATTGACAGCTACATATCCAGCTTTGAGACCCTGAGCCCTGGCCCTGGTAGGGTTAGAAATAAGAAAGAGATAGAACTCCAGGGGCTGGAGAGATGGCTCAGTGGTTAAGGCGCTTGCTTGCAAAGCCTAGGGACCCAGGTTCGATTCCCCAGTACCCATGTAATGCCAGATGCACAGGGTGGCGCATGCACCTGGAGTTTGTTCATTACAGTGGCTAAAAGCTTTGGTGTGCCCATTCTCTCTCTTTACCTGCCTCTTGCTCTTTTTCTCTCAGATAAATAATTTTTTTTTAATGTAGAAAAAAAGATAGAATTGCCCTCCCATTCTCCCACTCCTTCCTCCCTCCTCCCTTTCATCACGATGAGTTCTGGAATCTTCTGGAGTATCTAAACCTGGTTTCACGTTTCATCTTCTCAACTTACTCACTCTGTGATTCTGAGTCTACCACTAACCTTTCTGATCCTCAATCTTCCCCGCCAAGTGGGGATAACACTGATCAACTTCCAGAGATAATTTAGAAAGCGAAATTACTCCTATCAATTCCTAGCCTACACTAGACATTAAGTAACTCCCGCTAGGTGCTTAATCACTGTCTTCTGCGTGTAACCGTATGGAAATCTCACAGCAGCAATATTCTTGGGATGGCCAAACACGAGGCCTGTGATCTAGCAACTTCTTTTCATTTCATCAAACCAACGTCCATAGGGCCTGCAGGTTTTGCTTTAATTGTTTTGAGTGTGCGGTGTGCTTTGGTTTATGTATGTGCGTTCCTGCGTGGGTGCGGGTGCACGTGGGTACTTGTGAACATGGAGGCCAGAGGTCAGTGGCTCTCTACCTTACTCATGGAAACAGGGTCTCTGGACACAGAGCTTGGCTAATCTAGCTAGCCAGCTTGCCCCAGAGATCCACCACTATTACCTCCTGAGCATTAGGATTATAGGTGCATGCCACCATGCCTGGAATTGTGCCCTCAATGTTTGATGTCTGAGCAGGTTCTCACTGGGTGACTGTGTCGTGATGTATTTAACTAGAGCTCTCTTACTAGACATTTTAGCCAATTTCCCTGTAGAACAAATGCAGCTACTTTGCAGTAAGCTTGCACGTGCGAGTGCATAGGGTTAAACATATCTTTGCTCATTTGTGGGATTTTTCTTTTTCTTTTTCTTTTCAAGGTAGGGTCTCACTCTAGCCCAGGCTGACCTGGAATTCACTATGTAGTCTCAGGGTGGCCTCGAACTCACGACAATCCTCTTACCTCTGCCTCCCAAGTACTGGGGTTAAAGGCGTGTGCCACTGTGCCCGGCTTATGTGATCTTTCTTTCAGAGGGTGAGGACAGAAGTGCAACAGGGAGCAAGAGTCAGCCAGCCACAAAGAAGAAGCTGCAGTGAAGCCCTGGATGGAGAAAGTGTATTTCATGTTCATAAAATATGGTTGACCAGGGCTAAGGTGATAACTTAGCCATTAAGGCACCTGCCTGTGAAGCCTAAGGACCTAGGTTCGATTCCCCAGTACCCACATAAGCCAGATGCACATGGTGGCACATGTGTGTAGAGTTCTTATTTAAAAAATTATTTTTTGCTTAGAGAGAGAGAATTGGTGTGCCAGGGCCTCAGCCACTGCAAATGAACACCTGATGCTTGCGCCACCTAGAGGGCACGTGTGACCTTGCGCTTGCCCCACTTTTATGCGTCTGGCTTATATGGGATCTGGAGAGTCAAACATGGGTCCTTAGACTTCACAGGCAAATGCCTTATCCTCTAAGCCATCTTGTGTCTGGAATTCTTTACAGTGGCTAGAGACCCTGGCACACCCATTCTTTCATCTATCTGTCTCTTTCTCAAATAAATAAATAAAAGTAAAAATATTAAAACAAATATGGCTGACCAGGACAACATCTGCCTCTGCTTTCTCCGGAACTCTCCATCCTTCAGCCCCTGCAGCAGCACGTATCCTTACACCATGATGCCCTTCCGGGTCATACTGCCCAGGCTTCTTTTCATTGGCCAACTGATCTCCCAGAGCCCGTGGTCACACCCTATGCAACTGGCAGTATAGACCGTCCCTCCAGAAACCCAGAAGGCTATCCAAGGCTGGGATAGATTTAGAGCCCCATTTTTTTTTTATGTCTTAAAATAGTGCCTGGTCAGAAAGGAACATTCCATATGTGTCTAACTCAGTTGTGTAAGAAAATAAAATGGTTGGAGAGATTCCCTCCTTCTTTTTGGTCCTGTTTTAAAGGGGGGCTGCTCAGGCTGGAGAGAGGGCTCAGCGGTTAAGAGCACTCCCTGCACAAGCATGAAGAGGCCTGAGAGAATGCTCAGTTTTGATCCTTAGGATGCACAGAAACATTTGGGTATGGCCACTGCGTCTGTCATCTCAAGTGACCTGTGGGCGAGCAGAAGACACCAGAGCATCACTGGGGGTCTTAAAAAAAAACACAAAAAAGAAAGCCGGGCGTGGTGGAGCACTCCTTTAATCCCAGCACTCGGGAGGCAGAGGTAGGAGGATCGCTGTGAGTTCGAGGCCACCCTGAGACTCCATAGTGAATTCCAGGTCAGCCTGGGCTAGAGTGAGACCCTATCTCGAAAAAAAAAAAAAAAAAAGAAGAAGAAAGAGATAAAGGAAGAAAGAGAGAGAGAGAAGGAAGAAAGGAAGGAAAGAAGAAAGAAAGGAAGGAATGAAGGAAGGGAAAAAAACAAACCAGGAAACTCCAGGATCATGGGTCCTTTATAAGACCCCCATATTTCTTACATCATAGGACATTTAGTAACACCCCTAGCCTCGACTCACTCAGGGGCAGGAGCACCCCTTCTGGCTAAGACCACACACACACACACACACACACACACACACACACACACACACACACGGCCTCCAGACTTCATTCCTTTAAGAGACTCCTGCTTAAATAAAACTGAGGCACATGAGGGATGGACCAAGACACCTGACTCTGGCCACCTCAGGTGAGCACATGGGGGCTGCATGGACAAATGCTCATCACACGCTCCTGTCTCCTATGCATGTATTGCACACAGACACACACACACCCACACATATACACAGGTGCATAACACACACACAGAGGAAATAACAAAAGGGGCACTCGATGTCTTAGAAGCCCTTGGAGTCTTTTATTTTATACTCTTTATTATTATCACTACTACTATTATTACTTCTTTTTATCAGAGACAGAGAGTGAGAGAATTGGTGCTCCAAGTCCTTGAACCATTGCAATCGAATTCCAGAGGCTTGCGCCACCTTGTGCACATGCGCAGCCCTGCATGCTTGCGTCGCTTCGTATGTCTGACTTACGTGGGACCTGGAGAGTTCAACATGACCCCAGAGGTTTCGCTGTACAGCTAATCTCTCCAGGCCCCCTGGGAGGCTTTTTATTGCCTTTTGGGATAGCAATCGAGAAGCCTCAAAGGCAGAAACAGCTGGTGGTCCTGAGAGAAAAACCCAAGAAGCAAAAAGAATCTGGTCTGGTCAGAAAGATTGAGGCAGAGAATCTTGGAATTTGGGGAGTGGTTTGTGCCCGGCATTCAAGGTGGTTTTCAGGGAGTGGGGAAGGGCCAAAGTAGAGATTGAGAGATCGGTGCTGTGATGTGTGGAAGGCCACTAAAGCAGTTGCCTGTCTTCACCTGACACGACACTAAGGGATAAGTGAAGACCATCCCCAAATGTCACCAACGCCAAGGACAAATGTGTCTCTCTGGAGCGTCTCCTGGAGCATTCGTTCTCTCCACAGTCAATAATGACAAGCAGTAGCCACTGGGAAAATAAGGTGTGGTTCTTTTTTTTTTTTTTTCCTTCCTCCTTCAAGATGCTGTCTCTATCACTGAGTCCCCCACTCACTTCAGACCCCAAGACCCAGCTCATGACCTGGAAGTGCATGGTCCCTAGATCTTAAAAAGCAGGGGTACTGGGGCTCTTGTGGGACCCACTGGCTGTGCTGACCAGAGAGCTGAGGGGTTCTTGTCTGCAATATGCTTCCCACCCAAGGAGGATCCTACAGGGTCCCCAGGGAGAGGCCTGAGGCCAGGTAAGGGGTGACTGTCACAGTTTGGTACTCCGCGTGGTATTGGCCTGTTAGCACCATGACTTTAAACATTTATTCACCTGGAGGGCAACCAGCTTACTTTTCCAAGGACAAGGGCAGCCTAAGAGGGTTCATTAGAACACAGTTAGCAGTAATTTTAAGGCCAAGAAAGAAAAGAAAACGTATTCTTCCAAATAAAAGCCAAGTTAAAATTATGGCCCCAAGCCCTTGAGGAACAAGCAGTCACTCCCCTGGCCCTTAAGGGAAGACGTGACATTTGAGTTGCTGGGTAAGACATGGGAACCCAGTTCAGGTGCTGAGTGCTACGGTCAAGAGCGGTGGAAGGGAGGGGATTTAATCAGTTACTTCCTTGGCTAGGACTGGAAAAGCAGATTAGCCAGTTGGTTATCAGACTCCCCCCCGCCTGCTTTGTTTGTTTATTTTTATTTATTTATTTGAGTTGCAGACAGAGAGAGAAAGAGGCACAGAGAGAGAGAAAGAGAAAGAGAGAGAGAGAGAGAGAGAGAGAGAGAGAGGGAGAGAATGGGTGTGCCGGGGCCTCCAGCCACAGCAAATGAACTCCAGATGCGTGCACCCCCATTTTCATCTGGCTAACGTGGGTCCTGGGTAATCAAGCCTTGAATCGGGGTCCTTAGGCTTCACAGGCAAGCGCTTAACCGCTAAGCCATCTCTCCAGCCCAGATTTCCCCCTTTATAGTACTGAGTTCTAGACAAGAAATATTCCATGATTTAGCTAAGAGGACCCCTTCTGAAAACTACTAATCTTTGAACACAATAAGCAAGGCCATCACGAATACTTTTTTTTTTTTTTTTATACATAAGAGCAATGCACAGAAGAACCTTCTGGAAGCAGAGTGTGTGGGGGAAAGGTCCAGGGGATTTCTGACATCTAATCAACATGATAGATTGATAGACATAAGGAGACAGCCGGCAGGGCGAGGTAAAGCCTGCTCCTCCAGTCCAGTCACCCTGGTCTCATTAAACATTGTCGTTGTTGCCCGTCCTGCTAAGTGAAAATTACCTCTTGTTTCTTGTTCTAGTCGTCCTCATCTGCTTAAGGCGTCTCTGTCCCAAGTCCTTTGACTGTCGCTCTAAGAGGGGAGAGAACAGATATGTGTTGATAAACAAGGATATATCAGGTCAGCCAGAGATGGTCCCCATCCTCCTCCGCAGGCAGACCTTGACCTCACTTAAAGTCCCCTGGAATCTGTCATCTTTCCTCCCCAGACCCCAGCTCTCAATAGTCCGTCTGTCCTTTGGCCATCATTTCAGACCCATTCAGCCACCCAGAGACAGGAGGCAAAGGCCTATATGTGGGCAATGTGAGGGAGGGACAGGACAGCCTCCCTCAATTTCTAATATGAATAATGAAATTAAGGCACGTTCTCCGGTGGGACACGTAGACCTTACACATGCAAAATGCCACTCTCATCACGCTGAGCTAATCGTGTCTGGGACGCTCTGCCTACATATTCTCTTTTTATAAAACTGGGACCGCACTGTACAGATAGCTGAGAGTTTTGGTCTTTTCCATTTATACTTTGTCATTGCAAATTCTGAAGTTATTCAAAAACTTCATTTGTATTGGCCAAAAAAGAAATCTTTCATGTGAATGTTGCAAAATTGATTTCACTAATCCCTTGTTCATGAATTTTGTTTCCTTTTTCCCTCTCCCTCCCTTTTTTCTCACCTTCTCTTTCTGTCTCTTCCTGCCCACCTTTTTCTTCCTTCCTTCTTCCTTCTCCCACTGAATACGCTAATGCTTGCTTGTATCTTTATTTCTCCTAGAAGGGCAATTATCGGCTCAAAGGATAGAAAGTTGTTATGGTTCTTGATTTGATAGCCTGGCTGTTTCCAACCTATTCCATTTCCTCCCAGGATGTCTAAATCTCGGACAGCTAAAAGTGGGGGCTGCTTACAGCCTGCTTCTAGGTGACCAGGGCTCTGTGACTGAGGGCAGCGTAACACAAAGCTGAGATATTTGAGGAGAAAGGCGGCATCGGTTTGCCAATACAGATATAGAAGTTGTATTGTTCTGGAGCCAAAAGTTAATGTTCTGGAACTTTCTAGTGGAGGTCGAAGCAGTCCCTGTTGGTCAACACATCCTCGAGGGACCAGTGTGAATTCATAGTCCCATCAAGCAAGAGAGGCTGGGCTATGCGGGGGAGCTATCTTGGGGGGTTGCACAAGCTTTCCCCGGAGAAGTCCAGTAAGCTGGGGTTTCCTGATCCTGAAGTCCAAAACTGTCTTTGTCACCTTTATAGAGTGCTGCTGGGGATGGGTGTGATCCCCACGGGCCCTGGGGCTGAGACTCCAACCAGCCCCTCCTCCTCACCTGCCTGTGTGGGGGCGGGCACAGCCATCTTCTCCGGTGGGAGTTTGCCTTCGGATTTCCATAGGTAAATGACAACAGCCCTGTGCACTGGAGAAGGGAAACCCTGGCTTGAATTCCCATGACTGCCTGCACCTGAAAGCCCTCCACGAGCCTGTGCTGTTTAGTTAAGTCCGCAAAGGCCTCTGCTATGATGAGCATTGCTGACCAATGTGGGCGCTTGTATGAGGAGAACCCTTCACTCCTTTACTGCACTGAGCTCCTAGGTGGAATTTGACCTTCCCGTCTCCAGAGGGTGACTGGTTGGGGTGACAGTCTCCTTGCATCACAGAATCACCGGGGAAGTTTGGAGATGATCAGTGCCCAAGATCCCCCCAGGCCCCATAAGTGGAAAATCTCAGAACCGAGGCCCCAAACAAGAAAGACTGCCAACCTCCAAAGTGATTCCAGTAGGAAGTCAGGCTTGAGAATTGATGGAAAATGGTCCCTTTGGTTTCTCAATATGGATATTTCTCCAGTCTGTGTGTAAGCATAGCTAATGGCCTCAATTCAGCCTGCCCTGCTAGCTCCCATGGAACTGATGGCTTGGGTGGTTGTGGAGGGCCAGAGCATGTTATTATTTATTTATTTAACAGAGAAAGAGGGAGAGAGAGAGAGAGAGAATGGGCGTACCAGGGCCTCCAGCCACTGCAAACGAACTCCTTGTGCATCTGGCTAATGTGGGTCCTAGGGAATCGAACCTGGGTCCTTTGGCATTGCAGGCAAACGCCTTAACCATTAAGCCATCCCTCCAGGCCCCAGAGCATTTTAGAAATGTTGAGGAGACATTATATTAGTTACTTTCCTTAAGCTACGACAAAATACGTGACACGAAGCAACTTAAGCAAGGAAGGGTTTATTCTAGATTACAGTTTGAGGTCACAGTCCGTGGTGGCTGGAAAGGCATGAAGGTCGGGAGCTTGAGGCGACACATCCTGAGTCAGGAAGGAGAGGGACAGAGATGAATTCTGGTGTTCAGCTCACATTTTCCCTTTGTATACAGTCCAGGACCCCGGTTCGTGGGAGAACGACAGCCACGTTTAAGGTGGGTCTTCCCACTTCAATTCACCCAGTCTAGAAACTCCCTCTGAGTTTCCGAGGTTTGTCTCCTAGGTGATTCTAGACTGTCGCCCTGACTCCTTGTGGGTGTGACTAGCAAAGTCCATCACCCCGGCCTCCAGCGGGGAAGGGTCGCTGAGTGAAGTCACACGGCAGTCGACACGGGACATAGCATCTGTCTCTTGACCAACTGCTCCAGGCGATCTTGGCGCCTTCCCTGCAAGGACAAGGCTGTCACAGCATCGTGTCAGGTGCGCTCTGCCGTGCTCCTTGGGAGAAGAGAGTTGGGATGGAGCCATTGGAGTGTAGATTAACACTGTTGTCGAGGAAACTCACAGTGTCACCAAGCTGCAAGGGACCTAGTGTGGCCTTCTTTCCCACCCTGGCCTTGGAATCCCTGAGAGCTCCCCCACCTGTATGCACTGAGCTAGTATCCTCTGGGGTCAGGAAACTCACGGCCTTCCAGTCCATCTTGAGCAGCTGCTAACGGCGTCGTGTGTGGCGGCTGACAAAGCCCACCCTTTTGTGGGTCCCCAGCTGGTCCATCTGGGGGGGAGGGCGGGTGGCCAGGCTGACCGGTCACCAGCTGGAACAGGTGTGCTTGTCTCTTGATGACGGCATGGACTCGGGTGCAGCCGTCCTCATACCCGAAGGGAAACATTTGTCGCCTCTCTGGCGGCGGCAGTCAGCCTGCCTTATTTTTCCATGTTGGAAAATCCAATTATAGCAGGTCCTGTCTTGGGTTACATGTCACCAAGTTCTCTGACATCAGATTGTATTTGAGACTTAGCGCTGGGGCTATTCCTGGCCACACCCATGGCTGGCTTTATTTTCCCAATGGTATTTTTTTTAAAGATATTTTTATTTTCATTTATTTATTTGACAAAGAAAGAGGGAGGGAGAGAGAGAGAACGGGCGTGCCAGGGCCTCCAGCCACTGCAAACGAACTCCAGACACGTGCGCCCCCTTGTGCATCTGGCTAACGTGGAGCCTGGGGAGTTGAACCTGGGTCCTTTGACTTTGCAGGCAAATAACTTAACCGCTAAGCCATCCCTCCAGCCCCCAACTGGTTTCTTTTGAGTAGGCGAGCCCAGCCCCTGAGTCTCCACTGAGCGTCACGTGCCACCCATGGTGACAACAATGGACTGTGGTGAGCCCAGTCCTACAGTACATGGCGCTCTGCCTGAAAGAGAAACACCAATACAATCCCAGACAAGAGAAGGTCCCAGGAAGCCAGCTCCATCCTTCCTTCACAAAACTGGCCACACTCAGTACTGGCCAGGGTGGGGGCTGGCTGATACGAAATAAATAGAACTCAGTGCACCCAGATTGGGCCTTGGCGATCTGTTCTGGGATTGGTTGCCTGTGACTGGAGGACAGATCTCATAGGTGGAATTAAGACAGACTTCATGGGGAAGGAGGCCTCTGGGTGCAAAGCGGCTACGCGACAATGGAATAAACCCGGTACAGCACATCCCTTCCTCGGGTCACAGTAATAATGCCAGTTGCTGGCTGTTCATGGCTGTGGAGATCCGAAGCCCCATCCATCTAGTTGCTGCACCGCTCACAGTCGGCCTCATTTAGCCTACGGACCAGGGCAGCTGCTCCAGAGCCCACTCATCATGTCACTGTTTTAACTGACACAGAGTTGAAGGAACGCCATTCCCATCAGGACAGGCATGACTCGGAGCTGGTACGCATCTCTTGCCTTCACCCCTGGCGCAAGGGAGGCTAGGAAATGTAGCCTTTAGCTTTATTGCTAATGCCAGGGACAGTGGCTCCTTGGGAGAAACCAGTGGTCTTTCTTTGCCTCAAGGAACCATTCGCAGGCAGCTGAGATGGAGATGGATGTAAGCTTTGTCTGGAATGTGGGGTGAGAAAGGAGGCTGTAAGGAGCTCACCTAGGGCAACTGGAAGAGGAGATCTCTAAGGAGATGATGAGACCAGAGGGCCTAAGGACCAGGCAATGCTGATAAGACCTCTTGCCCTGAGGTCCAGAAACAACAGAAAGACCTTTGTGATCTACGAACGATTTCATAGACATATAAACAGAATGCTGCTGCTTATGTAGAATTTTTTTTTTTTTTTGAGGTAAGGTCTCATTCTAGCCCAGGCTGACCTGGAATTCACTCTGTAGTCTCAGGCGGACCTTGAACTCACAGTGATCATCCTACCTCTGCCTCCAGAGTGCTGGGATTAAAGGTGTGTACCACCATGCCTGGCTTCCATATCTTCTTTCGTTCCCCTTCCCCCACGCTCTTTCACTGAAATATTAAATATTAAAGAGATTAACAATAATAATAATGTCACCACCATAGTCACCACCATCTGCAACCCCTTCTTCTTCTCAATTAGCCCCTCTTCTATGCTGATGTCTTTAGTCTATGAAGTCTGTCTTAATTCCACCTATGAGATCTGTCCTCCAGTCACAGGCAACCAATCCCAGAACAGATCGCCAAGGCCCAATCTGGGTGCACTGAGTTCTATTTATTTCGTATCAGCCAGCCCCCACCCTGGCCAGTACTGAGTGTGGCCAGTTTTGTGAAGGAAGGATGGAGCTGGCTTCCTGGGACCTTCTCTTGTCTGGGATTGTAGGCTTCCTCCGCTGTGTATGTGATAGCCTGCTCGCGGGCCCAATATTGCTCAGGTCTTGTGTAGATAACAGCAGCCAGCGTGAGGGCACGGGTGCAATGGCCACTTTGTATCCACCAGACAGTGTGCCGGCGCCCTCCTTCCCATCCTCTGGCTCTTGCATTCTTTTTGCCGGCTCCATTGCAATGTTCCCTGAGCCTTGGAGGATGTGACAGAAATGTCGTATGTAGTGAGTGTTGAGCTGTCATTTCTCAGTACTTTGATGAGTTACATTATTATTATTGTTAATATCTTTAATATTTTATTTATTTATGAGAGAGAGAGGATGGGCATGCCAGGGCCTCTAGCCACTGCAAACGAACTCCAGACGCAACATGTGCGCCACCTTGTGCATCTGGCTTATGTATGTGCTGGGGAATCAAACCTGGGTCCTTTGGCTTTGTAGGTTAGCATCTTAACTGCTAAGCAATCTCTTCTGTTAATATAATACTAATAATATAATATAATAATAATATAGTAATACTGTTAATATTTCCATTTATCTGGAGAGAGAGAGAGAGAACATCAGGCCTGTAGCCATTGCAAATGAACTCCAGATGCATGCACCACTTTGTGCATCTGGCCTTATGTGGGTACTGGGGAATCAAACCTGGGTCGTTAGATTTTGCAGGCAAGTGCCTTAATGGCTAAGACATCTCTCCAGCCCTTTGATGAGCTTTGAGTCTCCCCCATAGTCACCACCATCTGCAAAAAGAAGCTTCTTTGACCAAAGGTGAGAGCAACACTAATCCATGGGCATCAACATAAATATTTAATGGGAAATTTGATGAGCACTGCATATTCATTTAGCCAAATAATAGTGGTAGTTTTCCCCCCTGTTGCAGTCCGGTTCGCATTGCTGGTAGAAATCACCCAACCAAGAGCAGCTTCTGGGAAAAAGAGATTTATTTTGGCTTACAGGCTTGGGGGGAAGCTCCATGATGGCAGGGGAAAACGATGGCAAGAGCAGAGGGTGGACATCACTCCCTAGCCAACATAAGGTGGACACAGCAACAGGAGGGTGTGCCAAACACTGGCAAGGGGAAAGTGGCTTTAATACCCATAAGCCCGCCCCCAACAATACACTCCCTCCAGGAGGCATTAATTCCCAAATCTCCATCAGCTGGGAACCTAGCATTCAGAACACCTAAGTTTATGGGGGACACCTGAATCAAACCACCACACCCCCTAAGGTCTATGGCCTTCCTGGTCATAAACTTTTGACTAGGTTTTCAGTACCATATTATACCCTATTTTAAATAGGCCCAAGAGAGTTCAACAGAAATTCACAGCTTAAAAAAAATAGGTCTGGAGAGATGGCTTATTAATTAAGGTGCTTGCCTGTACAGCCTAAGACCCAGGTTCAATTCCCCAGGACCCAGGTAAGCCAGATGCACAGGGTGGCACATGCACCTGGAGTTTGTTTGCAGTGGCTAGAGTCTCGGGCACACCCATTCTCTCTTTCTCTTGCTCTCAAATAAATAAATAAAAATTAAAAATAAATAAAAACGAAATCCTTAATTGTTTGCACAAACCTTTCGTCAGATAGTGTCACTTGTGCATTGATCTTTCCATGTAAATCTCACATCGCATGTCCCTTTCCGGGGGACGGTGGCCAGTTTACGGGTCTTGCTGTAGACTCCTGTCTCCACGTATTTTCTTCTCAGCACTGTGAGACCAACATCTGATCCCTGTCAAAAAGTTACAGAAGCTAGGTGCGGTGGTGCATGCCTTTCATCCCAGCACTTGGGAGGCAGAGGCAGGAGGATTGCCTTGAGTTTGAGACCACCCTGAGACTATATAGTGAATCCCAGGTCAGCCTGGGCTAAGCGAGACCTTACCTCAAAAAAACAAAAACAAAACAAACAAACAAACAAAACAAAACAAAAAAGATATAGAAACCAGGGCTTAGACATCATTCACAGTCCCTTAGACCCTTTTGTGGTCACCAGTTCCAGACCTATTCTCTTACTATTTTGCCTCCCAGGAAACAAGTGGCTATGTGTGGCAACCAAGTCTAAACTATGCAACAATGGAACCCTAGGCCTTCACAGAGATCTACAAGAAAGAAGAAAAAAATCAAAAAGATATGTGGCCAAAAGAGACCAAGAAATGATACCCGTTTTGTCTCTCTCCTCTTGGAACTTTCTGGAGTCCCACAGTGTTTTAATAGTTCTGATAGGTCCTGTGGACTTGAACCATGGATGGTTCGAATCATTGTTTAAAGGTTTCTCAAGCTCCCCCCCACCCCCCACCCCCGTTAGAAAAGGACAGGAACAAGTAGGAGTTTCCGTGACAGAAGGGTCACGCTTTGTCCCAGGAGAGTGTAGTTGCAGAGGGACACTTCACACCTCAGCTGCGGAGCCCCTGGAAATGTGAGGTGCCCACCTGGCACTGGGCCAGGGGCGGGGCTTTATGTCCAAGGAGAGGGGAAGGGAGGAGGATTAGCAAGTGTGAAGTTCTTTGAACTTCTTTCTTCTGAGATAGCCACCCCTCCCCCGCTGCCCGACTTTTTCTTATCACTCCTCTCTCCCATTTCTCTGGGACAAGATCACTCCTACCGGATTGCCAGGCAACCTTAGGTCCAGTCTTGGGTTATCGAACCATGTCACTTAAGATTCCAGATGGGTTTGGGGGAAGACAATCAGCAATACCCTGGCCCTTCCCTTGTGTAACGAACAACAAATTGAGCAACCACAGGGGCCATTCAAAAAGGCAATCCCACAGGAGCTTCATTCCAAGGACCTCCCCACGAGCGAGGCGCCTCTGATCGTGGGAGGATGGGTTGCTTGCTGGCTGCCCACCTGAGCCAGCCCCACTTCCCATCCAGGACAGACATGGCCCACAGTGGCAGGACCCAGGCACCTTCCTCTGCAGGCAGGCTGGCAGGCAGACCCCAGAGGGGGACCTGGATGATGGAACCATGAGGCCCAACGCCCTCACCCAAACCCCCAGATCAGGAGAGCTTCCATGCCTCCAATACCCTAGTCTGTTTCCTTACTGACTGAAGTGAGTGGATCCACATTGTGTTTCAAAATAGAGATGGAGAAATACTTTTAAAGTTTTTGGGCTGCCTCAGCAGTTAAAGGTGCTTGCTTGCAAGGTCTCATAGCCTGGGTTCGATTCCCCAGTACCCAT